>NC_134530.1:129252220-129991386 GCF_050624435.1 Tenrec ecaudatus
AGCCTGAGACATTCCCTTTGGTGGACAATCAATTCCTGGAGCCTAGTTTTTGGCTAAAGCTTTCAGTGCAGCTTGACTTTCTTCCTTCAGCACCATTGGTTCTTGCTCATATGCTCCCTCTTGCAATGGTAGAATGTTGACTAGTTCTTTCTGGTACAGTGACCATGTGTAGCCTTTACATTTTTTTCCTAATGCTTCCAGCATCATACAATATTTTAAATATTTTACTGTTGCAACTCGAGGCTTGACTTTTTTTTTTCTCTACAGTTCTTTCAGTTCAAGACATGCTGAACTTGCTCTTCATTTTGGTTTTTAACTCTAGGTCTTTTCACATTTCATTAGTATACTTTACTTTAAATGCTTGATCTACCCTCTACAATTTCTGTTCAGCAATGTTACTTCATCGCTTCTTCCACTTATCTTAGTTATCCTAAGATTAAGAGCAAGTTTCTGAGTCTCTTCTGATATCCATTTCGATCTTTTCTTCTGTCCTGTCATTTTTGCAACCTTTTGCTTTCTTCACATGTAATGTCCTTGATGTGATTCCACAGCTCATCAAGTGTCCTGTCATTAATGTTTAATGCAGCAAAGTTCTTGAGAGGTACTCAAAACTCAGGTAAGGATATTTTCAAGGAGGTAATTTGGCTCCCATGGACTATTTTTATTCCCTTTATCTTCAACCTGAACTTACATCAGAGCAATTAATGGTGCGTTCCACAGTTAGTTCTTTGCCTGGTTTTGGCTCCTGATATTGAGCCTCTCCATCATCTCTTCCTATAAATGTAGTCAGTTTGATTCTGTGTATTCCATATAGAGAAGTCCACATGAATAGTCTTCTTTTGTATTTCTGCAAAAAGATATTTCTATGAACAAGTTGTTGGTCTTTCAAATTTCTATCATGCAATCAATCGCCAGCTTCCTTTCACCAAGTCCACATTTTCAAAATATTGTTGCTTCTTTGTTTCTAACTTTTGCACTCCAATCGCCAATAATTATCAATGTACGCTGATTGCCTGTTTGATCAATTTCAGACCGAAAACATTGGTAGAATTCTTCAATTTCTTCATCATCATCTTTGATGATTGCTTCATACATTTGAATAAAAGCTGCATTGATTGGTTTTCCTCGGATGAGGCTAGACATCATCCTATCACAAACAGCATTGTACTTCAAGATAGGCCTAAATGCCTTTTATTGCGATGAATGCAGCACCGTTCCTCATAATTGTCTCACTCCCAACATAGTAAACCATATGATTTTCTGCTTCAAATTAGCCAATGCCAGTCCATTTCGGCTCCCTGGCACCTTCCATTCATTTTCAAATCGTCCAATTTTCCTAGATGCATAATTCATATAGTCCAGGTTCCAATTATTAATTGATGTTTGCAGCTGTTTATTCTCATTTTGAGTCCTTCCCCATCAGCAAATGAAGGTCCTGAAAACTTTACTCCTTTATGGTCAAACATTGTAGCAGTCAGCTCTTCTTCTGTCATGTTCAGAGTGCCTCAGCCCTAAAGGATTCCTCTTTGCGCACTATCTCGGCCATTGGTCTACTTCTATGCATTAGGATTTAAATAACTGACCATGTTTCCATGCTATCCATAGGGTTACACTGGCTACTTCATCTGAACTAGACAGACTGCTCCTTCTTTGTAGGTCTTTCATAAGATGAAGCCTATTCACTTTGGGTGACCCTGCTGCTGTTTGAAATACCAGTGGCACAGCTTCCAGCATCACAGCGACAGGAAAGTCACCAGAGTATGACACACTGATAGACAACTGCAGCAGGGCATTGACAGGGAGCTGCCAGAGGTTCACGCTGAGTTCAGGAGAGGACATGGAACAAGGGATCTCACTGATGGTAGATGAATCTTGGCTGAAAGCAATGAATACCAGAAAGATATTTACTTGTGTTTCATTGACACTTCAAAAGTATTTGTGGAGCATTACAACTAGGGATATTCTTGAGAAAAATAGGAATTCCAGAACACTTGATTGTCCGCCTGTGGAACCTGTACATGGATAACGAGGCAGCTGCATGATTTAAAATGAGAAAAGGTGTGAAACAGAGGCATATCATCTCACCATATTTATTTGATCTGCATGCTGAGGAAATTGCCAGAGAAGAAGGATTATTTGAAGAATAATGGGGTATCAGGATTGGAAGAAAGCTTACTAACAGCCTGACATATGCAGATGACTCAATCTTGCTAGCTGAAAATGGGGAAGATTTGAAGCACCTGCTGATGAAGATGGATTGCAGTCTTCACTACGGATTACAGCTCAATGTAAATAAGACAAAAATACATACTCAACTGGACCAGTAGGCAACATCACGAAAAATGGAGAAAAGAGTGATTGTCAAGGACATCCTCTTGCTCGGATGCATAATCAATGCTCATGGAAGCAGCAGTCAGGAGATAAAATGATGCATTGTATTAGGTGCTGCAAAGACCTGGTTAATATCTGGAAAAGCAAGGATGCTACTTTGAGGACTAAGCTATGCCTGACCCAAAAAGAACAAACATCTTTCTTGGAAGAAGTACAGTTAGAAAGTTCGTTAGAGGCAAGGATAATGAGACTTTTTTTCTTGTATTTTGGACATGTTATTAGGACACATCTGCCCTTAGTGAAGGACATCATGCTTGGGAGAGGGGCAGTGAGAAGGAGGGAAGCCTTTGACAAGATCGATTAACACAATGGCTGCAATAATAAGATCAACCATAAGAATAATTGTTAGGATATCATGGCACCTGACTGTGTTTCATTCTGTTGGGCCTAGAGATGCTATGAGTCAGAATGAATTCAATTGAATAGAAAACATCTAACAATTATAATAACATGAGTTGGAATGGATTAGACTACAGTGAGATTTCTTTCGGTGCAGGGAGTGAACTATGCCACATCCTGTGTTTTCCTTCAATATATAATGGTACCACCATGCAGTTCTAAGCCCCATGGTTTAATCTGGAAAGTCAGACATCTATGTCCTGAATTACTTTGATATAAGCAAGAAAACTTGCTGTGACTTTTCGGTACTTTTTGGTTTCTTGCTTTGGAGCCTACATTTTGATCCCTTCTGCCTGACCTTTGGATTTGGGACTGACAATACCCACCACCACATGAAGCATTTCCTCACAATGTCATGGGTTTCCGTGGGATGTTGCAGAAAATCACAGAACCTAGGGATGAAAGGAAACATACTTAAGAGAAGAGTGCCTGGAAAATGGAACAGACTCGCTTCCAGAAAGAGCTAGACTTCTAGGACATTAATTTCCAATCCCTTGTGACCACTGTGGTCTTAATTTTTCTGATAGAAATTATTACCACAAACCTTTCTTATGAGGTAGTCTGGGATGGGAAATAATATGAATTTCTGGATCAGACAGCTTGCTTTAAATCTCATCTTTAATGATTACTGAATACATGACTTTGGAAAAGTGTCTTGGCTTCTCTAAATTCCCTAATCTGTAAAACTGAGAAATGCTTAATTCATAGAGTTGTAAAAGGAAAATGAGATATTCACAGTGGCTGACACATAGTGATGCCCAGAAATTAATTCCATTTTCTTTTTTCACAAGCTAGAAGCTGACCTTGGGTCATTGTGTTAGTCAGTCTGAGTAGACTAGAGAAACAAATTCAGAGACACTCATAAGTGCAAGAGAACTTTATATCAAAGAGCAATTGCACAATAAGAAAACATCCCAGCCCAGTCTAGGTTAAGTCCATAAATCCTATATTAGCCCATATATCCGTTATCAGGCGATAAATTCTTCTTCAGACTCACACAGCACATGCAATGATGTCGAATGCAGGATGAAAGATCACAGGCCAGTGGGTGGAAAATGTTGTGGATCCAGTGGTGGTGCAAGTATCTCAGCAGTGGCATAGCTGTCCACATGGCTCTCCACGTGGCTCCACCATTCTCAGGGCTCTGGCTCCATCAGTGTAGTATATCTGGCTTGTCAGCAGGAAGACAAAGCAGAGAGTCTGTGTGTGTGTGGCCCTCAGTGAGCTATTTATCTCCTTGGAGCTTCCGAATGAGGTCATCAAGCTGCGACCTGATTGACAGCCCAGATTCTGCCCTTCGCAAGTTGACACCAGATTATGTAACTGCCACAGGCATGCACAGGACATGCCTTCATGCCACTCTTATATTCACCACACCAATGCCTACAAACTCTCCAAATAGTTATTTATCTAAAATGCCTTTTTTTCCAGTTCAAAAGTAAACCTGTATCATGGTCTTCAAAGTTTTAGAGATGTCAAAGCCCATTCCAGATTACACACCCTCCCTAGGATCATATAGCTAGTTGAAAGCCATCAACTTTGCCCACGGTGACTTTTAACAGTAAAATATCTTACAATAAGTATCACATCTAGAAGGGTGATCCCTATGATAGGTAAATCCCATGATAGCTTTCTCATATATCTCTCCAATAATAGGCCCATCTTTTCCCCCCTCATTACCCACTCAAATTAATTTCATTTATTCTCATTTAGAATTAAATTCTGTACTAAGCAAAATCCATGTGCTCCCCACCCTGATCGCCTTAGCTGGTTTTTTAGCTGCTATAAATGTTAATTTTCTTATGAGCCAGTCATGACATGCACTACATGTCAGTCTGGCCTAGGTCAATGTTGAACTGATTCATAGGTCCCTGAGAAGATGAGCCAATGTATAGGTTGAAGTTGTGTCTTGGGAACCAAAAGGGATCCGAACATAGCCATAAATTCACCCTAACCTTATCTTGAACAGATTTTTAAGGCAGGCTCAGAACATCAGCCTTCAGTGCAAAGTACAGTGAGAGTGTAGACCTACTGGCCATTCCTGAGATGCAAAATTTAGGTAGATACAGTCACAGTGCTTGTAAGACAATGGATAGTGACATCTTCTCTCCTATATTTCTAGGACACGCCCCCCGCCAAAAAAAAACACAACATCTTTTTTACTCAATTCCAAAATGCACTGCCTTAGGGTCAATTCTAACAATAGAACTGCTCAGGTTACTCTTTACACATTTAGAAAGCCTCAACTTTCTCCTTCAGAGCAGCAATTTACTCCAGAGTCATATCCAAAAGTATCGCCATCTAGTGAGTGCCAACGCATGCCAACCCATGTGTGTCAGAGGAAAACTGCGCTCTGGAGGGTTTTCAACTATTTTTCAGAAGACGATCACTAAACCTTTCTTATAATGATGCTATATGTCATCTTTTGGCTGATAGTTCAGCCTGTTAATTGCTTGCATCAGCGAGATATTTTCTTTCCTTTTTAACTTTTTATTGTGAGTGAGCTGGGGGCTCACACATGAGATCATTATTTTTGCATCCAACAACTTCAACAACAATCAAGCCCTGCCATGGCTTGTCCTATTGCTTACCGCTCACCTTCTTTAGCCCATACCTTCTCATGGAATACTGTCCTCCTCTTCAGCCGAGTTTATACCTAGCTACCCACTACCCTACAAGTTCCTTCTCTTCTTTCCCCTTTAATCCCTGGTGACCTTCAGTCTTTTTCTTTGGGTGTGGAATGCTTTTCTCAATTTTTCTTTTCATTACGGTGACATATAATATTCGTCTTTTTTTGGTGATTGACTAATTTCCCTCAGCCACCCAGCATAATGTCCTCCAAATCTATGCATGTCATCAGGTGTTTCACCGTTGCATCATTGTTCCGTTGTGTGTAAAACAAAACCAAACACCTCAAACTCCTGCCCTCAAGCCTGTTCCAACTTCCAGAGATCCAGGGAATTTAAGTTGTTTCCATCTTCTCACTGCCGTTAACAGGGCTGGGGTAGACATGGAGGTCACAGCTCTGTTCCTGCTAGGCTCCTTATTTCCAGTATACCACATGGAGAGATTGCTGGGTCATATGTTAGTTCTATACTCAATTGTTTGAGCAAGCACTAGACCACTTTCCACAGTGGTCACACTACTGTACAGTCCCACCAACCAGCAGTGTGTGAGGTTTCCGATCACTCTCCAGCCCCTCCAGCCTTGGTGGGTTTCTTACTTTTGTGCACTTGTTATCGATTCTTGGATGAGGTCGTCGCCCATCACTGTTTTGATTTGCATCCCTCAAATAACAGCCAGATATAGTTAGTGTAGTCATACACTAACCGTAAACTTACGATGATCGGATAGCTACGTGAGACATAATTTTAAACTATCAAGGCAACCGACAAGTTTCAAAATGCCTGTTTAAAGGCCTGTTGAATTTTTCCTCTTAATTAAGTCTTCCCCAAAGTAAACTCTTCACCTCCCTTGTTTTTCTAGGCTAATAAAATATTCAAGACCATTTTCTTGGAACATCAGGACGTAGCAGGGTGACCTTACGCACCATCACAATTTCTCAAGGTACTTCACCTTTCAATTAGCCAAGACAGATCTATCATCATCACAGCAAGAAATGCTGCATTTAATTGGATGCACACGCAAGACAGCCATGACAATGTGGAGTTACTGCCCTAGATGGTTTACATTTGCAATAACAGTTTCAACCCAAAGCCTGCATGCGGATGTCAAATTTATTTTTGACATAGCAATATACATCCAATGGTTAATAATGTATTCATTAATATCTTGTGTTGCCGCCGTGTCATTATTGGTTCTAATAATACCTAATTGCAATAATAAATACCTAATTCTGGGGATTTGTTTATTTTCTAATTAGACATTTTTCACATTTCTCTTCTGTAATTATTCATGAGTGATTATTGTTAGTCACAAAACGGAATTATCATGAAGCCTGTAAAAACTGCATCCAGCTTCTTACTGAAAAAGGAATTGAACTTCTTCTTTTATGCTCTAATTAACTTTTTTTTCCACTGTATTGTAGAATTACTTGGAACAATTTTGAGGGAAAATATTATTTTATATTTATGCACTCAGGCATATTTAAATTCAACATAGAGAGGTTTAAAGAACACTATAATGGGGTTTCATTCCTAAATCTTCCCCTCGACTTGGAACCAAATAAGCTTTCTGAAAAGATCCTGGTTGGAGGAGAGTTCTGTTGCTCTCGCGTCTCTCTCACTCACGGCATGGAGTTATGCTGACTCACGGCAGCTCTTCTAAGGCAGGGTAGATTTGACCAAGCGGGTTTTAAGCTTGGAACTGTTTATGGAGTAGCAAGTCTTACTGATCTCCCATGGGGCAGCTCGCAGTTTTGAACCGCCTGCCTTGTGGAAAGCAGCCAAGTGCGCTCATGGGAGATGCCTCCAGCCCCCTCTCATGTCTAGGCACTGGCAAATACTCCCAGGGAAAGCCCATGGAATCTTTCTGGATCTGGCTTTAAGTCTCCCTCACCTCTATCATCATCTCTTTTGCTTCTCCCATTGGCCCCAATAAACACTACAAATCAATACTTCTTTTTTTGTAACGGCAATTCCACTGATGGCAGAACATGCGTGCATTCTCTCCGCGTTTCAGCGTCTGGTTTTTTAGCACGAGCTCCCAGCCTTTCTTCCAACCACCTCTGGACTGGCTTCCATCGCCACCTTTGGTTAGCAGGTGAGTACGTTGTGCTTGCAACAGCAGTGACTGCCTACAAACACTGCCCTGCGCCTAACAGAACTTTTAGCGGTTTCTACTAAGCTTTTGCACTTTCCTGCCTTTGTATATATTATTTTACTTCCTGAAATGCCCTCCCTTTTTTCCTCTCAAGGACTCGATTTATCAACTTAGCTATTTCTTCATGATGCTTTCCTGATTCCCTCACCAAACATGTTCTCCACACCTAATAAACTTACCTTGAGCATTGCCATTTTCAATTGGCTTTTAAATGTGGTCTGTATGCGACTGACTCCCCCACTGAATTCTAGATCTTGTGTTATGATTGTTGTTGGCTATTTTTTTTTAGTCTCCCATCACTCAGCACTTTGTACTTTAGCTCAAGGGAATTAAGAATGTCCCTACACTTAACCAGTGAAAAACGGATGCTAGTGCATCAGCACTTTTCTCATTCATATCTTGGCCAGAAATAATTCCAAGCCTCCATTGTCCACAGGACTAACCTAACCTGCTCAAAAATGTGCCCCGAGTGTTCCCTCTTTCTCTGATTTGCTCTTCCCAGGCCCACTTTCTTTCCTCCGATGTACCAGTTTCCTGCTGTTACTGTAACAAAATCGCCAGGAATTCAGTGACTTAAACCAGCACAAACATTGCAGCAATTCAAAAGGTTTGTGGGAAAAGTCCATGATCTTTTAGTTACATCTTCCCACAAACCTTTGAGGCCCCCTCCTAAATCATCTTATCATTCTGGATCTGTGAAGCCCAGATCAATCTTCTTGAGCTAAAGTCAAGACGTCAGCAGGGCTCGTTTCTTCAGGAGACACTAGAGGAGAATCTATGTTCTTGCCTTTTCCAGTGTCTCAAGGTAATCTGCCTTTTCCTTGTTTTATAAATTCTTCTTCACGTCAGTTCGACCTTATGCTTCCAGAATCAGACTTGGGACCTCTTCCTTTAATCTTCTTGCTCTCCTCTTATACGAATCCTCATGACCCTTCTATGATCCACCCAGATAATCTAGGATGCATTTCCCCTTCCAGAGATAGCTGCTTCCTTGGGAGAAAGAAGACATTTCCTGCTCCCTTAAAGATTGATCGCCTTGAAAACCCTACACAGGGTTGCTATGAGTCAGAATCAGCTCAGCAGCAATGGGTTCGTTTTGAGGCTTAAGACGGTTAATTTAATAAAATTCGCAAAATCCCTGAGCTGACTTTCACATCTCTCTCCTGCAGAGGGGCTAGTGGGTTCAAACTGGCAGCCTTTTGGTGAACAGACGCTTTAGCCCCCTGACTTCCTTTTTAAGGATAACACAAGCTAGACAGCAGGATGCTGTCGTCTGTGGAAGCACGTCATTCCTCCCACCACTCTGAGGCGACACGCCACACTACGATGCCACCACCATGCTCCTATTTCAAGCTGAGTTTGGAGGAAATCCAAGCTAAACACAATGCAAAGGAATGCCTGGTGGTATTGTGGGTTAATCCTATGGCTGCTGGCTGTAACGTTGGCAGTTCAAACCCACCAGCTGCTTCGTGAGAAAAGGATGAGTCCATCTTCGCCTGTACTGAGTGGCACTGTAGACACCCCGGAAAGGGTGGGAATCGACTGCATGGCTATGGGTTTGGGATTTGGGGATGGAAGTAGTTGCTGTTGAAAGATATGGATCAATAAGCCATGATGTAGAGTGATCATATCAGGTTACCATGGAAGTCTTAGTGAGAAAAATTCCAAAGTTAAATGTTACAGTGGAGTGGAGTCAGGGTCAAATCTTAGAGTCACCCAAAGATATACATGCAGTGAAGGCTCAGCATCAGCCGTTGCACTTCCGGAAATGGTGATTTTCTGTAAGTCCACCTTCATGGTTCACAGGACACACTACTTAGGAGACTTCGTGCCCACCTGCTGGGTGCTCTTGCAATCTGTTTCTTCACTTTGTCGTTACAAACTTCATCCCACCTGATTCCTTATTTATGATCTGTGTGCCCTCAGCGGTGGAAGCTCTGGATGGTAGAATTCGTGGCTTCTTCCCAGACATTCACGTGGCTCCTTAACAAAGCAGATGCTCAGTACGTTTTTATTAAATAAAGGAATGAGCTGATGAAACCGATACGATGCATAGGATTACATTAAAACCACAATCTGTACATCTTGAGGCACAGCTGGAAGAGACCTTGGAGACAGCCTCTCGGGCTTGAATGTATGTCTGAATCCCCTGAGATATCACGAAAAGGCAGATGCAGTTGGCATATTTCTTATCAAGCTCCCAGGTGATGTCTCTATTGTTGGTCCTCAGACAGACCTTCGGCAACCATTCCAGTTCTGAATCCTCTCTTCACGTTAACGAGCATAGCTGGAGGTTTTAAAGCCATTGAATGATACTGGACCCCTCCCCTCCCCTCCCCCCAAGAGTCTCATTTAAGATTCTCCTTCCAGTGCCAGCACTGCTGGCCTGTTCTTTGTTTTTAGTGGGGAGCCTGGGCTCTGAACCCCTAGCTCTATTCCAAACTCTCCTCTTCACAGACAAAGAAAATAAGATTGGGAAAGGGGTCGGTTAAACCCCAAAGCCAGAGGGCTGAGGAGCGGTCAGAAGTGGGACTCTCCTCAGGGTGCTCACTGCAGCACCAGGAGTTCCGGAAAGGGGAGGGAGCGGCGTTTGCATTTAGACCAGCCTTGGTGATCCCCGGGAGTGGATGAGAGATGACTCAGATGTGAATTCCCTGCTGGCTCCCATTTTCATCCCCTTGGGCAGTGTGTCAGAGAGGCATAACTGCATGAAGGGAGCATTGTCAACGAAAGTATCCTGGCTGATCTATTTTAGTTAAAACAGCTCTTTCCCCCCCAGGTACTGTGAGATTGCTTGTCTGTCAGGGTGTTGGCCTTGAGCGGGAGCTGGGCACCAGGGAGGGTGTTTTTAGTGCAGAGAGAAAATAGAAATAAAAAAGAGGGCAGAGCCACGGGGTTCTGGAGCACAGCAGCAGCAGCAGCACAGGCTGCCTAGTTGCACATCTTCCGTGCAAATATCTCTGGGCCGGGAGCAGGTTTTCAGCTTTCAAGCCGCCAGTTGAAATTAGCATTTTCCCCTTCTCGAGATTTGTCTGACGTTATCAGGCAAGTCTCCATAATTTTGTTACGAAGTTATGCTCTTTTGAAAATCCAGGCTGCTTTCTGGAAGGACGGGATGGATCTGCATAGCAGTAATGTGCATCCCGGGATCTGACTGTGGACCAACGTTTCCCTCGCGAGGAGAGGGGACTGGCGTCTGAGGGTGGCTAAGGGAGAAGAGTGAGGTTAGAGTTAGGGATAGGGTTAGGGCAAGATGAGGGGAAGGCTGGAACAGGATACTCGGGGGTTAGGGAATTCTTAAGAGTCAGGAGACCTGAAGAACACATTGTGAAAAGTAAACTTGCCGCCAACTGTGAAAAGGCTGGTCAAACACTAAAACAAACATCCTCACGGCCATCAAGCAGATAGGAACTCAGGGCGACCCAGTAGAACAGCCTTTTTGGGTTTCTAAGATTTGGTTTGGAATCTTTACAACAGAGACAGCCTCTTCTTTCTCCGGCATAGTGGCCCCTGGCCCTGTGGCCACTAGCAGCTCCTCCATAGCCACTCCACCAGCAGGGCTTCTTGAGAAGACTCATCAATTCCACAAAACACTGCTGAACGTCTCACCTACAGAACGGGGCTTGTCCCCGCCCCTGCAAGGTGCTGGCCTGGTGGGAGCCACCTTGGGCTTGGAGAGTTTGCTGATTCCCTGTTCCTTCCTAATGGTGCCGGGATGAGCCACTCTCCTGACCCAGAGCCTCCTTCCGGGCGCTTCCATCCCCACATTCTCATGTACCGCCAAACAGTTTGGGATTCTGTATGAGGCCTCCATATGGCTTGGATGCGTCCCAAAGTTTTGACATTTCAAGTAAGGTCATCAGGTGATGATGATGGTGATGCCTTCAAATGATCAAAGGCACTGCTTTGATTTCGCTCTTTCCCCGTTTCTGTTCTAGGCCACTGCTGCAGGACCCGGTCTCCCTGCACCAGCCTGGTAGGATGGCTGGGGTAACTTAGGGGCACCCAGAGGGACAACTGAAAGTTCCAGGCCAGAGAGCTTGTCGCATGTCACAGGGTTTTCCATGCCTTTGCCACTCTTCCCAGCCAGGGACCCTTCTTGCCTCTTTTTGGTCACATTTGACCCCAAAACACAGCAGATTGGTTGCAATCAAAGATAAGAAGGGAGAAGACTAGCTGATCAACTTTCCTGCCCTATTTCAAACAAACAAAGACACCCAGGTGGTTTATTATATATTGGTTTATTTTCTGTGGCATCCCTGTACAGTATAATTGATTAAGAGCTCACCATTAACCAGAAGCCTGGGGTATTCAAATCCAATCAGAGTTATCTCAGAAGGCAAGCGTAGCAATTTACTTCTGAAAGATCACAGCCATTCACAACCTTCTGGAGCAAAGTTCTGCTTCTGACATACCTGGGCCGTCCTCGGTCAGAATCAGGTCAATGACAATTGAGGATTTCATAAAGGAAGGGAGTTTGACATCAACAAAAATATCAGACTAGTTCCACGGAGTTGGGAGTTGGGAGATGGAACACATCCCAAATGTCCAAATCTTCCAAGATGCTACTCTACAGCCGTTTTGCCCACTCCTCCCTTGACTACGTACATCTTCTCAAGTCTCTGGGTTGCTGCGTCATCCCACAGAAGCTCACAAGGCTTTGTGGAACTGTTTCACAGGGTGGTGAGTGCTGTTCTGTCCAAAATCCAAGGGTCAGATAGAGGTGAGCCAGAGTCCGAAGCCAAAGATGCCCAAATGCCACAGCAACACGTCTTGTTTAAACAAAGCTTAGTCAAGTAATAGAGGCCTGGCTGTCCAGGTGAGGGTGTGCATGCTGGAATCAACGTTTATGCATATATTCTACAAAGTTGACGTTTTAATTCACATGCTCTACAAGGTAAAACCAAAAATGGCCTCGAGGAAACAAAAAGATGTGGCTTAGTTCACAACCTGAGTCTTAAAGATGCGCCTAAGAAAATCCCACCACCAAGGTCATCTCTCCATCCCACCCCCACTTCTGTCCATCAGCATAGGAACGAATGCTCTTCAAAATGAGACCACAGACACACATCTGTGAAGTCAAGAACCGCACTCTACCATATGCCGATTCAGGGCTCGAAAGGGCACATTAACGGGCTATAACTCAAACCATGCAATCTCAGAAAAAACAAAAATCCTGTATGCTAGACTGGGTTGACTAGAGAAAGAAATTCAGGGACACGCACCTATGTGTAAGAGAGATCTTTACCTCAAGAGGTAATTATATATCAAGCAAACATCCCAGCCCAGTCCAGATCAGGTCCATAAGTCCGATTCTACTCTGAATCCGATCCTAGTCTATAAGTCCAATACTAGTCCATAAATCCCTCTTCAGGCTCACACAACCACATGCAATGATGCAGAATGCAGGAAGCTCCCCCAGGAAAATGACAGGCCGCCGGATACAAAGTCTTGTGGATCCAATGGTGGTGGATCCATCTCCACAGCTCACCCAGGTCTCAGCATGGCTCCAGCAGCTATCTGAGCATGGTAAGAAGGTGAATCAGAAAGAGATTGTGGTCTGCTTCCGGGGAGAAAAGCCGAAGAGACCGGCTTCAGGAAATCATTTATCTCGGTAGCCCTCCAATCAAGTTTTTACCTGATTGACAGGCTAACCTCTGTCCGCATGCTCCTACGGTCGCCATGTTGGCACAAAACACCTAACTATCACATTCTTTCTTGAAAGATGTACAATCAGATTGCTCTTTCAAACCCTGGTTGATTAGACTTTCCCTCCCATACTTTGGGCATGTTCTCAAAAGGAACCAGACCTTTGGAAAGTAGGGGGTTAGATTAAACTAGGAAGACCCTCAATGAGAGGGACTGACACATGGCTGAAACAATGAACTCACAGAAAACAGACACGATGGTGACTCAGGACTGAGCAGTGTGTGTTCTGTTGCACAGAGGGTTGCTATACACCTTGGAACCACATAACATTTTGATCAGAATGATCTGAAAACCCCAACGGAAACTCACTGCTATGGAGTCAATTCTGATCCACAGGGGGACCAAATAAGTGGTTTCCCATTTGGCTGCTAGCTGTAAGATCAGGAGTTCGAAACCACCAGTCGCTATCTCAGAAGAAAGACAAGGCAATCTACACTTGTAAAGAGTTGTAGTCCGCCCCGTACTACAGCGAGGTTACAAGGAGCATCAACCCATGACAGTGAGCTTCGTTGCTGTTCTGTTTGTTTGTATGAGTTTGAAAGTAGTATAGACATACCTCAGAGATATCGCGAGCTTAGTTCTAGATGACTAGAATAAAGCAAATATTGAAATTAAGTGAGTCACGTGGCTTTTCTGCATTTGACTCGAATATGGAAGTTGTGTTGCCTAGTAGTCCCTAGTTTATTGCTAGAGTCTAATACCCTTTGCAATGGTTACACAGAGCTCACAGACAACAATTGCGATTAAATGGCTTATTAAGGAAATTAACAGGTTGTAAAGCAAAATGTAATGTAAAGTGAGAAATGTTCAGGATAGATTGTTCCTCAGGGCTGATAAAAGACATACAAAAGGTGTATCACCATCATGTAATCCTCAGCCTGAAGCCATTTAGTTCATGCTGTGTGGATCAGCAAGCCCAGAGGCACCCACTCCACAAGCCAGCCAACACTCAGTTTCCCTTGCTTCGGGGCCTAAGCCCACCACTGTTTCATGCTCCGGCTCCTGGTTCTACTGCTACTCCTCTGATGTCACAGCCGTCTTTCCATCCAGGAGGTTCACTGCGGAGGGACTTTGGAGTCCAGAGGGCAGACTCCACTCCTGAATCTTGCTGGTAGTGAGATTCCTCTTTCTGTTTCTCAGAGGGCTCATTTTATACCCAGCAAGATGGCATTCCAGGGAATCCTGATCACAGTCATCGATGAATCCTACCAGCATCTTCCATAAGCTTCTCTCCAGACCCATGCCAGCGATGGTTATTTGGCTAGAAAAGCCACACTAAGTAAGTCGCTGCCTCTGCAAAAGCCATACTGTAAACTACTGCGTGTACAGCAGCACTGTGAAACAGTTTAAATATCGTGAGAATTACTAAACTGAGATACATAGATATGAAGGGAGCACAGGCGGCTGGAAAAATAGTGCCCCATAGACTTGCTCAGTGTAGGGTTGCCACAAACCTCCAGCTATAAAGCACAATAAAATAGTACCTAGACGTGGTTAACTAACAGGAAAGCATACAACCACATTGGATGTGCATATGTGGAAGGTAGACATAGTAATAGAGGTAGATGTTTCCATACATGTCACAGACCATGTATTTGAAAGTGCCTGGTGGTAAGTGCTTATGGAATGCAGACAAATACCTGCTGCCCACATTTAGATAGCTGTTCCAAATAAACAAAAACAAAACTAAGATCATTGTCATTCAGTTAATTTGAATATAAGATTTCCAAGACTATAGGAGAAAACAACCTCATTCAGCAGCTGGTGAATTTTAATGGCCAGCCTTTTGGTAAACAGCCCAACACTTACCCACCACCCTTCAAAGTCTACAACTGAAATGACATTTTGAGAAAGCATTTTTAATGACATATGACAAATTGCCCCAATTTGTGCTAAACAGAATAAACAAATCAAACAACCCATTAGAAGGTACTTGTGAAACTTTTAGGTTTTAAGAGGCTTACTCTGATGACTTTGAAAATAGAACACAGTTCCCTGGAAAAGGATTTGTGTTTGTTGGGTTTAAATAACGGGTTCTAGTGTTTTCGAAGACTCATGCTTGTTTTTGATTTTTGCGCAAGGTCAATGCTTTCAGAATAAGAATATTTCAAAAGTTGATCTATCAATGGGCAGGTACCTGTGTATGAGAAGTCATATGTGTTACTTCAATGCACACATGCCATCCCAATTCCTGGCAACACCCTGTTGGTGAGTGTATTGTACTTCACAGGATGTTCGATGGCTGATATTTCTTTCAGACGTAGACAGCCAAACTTTCTTTTAGAGCCATCTTTGAGTCTAGAAATGCCATCCTTTTCCTTAAGAGACAAGCAAGTTAAGCATTTTCACCAGCCAGGGACGACCCATTCATATGAAGGCTTATCATTTGGTTTGCTGTTCTTACTACAAGACAAAGAACAAGAGCAACAGCTCTTTAAACTCCATCTCACCCCTGTTCATATGATCAGGGAAGTTAGTCCTGGTCCGGGTTTGGTTTCTCCCATCCCCTTCCATTTGGGTACAGGAACCCAAGCAGCTACCCACCCCCTGCGATCTTGATGGGTGAAATCCCAATACGTTTAAGGAGGTTTCCTACTTTGAGAGCTGACTTCGCCATTATACACCTACGAGCACTTTTTGACCAGTAAGCGACTTAGCACACCATGTAAATGCTTGGATGAATAGACTGATTTCACCAAGGCCTTTGGGGAAGTGAGGGTGGAATCTAATGACAGTATTATGGTGACCTCAGGCTCATTATGTGTCTCTGTAGGAGACTAGCACTGATCACTGTGGGAATGCAGAACTCTAACCATGTTGCCTGGCGCACGGTTAAGCGATGGACAAATGGAAGTTGTAAGTGAAAATTGGAGTTTCCTCACACAGTGTTTCAGACGGGTGCCAACCTGTGGCCTTGCCTCCACACGCCTCAATTAAGTGTGCGCTGTGTCCTCATTGAGCTTTCTGGTTTATGAAGCCTTTGGATGTTCACTAACAAAACAGTGAGATTCTGGGGTGAAAAGCTTCTAGAAGCTACACACCCTTGAGGGCAAAAAAAGTCAGTTATAATAATCATGCTTGTCAGCACAGCAGGATCCTTGTCTCACACATCTGCCTGAGTGCACTGCTAGGGACAGCATTAGACAAGTATCATTTTGTCAATTAACCTTTTCCCAGTCTTAGTTTATTAGAGCCTAAGCAAATCCATTTGCTAAACAGAGAGGGGCTTTTATTTTTTTGACACGGTGCTTGCCGCTTTAAGCGGAGCCTACCTGCTCTTTCCCCTGACAACACACTCAGTTGCACCGTGCTGGCAAATTGGATAACCTTGTGTCAAGCTGCATAAGAAAATCATTTTAATTTATGGAAGGCCTTGTTTTATTTAACATGGAGAGCAATGCAAGTCATGGTGTTATAACTCTGCTTTTCATAACCAAGCGGGCTTGAGAAAGCACAGGATGTAGGAGTTGTCTGTGATCAGTAGCTGATTCCCCCTCTCTACCTCAACCCTCCTTGTGGAGAACTTGGGGCAAGCTAATTCCCTACTTTGTATTCATCTCTCTAAGGTGCTCCCTGATATAGAAAACAAAATAAACCTTAATATGCTACCTGTTTGTTCCATATTAATTCCCACCCTGCAGGCCTCTATTATATCCACAATAACGGAAACTGTTTTACCAACCATTTATTATTAGCCAAGTATTGCTAAGTGCTTTGCAGTCGGCACTGCATTTTAATCCCCACAACAATCGTGTGAGGCCCTTTCCTCCATTTTATGAATGAGAAGGCTCTTAAAAGACCTACAACTAGCCAGTGACTGAGCTAAGATTAAAGTCAGTTGGTCCTAACCATCATGCAGTACAGAGTTTCCATATCATGCAGTGTCTTAGATCCTGTTACTTATTTTATTAGAATACATACAGGAAGAATAATAGGCTTCTTCCCCCGAGAAAATGAAATCTCAATGGGATATGATACTGACTGAAAAGTGACATCACAATAAAGAAGAATCATTTTGGTTACAAAGAACTCATTGGCAGAGAATGGCACCGTGGGCTGAATACGAAAATGTGTAAACTTCCTTGAAACACAAGCTATTTATTCACATAAGGAAACTGAAAATATTATTTATATAAAGTCAATCTAAGAAGAACATATTTTGAATAAAAACAAGCCCCCCCCCCAAAACATATCCAATGACATCAAGCTGATTCCACTTCATAGAGACCCTGGACAGGGTTTCTGAAGGCACAGATCTTAATGGCAGCATATTAGACAATCATCATTGTATCAAGTAACCTTGTCCCATTCTTAGTTTATTAGCAAATCTGTTTGCTAATAGAAGGGGGCTTTTATTTTTGAAATGGCCCTAGTAGTTTTAAATGGTGCCTACCTAGAGCAGACAGTCTTGTCTTTCTCCCACGGAGCAGTCAGTGGGTTTAAACCAACAAAGTTGTGTGTAAGAGCCTAACACTAACCTATAGCACCACCAAAATATAACCAAAGAATCCACTGCCATGTAGTTGATTGTGACTTTTGGCAACCCCTTATAGAGTATTTGGGGCTATGAATTTTTACAGGAGCAAAGTAGCCTCATCTTTTTCTAGTGGAGAAAGTGAGGCATTTGAACCATCAACCTTGTTGGCAGTCCAATAATTACCCAACAGTGCCACCAGGGCTCCTTAAAAACAAGTAAACCATTATTAAGTCATCCCTTGATTATGGAAGATTTTTTCAGCTTGAAATTTCTTTTCTCCCTGGTCCAACTTGCAAGCCTCTCTCTGGCTGCTTCTCTTTTGCTTTTTTCATAGTTGCCCTTGCCTACTCCATTACCATCATTTCTGCTAATCTCCTTCTGCTCCCTAGTTGGATCCTTAAATCATCTATCTCTCGCTGTAGCCATACTTCAATCTTCCTTTCATTGTGTTAAACCTCTATCACCCTTTCGTACTACTGGTATATATTTTTAATCCCTCTCTGCAGTTATGTTGACCTCGTATACATCTCTACCCTCCTCTTATCCGAACCTTTTGCTATGTTGTTCAGTACCATGAGTTGGTTCTTACTCATGACAAACTTATGCATAACATATTGAAATGCCCATTAATTCATCTTTATTATCATTAGGACATCTATGTCCATTATTGTGGAGCCTTCTAACCCAAGGTACTCATCTTCCAGCACCACGGGGGGCTTAAAAATTCATGGAAGAATTTTATTTTATTTTCCAGCTTTTTACAAATTTTGGAAGTCCTTTCGTATATCGGACATGTATTTTCTTCAGTTTCTTCAGATTTCAACATCATTCTTTATCTGTTAAAAGCTTTCTATTGTGATTTCTGTAAAGAACTATTGAAGAGATCATTAGTTTTAGATTCAACAATTTATATGCATTTTCTTTAAACATATTTATTACAATACCCTTGATCTACTTTCTCGCTGTATTTCTGTTTTAACTCTCTAATTTGTGTCTCTGGGTAAAAGTCTTCCCTTTCTATCTTAAATGTTTGATTATCCTGGTACAGGGGTAAATTTACTTTCTGACCCGAAGACTCACTAAGGAATATCTATAATCTTGGGGGTTTTACTAGTAAGCATGATCTCTTTTGTAATTTTGAATCCTGCTCCATATTTTCTTCCACTTCCCCAAGACCTTGTAATATAATCCTTATCAAGAGCACTTCTGGTCTCAGGGTTACAGAGACTGCTGCATGCATGGCCCCTTCATCCATTGGCTTCATTGTCTCCATGTTGCTTTTCTTTCATCCCTCTTCTTTTCTTCAGTCAGGGAAAGGCTAATGTTTGCACCTTAGATGGCTGTTCACAAGCGTCTAAGATTCCACTTGATACTTGCCAAAGTAGGGTGTAAAACATTGTCTTTTTGAACTGTGTTAGGCCACTTGACCTTGGTGTCCCTGAGAGTGTGGCCCTGATTGTTCAGGCCCAACAGTTCATCCCTCGAGGTGTTTACTTCTATCTAAGCCGACTCTGCGTCAGCATGGGCAAGCTTGGAGTGAATTTCTTAAGAAGTTGTCATAACAGGGCTCCCTGTACGCGCCACTACTTGCATGAATTTATCTGCAGCAAAGGAAAATATCCTATATGAAACCTATCATTCTCATGGACTTATACCCGTTAACCCCCAGAAGCCTGTTCAGCTTGGGTATCTACTATCTATCCAAGTATCTACTCATAGATCACTATGACTGCAAGATTGCTTAGATAACATTATTTGCCTCTGTTGCTTTTGACTCTTGCAATACCCCCAGTGACTCAGACAAATGGTTGCTGTTGTGATGCATGCAGTTTTCATGGGCTACTTTTCAGAAGGAGATTAACACGTCTTTCTTCCTAGTCTGTTCTGTTCTGCAGCTCTGCTGTCATTTGTCCACCATGGTGATCCTGATGCTGGGATTTGAAATTTGAACGTAGCTTCCAGCATCATGACAGTACATATGCCGTCATAGTATTTTGTATAGTCTAATAATAAAGTAACATAAGAGTTTTTCAAGATTTTTTCTACTTCTTAATTTATCACTGAGAAAGGGGAAGTGAAATGCCGTTATTATAGTAAGAATGTGGGAATGCTAGTCTGTGGGTTTCGCTACTCTCCTGTGGCTTATGAAATAATAGTTAACAAATAACTCTGCAATAGCTGCGTTGACCTCATCAGTGCTTCCAGGAAGACAAACGTCTATAAGAAAAAAACAAACAAAAATCATTAATATATGCCAAACAGACTAAAACAGAAGAGAAGCGGGGATTAAAAATGGAAATAGTAGGAAAGGAGTTCTTATAATCCTAGCTTTGGCTGTTGCTGCAAGAGTCTAATCACCAAGTTATCATTATTAGTATTATTATTGTTATTACCGATAATAAACATGTGCTGGCTGCCAACAGGATGCCAAGCTCCGTGTAGAAGAGAATTAGGCTCAGTCCCTGCAGAGCTGGTTTACAGCAGATTGTAATTGCCGTGGAAAATCATATTAATAGAACTCAATATTTTATTAGAAAAATAACATTGTTTCTCTCTTCTCTCTGTTTTTTGTTTCGCTTTGTTTTGTTTTACCAGCAATTAGAACACTGGCTCTGAGAATGCTAGTTTCTAAACTATAAAGTGAATAGATCATCCACTAAAAATTTACCTTCTACAATTTTTAACATCAGATATTTCTTTGCTTCATCTTTCATGTGACCCAATGCAGTTTTGCTACAGTTGTTCAGTTCTCTACCTGGTGGATGAAGTCTATTTTTAAAATTGAGGTTGAAACTACGAAGTGTTGATAGATTGTATAACTTTGGAAGTCATCTTAAGCAGTGATTTTAAATTTATGGCTGCAGTCCACTAGTGGATCGTGAAATTTGCTTAGAAATTCATATCTGGATTTAAATTTAATAAAATGGAAAAGAATGGGATGAAATCCAAATACATTATATTTAGTAAGGGTATTTTTCATGAAACTTTTATTTGACTTGTGTGTGTATATGTGAGTGTGTGTGGGTGAAGTGTACTTTTAAGAGGTTGTAATATAATACATTCAAGGGGAGGGTATTGTTTATATCTTCACAGAAGGAGAGAGAGACCAGGCTTCAACTTGATGGACTAAGACGTGAATACAATATACCGGCATTTATCAGGGAACCAATAGAGAGGTCTGCAGGACTGGCCCGAATCCCAACTATGTGGACACCACCCTAGCTCAGAAGAATGCACTTCAGAGGGCAGCACTGAGGCTACAGTTTGGGGCGCGTTGGATTAGAGAACATGGGATAAACGCAAAGGGATGGAGAGGAAGGAGAACTCATCCTGGACCACCAAGCTCCAAGGATGATGCACTAGGAGGACAATAGGGCTGGCCCCACCATGGGACATGGCATCCCTCACTGAACCATGGTGCCACGGGGGACAGCACTGGAGTCACAGTGCGGGAATAGTGCACGGTCGGGTCCCATCACGCTGGGGTGAGGCACTGAGGGCATGCAGCAGAGCAGCAGGGGGAGCAGACTGATGAAATCCCCCAGGGAATACCAAAAATAGACTTGAGAGACAGAGTATTGCACCCCATCAGACTCAACTGGAAAACACTTGTAAACGCCAACAAACAGACGTTGAACTATTTAGAGGCTTTTCCATTTTTGCCAGTGACTTTCTTTTTGTTGTTATTTTGTTCTTGGTTTCTGCTGTTGTTATAGTTTTGTTGGTTTTGACTTCCTTTGTTGTTTTATTTGGCTTTGCCTGGTTTTTGCACTTACTAAAGTATCTGGGCTTCTATCTAGGTAAGATAGGCAGGATAAATAATTTGGAGATAAATAATATGGAAAGTTTGGAGGCAGGACCAATGGTTCTGGGGGGATTTGGGAGAAGGTGAGGTGAGAGAAAGGAATTAATGGGGAACCAACCCAGAGACAAGGGAACAACAAGTGAACTAAAATCAATGGAAGGAAGGTTGTAGCAGTGAGGAATTACTAAACCCAAATGAAGGTCAAACATTATGGTGGGACAAGAGGGAAGTAAAAGGGAAATAGAAGAAAGAACCAGGAGACAAAGGACATTTATAAAGGCCTAAATTCAGACATGTACATATGTAAATACATGTATATATATGTATATATATAATGAGAAGGGAATAGAACTATGTACTCATATCTATATGTTATAAATTAAGGTTGCAGATGAACTTTGGGCCTCAACTCAATACTCCCTTAACACAAGAACACTTTGTTCTAACAATCCAGCATTCTGTGATGCTCACTTTCCCAACATGATCGCTGAAGACAAAATAGGTGCATAACCAAATGTGTGAAGAAAGCTGATGGTGGATATTAAAAGATATAGCATCTGGGGTCTTAAAGGCATGAAGATAAACAAGTGGCCATCTAGCTCAGAACCAACATAGCCCACATGGAAGAAGCTCACCAGCCTGCGTGACCATGAGGTGTTGATGGAATCAGGTATCAGGCATCTAATACCCAGAATAAAACCACATACAAAGGGAATTGGGTGGGGTTGGGGGA
This sequence comes from Tenrec ecaudatus, assembly GCF_050624435.1. Taxonomy (NCBI): domain Eukaryota; kingdom Metazoa; phylum Chordata; class Mammalia; order Afrosoricida; family Tenrecidae; genus Tenrec; species Tenrec ecaudatus. The sequence continues at coordinate 129,274,517 of NC_134530.1, forward strand.
CATGGAGTGGAAACCCAATGCTCATCTGTAGATAATTGGACATCCCCTCACAGAGGGGACACAAGGAATTGATGAGCCAGTCAGGGTGCAGTATAGCACCGATGGTACACACAACTTTCCTCTAGCTCTTTGGTGTTTCACCCTACTATCATGCCTTCAACTTTAACTTACAAATTGAATTAGACCAGAGCATGCACACTGCTACAGATAAGAGCCTGCAAAGCAGGGAATCCAGGAAAGATAAACCCCTTGGGGCCAACAAGGAGACTAGAGATATCAGGAGGATTAAGGGAGGGTGGGGGAGAAAGGGGGGAATTGATCACAAGGATCAACCTAGAACCCTCTCCCAGGTATCAAATAATGGAAAAGTGGGTGAGGGGTGATGGAGGAAGATGTAAGATATGGGAAAAAAGTATAACTTATCAAGGGATTGTGAGGGAGAGTGGGTGGGGAGGGAATGGGAAGAAGTGGGGAGCTGATATCAGGGGCTCGAGTGGGAAGAGAATGCTTTGAAAATGACGATGGCGGCATATGTGAAAATGTGCTTGACACACTGGAGGAATGTATGGATTATAATAAGAGATGTAAGAACCCCCAGTAAAAGTATTTTTAAAAATTAAATGTATTTATTTCTATTAGGCAGAGTCCACCCAAAAAAGAGCATTAAAATTATGAAGATCTGTTGGTAGATGTCAAGTTGAGGTCAACTCATGGCCACTCTATGGACAACATAATGAAACACTGCTTGATCCTGAACCACCCTCACAATTATTGTCATGTTGGAGCCCTGTGTTACAGCCACGGTGTCAGTCCGTCTCACTGAGGGACTAACTCTTTGAGGCAGACGCACTACTTTCCCAAGCATACTGCTCTTCTCCAGGGACTGCAGACATGCTACCTGAGCATGTGTCCAAAGTAGATGAAATGAAGTCTCACTATCCATGCCTCTAAAAATGGCCAGTTCCAATTGTCAGATATTTGGGGGAACCTACAACATAGCTTATTTGCTACACCTGCCCCTAATGATCTAATCTGAACCCTACACCTTAGTTATATAGTTAGTATACTGCAGGAAAAAATTCCACTTGCCTCTAATAGATATCACATCACGTAACATATCTCATGACAAAGACCTTTGGGTATTTTTTCTATAATTTCTATGCTTTTAGTGATATTGTTTGATCTGTTTTAAATATGTGTGTTAAGAATCAGGTGTATATGCTTTCAAACACTTTATCCTGATTATTTTTCATCTAATTCTAGTAGAAGTATTTGGAGAAATCATAATAGAATTGTCCATATAAGCCAGTAAACGTTATTGGAGGCTGCAGAAATCGCTGTGGTAGCAAATAATGCAGCCACTGCCAATAGAATGAAAAGAGTTACCTGGTGATGTTTGAAACAAAGACAAGCACAGCTCTCTGAGAGTTTTGTATGCCTCCGTCATCCCAGAGAATCCTTCAAATTGTTCTAAATAGATGTTTTCAATTACTCATGGAAAAACCCAAACCTTCCTGCCATCGAGTCCATTCTGACCCTATTGGACAAGACTGAACTGCTCCTGTGGGATTCCCAGACCCCAACTCTTCACTGGAGTAGGAAACCTCATCTTTCTGCCACGGAGTGGCTGGTGGTTTCAAACTGCTGACCTCTCTGTTGGCAGTCTAATTAGTAACCACTACACCATCAGGGCTCCTACTCATGGAAAATGCCCTGAAATATATATATTTCGAGCTCACAAAAATTTTCATGGTAATTACAATGTTGGTTATATATACAAACTATAGAATTATAAAGAGCCTATGTGGTGTGGTAGGTTATATGTTGCTAGCTGCAAGGTCAGCTGTTCAAATCCACCCATCGCTCTGAGGAAGAAGGATTAGGTTTTCTGTTCCCATTAAGTTTACCGCCTGGGAAACTAGAGTCACTATGAGTCAAAGTCAACTCAATAACACTGGGTTTGCTTTTGATCTTTCTCATTCTCAGAAGGCTTACTGTTGATAAATTTATTTACAGTTTACAATCTGATCAACATCCAAAGAGACAGAAGGGATGCCTGCACTTTAAATGCAATACAAGATTAGGTATTTAAGGATAAAGTAGAACAAAACCCATCTCACAAAATAAAATGCAATGAATTATTTTGATCACTTGAGTTGAGGAAATTATATTTGAATAATAAGCTTGGTTCTAGATTTTTTGGGCAGCTAAGGTAAACTAAAGGGGGAAATAGACAATCTGAATAGACATGGTTTTGATTGGAGTAAAGTCAAGCAGAAATATACCATGTATTCTTTATTTAAGGAGCTTTCAATGTGGCCTGGTCTCAGGTCACTTGGCTCTATAGACATGGCCCTGCTTCTAACTTGCTGTATACTACTCTAAATTATGTATCTGTGTGCTGGAACCATAGTGAGGAAGCTTTGTAGTACAGAATTGCAAAGGTCGTTTTAAGCATTAAAATTCTATTATATGAATAATTTGGTGGGGGAATAAGACATGTTAAAGTAAGAACTGATTTAACCACTAAACAGTATAGAAATTGGGAAAAATATTTAAAATTAGCAAGTTGTTGTTTTCCGTATGAATGTAGTGGAGTCCATCTATTTGTACAATTTCTAAATTCATTGATTATTTTCAGAATGATGTACAATCACCCCCAGCTCCTAATCAATCATGGATCCTATTGCTCAGTCTCTTTTAAATTTTCGCCTTCGTTTTCTCCCCACTGGAACCAATCCTTTCTACCTGATTCCCCATCCTCTAGCGTTCACCTGTTTTCTATCTGATACACTGTGAAGAGATGATGTTTCCAAGATGAATACATTTCATCATACGCTACAGTGACTACTCAGCTCCAGCAGGCTCAAGTCGCAACTTCTTAGGTCTCATAAAAGCCTCATGATTTCCATCTCAATTACTTCTTGAGGATGATGTCTCTGCACATACCCTTTCATCCATTCAAAACTCCTTACTGACGCCCATGCCACTCCCATGGGCCCATACATGCTGCTGTTGCATGTTTTATCCGTGAAATATTTTTCTTCGTCTGTCTCACTTCTCCAGATCACTAGGCAAACCCTTCCTCACCTTTCAAGGCCTTGTTAAATTATTATCACTTCTATGAAACTACAATGGTATTGTCTTATGGAGAGTTTCAGCCACTCTTTCCTCTTCCCCTTACTGTAATTTACACAAGTCTTATCCCTGTGATCCTGACATTTTGTTGGATCTATCTTCGTTTCCCTTAATCTTCAGCATTCAGAGGAATGAAGCATTTACTATTTTTAATGCTGCCCTGGAAAGAAATAGAGGAAATCCTTGGTAGAGCAAATCATTAAGCAAAGGGCTTCTAACTAAACCTCTACTTGCTCAAACCCACTCAATGGCACCTTGGAAGACAGGCGTGACCATGTGTTTCTGAAAGGTGACAGCTTTGAAAACCTAGGGATGTTGTTTTCTCAGCACACATGTGTCCTCATAAGTTGAAACCGACTCTCGGGAAACTAACCATCATTCAAAGAGAGTTTGTGAATGTTGGAATGTTGGATTTTTCCCCCTAATTCTTAAAAATCCATTTTTTCCTTTGTCTCCTTCCCTGTCATCATTTTTTCTACCATCATATTCATTCCTCTCACAATAATTTTGTTCCCTTCCCCCAACCCAGGGGTAGTGTCATGCCAGGTGTCCTCTGTGATTCAATGACACCTTTAGCTTCCTCTTCTTTAGCTTCTTTTGTTTTTAGAAACTTTCCAAGTCCTATCCTATTCTATGTTTCTGATCTACAAACCTGTATTATCAATGTGAACATTTCCTGAAGTGTGTGCAAGAGGAAACCCAACAGCAAACAGTTGCCATCAACTTTATCGTGACTCCTGGGAAACTCCTGGGGGTCAGACCAAAACCATGCTCCATAGAGGTTTCAAGGGCTGAATTTTTGGAAATCATTGACAGACTTTTCTCCTGAAGTACCTCTGGGTGGTCTTGAATGCCCAACCTTTCAGTTAGCAGCTGAAAGCATTATTCCATTCTGGACTCCTGCCCATTTCTCAAAAAAAACTCACTACAATTGAGTTGATTTGTTTGCTATCTTCACCAGTGTAGAAAGTCTCATCTTTCTTCTTTGGGGCAGCTGGTGCTTTTGAACTGTTGATTTTGCGGTAAGAAACCCAACATGTAACCTACTATCCCACCATATCCCTTTCTCTAGCACTACTGAAGATATGTAGGGCTGAACAGGCTAGTCTAGTGGTTAGCCAAGGCAGGATAAATTTTAAAAATGCATAGTAGAAGCCTTGGCTCCCTAGTTGGATAGTCCTGGGTTTGATCTCTGCCTCTAACCCTAACCCACTGGGTGAGTTGGGGCAAGTTGTTTATCCTCTAAGTTGGTTAGTTCATCTGTAAAAGTGGAAACCATACCTATATGTTGACAGCATTACTTGGATAAAATAAAATAATTGGGCAGAATGTGCAGTCAACAACAAACAATATATGGGAGTTTTATTGTGACTGTTTATTAAATATTATTCTCATCAATTATTATTATTACTTGTTCTGGTGCTACACTACTCCTACACTGGGGACTACACTGAAGCTTACTTGGGGGCTGTTTCCTCTTGAAATCACTCTGTGTTGGGATGCTTGTTTTTATTTCTTAACATTAAGACAGGAGGTTGGCGGAGAACCTTGGCTGTTGGGTTTTGTTTGCTTGTTTGATATACCAAGCACTTACACGAGAGTAGGATTTCTCAGTTGCCCCGTGTGGGGTCAATACTGAGCCCAACCCTGACCAGCAGCTCCTGTGGAACCCTCGGTTGCAGAAGCTGTGCTGGGCGGTACTGTGACAAGTGGGAACGCACTGTCAGCTGGCCTGATTTTACTTTTCTGGGTTGTCTCATGTTGCGGTGGTGGTTGTTTTATTCTTCTTCTTCCACCCAACCACCCCCACCCCCCAATAAATTGCTGAGAAGACAACAGGAAAACAGACTCGGTAGCTTCAATAATGAGATAAAATGCTATTGGAAACAGGATTTTTCCCAGTCTCAATGCCCACCCAGGTAACAGCTTGTGACTTCCTGAACAAAGGAAAACACTGTTTATGAACACTCTGGGATGATTCTCAGTTTCTGATCCTCTCTTCCTCTCAGACAGCTACTGTAAAAAATGCCTGTAGGGAGAGCTAAAGCGTCGCCTATTTACAATGCCCACCCGCAGACTCTCTATTTTAATTAAAAAAAAAAAGCAAACATATAAACTCAGAGTTTCAAATCACTCTCATATTTAATATTTTATCTTAAAATGAATATTGTATCATGATTCTTGGAATTGAAACATAGCTTTATGTAACAGGCAGCAGGGGTGGGGGGGAGAGAACAAGAAAGCGAGAGAGAAAAGAAACAGTGACAGTGGAAGTGGCGCTAACAGCACACGGCCATGTCCGCCTTTGTGGAAGGAGAGAGCGGGCAGAAGCCCAGATGCTGCTCTTCCTGGTACGCCACCTGAAGCTCAGCAGAGGGTTGCATACCATCAAGGCCAATGTTTCCCAGGTGCTTTTATGTAAACACACACAACCATATTTTAACTAAATACATTCTGTGAGCCCCCTGTCCACTAACATGGCCACATAAATGTGGTTTAAAATGCTTCCTCATCAGTTCCCTTTGGGCGACCAATTGGAAGCTACCTGTACATTCCAGACTAGGTTGCAACCCTTCCCGGCTTCTTTCCAACTCAGTACCAGTTGCATAATTGCCACCCTTGGTTCAAGTCTTTTCCACCTTCGGAATAAATGCCCGGCCAGTGAAAAGGTACAAAAACGAAAATCAAACCAAAACAAAGTACCTGTGAATCATATAAGTTGGTCAATCACTTCCAAAGCTCTCTGGCATGTTGCAGGCTGGGTGTCACACTGACCAACATGGCACATTGGTTTGTATTCAGTCATTATTTGACCGTGTTCTAGTAGCCAGTAAGCCATAGCTTCATGCCACTGTTCAGTACTGCAGCCCCATTAGCTTTTCTTATTGGATTTTTAAATCCTCTTGTACAGTAGGTGCTGATCTCTCTTGAAGTTGTGATTACAGCTTCAACTATTGACACTTCTATCACCGCCAGTCTCTCGACTCTGCCCTTGTACAGACAGGAAATGGCAGTTCTTCCAACACAGAGCCTCTGAGCCCTTGACCCGTCCCCCTACACTTTGTCACATGAACAGAATAGGGAGTACATGGATGCTGATTAGTTCATTTCCTTAGCGACTAGGAGGTCTCAAATTGCTTTCCTGTGCTATATTGCTTTTTCAGGGAATTTAGGGAATTATAAGGCAAGGCTGACCAGAAACATTGAAAGGAAACTAGGAACCACTTAAAGCTGCTCCTTTCCCATTCCCAATTTTGGTTTTGACACCAAACACCCACCCACAACCCTGCATATCAAATGACTGAAATAACCAGCAGTGTGTATCTATTTAGAAGAGACTGCACCATTCTACTCATTTGGTAATCTCAAGGATGAATTGGAAGGCATTTGGGTATACTTGGACAGAAGCAACATGGACAATCACAGCACCAAGTTTGAATGTCAGCTCAGCCATGAATTCTTTGCGTGAATTTGAGTAACTCTCTGAGCCTCAGGTAGTTCATCCACGAAATAAGGTGGCCACAGCCTGTCTCCCAGCTTTCCTGTGAGGCGTACAGGACAAAATATACATGGGAATACCTGACACACAGTCAATTGTCCGTCAGTTTTCATTTCATTCCCAACATTGCCCTTTGCTGTCTCAGGTTCACCAGACCAATTGTGGCCCATAAAAGACAAGACAATCAACCTGTCATAGTTCTTCACCCTAGGACAGAGCAGATTAATGAGTCTGATGGTGTCATTTGTGTTACCTCTTGTCAACTACTGTTACCCCTCCTGACCTTGCCTGATGCCTGAAATTCTCACATTCACTCCTGTTGCTTGATGTTATGGGGCAATTATTCTGTCTGCTCTTACGTAAAAATAACAGATTCTCTCAGAGGGTGTAACTTTGATTTTCCTTACATTTCTTTTTCTTAAACACTCTGGAATCTATTCTGCTGGCAACTAAGAGCACCAAATTTACCGTCACTAAACATTAGTTGCCAGACCACAATATATAGGGCCTGCTACAAAAGGAAAAAATATAGGAGAAAAATACCCCAAAATCTAGACCTAGAGAACCATTGAGTCTAAAAGAACGTCTGCTACTGGGGCCTTGTGATACTTTTCAAACCTCAAAATGAGATAATCCCCTGAAGTCATCTTTAAACAAAAACAGTTTAACTCAAAAAGTAAAGAATGACATCCTTAAGTATTGTGCTCAAAAATCTATGTGAGACCAAAGTTTGAAAAATAACTCCAAAACAGAAGTGAGGAGTTTAGGGGACAGTGAGTTTAACTATATTCCTGGGACAAAATAACTACAGCAAGACTAATGAGAATGTTGACATAACTAGAAGGATGTTAGCGAGGTCATTGGACAATACAAGGGGACTTAAAAAACGATTGTGGAAATCAAGAACAGAAAGATAATGGAATTTTTTCATGAAGTTTTTGAAGTTTCCTTGAACACTTTGGTATGTGTATCAAAAATTAAATGAAATGCTTTCAAAAGAAGCCCAATCAAATGATAAAGGAGATTAAAATCAAATGCCTGAACATCAAAAGACAATATCAAGAAAGTGAAGAAACCACCTAAGCAATGGGGAAAAAATTGGAGAATAATATATGTAATACAGATTCAATATCCAGAATATAGATCTAATGGATTTCTACAAATCTACAACAAAAGAAAAATAACACAGACAAAAAATTGGCAAAGTATTTGGATGCACATATCTCCAGAGAAGCACGCAAAAATGATCTCAGTGCCTTTAGGGTTTAAAGAATTTTAAAACAATAACAAGATACTGCTTTGGCCCTAGTAAGGAGCTTTGGCACTGTGGGTTAAACCTTCAGCTGCTAACTGGAAGGTCAGCAGTTCAAACCCACCAGCAGCTCTGTGTAAGAGAGAGAATTCTGGCTGCTCCCAGGAAAACTTAATGGTCTTCTTTGGTTTTTTGTGATCATTTTATTGGGGGCTCATAAAGCTCTTATTACAATGCAAACACGCATCCATTGTGTGGAGTAGATTCCTACATTTGTTGCCATGGTCATTTTCAGAAGTTTGCTTTCTACTTGACCCCTTAGTATCATTTCCGCATCCCCCCCCTCCCCTGACCTCCCACATTCAAGAGCCCTTGATAATTTATAAATTATTATTTTCCATTTCTTACACTGACCAATGTCTCCCTTTACCCACTTTTCTGTTGTCCATCCTGTGGGAGCGGGTTATATGTAGATCATTGTGATCAGTTCCCTCTTTTTCCCCCCACCTCCTCTTACCCTCCTGGTATTGGTACTCTCAATATCAGTCCTGAGGGTTTTATTAATACCCATGTACATGCACCATCAGCTTTCTTCACCACCCAGTTTGTCTTCACCGATCATGTCAGGCAGGTGAGCATCACGGAATGCCAGGTTATTAAAACAAAGTGTTCTTGCATTGAGGGAGGACTTAAATAGAGGCCCAATATCCATCTGTTACCTTAGTATTAAACCTATAAATATATGTAATAGATCTATTTCCCTATCGTTATATATAAATATGTTTACATATGTACATGCCTGTATTTAGACCTCTATAAATGCCCTTTGCCTCCTAGTTCTTTCCTCTATTTCCTTTTACTTTCCTCTTATTCCATTATCATATTCAGCCTTCATTCGGGTTTCAGTGATTCCTTTCCGTTACATTGCACTTGATCAAGCCATACCAGGCATCCTACACCTTCCTCGCCATTGATTCTAGGCTACTTGTTTTCCCCTTGTCCCTGGGTTTGTTAACAACCACTTTATTTCCCCTGCTTCCCCCTCTCTCATGTCCCCTCAAAACCATAGGTCCCATTGTTTTCTCCTCTGGATTGTTTATCTCACCTGTCTTATCTAGATAGACATGCAGAGACACTAATAAGCACAAAAGCAAGACAGAGTAAAAGAAAGCAACAAAAGAGAACAAAACAACAGCAACAAAAAAAGACAACCCTATAAATAGTTCGAGGTCTGTTTGCTGACCTTTAGGAGTATTTTTCCATGAGTCTGATGGGGTGCCACAGCCTGACCCCCAGTCTATTTTGGGTATTCCCCAGGGACTTCATTCCTTTGCTCATCTTGCTGTTCTGTTGTACGCCCTTAGTACTTCATCCCAGTGTGGTGGGGTCAGATTGGGCACAATTCCCTCACTGTGTCTCCAGTCTTGTCCCTGTAGCACTATAGGTCAGTGAGGGACATTGTGTCTCATGGTGTGGCCGGCCCTATGGATCTCTCTGTGCATTGGCTGCTTTGAGCAGGAACATCATCCTCAAGGCTTGGTGGCCCAGGATATACTCCACTCACTTTCCCTCCCCCTTCGTTTGCTCCTGTGTGTTCTGATCAGATCTGTCACTTTCCCTAAGCTGTAGCTTCCGATCTGTCCTCTGAAGTGAATTCTTCTGGGGAAAGTGGGGCTGTTCAGGTATTTTGGATTTGGCCTGGCCCCTCAGACCTTTCTATTGGTTCCCTGTTGTGTGCCGGTGTGTTGCATTCTGTCAAGATGCATCCGTTTGAAGTCTGGTCCCTCTCTCCCACTCCTGTGGAGATATAAACCACATCCTTGACCTGGGTGGTTTAGTGCCCTGTTCCCCACTATCCATGCCTTTTTTTCTTTTCCTCTCCCTTTTTAGTTGACTGTCATATGTTTCCCTGGATTGGGTCTGGCCCCTGCCATAGTACCCGGACCTCACTCCAGGAATGTTTGTATACAATAGCTTTTCCCCTATGCCCATTTTGCACTTTTCAGCTTACCTCAGTGAACTCATGTTGTGCTTGTCCTTTTGTGCTTGGCTTACTTCGCTTAGCATGATTTCCTCCAGTTCTTCCCATGTGGCAAAGTGCTTCATGCGTTCATCACTGCTTGTTAGTATGTGTACATACATACTCCATTGTATGTATGTACCACATTTTTTAAATCCATTCATCCATTGATGGAAATTTGGGTTGGTTCCAACTCCTTGTGATTGTGAACTGTGCTGCTATGAACATTGGGACACAGATGTCTGACCATGGTTTGTTTCTTACTTCTTCTAGGTATATGCTCAGTAAGGGGGTTGCTCGATCATATGATAGCTCAATTTTCATCTGTTTCAGATATTGCCAAATCGATTTCCATAATGGCTGTACATATCCACAGGAGCAGCAGCAGTGGATGAGAGTTCCTATCTCACTACAGCCCTTTCAATACCTGTTACTTTCTGAGTTTTTGAATTGGGCTTCTTTGATTTTGATAGGTGGTATCTCATAGTTGTTTTAATTTGCATTTCTCTTATGGCTAATGATCGGGAACATTTTCTCATGTTTATTGGCCATTTGGATTTCTGCCCCTCTGAAACTTCTGTTCAGTTCCTTTGCCCACCTCAGTGGGCAAATAGTTATTTTATTTTTGGAAGCTAGCAGAGTACGTACTTTGGATTTTAGTAATAAGGCCTTTGTCTGATGTGTCATTGCTAAAGATGTTTCACAATCTGTGGGCTCTCTTATTACTCTCTTGGTGAATTATTTCAATGTACACAAGTGTTTTATTTTCAGCATATCCCACTTGTTAATTTGTTTCTCCTGTATTTGTATCCTTCCATATTTCTGATAGCCTGTGTATTCCCTGTGCCAAAGTTCTCAAATTGGTCCCAATTCCCTCAATGTTGGCCCTAATAGTTTGGGGTTTTACCTCAAGGTCTGTGATCCACCTTGAGTTTATTTTTGAGTATGGAGTGAGGTAAAGGTCTTGCTTCATTTTCTGCAGGTAGATATCCTCCCCCCCCCCCCCACCAGCACTACATGTTAAAGAGGGCACCTGCTTTCCATTTGATATTTTTTGGAGCCTGATCAAAGATCAGTTGGCTGTAAGCTGATGATTTTATTTCTAGGTTTTCAGTTCTTTTCCATTCATCTGAGTATCTGTCATTATACCAGTACCATGCAGTTTTGACTACTGTGGCCGTATAGTACGTGCTAAAGTCAGAGAAATAAAGTCCTCCCACCTTGCCCTTGTTTTTGAAGAGTTCTCTGTTAATTCTGGGCTTCTACCCCCTCCATATGAAGTTGGTAATCAGTTTTTCCAATTCTTTGAAGAATGGTGATGGTATTTGTATCAGGATAGCATTAAACTTATATAGTGCCTTGAACAGAACTGACATCTTAGGTATATTGAATCTTCTGATCCATGAACAAGGGATATTCTTCCATTTGTGGAGGTCACCCTTGGTTCCTTGTAATAATGTTCTGTAGTTTCCTTATACAAATCTTTTGGGGTTTTTTTTTCAGGTATATCCCTAGATATTTCAAGTTGTGCTTGGCTATTGTGAAGGATACACCCTTTTGATCCCCTTTTCTGTGGTCTTGTCAGAGGTGTATAGCAGTCTGACAGACTACGGTTTGATGATCTTGACAGTCTGCCATTTTCCTCTTTCGCAGTGGTTCTCAACCTTCCTAATGCTGCGACCCTTTAATGCAGTTCTTCATGTTTTGGTGATACCCAACCATAAAATTATCTTCATTGCTACTTCATAACTGTAATTTTGCTACTGTTTTGAATCATAATGTAAATATTTTCTATGCAGGGTATATTTTAATTGTTACAAATTCAACATAATTAAAGCATAGTGATTATAATCTCAAAACAATATGCAATTATATATTGTGAAATATTTATTTCTAATTACAAATAAATGAAATTTTGTCTTGAAGCATGGTGTAACATGGATAACAGTTTTAAGATAAAAACAGTAAACTACAATACTACATTTTGTGACATTATGGGTAAAAAGCCAACATCGGTGTGAAGGTTAAGATAACTACTTTCTCAGAAATTATCAGAAATTCTCAGGGCAGTCTTTGCAAGAGCACAGCAAAGATCATCTTCTACAAGTCTACTTCTGTATTTAGACTTGATAACTAAGAAGCTGAAAGACCCCGTTTTACAAAGATATATTGGAAATGGAAGAAGAAGGTGCAACAGTCTCAGACAGAATAGGATATGACTGCAAATACCTGATCAAGAATTTTTTAAATGTCATTTTTGACAAATCGATTCTGACTGCATCACTGTTACTAAGTTCAATGAACTCCACTTGTGCTGTCTCAGGAACATCTTCAACTTTAACTGTGAATCGGCGTCTGGCAAGTGCAAATGGAGTTTCAGGTAGATTTGGAAAGTGTAATGAAATTTCATCTACAACATGTGTAAGTCTTCTTTCACAGAAATTATCATAACCCTTTTGTCTGGTTCAATGTCATGTTCCTCAAAGAAAGCAGATAAGGTAGGCGACATGTAAATTTTATTTTCATCCATATATTTTATTTTATTGCCAAAGTTGAAGTTTCATTTGGAATGAGCAGATCTTTTCAGACAAACCATGGCATGTTGCATTTGGTCCTTGCAGTGATCAATTTAACTCAATCAATATGGCAAAGATGTCAGCCAAGTAAGCTATTTTCTGCAGTTCACTTTTGTCACTAAAATGTACTTTGAACTGCGGTCTTACTTTCTGATTAAAAAATGATTTGAATTCATCATGAAGATCAAAAACACGTTTAAAATTTTTTCCACTCGATAATCTTCCCATTTCAGTGTGAAATAGCAGAGCATCATTCAGCACATCCAACTCATTGCACAGATGCGAAGACAGCCACCTGTTTAAAGTGCATGCCTTTACAAAACTGACAGAGCTTATGATGCTTTCCATGACTTCTTATAACTCTTGTGGCAGTGTCTTCATTGCTATTATTTGCTGATGAATCATACAGTAAGCTCTGATGACTTTTGGTGACTCATTCAGTAGCAAACATTAAAATCGAGATTGACATCCTAGCATAGCTGGAGCACCATCTGTGCAAATACCACAAACCTTTTCCCAAGATATATTATGCTCTTTCAAAATGAACCCACTGTGTCAAATATATCACATGCAGTAGTTATTTTTTCAAGAGGTTTTCAAAAAGAAACTCATCATTAAGTTGCCATCATTAATATACCTCATGTAAACCAGTAACTGAACAGTTGCAACGTCTGTAGATTCATCCAGCTAGATGCTAAATATTGGAAGTGGAGCAGATTTAATTTCCTGGATTACCTGATCAAGAATATCAGCAGACATGTCATCTATTCTTCTGAAGACAGTGCCATTAGATAAGGAAATTGCACTCAATTTCATAACAAATTTGTCTCCCATCATAACTCGAACAATGTCTTTGGCCACTGGCAGCAGTAAATCCTCAGCAATGGTGTCAAGTTTCATAGCTCTGGTGATTCTGAGTGCCACCAAATATGAAGTTTCAACAGCTGCTACATTTTGTTTCTGGTACTTGCCACCAGTGCCGAGTCTGGCTTTCTTGAGTCCATCAGCTTTGCTTCTAAAATATTTGGCATCCTTGCCAGCAAAGCTCAGATGCTTGTTATCAAAATGGCATTTTAGTTTGTTCAGCTTCATAAATTTGGCTGCTAGAACTTCACAACAAGCAATACATTGCGGTTTCTCAACTCATGCTGTAATTATTGAGGTAAAACCATACTGTAAAAAATCCTCACTATATTTCCTTTCTTAACATTCTTCTCTACATGATCCATTGTCATGGGATGGTTTGCCAATGAAAATAATATATAACAATAGCTTTCATAGTATAAAAGATGATACGTGGAATAGTTCAGTCAATACAGTTCATTAAAGTTTCCTATGATTTACCATTCTCTGTGGGGTTTTTATTTACATACCTGTTATTATCAGAAAGGAGCAGTATTCACATCAACTACAGCTGAATATAAAGCACCAATCAGCATCCAGATTAAGTTCCCATGGTACAAATATTGGTTTACAGTAGTTGATGATTTTACAGTACATGATTTTACATTTACCTAGTAATTATGATTCATAAAGTGTTGTTTTACCTCCAATACTGCTGTTTTCAACAGAGTAGCTGCTTTCAATACAGTAGCTGCTTTCTACACAGTAGCTGCTCTCTACACATGTGTGACGAGTCTGCATAAGTACCTTATGGCACCAACCCTGTCACATACACCTGCCTTTGTACAGGGTGTATGTGATGGGGTTGGCAAGATGATGTCATCACACCCAGTACTTGTATCTGGGCATCCATGCATGTGGGTAAACCCAGACGGAAATGGATAGAGAAGCAATGTCTCGATTCCTAAGACCATGAGAAATATGTGTTTTCCGATGGTCTTAAGCGACCCCTGTGAAAGGGTCATTTGATCCCCAAAGGGGTCACAACCCACAGGTTGAGAACCACTTCTCTATTGCTTCCAATACTCCCCTTGTGAAGCTTTATGGCATTTTCCACATATAAAATCATATCATCTGCAAATAATGAGTTTCATCCCTTCATTCCCCAGGTGAATACTTTGATGTCTTTTCTTTGCTTTATGCTGTTAGCTAAAACCTCCAGTACAATTTTAAATAAGAGTGGGGACAAGGGGCATCTTTGTCTCTTCCTCTTTTTTCAGTGGGATTGTTTTCAGCTTTTCTCTGGATAGGGCAAGATATGACAAAATAACGATGTATAAATTACCAAGGGCACATGAGGGAGGGGGGAGAGGGGAGGGAGGGGGAAAAAAAGAGGACCTGATGCAAAGGGCGTAAGTGGAGAGCAAATGCTTTGAGAATGATTGGGGCAGGGAATGTATGGATGTGCTTTATACAATTGATGTATGTATATGTATGGATTGTGATAAGAGTTGTATGAGTCCCTAATAAAATGTAAAAAAAGAAAAGAGAAGAAAAAAAATGATTAGGGCAAAGAATGTACAGATGTGCTTTATACAATTGATGTATGTATATGTATGGACTGTGATAAGAGTTGTATGAGCCCCTAATAAATTGTTAAAAAAAAAAAAGAGCCTATACCCATTTTGCATTCATGTCCCATTTACCCTTCCTCTGAGACCCTGAAAAACACTAACCTACTCTGTTTTCATGGATTTAGTCTGTGTTAATCTGGGTGGACTAGAGAAACAAATTCAGAGACACTCATATCTCTATAAGAAAGAGTTTTATATAAAAGAACAATTTTATATTGAGGGAAAATCCCAGTTTAGTCTGAATCAAGTCCATAAGTCTTATATTAGCCTATAGGTACGATATCAATCTATAAATTCCTCTTCAGAATCATGCAACACATGCAATGACACCAAATGCAGGAAGATCACAGCCAATGGGTAGAAAATCTTGTGAATCCAGTGGCAGTGGAAACATCTCAACGCTGATGGGAGTTTCCACGTGGTTCCTAAAGCTCCAGGGCTCTGGCATAGTCCATGCGCCTTGTCAGCAGGAATGTCTGACAAGGAGTGAGTGTGTGCCCTGCCTCCAATGAGCTATTTATCTCCTTAACCTCCAAATGAGGTCAACCTGATTGACGGGCTGCACTCCCTCCTTCACTCTTAATAGTCTCGAGTTGACAGCGGATAAGTAACTCCCACAACCTCTTCTAGATATTTCATATACACGGAAATATATTATATGATCTCGTGTGTCTGTTTTCTATTGTTGTTGTTGTTGGGGTTTTTATTACCCTCACTCAGCATTGGATTTTTCTTCCAGACTAAGAAAGATAAGCAATCAGGCTAAGTTAGTTACATCTGAAAATCATCCAATGAAAACTCTATGGATCACAAAG
This sequence comes from Tenrec ecaudatus, assembly GCF_050624435.1. NCBI lineage: Eukaryota > Metazoa > Chordata > Mammalia > Afrosoricida > Tenrecidae > Tenrec > Tenrec ecaudatus. Next base: position 129,290,294 of record NC_134530.1, read on the forward strand.
GTCCAAACCAAAACTGATTATAGGGATAGTGTAGAACTGGACAATGTTTTGTTCCTTTCTGTAGAGGGTTGCCATTAATTTGGAGAGACTTTACAGCAGCTAACAACAAGAGGAAAGAGATTAACATTAAAAACTGGAACAGGATATGCAAAGGTACAGACTGTCTAAAGAAAAGGGCTCATTCAGGAACCAACCATACTTTGATATACTCCTTGTTACACACCTGGTAGGAGATTCAAAAAGTTCCTGAAAAATTCCATACTTCCATGAACTTTTTGATACCTCCTTGCTTTTCCTCCAGTGAGTGGATGTTACTATTGTTGTTTGGTGCTGTCTAATGGGTTCCGGCCATAGCAACCCTACGCACAACAGAATGGCCCTATGAAGAACTGCCTGCTCCATTTTCTTCCTCAAAGATTGGGCTAGGGTTGAACGAATGGTGAAGCCATATGATACATACATGGAGAAAATCTTAGAAATTTCCATCTTAGACCTCTTATCAGCATTCTTCAAGTTAAAAATAGAACAGTGTTTACAAAGAGATTCTTTATATTATTTTATCTGAAAAATTAAATGGACACTTTTGAATGATTCCATGTGGTCTTTGCTTGGGCTAAAATGAGACACAGTAAGCAATTTTATTGTACCACATTATTATAATATGCCCTTTCATTTGAGATATGGCAATCCCATTGGGAACATCATGGGAGAAAATGAATCATAAGCAGTTAAAAATGTAAGTGAGAAATATCAAGTTATTAGGGAAGGCCCTGAGAAGATAAATGGTTTGTGAAGAAAAGTGTAATTAACAGGTTACGCTGTATATGTTTGCAAAATGCCTGTGATGCATGAAAATGTTTTTGTCTACTTAATTTTCCTAAGATTGCGTGTTTATATTTAAATTAATTAAATGCAAACAGCTCAGTGCTCTTAAATAATTCCGTAGTAACTAATATGCACAGCCAAATCAATGGCATGTGGTTAAGAATGACTAAGCCCAGAGCTGTGGTCCAAGAAATCATTTTCAGTAGTAAGGGCGTGAGGCCAGTTGCTCCACAGAGTAATCTCCTGCCCCTAACGTGCAGAAGCCGAGTCTTCAAAGGCAGCAGCCAAACTCACTTCTCAACAGAGGATGCAAATCAGTAAGCTGCCAGCAGAATGTAAGGACCTTGAGGGCAGAGCACTCCACCACTTTTGTTCACTGACCTTCTCGGCAGCTTGGAACACACTGCTGTGGTCATTAGGTGACCCCAGTCAATTTCAACTCATTGCACACTTCTGTGACAGACTAGAGTTGTCCCATAGTGACCAAAGCAGTTAGGTGCTCGGTTGCTGTCAGAAATGGCAGAGCTTAGAAGCCACCAACCACTCCTGGGGAAAAGATGTAGTGGGCAGCTTCTACACAGGTCCTCAGCCTTTCACACCCTATGGGGTAGTTCTATTCTACCCTGCAGTTTCCATGAGTCAGACTGGACTCACAGGAACACGTTGCCAGGTCTTTCCCAGTAGAGTAGCTTGTAGGCTCAACGACTACCCTTGCGGTTAGCAGTCCAGCACACGCCCATTGAGCCGACAGGACGCCTTGGTAAAACAAGTGTTTGATAAATTGGTTTGTTGAGGTTTCTAAGATGTGTGTTACTTTTTCTCTTGGGAGGCCCTGAGTTGGAGACCTGATTTATTAGGCCCATTTCCTTCAAGACCACTCCCCTCCTTCTTCCTACAGAACCACTGCATTACTGAATAGAATGAGCTAGGGGACTGGCTCTTTACAGAAGCAACCTTCGTTTGAAAATGTTCAAGTCTACACATAGAATCCCTGAGTCTTGCTAACAGTTAATAAGCCTGGCTGCAGACCAATAGGTTGGAGGTCCCAGTGTACCTTGGGGGCATCTCGGGAAAATATGTCTGGCAATCTACTTCCCAAAAAGGAGTCACTGAAAACTCTTTAAAAGATAGATCTACTCTGCCAGAGAGAGTCACCCTGAGTCAGAGTCAGCACATGGCAATGGCTACCTGTGGGTCCGCAAAGACCATGTTCCAATGTGTCTTTTTGTGGCCAGAAAAACTTTCTATGAATATAACTAAATTCTTCAATAAGTCCCCATTATAGATTAGTATTCAAAACTTCATTTGGAAGAGTTTTTCAATAATTTCTACAATGAACATTAAGTCAATAATGGTCCAGCCATTTGTGTGTCAACCTGGAAAACAAAGATCCCTACCTAATAGGTGAGTCCTGCAATCTGTGGCTACTCCTCCAGAGACAAAGAAAACACGCAGGAGGTCTACAAGGAAAAAACTGCCTCCAGAGCAATGCAGATTTAAAGGAGGTCTTAGAAAATTGGGATATTTATACAGTAAAATTGACATAACTGGGTGATCCTTCAAATGTGAATATTCTAGGCATAATCTAAGGTGGCTCTTTGAATTCATGGCTGCAGGGACAGTGGCAATGGTTCTACTGTTTGTCAAGAGAAGTATACAAAGGATGAATAGTTCTGTTTTATTTTAAAACTGTGATCAGGTTTATTCTTATAAAAAATTAAGCCTAAAGGTCATCTGCCGCAGTTGCCTAAGGGTATGTGTGTTTGCGGGTGTGTGTTTTCTGACAACTCTATGGGTAACAAAAATTTGCTGCTTTTACATGCTTGCAGTTCTATGAGATAATGTTTATCATGTTGTTCAAACATTACCATCAACCATTCCTGAATGTTTCAATCACCTTTAGTGGAAAACAATAAGCAGTTTTAAGAACTATAATTTGATGCAGTGTTTAGCATGATTCAAGTTCAACGGATAACTACCTCACCAGTGCATTTCACATATGAGCCATTCAATCGGTGTTAAATGAATAAATTAATTAATTTATGCTCCACCATTTAATAGCTGTGTGAGATTGGGCAAGTCATTTAACCCCTCTCAAGGGCCATCTTTAAAAAATAATTATAATTGCTTCATAATGTAATTATTTTTTTAATTGAGCAAAAGGCTAGTGTAAAGGGTTCAGAACAATTCTAGCATCATAGTAGGCTCTCAAAAACTGGTAACAATTTATAGCAATCCTTATTTGAATATCTGTTCTTTGTTACTGATTTGAATGCTTCTAGCCATGCCTCCTGGATGAAGCAGAGGAAGAAAATTCATAAATGTGAAGAATCATTGTTATTAATAATATTAGCAAATGTCCTGTTAGTACCAGCAGTTTCTCAATGGCACATAATGTACAGTCTCATGATTTTGCAGGGACATGGATCTTGATCAGTGGAGTCCCATGTCCTTCAATCGACAGTCTGGTTTAGAACTCTGTTATCTCTCTACTCGTACTTGCCCAGCCCCGGGCCACCCTTTCTTCTCTCCCTCAAGATACCTTGGTGAATGACAGAGGATGAGTAAGTTACACTTCAATGTTGTGTAAGAGCAGGTCATGGAGTCAACATAATTATATGCAGAGGATGTGTAGGTATGCAAAAACATGTTAATCGTGCAATTTTACATGCAAATGTATGCATGGACTTTTTATGATCAGTGCTACTTGGATGTGACCTGTGGGTTGGCCTCAGTGGAAACTACTACCCTAGGCACCATTTAAAACGGAATCACTTAGCTAAGATTAAAAAATAAAAAGAAACTCAGGAATGAGAAAGAAATATGTTTTACAGTTCACATCTCTCTGCGTTGGTTAAACCACCTGCTCTGATTCTGTAGATTACATTTCTTTCACTGCCTTGTACGATTAGTTAATTGTTATGTGTACATGTTTTTCTTCTACCGCCCCCAAGCCCAGATTGCAAGTTCCTTGAAAGAAGGCGCATTATGCATTATGTTCATTATAAACCCTGACAAATCAAACCTTCTACAAAAAGGGAGGGAGAGCCCTGTCCCATGAATTGATTTTGTCTTCTGTGTATGGTGAAAGTGGTTAACATGCTCAACTGCTAACCAGAATTTGGAGACTCATGGCTACCCAGCGGTACCTGGGAAGAAATGCCTGCCTATCTACTTCCGAAAAACCAGTTACTGGACACCCGATGGAGCACAGTTCCCTGACACACATAGGGTCACCATGAGTTGTCAATAGGGCTTATCCCCACTAGTTGAAATGTTGGCTGTTTGAACCCACCCATGCTCCCATGGGAGAAAAACCTGCCAACTTGCTCCTATAGAGATTAATCCCATCTCACAACATGGGACTTGATTGTAAGAAACCATTGTAACGACTGTTTTTAGACTCTTCAAAACTCTCAGCTCCTCTGCTGCAGAAAGACTTTCTACTCCCTGAAAGCATGACAGTCGAGAAAACCCACAGGGGCAGTTCTACCCTATCCTATAGGCTTGCCATCAGTCAGAATTGACTCGATGGCAGTGAGTCTAGTATTTCATTAGGGTATTCTTGAGGAAATAATAGCCTATTTTGTCTCACTATGAGGATGCTAACCTCAAGGTAAACAGTTCAAAACCACCAGCAGCCCCATGACAAAATGAAGCTTTCTAGTCTCAGAGTTGCAGTCTTGGAGACCCACAAAGGCAGCTCTACCCTGCCTGCAGGATCGCTGTGATTCAGAACCGACTTGATGACAGTAAGTTTGGTTTTTTGAGAGGAAAGAATAATATCTCTGAAGGGGTGTGATGTTATTGTTGAATCTTTAAAAGTCTAAGTGTCTGGTAAGTCTTTATATATATCTAAAGAAACCGGTAGCTAATGACAAGTGGTACATAAATGAAGAGAAAATGTTCTACAGCTCATTGTGCGATGACTGCATCACTCTTCTTAAAGTGGTTGACCTATTGAATTGTAGGATAGATGAATTATATGCAATGAAACTGTCTAGCAAAATATAAAGATGTGTGGTGTTGAATAGCATTTGAAAAAGAGGGTTGAAAGACTAGTGAATATGTTCCCATGTGAGATTGGAAGACGACTAAGGGAAGATTGCTTTGTGGGCAGTATATGGGCCAGGGGAAAGTTTTAAGGAGCCAAGTGAAGCCAGGGTGCTGTTTGTTCGGCAGTGTGTCATGTATGTGCTAAGCCAACTAGTGAGGGAGCAACAAAGCACAATTTAGAAGGGAAAGTGAGTAGGTGGCCAGGAAGGGCTGCTGAAGTGAGAAGTGGTTAGAGGTGGAGAAGGCACTGAGTAGAGAGTGGACTGCAGGGTGAGGAACAGCTAAAACCAAACAAAATTGCCTTCAAGTTGGTTCCAACTCATGGTGACCCTATGTGTGTCAGGGAACTGTGCTCCATCGGGTGTCCAGTAACTGGTTTTTCAGCACCCTGTGCAGGGTTTCAGAGACTAAATCTCTTACAAGGGCAGCAACTCTTCTTTCTCCTGCGGAGAGGTCAGTGCCCCCTTTCCAGTAAGCTGCCCAATGTGTAATCAGAGTACATATAGTTGATCAGAATGAGCGAAGTTTACTATCCTGAGGCAAATTCAGAAGGTGACTTTGGTGTTTGCCCACCCTTATGTTTACTTTACCTTAAGATTTTTATTTTATCCAACAACTCTGCATCAAGTTCAAGTTCACTGACTACTACTCTGTCTCACTTTACTCCCATGTACTCGCCCAAATTCCAGGTCTGTCCATACTACACTTGTCAGTGATTTTCACTGGGTTTAGTCATATATTACCTGCTCAAATAGTTTCAAAGGTCCGCTAGGAAATGAACAATCCATTGTTGCCCTGTCAGCACAGCCTAAAGAGGATAACTCACAACTGTGTCTGCTTTGTAAGGAAATAGCACTTTTAAAGAAAAGCTCTGTACGTATTCCAGGGTGATCCAAAGCCTTCAGTGTTCTGATCCTATCCAAGATTTTTCCTTTCTACATTGCTTCACTGGGCTAGTTAGGGGACCAGAGAAAGAGAAAGAACAGATCAAAACCAAAGTGATTTTGAAGCAATTAAAAACATACTCTTGATAAAAACCTATTCATTTACATTTTGTGGCTCTACAAAGCAGGAAATGGCAATTTTTTCTGTAAAGGTTCCGCCTGTCAGTATTTTAGACTATAAAGGCCATATCGTCATGCTACAATCATACAGCTCTGCTAGTGTGGTGTGAAGGCAGACATAGACAATATACACCAATGGATGAAGTTATGCAAAAATGAAAGGAAATAAGGTAGGGACAGAAGGAAAAAGATGAAGGAGCGAAAGAAAGCTCAAAAGAAGAAAGGAAGGACAGAAATGGGACAGTTTGATGTTTGCCTTTTATTTTCTATATTGAATTTTATTTGAAAAATTCCCAATTTGGGATATTTAGTTAATTTTTATTTTCTCAGATTTTCAAGTACTGTCATGATAAACTTGTTGTTGTTGTTAGCTGTAGTTGAATAGAGTCTGACCCATAGCACAACAGATAAACTTACTTTTATTATATTTTTGTCCATATTATGATTTTCTTGGTAGGAAAAAAAGCTACATATGTGAGAAATAGTCAATTAATATGTGAGATACAGTCAATTAATATGGCCTTTTAACTCATAATCCTTTTTATGATATATTGTACATCCTAGCCTCTATGCTTATAGTAATAATTCAATTGTGGAGGCGGTTCTCTGTTATAAAATTAAAGTGAGCTGTCTCTACTTTATTATGAGTCTCTATTTTATTCTGAGTCTCTATTTTAGTAGAGGGTATGACTCAGGTCATCAGTTTTTATTTCCTTGAGGATATGGTGGTGTAGTGTTTATGCCATGGGCTGTCATCCACATGGTTGGCAGTTTGAAACCATCAGCAGCTCCAAGAGAAAGAGACTAGGTTTCCTATTCCCATAAACAGTTACTGTCTCCGAAATCCACAGGAGGAACACTATGAGTCAACTTTGACTTGAGGCCAGTGAGTCTGGCTTGGATGATCTGCTGAAAAACAGAAGCCACACCTCCATAGGAAAAGAAGTCATCTCAGAAGTAGGAGCACAGAGAATTATCAAACTCTGCAGAGAAGTAGGGAGCCGTGGGAGGAACAGTTAGTATCAAATTAGGGTAAAGAGAGATGCGGAGTAGAGGCATATCAGACCTCTGCCTTTGGCAATTAATCTGTGGAGATGAAGTCTCCTTCTTTGTGTATCCCAAAGAGGTCAGAAATGAACTCCAAGAAATTTTCACAATAGGAAAATAAATTTTTGAATTATGCAAGACATGTATATATATATATATATATATATATGCATATTGTGCAAGTCTGGGTAGACTAGAGAAACAAACCCATGGACACACATGTGTATAAGTAAAATGTCTGTATACAAGAGGAATTGAACATTGAGAAACCATCCCAACACAATCCAGTCCAAGACCATAAGCCTGATATTAGTCCATATGTCTGAAACCAATCTATAAAGTCCTCTTCAGACTCACGAAACACATACAATGAAGCCAAATTCAGGATGATCACAAGCCAGTAGGTAGAAAGTCTTTGGGTCCAGTGGTGTTGTAAACATCTGGCAGGGGTTTCTCTGTGGCTTCTCCAGCTTCCGAGGTCTGATTGTACCCATGTGGCTTGTCTTCTTCAATGTGTCTTAGGGAATAGCAGAGAGGAAAGGGGCATCTTCCGCCTCCACGGAGGAAGTCACAGATTTCCCAGAATTCTCAGGAGAAGGCTATGCCCACACAGAAGTCTCATTGGCTAGCTCCAGATTGACAGCCTAGACTGCCCCCTACCCTCTGAATCCTTAAATTGACACCAGATTAGGTGACTACCACACACACACACACACACACACACACACACACACACACATGTATATATATATATAAATTAATGCATGACATCCAAAAAAGTTTACTAATTTAAGTTGACATGTTCAAAAACCTTGCCAACATTAGATTTTAAGTTGTCATCTAATTAATGAGAGAAATTGTTATCTTATCACTTAAATTCATTTTAGTACAGGTCTGATTAAATATATTTTTGTAATGCTTTGGTCACTTGTAATTTTCCCCAAGAGAAATTCTGTTCTTCTATTGATTTATTCATGTTTTAAATTATTTTAAGAGAACTGGAATTTTTAATGATTAATTCTGTGCCAGTCATGTACTGCAAATATATTTTCTTACTTGACATTTGCCTTTTTAATTTATTTATGCTATTTAAGATATGACAGTTTTATTTTAATCCTTTTATGTAATCAAATCAAGTACTCTTTGTCTTTCATAACAAGATTTCAAATAGATTTCTACCAAATTTCTCCTTCTTTTCTTTCTTTATTTAACGTTTATTTATCTTGAATTGTCCTCAAAGTGAGCCATGTCACAAATATTTAATTATAAAATTTCTGATAAGAGTTGTAAGAGCTGCCGATAAGAGTATTTATTTTAAAAGTATTTTTTCAAAATAATTAACCAATTATCTCCAAGCCACTGATTTGAAACGTTTCCTTTTTTCACATTTATAGACACATCCACAAATAAAACTATAAATAGTGCTATATTTCTGCACTTTCTCCTTAATTGTGGTTAGTTCATTTATCCTTACATCAGCTATCACTTTATTTTAATTACTGTAGTTTTAAGCTACACTGATATTTACCTGAACAATCAGGTTGTTAAAACTCTCTAGTCAGTCCCTACCTAAACTGGCCCAATAGACAGCAGAATAAAGCACTGCCAGGTCCTTCCCCATCCTCAAAATTGTTTCTGTGCTTCAGGGCACTATGTCTACCATCTTGTTGAAGGCTTTCCTCTTTCATGCTGCACCCCATCCCCTCTACTTTACCAAGCTTGATGTCCTTCTCCAGGAACTGGTGTCTCCTGAGATGTCCCAAGTACGTGGGACAAATTCTCACCATTCTTGCCTTTAAGGAGCAGTCCCGCTATATTTCTTCCAAGACAAGTTTGCTTTATCTTCTGACGGCCCATGGTCCTTTCGGTATTCTTTATCAGCATCACGATTCAAACACACCGATGCTTCTTTGTTCTTCCTTATTCGGTGTCCAAAGTTCACATGAAGCAAATAAAAATTTCATGGATTGAGTCAGGCATATCTTAGTTCTCAAAGTAACTTCCATGTTTTGAACATCAAAAGAGGTCTTGTGCAGCAGATTTACTCTACACAACATCTCCTTTGATCTCTTGCCTGGTGCTTCCGTGAGTAGTGATTGTAGATCAAAGTAAGACAAAGTTCTTGACAACTTCAACCCTTTCTCTGTTTATCATGATGTTAACTGTTTGTCCGGTAGTCAGGATTTGGGTCTTCTTTCCATTGAGTTGTAATCCATACTGAAGGCTGCAATCTTTGATCTTCATCAGCAATTGCTTCCTGTCTTCCTCACTTCCAGGAAGGAAGTTTGTGTGGTCTCCATATAGCAGGTTGTTAATAACTCTTCGTACAATCCTGACTCCCCATTTTTCTTCATATCATCAAGTTTCTCTGATTATTTACTCAAGATAAAGATTGAATAAGTATGGTGAGATGATACACCCTTGATACACCACTTTCCTGATTTTAAACCATACAGTATTTCCTTGTTCTATTCATACAACTGATTCTTGATTGATGTACAAGTTATTCAGTACAATGGAGTGTTCTAGAAATCCCATGTCTCTCAAGGACATCCATAGTTATGATCCACAGAGTAGAATGCCTTTAGATAGTCAATAAAACCCAAGTAAACATCTTTCTGATAATGTCCACTTTTAGCCAAAATCCATCTGCATCTCTTGTTCCACATCCTCTTCTAAATTCAGCCTGAATCTCTGGCAGAACCCTGTTCATGTACTACTGCAACTCTTGTTGGATGATCTTAAGCAAAATTTTAATTTCAGGTGGTCTTAATAATATTGTTCAATAATTTGCTCATTCTGTTGGGTCATCTTTTTTTTTTTTGGAATGGGTGCAAATATGGATCTCTTCCAGTTAGTTGGCCAAACAGTTCTCTTCCAAATTTCTTGGCATGCTGGAGCACTTCAACTGGTATTCCATCAATTCCTCATTCTTTGGTTCTGGCTGTTTTCAGTGCAACTTTGGCGTCTTTCATCAGAACCATTGATTCTTATTTATATGCGATTTCTTGAAATGACTGACTGTTGAATAGGTTTTTTGTTAGTTTTGGGGTTTTTTTTTGTTTGTTTGTTTTGGTGCTGTGACTCTCCGTTCTTTCCATCTTCTTTTGATGATTCGTACATCATTGAATACTTTGCCCGCAGAATCTTTCAATATCACAACTCAAAAGTTTGAATTATTCCTTGAGTTCTTTCAGTTTGAGATATGCTGAGTATAGTCTACCTTTTTTAGTTTTCTAACTCTAGGTTTCTGCACACTTCATTATATTTTGGTTTTTCTTCTTGAGCTGCCCTTTGGGATTTCGATCCAGCTCTTTGACTTCATCCTTTCATCCACTTGCTTTAGCTACTCTGTTTAAAGCAAGTATCAGAGTCCCTTCTGACATCCATTTTGATCTTTTCTTTCTTTCCTGACTTTTGTTTTCTCGGTGAATGTTGCTCTTGATGTACTCCCATAGACAATCCGGTCTTCTGTCATTACTGTTCAGTGCGGCAAATCTGTTCTTGAGATGTCAAAACTCCAGTGGACAGACTCAGGGAGGTATTTTTACTCTCATGGACTTGGTTTAATTTTTTTTTAATTCAACCTTAATTTACATATGAATAATTGGTGTTCTGCTCCACAATCACCCTCTGGAATGAGTTTAGCTGTTGATACTGAGTTTCTCCATCATTTCTTCCCACCAGTCAACCAACCCAAGACCAATAAGTTGATGCCAGCTCATAGTTACCATATAGGACAGAGTAGAACTGCTCCTGTGAGTTTCTAAAACTAATTATTTTTGGAAGTAGGAAGCCCCTTCTTTCTGAAGCAACTTGTGGTTTCAAACTGTTGACCTTGCAGCTACCAGCCCAGCATGTAACTACTAGGCCATCAGGGTACTGTCTCTTCTCAGAGATGTAATCAATTTGAATTTTTATTTATTACATCTGGAGAATTTAATGTGTAAAGTCAGTCAGCATTTTTGTTGTTGAAAAAAAGGTATTTGTAATGAAAAAGTCATTGGTCTTTGCAAAATTCTGTCATGTGATCTCCAGTTTTGTTTCCATCCCCTCGGTCATATTTTCAACTACTATTTCTTCTTCTTTGCTTCCAATGTTTTCATTCTACTCACCCATATTTATCAATGCATCTTGATTGCATGCTTTAAGATGAAGACATTGGTAGAATTCTTCAATTTCGTCATCACAATCTTTGGTGATTGGTGAATCGACTTGAGTAATAGTTGCATTAGTTGGATTTCCTTGAAGGTGGGTAGACTTGATCCTATCACGGATAGCATTGTTCTACAAGATTGTTCTTGAACTATCTTTTTGGATGATGAATTCAAAACCATTCTCTTTGATTGTGTCATTCCTGGATGAGTAGACCATATGAGTTTCTGATTCAAAATGGCCAATACTATTCCATCCCAACTCATTAATCCTAGGATATCAATCTTTAAGCATCCCATTTTATTTCTGATGACTTCCAATTTTGCTTCATACTTTGCACATTCCAGGTTCTGATTTTTAGTAGAGCTTGCAACTGTTTCTTCTCTTTTTGTGTGTGTTGTCCCATCATAAGTGAAGATCCTGACGGCTATACTCCCATAGACTTTGCTCCACTCATGCCACTATGGTAGGCTCTACTTTGAGCAGGTAGTTTCTCCTCAGTCACATTTGGAGTGCTTTCTGACCCTCTTCGGACACTGTTTATGATGGCTTTCTGCTTCCATGCACTAGACCTTCAGTATTTGACCATGTTTCTATGCATAAAGTTTTCAGCAACTACTTCTTTTGAATTGAACAACTGATTCCTTCATCATAGCCTATCCTTAGTATGGAATGTCTGCTAAAACCTGTTCACTGTGGGTGAACCTGCTAGCATTTTAAAAATCAGTCAACTCTAACTTGAAACCAATAGCTTCCTGATGTGGTCTCAGCAAGACAGCTTAAGGGGACGCAGAGGCAGAGTGGAGAAGGGTCAGTAGAAGAAAAAGAAAGATATATTTAGGGACACTAGTTAACACTTCAAAATGGTTACACTTCAGTTAAGCAGGCTTTCTTCATGTGTCCTTAGACCCAGTGGAGGACACCTTTCCTCTTCCAAATCCCACCTCCTCCCACCTCCAGTTGGTAGTCTGGGCAGAGCACAGACAGAAATATTGTGAAAGCTTCATCCTCCTTTCCTCTTATCAAAAAGATACAGCCGGGTGTACACTTGTACATTATAGCAGGCAGCTAATAATGAGTCTCGGGCACCTAGCTCAGGGTGCTAATGGTTTCAATAGCCAATTTCACTCAATGTTGTTTAATGTGGATTAAAAAGAGCTCCTCCCCACTGACCTAGTGGATCCTTTCCTGTTCAATCATCTAACACTGGTAGCAGAACTGCTCATGCCAGTCAGCAAGCTTCTCAATGCAAATTAGCATGTCTCTCAAGATTGGTCTTAGGTCAGTTTTCAGTCTCTCAGATTTTTAAAAATTGGAATTGCATTATATTTATGACTTCAGCTCAGAAAAATGAATGCTACTATTGTACTGAATTTTCAAATCCATGAAGAGGGCATAGATATCATTTACTTAAGTCTTTTCAGTGCTTCAAAAAAGCATTTATATTGTAATGAACTGTGTCCTTTCCTTCCCTCTCTCCCTTCCTTCTGTTTCTTTCTTCTGGCATTTACCTTTGCCATCTAAAGTTCCTTATAATGATGCTATTATTGTTATTGTTTGGTCTGATTGAGCTTGTGTTAGTCTGGGTTGCCTAGAGAAACAAATTCATAGACACACTCATATGTGTATAAGGCAGAGCTCTGTATACATGAGCAGTTGAATATTGAGAAAATATCCCAGCCCAGTCCAGAACAAGTCCATAAGTCTGATATTAGCCCATATGTCCAACACCAATCTATAATGTTCCTCTTCAGACTCACGAAATATATTCAATGATGCTGAATGCAAGAAGATCACAGGCCAGTGGTAGGAAGTCTTGTGGATCCAGTGCATAAGAAACTCAGCACCTGGCTTCTCCAGTTTCAGAGGTCTGGCTCCATCAGCCTCTCTCCAAGTATCTTCTCCACAGGGATGTCTCACGGGAAGTGAGCTTAGAGAGAGTAAGTTTCCTGCTTCCAAGGAGGAACTACAGAAGTTACCAGAATCTTCAGGAAAAGGCCATGCCCACACAGAGGCCTCATTGGCTATATCTGGATTGACAGGCTAGATTCCACCTGTACACTCTTTTTTCTTTCTTTCTTTTTATTAGGACTAATCCAGGAATCATACCATCGCGTAATTCAATCACATCAAGCAGTATTGCACAATTGCTATCACAATCATTTCAAAACATTTTCTTCCTTCTTAAACTCGATATCAGCTTCCTTTTATCTCCGATCTCCTCTACCATTCCCCTGGAAGCCTGGGTTATCAATCAATCCTGGCTTTCATATACCAAAGAACAGAGAACAATGAATAACAAATATTAGGGAAGTCTAACCACAATGACAAATGATAAAGCCCAATATTAAAACAAAGCAGAACATAGTTATTCGGGCTAATTACATCCGTGAGTCATCAGTTTACTTCGTGCCCCTCTGCTCCCAGTGGGAAGGCTCCAGTACTTCCTTCTTACATGGCCACTCCCTCAGAAGCTTTATCCAACCCAGGAACTATTCATCAGACTGAAATGGAAACATTGTCTTTATGAACTATGTTTCCTAGTTGACCAAAATTTTCCTTAAGATTATGGTCCTAAGTCTTCAGATCCAGCTGTTCAGTCGCAGTGGTAAAGTAGTTTCTGTAACCCCTATGAGTTCTAGCATACATATGAGTATGCTTACAACAGCTATGAATGTGTGGAAATATCCACAACCATACATGTGCAGTTATACTGTTTGTTCCCAGGTGACCTCCCTCACCTATCCAGCTATTCAGCTCACATATTTACCTATGTGGCTACTGAAAAACAATGTTAGTGCTTACTGATGTTGCCTAAGTGTATGTGTTGTTGTATTTATCATAAACTCAAAAAAAATTCTCTTCCATCCACTCTATGCAGACTCATAGTGACCTGATAGAATAGGCTAGGCAGCACAATGTGAACAAGTCAAAGGAAAACACAGAGAGGTATGCATGAATAAAAGAGACCTGAGGTAAATAAGCATAAAGAGAGGCCTGAACTAACTACAAGCTTTTCTTTTGTGAAGTGTTGTGTTTTGTTCTGTGTCCGTGGTTTGTTTTTGTTGTTTTGTTGTCTGGTTCTATACTTTTGCTTTGTTTTCCTCTGTCTTGTTTTCGTGCATGTTAGTGTCTCCACAGGTCAGTCTGAATAGGACAGGCAGGATGGACTATCTGGAGGAAAAACAACGGGACTGACAGTTCCGGGGGGATTTTGGGTGGGGGGAGGTGGGGGGTAAGGAAGTGGTGTTAACAAACACAGGGACAAGGGAACAACATGGGACCCAAAATGGTAGTGAGGGGGGAGTGGTGTGGAATGATCAAGGATAAGGTTGTGTAGAGAAGAGGTAGAGCTGTAGCTCAGGTGGGGACGGAGCATGGTGGTAGGGCAGGAGTAAAGTCAAGGAAGATGGAGGAAAGAGCTAGGAGTCAAGGGGCATTTATGGAAGTCTAGACAAAGACATGTACATGCAAATATATATATGAGGATGGGGAAATAGATCTATGTGTCTATATTCATAGGTTTAGTATTACGGTGGCAGAAGGACCTTAGGCCTCTACTCAAGCACTCCCTCAATGCATGAATACTTTCTTTTATTAAATTGGAACTCTATGATGCTCACTCTCTCGACACAACTGCTGAAGCCAAACTGGGTGAACAAGTAAATATGGTGAAGAAAGCTGATGGTACTGGCTATCAAAAGAGATAGTGTCTGGGGTCTTAAAGGCTTGAAGATAAACAAGCGGCCATCAAGCTCAGAAGCAACAAAGCCCACATGGAAGAACACACCAGCCTGTGTGATCACATGGTCCCGAAGGGATCAGTTATCAGGCATCAAAGAACAAAAAATCGTATCATGGGCTGCACACCTCCATGATACGATTGCCGAAGACAAACGGTTGCATAAGCAAATGTGGCAAAGAAAGCTGATGGTGCCCGGCTATCGAAAGAGATAGTGTCTGGGTCTTAAAGGCTTGTAGGTGAACAAGCGGCCATCCAACTCAGAAGAAATAAAGCCCACACGGAAGAAGCACACCAGCCGGTGCGATCACGAGGTGCCAACAGGACCAGGTATAAGGCATCATGCAAAAAAAAGAATATATATATGTGTGTGTGTGTGTGTGTATATATATATGTATATGTACATATATATATACCATAGTGAATATATATATATATATATGTGTGTATATATATAT
This sequence comes from Tenrec ecaudatus, assembly GCF_050624435.1. Classification (NCBI taxonomy): domain Eukaryota; kingdom Metazoa; phylum Chordata; class Mammalia; order Afrosoricida; family Tenrecidae; genus Tenrec; species Tenrec ecaudatus. The sequence goes on from NC_134530.1 coordinate 129,305,641, forward strand.
GTATATGTACATATATATATACCATAGTGAATATATATATATATATATATATATATATATATATACATACCATACTGAATGAAGGGGGAAGTGCAGAGTGGAGACCCGAGGCCCAAGTATCAACCACTGGAGATCCCCTCATAGAGGGGTTTAGGAGAGGAGATGGGTCAGTCAGGGTGCGATGTAGTACCGATGAAGAACACAGCTTTCCCCCAGATCCTGGATGCTTCCTCCCCCCAACTACCATGATCCGAATTCTACCTTGCAGGACTGGATAGAGCAGAGGTTGTACACTGGTGCATATGGGAGCTGGAGGCACAGGGAATCCAGGGTAGACGATTCCTTCAGGACCAGGGGTGTGAGGGGCGATGCTGGGAGAGTAGAGGGTGAGTGGGTTGGAAAGGGGGAACTGATTACAAGGATCCACATGTGACCTCCTCCCTGGGAGATGGACGGCAGAGAAGGAGGGGAAGGGAGACTCTGGATAGGACAAGATATGACAAAATAACAATCTGTGGTTTATCAAGGGCTCATGAGGGAGGGGGGAGCAGGGAGGGAGGGGGGAAAAAAGAGGACCTGATGCAGAGGGCTTAAGTGGAGAGCAAATGCTTTGACAGTGATTAGGGCAAAGAATGTACGGATGTGCTTTATACAATTGATATATGTATATGTGTGGATTGTGATAAGAGTTGTATGAGCCCCTAATAAAATGTAAAAAAAGAAAAGAAAATTATTAGGGCAAAGAATGTACAGATGTGCTTTATGCAATTGATGGATGTATATGTATGGATTGTGATAAGAGATGTATGAGGCCCTAATAAAATGTTTTTTAAAAAAAGAATTGGTGGACGTCAAGGTGTAGCATGTGACCAAGAACCAATGGCTTTCAAGGAAGAAGTCCAAACTGCACTGAAGGCATAGGAAAAATAAAAAGTATACAAGAATTGACAGAAAACCGATTGAAATGCTTCAATGAGCTAGTATTGAGAAGTGTGAAAGACAGCTACATGCAAATAAAATGTTTGCTGAATATCATGCAACAAGGACTGCACTGATACTTCAGCAGGGAGCTGCCCCAAATTCAATCTGAATTCAGTAGAGGTCGTGTTATTGTGTGCTGTCATTGCTGATGTCAAAGGGATCTTGGCTAAAATCAGAAACTATAAGAGTGATGTTTACTCGTGCTTTATTGACTATTGTATTAGGCCAGGTTGACGAGAAAAGGGAGGGAGGAAGGGAGTGAAGGAGAGAGGGAGAGGGAGAGGGAGAGAGGGAGAGAAAGAGAAAGAGAGAGAGAGGGAGAGAGAGAGAGAGAGAGAAACCTGCCTAGTTTTACAGCGGAATCAAGAGAGAGGAAGTTCCCAATATCCTTATGAGAAGCCCATGCCTACAGGGAGGCATCATCAGGCTGTGACCTGATTGACAATCTAGACTCCACCCTTTGTATTTGTTTATCAAGTTGACATGAAATGATGTAAGCACCACAACTATGCAAAGACAGTTGGCTGTTTGGATCATAATAAAGCTTGGATAGCATTGAGAAAAATAGAAAGCCCAGAACCTTTCATTCGGCTCATGTGGAACCATTACGTGGCAAAGGAACCCTGTCAATTTTGTTAGGTACCATTAAGTCCATTTCAACTCATAGATATGCTTTGTGCCTTACGTACAAGGGAATGTACCATGATTTTAAATTATAAAAAGTCTAAGTCAAGGTTATAGCCTTTCACCATGCTTATTCAGTAATTATGCTGAGCAAATCATCTGAGAAGCTGGAGTATATAAAGAAAATTATGATATTAGGATTGGAGGAAAGCTTTTAACAGCCTCCAATATGCAGATAATGCAAACTTACTTACTGAAACTGAGGAGGACTTGAAGCAGTTGCCGATGAAAATCAAAGACTGAAACTCAATGTAAACAAAATTAAAATTCTCACAGCAAACCAAGAGACAACATATAATAAGTGGAGAAAAGTTTGAAATTGTCACAGATTATATTTTGCTTGGACTCACTGTCAATGTCCATGGCATATTTCAGTGAGCATATCTGCTGCATAAGATTTCTTTAAAATGTTGAAGAACAGGATGTAACTTTGAAGACTGAAGTGCACGTCAACTAAGCCATGGTACCTCCAATTGCTTCAGATGTTTGTGAAAGCGGGACAATGAATAGGAAAGTCTGCAGGATCACTGATGCATTTGAATTATGATGTTAGCAAAGAATACTGAAAGTACCCTGGACTTCCAGAAAAATAATCAAATCTATTCTGGAAGGAGTACAGCCAAAATGCTCCTAAAATGTGAGGATGGCTAAGTTTTCATGTCCCATGCTTTGAGCATATTATGAAGCATGACCAGTTCCTGGGGAAGAACACGGTGCCTGATAATGATGAGGATCATGGAAAAGAGGAAGACACTCTAAGAGATGGGTTGACAGAGTGCCTGCAACAATTGGCTTACACATAACAATGATTTTGAGGATGGCACAGACAGGGACAGAGTATTGTTCTGCTGTCTCTATGAATTGGAACCTAACGACAACTAATTTAGTAAATGTTTATTAATTTGATAGCTGTTCTAGTATATCTATTTTTATTACTATTTGATCAACCTTCCATTCCTTTGATGTTGTTGGTGTCTGCCATTGAGATAACTCTGATGCATAACCATCTAGTGTATAACAGAGTGAAACGTTCGTGGCTCTGCCTCATCCTCTCAGGGGCCAGCAGGGTCTAACTCATCCTTGCAGCTACAATATCAATCCCTGCCACTAATGGTCTCCTTTCCCTCCACGGCTTTCTACTTCACTGAATATTATTTCCTCCTCCACTGATTGATTTCTCCTGGTCATGCATTCAAAGAAAACAATGTTTTGCTATGATCCATCACTGGCGAATTTTTTGAAGTAAACATCTAGGCCTTTTCTTCCCTTATCTACTTCAATCTGATAGTTCTGCTGATATCTCTTGGCATTTGAAATACTAGTGGCATAGCTTCCAGATCATAGCAGCATGCAAGTGATCACAGTACAACAATTGACAGATGTGTGCTAGAGTTCTGAAATAAACTCTAGTTAATCTTAATATTCTGTATTTTATTATTCTAATGAATTCTACTCACTAGATATGTGCTAGTCTGGGTAGACTGGAGAAACAAATCCATAGAAACTCATATGTACATAAGAGTGAGTTTCATATAAAGAGTAATTGTAAAAAATCATCCCTACCCAGTCCAGTCCAAGCCCATAAGTCGGATACTAGCCCTTATGTCCCATACCAATATAGAAAGTCTTTTTCAGACTCACGAAACACATGCAATGACGCTGAATGCAAGGCGATCACAGGCCAGTGGGTAGAAAGTCTTTGAGTCCAGTGGTGTTGTAAGCATCTCAGCGCTGGCAGGAGTCTCTACACGACTTCTCAGGCTCCAGAGGTCTGGATGCATCAGGGTAGGTCCATGTGGCTACTCCAGCTCAGGGCACTAGCATAGTTCGATGTGTCTTGTCAGATATAATGTTTCCCAGGGAGTGAGCAAAGAGAAGTGTTTCCTGTCTCCAAGGAGGAAATTCCGGAGTGCCCAGAATTTCTAGGAATAGGCCTTGCCTGTGTGGAGGCCACATTGGCTATGACCCCATTGACAGACTAGACTCCACCCCTTTACTCATAATCTTTCAAATTGATAAACGATTATATAACTACCACATAATGTTTTCTATCATTTATCTGTCAATTTGTCATGTTGTGGTCACTTATATGCTGCTGTATAATTGGAAGCTATATCACCAATACTTCAAATATCAGCAGAACCACCCATGGTGGACAGGTTTCAACACAGCCTCAAGAGTAAGAAATACTAGGAAGAAAGATCTAGCAATATACATCTTTAAAATTTGACCGGAGAAAGCCTTATATGTCCCAAAGACACCTTATCTGATAGAGCACTGGCAGATGAGCCCCTGAGGTTGGAAGGCACTGGACTTGTGACAGGAGACTGGCTGCCCCCTCAAAACAGGTCGACCTTGCTGAGGTGGATGAAGTAGTGTTCAGAACTTTCATTTGCTCCTGTGACATGACTCAAAATTCAAAGACAGAGCAGCAAACTTATATGAATAACTGGACCATGGAATGAACCTAGGAAAATTTGATGTTGCCAAAAGCTAAAAGAACCGCATAAAGATCAATACTTTAGCATTAGTGAGCTGAAATATACTGATATTGGCAATATTGAATTGATCGATCATATAGTTTACTGTGTTAGAAATGACAAAGAGGAATGACATAAAATTCACCATCGAAAAATTTAAAGATCTATCCTAAAGCACAACACTCTCAATGGTATGACAGTATTCACATACTACAAGGACGACCAGGTAATATGACTATTATTCAAACTTACATACCAAACACGAATGTCAAAGATGAGGAAACTAAAGATGCTTTACCAACTTGGGCAGTTTGAAGAGAAGCCCGGCTGGTGGTATGCATACCCAGGTACGCATCGGATTGCTGTCCAAAGGGTCACCAACAGCTCCTCAGGAAAAAGATGGAGGTTTTTATCCCCATAAACAATTATGGTCTCAGAAGCTCACCAGGCAGTTCTACCTTGTCCTACAGGACTCTTATGAGTCCCATTGACCTGATGGTAGTGCGTTTGGTTCTTGGTCTTCTGTAGTTTAAAATTGATTAAACATTCTATCAAGATGTATTGGTAATTACTGGTGACTGAAATGTGAAAGCAAAAACATAAATAAAATGAGGATTGGTAAATGGAAAATAATGGCTTTGGTAACAGAAACATTTTCAGAGGTGAACGGTATGATAAGATTTTGCAAAACTTCCTCAACTTATTAAAATAAATTAGGTTTTTTTAAGTTTTATTGAGATATAATACACATACAAATTCCATAATTCAATTGTATCAAAATGAATCGTATAATCATTACTAAAATCAATTGCAGAACATTTTCTTCTTTCTTTACTCCATGTTCTTTGCTCCCAATTTCCCCCTATCCCTGCTGTCACATTCCCAAGAAACCATTGATCCATTTACTGTCTCTTTATATGCACTCACCCTGGATTTTACATATGGGAAACATACAAAAAAGAAAAAAGTAGCAATAACAAAATAGAGGGAAAAAATGCCATTGAAAAGAAAGGAGAAAATATTACATACTATAACAACTTTAAAATGGGTCTAAAGGGAGATCAAGGGATAAGATGTTAAATGTTAACCCAACCACATCCGCCAGAAGTCACTTTCCAGTGCTGCACTCCGCAGGACAGCAAGGCGGTTCACATCCCTAGTCTGTAGCCAAGGGATTCACCAGAGGCTTAATCTATGTGTATTTCTATTCACTATTATTTTTTTATTCTTGAAAATCATTTTATTGACCTAATCCAGACATTATACCATTCCAAAGTTCAATCACATAAAGTAGTGTTGTAAAGTGTGAGTTCTGGTGTGCAGATGACTGTGGAGGACAGTGGAAGTTCAAAACACATTTGCAGGATATACACAGGTAATCAATCTCTAAGATGTCACACTGACCATAATTGAGGGATGGGATTAACCTGGTTATCAGACGGAGAGTGTTGTACAGATGACAACAGTAGATAAAAAATGATAAATCTGACTTACATAGTCTCCTTTCTGGTACACTTTGGGCTTGATCTGGCATTTAATAATTTCTTGGGGGGTTGTATTGGAGCTTATCTCTATTGTATTTGTCATTGTTGGTAGCCTTCTTGACTCTATGGTGTACATTTTTTAATGTCTTTCAGTATATGAAACCCAAGATGGGTGAATCTGTAGAGACCATAATTAGAGTAAAGTTTCCTTGGGGGTATGGCAGAGAGGAGAAGACTGAGGTAAGGGGAAGCTGATAATATCAAGGAGTACAAGTAAGGAGAAAATGTTTTGAAACAAATTTAAATTAAAATTTAAAATACTTCCACTGCCTCTGCTGACTGGCTCTCAGCTACCAGCCTCAATGTCCACCTCTGGGGACTGGAGCAGAAAGACAGAGAAGTGAGGCACAGGGTGCACATGGAGACCTGGTGCATGACCATGTGAAGAGGGGAGCTTCCCACTCAAGGTGGTGATCAACCCCTGAGCACAATTATCCCCAAACCCTGAAGCCTCCATGGCTTGGGGACAGTATGGTGAGGAGAGGGGCTCCTCCACAAACCCCAGGCTGTGGTGGAGGTGCCTGACTGCCTGGTGTAAGTGGAGGAGTAAGAAGCGGTTGAGGAGCACGGACACGGGTAATGAAGATTGGACAGGGTTCAAGTCTTAGAAAGTGAAGTTTCACACAACGACCTGATTGTTGAAACTCATTAATGTGATAAAGAAGGACAGGTGTATCATTTAAATATGTTACATCTTCCAATATAAAGCAATTTAAATCACATGCATGCTTTTTTGTTTTTTGTCTGTTGATCTTTCAAAAATAGGGCGCTATCTTTTGGTCCCACAATGGTTGTATAGGAGCCTGAATGAAGTTGTTACCACTATTTGTCATTTTAAAGCTATTTTCTTGAATCCACTTCAAACTTTTTCAAATTACAAGTTACTTTAATGTTATCATTTCTTTGTTGTGTTTATTTGTATTTGCTGTAAATAATGTTCCTTATTCTACTCTGTTAACTCTAAATTACTTTGAAAGGGCAAGATGTCAAAATTCTGGGACAAGGTTGCTTTCCATAGACAGCATAGAATTGGTTTGATTTTTGGTTGTTTTATTTGATTCCTCAATATGAGTCTTATTTGCTTGTTGCTTTAAATGGGGCAGATAAATTTAATTATAAGGAAGTCCTGGTGTCACATTGATTATGCACTAGGCTGCTAAGAAAAATGTTGTAGCTTCAAACCCACTCATGGTTTCATGAGAAAAGAAAACCCAGAACCCCTCCACCGAGATTAAACCACAAAAATCGTATGGTTCACTTCTACTCTATCACATGGAGGCTCTGCTTTGGAATGGAATTGACATTACCCAACAATAACAAAATATCATTATATATCTGGTCATGGATGGTGTGTTTACTTTTGATTGTGATAAACTCCAATTCTGTGACATTTAGGATTCTCTTTAATTTCTGTCATTTTTTTAATTTAAAAAATTAAATATATGAAATTATACTATGCAATAAGGAGAATATAAGTATTTATCACATATATTTCTTATGTAATACGTTAATTGCCTTCTATGTAGCACATATATTTTTAAAGTACCCAAAATGCTCAGTATATGTTTTTAAAATTATTTTAATATTCATCATCTGCAATATGATTATTCTGTTACTTAGATTCAGGAAGGAAATTTCAGAAAAGTGCTTGGTTTATATTTATTTCTAAGCAGCTAACACAATGATTATGGAAATAATTTTGGATCTTTGAAATTCAAAAATGTTCCTTTCCAATGTGTCCTGGTGATCCTGGCTCATTAATTTTGCTGAGCATGCCACAAAGAATTTGAATCCTTTTATTCAGGGGCCCATCCTTCTGAAATCTGAGAATTATTTCATTATGCCTTGATTATTACTTCTTTTCCTTTTATTTCACTCTCTTGTTCAAGAACAAAAATATCTATTATGGAGTTCCCTTACTCTTTTCTCAAATCCATGAATTTTCGCCATCTCATCTAAGTTTAATAACCTCTCCTCAGCATGTTGCCATGTCTGGCTTGCTTCTCTTTAATGCTGCTTCTATTTGTTTCTAGTGCACATATTGAATCTTCTGTTTAGTATCATGACAGTGTTTCTTCATTTTGCTCTTAATGCACATGGGGCAGTAATTGTCATCACCATTGCTTGTCTTTTACTTCATGTGCTCATCTCTGCTTTCTTAATATCTATGTGGTCTAGAATCATACTGGAAGCTCAAAGTAAATGTTATAAATGTATTTCTGCTTCATTTTTATCCTTTTATTAGGAGCTCTTACAGATATATTAACAATCCATAGTTCCATTTGAACAAGAATAGTTGTACAATTGTTGCCATCACCATTTTCAAAATGTTTTCTTTCTTCTTGAACTATTTGATATCAGCTCCCTTTATTCCCTTCCTCCCCCACTCTACAACCCCATGAAACCTTAATATATTATTATTATTGCCATATCTTACATCATCCAGTGTATCCATTCACCTACAATTCTGTTGTTCGTTCCCCTTGAGTGGGGTTATACAGTCATCATTGCTATCATTCCCCACTCCCCACCCCTTCCCATGCCTTCAGGGAATCATTACTCCCATTCCTGTGTCTGGGGGGTTATCTATCTTGGAGATCGTGCATAGAAAGATCTTAATTGTAATATGAACATACGCATGTAGAGCAACATTAGTGAAATAAAAATAGGCCATAATATTGGGGGAGAGGGGAATAATAAAGGAACAGAGGATAGTTAGTGTTTCATCAGTGCTTTACTGCACCCTGGATATAGCATCCCTTCCATGGGCCCTTCTGTGAGGGACTGTCCAATTATCTTACACGTGGGTTTGCGGTCTCTACTTTGTCCAGACTCTTTCACATTAATTTAATTATTTGTTTTTGAACTTCTGATACCTATTCCCATCAACACCTCATGATCATACATGCTTACGTGCTTCTTCCATGTGGGCTTTGTTGTTTTCCTTCTAGATGGCCACTCGTTTGACTTCAAACCTTTAAGAACCTAGGCGCTACATCTTTTAATAGCCAAGCACCATCAGCTATCTTCACCACATTTGCTTATGCACCCATTTTGTCATCAGAGATCCTATTGGGGAGGTATCACACCTTGCCTCAATATTAGATAAAAATGTTCTTGTTCTGAGGTAAGAATTAAGTCGAGACCCAAAGTCCATCTGCTTCCTATTGCATTTACATATTCATTTTATATACCAACAAATATACCCATCTTTATATATTTACATATATACATGTCTATACTTATACCTATATATATAATTACTACTTCCTAGTTCTTTCCTCTATTTCTTTTTTCTTTCCTCCTGCCCCACTATCATGTTCACCCATCATTTACCTATCAGAAATTTTTCTTGGATACAGTATAATTGGTTAAACACCACCAGGAATGTTACCCCTTCCTCGCCATCAATTTTAGGTCCCTGCCTATCTCCCTGTCTCTGATGTTATTGGCTCACTGCTCCTCTCCCTTCTGCCTCCTCTCCTCTCATGCCCATGCCCCCCAAACCATCAATCCATTGCTGTCTCCTTGGGATTGCTTATCCTTCTTATCTTATATATATAGACAGAATAAAAGAAAAATTAAAACATATACATAGTTTCAGGTCTAACTGCTGACCTTTTTGAAAACTCCCAAACAGTTCTGTTGAGTTGCTAAGCACTGCCCTCCTGTGTCAGAAGTCTATTATTGGTATTCCACAGGGGCTTCATGGCTTTGCCCCAGTTGGTGATCTGTTGAACTCCCATCTTGGTTTGTCCTATTGTGGGGAGGCCAGGCCAGCCACACTCCCTGCACTGTCTATTCATGGCTGTCCTCTGTAGTGCAGTCATCTAAGGAGGTGACATCACGTCTCAAGCCAGGGCCAGCCCTGAAGTCCTCTCTGGGAATTAGGTGCTCAAAGCAGGAATGTCACCCTCAAGGTTTGGTGTGCCATAATGAGGCTCTCTCTCTCTCTCTCTCTCTCTCTCTCTCTTTCTGTCTCTCTCTCTCCCCTTAGTTTGTTCCCATTTGGGCAAGACCAGCCACCCTCACCAACTGTATTTCAGCGCTGCCCTCTGTAGTGCTGTCGTCTAGGGAAGGAACATCATGATTTGAGCTGGGGCTGGCCCTGCAGTCCTCTTTGTTAATGAGCGGCTCTGTGCAGATATGTTGCCCTCAAGAACTGGCACACTGGGATGAGGTCTGCTCTCTCTCTCCCTTTCCTGTTGAGACATAAACAATAGTCTCCACTTGGGTGGATTAGTTCCCTGCTCTCCCAATGCCATCTTTTTTTTTCTTCCCTCTTCTTTCTGTGGGTCTTAAAGGCATGAAAGTAAAGGAAAAGATGTCTTTCAGCCCTGGTGCTATTTGCACCGTTTTTCTTTCTTCTTTTCATGTGTGATTTCATATGCATCCTTGGGTTTGGGCTGGTGCCTGCCATTCTATCTGGTCCTTAGCCCGGAAACTATGCATTTTGTTTGTTTTCCTCTATGCTCGTGCTGTTTGAGCTTACCTCAGTGGAATCATGTTGTATTCCTCTTGTGTACTTGGAAAACTTCACTCTGCATAATATCCTCCAACTCTTTCCACGAGACAGTATGTTCATTATTTTCATCAAATCGCTGCTTTTGAGGGATGCGTAATACCAGAGTATTACCAGGGTTTTTAAAATCCATTTGTCTATTGATTAATGTGTTAGTCTGGGTTGTCTAGGGAAACAAATTCATTGACACGCATATGTGTGCAACATAGAACTTTATATCAAGGAGCAATTGTACATTAAGGGAACATCCACGCTCAGTCCACATCAAATCTATAAGTCCAATATAACCCCACATGTTGATACTAATCCACAGCCAGGTAATGAGGCCGAATGCAGGAAGATCACAGGGCAGTGGGTGGAAAGATGAATGGATCCAGTGGTGGTGGAAGCATCTCAGTGCTGGCAGGGGTCTCCATGTGGCTCCTCCAACTCCAGGGCTCTGGCTCTATCAATGTAGCCCCATGTGGCTTGTCAACAGGAATGTCTTGCAGGAAGTGTGTGCCTGGCCTCCAGTGAGCTATTTATCTCCATAGTGCCTCCAAATGAGTTCATCAAGCTGCAACTTGATTCACAGGCTAGACTTCACCCCTTCTCAAGTTGACAGGAGATTTTGTAACTGGCAAAGTGGAAAGTTAGGTAGTTTCCAATTCTTTGTTATTGTGGACTGCACTATGATGAACACTGAACACAGATGTCTGGTCAAAGTCTGTTTCTTACATCTAGGTATATGTCCAGAAGGGGGAATACTGGGTAGTAAGGTAGCTTGGTTTCCATTTATTTTAGGTATCATCAATTTGCTTTCCACAGTGATTGAGCATATCTATAAGACCACCATCAGTGGATGAGAGTTCTTATCTCTCCACACCCCCTCCAAAATTTGTTGCTTTCTGTTTTCTTGAATTGGACTATCATGTGGGTGTTCCATGGCATCTCATAGTTGTTTAAACTTGCATTTCTCAGATGGATAATAATTGGGAACATTTTCTCATATGTTTATTGGCCATTTGAGTTGCCTCCCTTGTGAATCTTCTGTTCAGGTCTCTTGCCCACTTCCTCAGTGGGTAATTCATTTTTTTTTCTTATTGCAAGCTTGCAGAGTTTTAGTAATAAGCTCTTTGTCTGATATGACATTAACAAATATCATTTCCCAGTTTGTGGACTCTCTTATTACTCTCCTGATGACGTCTTTTAATGTACACAGGTATTTTAGATTTAGTATGACCCACTTGTCGATTTTAATTTCTTCTGTGTATGTGTGTGTCCTTCCCTATTTCTGATAGCCTATGCATTTCCTTAATGGTTTGGGGTTTCACCTTGAGGTCTATGATCCACCTTGAATTTATTCTTGTGTATGGAGTGATGTAAGTATTTTACTTCATTTTTCTTCAGGTAGATATCCAGTTTCCCAAGCACCATTTGTTAAAGAGAGTGTCCATACCCCATTTGATGCTTTTGGGGCCCTTATCAAAGATCAATTGTATGTATGCTGATGATTTTATTTCTGGATTTTCTGTTCCTTTCCATTGGTCCAAGTATATGTCATTATACCAGTACCACACTGTTTTGACAACTGTGGCTGTGTAATAGACTTCATTCTTCTCCTTGATATATTCTTTGCTAATTCTGGGCTTCTTCCATTTCCATATGAAGTTGGGGAGTCAGTTTTACAATTTCTTTGAAAAAAGATGCTGGTATTTATACGTGTATTACACTGAACTTATATAGTGCCTTAGGTAAGCTCTATACCATTACAATGTTCATTGATTATATCTTCATTGACAGACCAGACTCCATCCCATTCACTCATAATCCTCTCAAATTGACACCGGATTATGTATCTACCACAAACCTCCTAATTTCATCTCTAATTTGAGCCAGTACCCCCTCATTTTGAATAAGATAATTTGTTCATCTTCCAAATGTTTCCCTTGCTTTATTTTTATCTTCTTTTTATTGATTTTCAGCATTATTGTGTAGTGGTCAGAGAAGAAAGTCTGAGTGACCTCTGTATGTTTGCATTTACTCAGCCTCTACATTTGTCCCAGCGTGTGATCAATTTCTGAATATGTGCCATGGGCACTTGAAAACAATGTGAATTTAATTTTTATTTTGAATTTAGGAGGAGCATTTTAAATATGTCTATTATGTAGAGTTGCCTAATCGTGGAATTTAGTTCTGTAGCCTCCTTGTTGAGCTTCCTTCCCACTGATATACCTTTCTCAGAGAGGAGTTTATTGAAGTCACCTCCTATGATTGTTGGACCTGTGATACCTTTTTTATCATTTGAAGAATTTGATTGACAAATATCACGGGTCTCTCATTGGGCATGTATATATTGATTCTGTTCACTTGCTCTTTATCTACTGATCTCTTGAACATTATATAGTGCACATCTTTATCTCTTGTGATGATGTGCACCTTGAGATCAATTTGGCCAGAGATTAGTATTTTTTTTAAATGCCATTTGCTTGGTATACTTATCACCAGTCTTTGATTCTTGACCTATTTTTGTCTGCAAGCTTATGGTGTGTCTCTTGCAGACAACAGATTGAAGGCTGTTGTTTTCTAATCCAGTCTGCTAGCCTTTTTCTCTTAATGGGTGAGTTCAGACCATTGATTTCAAGATATTACGTCCATCTGAATTCTTTGTTGTCATCTCTTACCTTTTGTGGTAGGTAGTTTCCTAACTCCCTCCTTGTCAGTATGTTGTGTACTTGTGTGGGGGATTCAGTGTTGGATCAGTGTTATCTAGGGGGCTGTTTTTGGTTTGTTGACTTCTGGATGAAGTTGTACTGTGTGATGGGCTCCTATTTGTGCTCAATAAATGTTTGTCTTCCATCCAAAGTGAGTTGGGAAGAATTTTTTGAAGTACTGGGATTCTTTAACCCTATTCTCTGAATTTTTCTCACCTGAGAAAACTTTTACCTCTCTATTTTCATGGGTAGCTTGGCAGGATTCTTGGTTTGGCGTTATTTTCTTTCAACTTTTGGAAATGCTACTTCACTTTTTCCTCTTCTTCATGGTGTCTGCTGATAACTCCCCTTTTCCTCAAAGTTGATTTTTTTTGACTACTTTATATGCATAGTTGAGTTCTTCCTCAAGTTCAGTCATAGCAGTGTCCTGTCTGCTTCCTGGATGATTGTCTGATTCTCATTCATTAAGACGGGGAAATTTTCTTTCTGGAAATCCCTCGCTATTTTGGCTATTGATTTCTTCGTGTGTCTTGTTCTGGTATTCTGATTATTTTAATGTTGTTCTTCTTCATAGAGTCACTCTTTGTTCTCAAATTTTCTTCAGCTTCCTTGATTATCTTGTTTGGTTGTCTTTCCCATTTTTGAACTCTCCTTGCCTATCTTTGACATCTGTGATACTGTTCTCTACGTTTTCTAGCCGGTTGGTGAGGTATCTTACCTTGTTCTTTGATTCTGTTGCCTCATCCCTTAACTCTTGTATTTTCCTTCAGTATGTGGACTCTATCTTTTCTATTGTTTCATTCCTTTTCTGAATGAATTCCCTCAAATCCTATAGCATTCTGTTAGTCTGGGTAGACTCGAAAAACAAATTCATAGACACTCATATGTGTATAAGAAAGAGTTTAATATACAAGAGAAAAATGAATACTAAGAAACTATCCCAGCCCAGCCCAGATCAAGTCCATAAGTCCAATATTAGCCAATATGTCTGATACCAATGTATAAATTCCTCTTCAGATTCACAAAAGGCATGCAATGATGCTGAATGCAAGATGATCACAGGCCAGTGGGTGGAAAGTCTTGTGGATCCAGTGCTGGTGCAAGCATCTCAGCACTGGCAGGGGTCTCCATGTGGCTTCTCCAGCTCCAAGGCTCTGGCTGACATCAGCCTGTCTCCATATGACTTGTCAACAGGAATGTCTTGCAGGGACTGCTTTGTGTACCGCCTCCAGTGAGCTATTATCTCCTTAGCACCTCCAAATGAGGTCATCAAGCTCTGACCCGATTGCCAGACTAAACTCCACCCCTTCACTTTTAGTCCCCTCAAATTTACAACATATTATGTAACTGCCACAAACATCTTGAAGATTTCTTTCAGTGGCAGTTCAACATCTGCTTCTTTTATGAGCAACATTAGGGTCAGGTCTGCTTCCACCAATGCATTTTGTTTCTCTTGATTTCTTGTAGAGATTGCTGCTGCACCTTGTCTGCATGTCATTTTGGTGGAGCATGGTGCCATTTTCCTGGAATTCAGGAGCCTTGAGTTATCTCTCTGGGAGGCTAATAATGATTCTTAGGGCTACCTGTAGCCAGCTGCACTGTGGGATAAGGCTGCTTCTCTGTCTTACTAGGGGTTTTCTCTCTCTCCTTCTACAGCTAGGATTGCCTATTTGGAGTGCAGATCAGGTAGCGGTAGCCATCTCAGATAGTGTGGGTGGGGCAGTTGGGCAGATGGTACTGTACAGGTTATTTGCATGGGAAGCCAAGGGGATGGTGCCTGTGGCAATAGGGAGCATGGCAGAGGGTGGGTGGGGATGACAGTGATGGTTTGAACCCATTGCAGCACAGATCATGCAGGCTGGGATAGCCCAGGCAACGGACTACAAGTTGCTAGAGCTCCGCACTGCCTCAGAACCATCTTACCAGAAGTCCTTATTTTGGCTTCTTTTTAACAAATGTTTGTTTGTTTGTTTGTTTGTTTTAATATTGATGTTCTACCCTGAAGTGTAATACTGTGTTCATTCTTACATATTTAAAAAAATTTCAGCTACTCCTTTTTTGTTATCTTCAAGTGAAAAATATCTCTTTAGCTTTGATGTTTGCCTGTGAACAGAAAAATAGATTCTCTGCCAATCTGCATCTAATATCCTTTTCAGGCCTCATGCTATAAATTGGACAGAAGTACTACTATACGTTAAACCAGAGCCATCTAAGGAATAGTCAGAGAGAGTCCAAACCTTGCAAAGCACATGCAGTTGTCACTACAGAACTAGTCAGGGAAACTGCCATACTTCACTGTTCCCAGATTTCTGTCTTTTCCATTCTCCTTACCTGTGTGGCTAATGATGGGGCCACAATTCAATCCATGACATGCCACCTTTCCTCCATCTGTCCTACTCTGGTCACTAAAACTCAAAAACTCACTACCAATGAATTGATGCTGACTCAAAGTGACCCAACAGGACAGGGTAGAACAGCCCCAATGGGATCCCAAGAGTGTAACTCTTTATAGGAGTAGAAAGCTTTGTTTTTTCCCTCAGATCGGCTGGTGGTTTTGAAAGGCTGGATTTGCAGTTATTCAGCCCAACTCCTAACACCCACATCATCATAGTAGCCTCTAATAAATTCGTTTCTCTATACTTTTGTATAGTCACTATTGTAGATATTCCTATAAATGCAATCACACAATATTTTGGTCTGAATTCTTTAACTTAACATGTTTTGAAGATTGAGTCATTACTTGTGACAGAATTTTGAAATTATTCTAAATATTTGCAATTGTAAATTTACTTTATTTACTTTTATTTTCCATCTATTATAACAAAGCATACATCTGTTATCTCAAGTAGACATGTACAACTATTGGCATCAAAATTTCTAAACATTACCTTTCTTCTTGAGATCTTTGATATCAGCTCCATTTCCCACCCACTTCCTCCCCAACCCTGCTATCCCTACAAACTCTTAATATTTTATGTACTGTCATTATTATTTCTACATGTCTTACACCACCTGTTCTATCTCTTAACCTACTATCCTGGTACTTTTCCCCCAATGGGTGTTATTTTGCCACCATTACTATCCATTTTCCTTCCTCTCCCTTTGTTTCTTCGATCTTCCTGGAATCATTTCTCCCATTGCTGTTTCACAGGTGTTTGCCTTACCTGAATTCCAAGTATTGAAAGCTCTCATCTGTGCTTCCAACTGTAAATTTATTTCACATTTTGTTTATCAATTAAGATGTTAATAGACAGGTGGTATTTTCCATCTTTTAACTAGTTTAGGTAATAGTACAATGAACATCGGTGTACAATGATATTCCCTTGTCCTTGCTTTCAAGTCTTTGGGGTTTACATAAGAGTGGAGGTACAGCATCACATGATTATTCTACACTTTTTTATATAAAGAAACTGCCAAACTGTTTTTCAAAGTAGATTACTATTGTATAATTACCATCAATAATCAATGTGGGTTCCTTCTTCTACTACACTCTTTTAAACATTATTTCAATAGATTTCTCAGATAAAATTATGAGAGACATTAGAGAAAAAGTTAATTGCATGTATTTAAGTTATGATAGAGTCGGAAAGTCCAAAGCAACAAACTCTAACAAACACAGAGTCCAGATTACCAAAATCTGGAAGTTCTGAAGTATGAATAAGATTTTTGTTATTAGGCAGTAATATATGCTCAGGATAACTGTATTTACATTCTTAAACATTATTTGTGCTTAGCATATGAACACCATCTTAAAAGAGTATTCAGAAAGCTTAAAAATGAGTCTCAAAAGTGGACATGACAAGTTACATTTTCTGGCATTGATGAGTTTACCCTGGGTTCATAATAAATAAGCATGGGACTGAGTTCCAGTCAATGGACTGATGGGAGGATATATAAAAATACAGAAAACTTTTGGACAGAGTTATAAAATGGCCAGTGGCTCCAAGTGGGATTCAATACCAGCTCTGTTATGGCAAGAAATAAAATTACCAACAATGAGATTGTTGTTAGTGTATTGAGACCACCATGAATGTTTAAAGATTTTAATGATTATGCAGAAAGGATCCCCATAAACATGAGCCTTGGTGGTGTAGTAGTTATTCATTGGTCTGCTAATCTCAAGGTCAAAAGTTTGAAACCACCAGCTCACTCCACAGGAAAAAGACAAGGCTTTCTACTCCTGAATGCTTACAGTCTCAAACCCACAGAGACAGTTCTACCCTGTCCTACAGTGTCACTGAGTCAAGTGGACATAAATGGAAGTAAATTTAGACTCTATCTTTGTGTTTTTTATTCCCAGAAATTAGAGATTGAATGTGCTACATTACTTTTTAAAAGAGAATATTTCTATGAACTCTGAAAGGGATATTAGAGTAAGGATGGCTGTGTGCTCTATTACATGATGCGGTATCCAGGTGTTTATCATCATAATCACACACACACACACACCGAATCAATTCTTATTAGGTCAATTAGGAACCTCCTGTGTTGCAGAATAGAATGATGTTCTATGAGGTTTTCAATGGCTGTGGTTTTTGCAAGTAGATTGTCAGGGCTTTCTTCTGAGTTACCTCTGGGTAAATTCAAACTATCAATCTTGTGGTTAGAAGTTGAGTACTTGACTATTTGTGTCGCTACAGAACTAATAATACTATTACCCAGCCTAACTGTTGGAAAGCTGAGTCAGGGAAGAATAACGCATCATGCTTTGAGCTGCCAACCCCAAGGTTGTCAGTTCAAAATCACAACAGCTTTGCTGGAGAAAGAGAAGGATTTTTATTCCTTAAGTACTTACAGTCTCAGAAAGGGACAGTTGCACTCTGTTCTATAGGGTCATTATGAGTCAGAATCGACTCAGCGGAAGTGAGTTTGGTTATTTCTTTTGAATGATTGGAATTGGCCTCAGGTACTCTGAGGTATGCTCATGGTTCTACCTTAAAACCGCCCGCTGTAAGGGTTCTTTTGTGGTACAAGAACTTGTTTTTTACTTATCTGAGTTTTTATTTGAAAAGGAGGTTTTGAACCAATTACAAGTGGACACGTTGAGAAAGGCAGATGTTACTTTGACTACATTGGACAAATAAACAATGTGATAACATACTTACACAGTGTCTGATACATACTCAGGAAATAAATGTTTCCCTTAGCAAGCTGACCTTACCATTTTAATCTAGTAGCTAATGTTCAAAGTGCTGAATAGTAGATTTCCAGTACATTGATAGGGGACAGCCAGAATTAATAAAAGGATGTGTAGTGAGAGATGTCACTGTTGATGTGAGATGGATTTTGATTAAACACAAATAATACCAGAAAGATGGTTACCTGCACTTTATTGGCTATGAAAGGCACTGAATTTTGTGGATAATAACAAATTATGAATAACATTGCAAATAATGGGAATTTCATCACACTTAATTGCGCTCCTTTGGAACCCACACAAAGACAGTCAGAACAAAGTGATACTATATAATTTAAAATCAGAAAGGGTGTGTGTCTGATTTGCATATTTTCACCATACATATTCCATATATATTGAGCAAATATTCTGAGAAGCTGTACTATAAATTGAAGAACTTGGGATCAATATTAGAAATACACCCATTATAAATCTGTGACATGAAGATGACTATTGCTGTTTGCTGAATGTGAAGGTGTCTTGAGGTACTTGCTGATGGAAACCAAAGACTACAGACTTCAACATGGATAACACCTCAATATAAATACAAACAAAAATTTGCAAAATCAAACCAGCATGCAACATTATGATAAACAAAGAAAAGGCTGGGCTTGTCAAGGATTGTTTTTAAAATCCACGTTCAATGCTCATGGATGCAGCAATCAAAAGATCAAATAAACAACTTATTGAGTTGAACAAATCTATTGCAAACGACTTTCTTCACATGTTCAAAAGCAAAGATATCATTTTGAAGACTAAGACATAGTGTTTTCAACCACCCCATATTCATGAAAGAGCTAGAAAATAAATAAGGAAGACTGAAAGCCACTCGATTCTTTTGAATTCTGGTGTTGGCAAAGAATATTGACCGCCAGAAGATTGAAAAATATGTCTTGGAAGAAGTACAGCAAAAATGCTCCTTAAAAGCAAGGATCGTGAGCATATATCTCATGTGATTTGTACATGTTATCAAAAGGGACCAGTCCCTGGAGAAGAATTGACTCTCATGGTAGAGATACAATGAAAAAGTTGAAGATTTTCAACAAGATGAATTGATCAATTTCAATAATGGGCTCAAACACTGCAACAATTGTGAGAATGAAAGATAACCACATAGTATTTCCTTCCATTATATGCAGGTATATAATGGCACGTACACAATGTGGCTATGATTCAGAATTGATTCCATAGCATCTAACAACATAGTCTCTGTCCAAGGTACTGAATTATTGGTTCCCAAGAACGGAAATTCCAAAACACTTCATTGTGCTCATATGTAATGTGTACATGAGTGAAGTAGTCCAATGACCAGGAAAAAGAAATGTTGCATAGTTAAAACCAGGAAAAGCGTGGTTTAGGGTTGTATTCTCATGCAAATTAAATAGTTATTCAACCTGTTTGCTGAACAAGTAAGTAATCTGAGAATCTGGACTACATGAAGAAGAATGCAGAACCAGGTTTGGAAAAGGCATATTAACAATCTATGAAATGCAGATGACAAACTATGGTTGCTGACAGTGAGTAAGACTTGAAACACTTGCTGGTGAAATTCAAGGACTGCAGACTTCATTATGTATTACAACTCAATGTATATAAAACCAAATGCGGACACTGGACCAACAGACAACATTTTGATAAGTGGAGAAAAGACATAAATTGTCCGGGATTTACTTTTTCTTGGATCCACAGCCAGTGCTCAAGGAAGTATCAGTGAAGAACTAAATGACTTATTTTATTTGGCAATTTTTTTACAAGACCAAGGAGATCACTATGAAAACGGAGGACCACCCGACCCAAATCATGGCAGTCTTAATGACTAGTGAAAATTGAACAATGAATAAAGAAAACAGAAGAATTGATGGATTTGAATAACAGGGTTGGTAACAAATATGGAAAGTACTGTGGACTACCAGAAGAAGAAACAAATTTGTTTTATAAGAAATACAGCCACGATGTTTCTTAGAAGCAAGAATGGTGAGATTTTGTCACGCATCCTTGGGTTATATTATCAAGAGAGATTAGTCCTTGAAAAAGGACACCATGATTGGTAACTTGGAGAATCATCAAAAAATAGAGGCTGGTAAGGGGATGGATTCACACAGTTCCTGCAACAATGAGCTTACACATAACAAGATGATGAGGATGGCATAGGGCTGGGTAATATTTCCTTCAGTTGTGCACAGGCTCTCTATGAGTCAGAACCAAATTGACAGTAAATAACAATAACACAACACAACAAAAACAAGATTTCTATCATCATAGCCTTCAATCAAAAGTTTTAAATGTATGATGGAAACAAATAATACAATATATAGCAATCTTATAAACAGATCCTCAGCTAAGTATTTCAAACAGCTTGTTTCTCATTAGCAAGTTCTTTTTGTGCCATCAATAGCTCACTTATCACTGACAAGAAATTATCTTTGTAGACTTCAACACATAATTCCAGTTTATTTTCAATTTCATTGTATTTTCTTGTCGGTTGTATAAACTTTAAAAGGCAAACAACTAGGGAATGAAAATCAACAATGAGGAGGATGTATAGATCCTGGGGGTGTTTGAGCAGCAGGAATCTAGCTGAGAACAATTACTAAGAAGCAGAATAAGGGTGAGCATGAAGGTGGGGCAGGAGAAAGTAAAAGGACACAGAGGAAATATCTAGGAAGCTAAGCTATGGATAGAGTTATAAAAATAGGTGTATGCATATGTAAATATACTGGTTAATAAAATAGAAGTAGTGGCATATTTATTTATTTATTTATTTATATGGCAATACAGTGAGCAAGTTGACGGACTTTGGGCTTCTGTTCAAGCCCTCCCTCAACATAGAAACACTTTGTTCTAACAACCTGGCATTTTGTGATGCTCACCCTCCCAGCACAATTGCTGAAGACAAAGCGGGTGCACAAGCAAATGTGGTGAGGAAAGCTGATGGTGTTCAGCTATCAAAAGATATAGTGTCGGTGGTCTTAAATGCTAGAAGATAAACAAATGGTCATCTAGCAGAGAAGCAACAAACCCACATGGATGAAGCACACTAGCCTATGCTATCATGAGGTATTGATAGGATCATATTACAGGCATCAGAAGACCCCAAACAAACAAGCAAAAACATATTGTTGAGAATGAAGGGGGTGGAGCAGAGATCCAAAACCCATTTGTAGACAATGGGACACACCCTCACAGAAGGGCCACAAGGAAGGGATGAATCAACCAGGGCACAGTATAGCACCAGTGAAACACAATATTCTTCTGATTCCTTGAGGATTCCTCACCCCACACTATCATGACCCCAGTCCTTCCTTTCACTTTGGGCTAGACAAGAGCATATACCCTGGTACAGATAAGAGCTCATGACACACAGAATACAGGTCAGATAAACTCCTCAGGAACAGAAATGGGAGTAGCAATACCAGGAAAGTAGTGGGGAGGCAGGGAGAGATGGGGGAAAAGGCGGAACCAATTGCAATTATCAACACATAACCACCCCCACCCCTACCGCCAGGGGGATAGATGGCAGAAACCGTGAGGGGAAGGCAGACAACAGTCAGTGTAAGATATGAAAATAATAACAATTTATCAAGGGGATATGGAGGTTGGCAGGGAGGGAGGGGAAAAATAGAAGCTGATACCAAGGGCTCAAATAGAAAGTAAACGTTTAGAAAATAATGATGGCAACATATGTACAAATATGCTTGGTATAATTGATGTATAGATTGTTATAAGAGCTGTAAGAGCCCCAATAAAATGATCTTTAAAAAAAAAAAACAAGGTGGTGCCTGGTTCAAACTCTTTTAATTTGTTGAATATGTGTTGAAATAATACATGGAGACCTTGACCAATTCTGATCATTGGGTGTCCACAAAATCAAAGTCTTAACTGATAATGTCTCCTGGAAAGGAAAGTAGTGCCCTGGCATCATGTCATGAAACTGGTCACTACATGCACCCACTATCAAGTTAAGGGCAAAATGCAAATGTAAAGTCCCCCAAGTTACAAACCTAGTTAGTTATTGTTGATGTCCTGACATTAAGAAAGGAATAGCAGCTTGGCACACCCACTCCCTATCTTTCTTTCTGGTCTGGTTGCCTTTCAGCTGTTAATGTTGTTGTGTCCCATTGAGTAGATTCCCACTCACAGTGACGTTATAGACAAAGTAGAACCACTCCATAGAATTCTTGATCCTCTAATATTGAGAACAAATTGACTGTTGGGTTTGAACCATCAACCTTTTGGTTAACAATCAAGTTCTTACCCACTTCCTTACCAGGGCTCTGTCTTAAAGAGTACAGCCCAGAAACCCCTATGGGTGGTTTTATCTTACCTTAATGGATTTCTAAGAGTGAGAATCAACTCAACAGCCTGGAACTACAAAAATATTTATGGGAGTAGATCACTAGATCTGTTCACCCACAGATCCACTGGTGGGTTGAAGCCATCCAGTTTGAACCATTGTGTCATCAGGACTCCTTTAATAGAAATTCTAATATTTGGGAAACTTTATATCATTTAGCCTTCACACTAATTCAGTGAAGTAGACTCTGTTGTTAACACTGTTTCGTAGATGCAGAGATTGAGATATGCTGGGGTTAAACGACATGTCCAGAGCGACACAGCTAGTAAATGATACAGCCGAGGTTTAAAGCACTGCCCTCAGACAGACGGAGGCATCTGCTCTTCACCCCTCTGCCGCGCGCCATCTACGATGCTTCATGTACGGTTGGTGCGAGTGTCGCCTGCATGAACCACAAAGCTGTAGACATGAGCTCCTTTCACTTTTATTTTTTAACTAGCCCAGCAGGAGCTTGAATTAGCCAGCCTGTTCCTGGTGTGAACTCACATCACCTCGCTCTCATCCATCTGCTCCTCTTTTAAGACTCAGTCTTCGCTTTCTTTTAAATCTTCCCTGGTATCTCTGTCAGACGTCAGTCAAAGCCTTTTCTTCAGATCAGTAAATAGAAGCATATCTTTCCTGATCGGGTCCCAAAGCCTCTGAACACGGAGATGAGCTTGCGTTTATGAGAGTCGACTTTGTATTTTCAGAGGGGGGGTCCTCTGGATTCAGCATCAGTAGGTATTTTCATAATTCTGAAGCCCTATCTGCTTTCAGTCTTGCTAAAGTGAACTCCAGTCCACGGCAACTTTTTCTGATGTTTGTTGTCTCTCTTCTTCCAGCAACCCACCCTCTTGCCCTTCCTAATCTTATCTCTTTCTCCTCTATCCTTCCTCCTAATCCATTTCAAATTGATGTTTCTTCAGACTGTTAACCCAGACCTAACTCTTCATGTTCCTTTAAACTTGGCTTCTCCCTTCTCTTTGTAAAGACACGATTTCTCTGAGCGCGCTGTTTCCTCCTTACATCTGCTTCACTAACCCATCTGACACCTGAACAGTGAGAGTATTCTATCCCCCTCTGCACTACTTTGAGAAGGAGCCCTCTCATCTCCCTTTAAATGATTTCTGTCACATAATAAATATCTTTTGGCATGTTAAAAGGCAGCCACCATCTGGCTCTGGTAAGGCCATCGGCAAACATCTTTAGAAACATTAACATCATTTATATTTGATAACATGCTCTCACCTTTCCAGAACTTCTCAACCGTGCTCACTTTTATATGTAGGTGCCACATCATTTGTTCTGTACACTGAGCAAGTCCACAAGGCAATGATCTCATAAACATTAATTTTTTAGTACAAAAAATTTCAGTATCGCAGTGTGTCAAAACAATGTTTTTATAACTTAAGTTTAATGGAGGGCAGAACAAACTTATAGCCTTGATTTGTGAAAGTTTTGCCATTTGTTAAGAAAATAGATTCAATATCATAGCTACTGATAGAGAGGACAGGACTCATTCCCTGCAGCAGGAAATAGGAGAAAGTCCAAGCAGATGGCAAATCTGCATCAGGGGAGAGTCGGCAGTGAACAACAGGTGTGCTGGCGAAGGAGCCAAGTACAGCATCAGGAGCAGAGTTGGCAGCAAACAGAGTCAATATCAGGGAAGTCTGGCAATGGGTAAAAGGAGCCAACGACAGACACTAAAGTTCACGTCCATACTACAACTCAAGTAGCAAGACAGGATCATAGCATTGTTGCTGCTGTTGTTAGACGCTGTTGAGCCAGTTTCCACTCATTGCAACCCTACGTTCAGCAGTTGAAAACAGGGCTTGGGCCTGCACCATCCTCACAATCATTGCTGCACTGAGGCCGTTGTTGCAACCATTGTGTCAATTCATCTCATTGAGAGCCTTTCTCCTTTTCGTTGACCCAGCATTTTACCAAGCTTGATATCCTGTTCTGTGTTCGAGTTCCTCCTGATCCCATGTCCAAAACACATAAGAAGAAGCCTCACCATTTTCACTTTTAAGGAGTGTTCTGGCTTTGCTTCTTTCAAGACAATTTTTTTTCTTCTTTGTCTTGTGTGTGTGTGTATGACAATAATAATACAAACATATCTATTGTTATTTGGTCTTCCTCATTCCTTATCCAACTCTCTCATGCAATTGAAAATACCATCACTTTGGTCATAATCACCCTTAGTCTTCAACACGACATTATTGCTTTTGAACAACACGGCAAGTCAGATAATTTCTTGATTATTGGTTACATGAGTATTGACTGTGAATCCAATTAAACTAAAATCCTGACAAAAACATTTTCTCAATTTATCATGATATTGCTCATTGATCCAATTGTGAGGATTAAAAAAAATATTCGGAGGATTAAAATGGTGGGGGCTGTAAGGTTAAGCACGGGAAGACTGTAAAACTTATGGACACTAAAAATTTCCCTCTAGATGCTGGGAGTCCTCTGCTCCCTCCCTTGTCATCAGATAAAGTCTGTCTGTCCCTTCTCTTTGGATCTATGCTGCTCTTTTTCAGAAGTGGTGAAATACACATCATCTACACTGTGAGGGCCTCATTACATAACAAAGAAAACTTATTCTCCGACAGGAGTATATCTAACGGAACAAAAACAAAACAACTCAATACCACCAAGTCGCTTCCAATTCATAGTGACCCCAAATCAGAGTACAACTGCTGCTTTGCATTTCTGAGACTGTAGACACTCCTGGCAGCAGAAAGCTCGATCTTTCTTCCACTGGACACCTGGTAGATCTGAACTGCTGCTCGTGTGCTAGCAGCCGCACGCGTCACCCCTGTACCACCAGGATTCCTGTCCACACGGTTAGGGGCTGGAAATCCAGCACATATTCTGAGGAGACACAATTTGATCCATGGCAAGGAGTTAGGATCTGGGAAACTTCTGGAACTGCTGAGTTTCCAAAGCATGTGGATCCATCCTAGGAGTTTCTCTGGCACAGATTCCAGACTCTCGGCAGAGAACCTCCTTCCTGCCTGTGGACTGCGTCTCAGGGGCATCTTCTCCACAATCCCATAAGCCCAAGGCACAGAATAACAACTGCTCTATTAGCCCTACAATCGAACTAAAGGTAATCATGTTAGAGAGGGAATCCTGCTGGCTAAATGTTCCCCAGAGTCTCATCTCATGTGCATGTGACAGAAAGATAAAGAGAGCCGAAGCTGGGGAACACCTTAGATGTGCGGCCAAGAAGGCCAGGTGACTTCCAGAATGCCCTTTGGTCAGGGTGGGAGCTCAAGAAATATTCAGAGATTGAGAGATCTCCTTTATCTTTAGGTTTGCAGGTAAGAAAAGCACTTGTTTGTAAGCATGCCCTCTGGCCACTCTCCTCTACCCAGCAGTAAAAACATGAGTCATCTGGTCTCAATATATACTGTTAATGATATTTATTGAAGGGTAGAATTTTACCATATGAGTGCTTCCCTAAAAACAGGGAGACAGGTTATGGGGTTATCTGGCAATCATGTCTACAACTCAAAATGCAAACTATCTACAGCCAGGGATGTTTTCCAAATTCTTAATGCAGACAAGTTGCTTAGCTGCCCAGATAAACATTTTTGTTCAAATACAAAGAATAGTGTACGTGAGGGTGTGCTATCTACTCAAATGTTAATGACGTCAAAGTTGTGTCCTTTTAATGACTATTATTTGTATGTTTCTCAATGAAGTGGATTTCACCAAACAAATCATACCAGAATTGCGAAGAGTAGCAACCTGCCCTTTCTTAGCTGCCATGGACACTTTTGAAGAGTTCTTTTCCTCCCACAGCGAGTCAGTGCTAGCACCACTCTGCCCTGCATTCCTGCAGAAGATGACCCGGAGATGGCTGGAATGCCCTGGCTTTGTCCAAGCAGGAGGCAGAAAGAAGTAATCTGTTTCATTTAAAGCTGTGAGTAGTTCTTGGCATCCAAATGACAAATGATCCTTCTCCATGTGGGAAGCATGCTGGAGTTAGTGGGCTATGTACCAGGGCTATAAAAACCTGGAAATGTCAACGGCATTTCCAAGCATCTGCTCTCTCTAGCCCCACATTTCTGGGCAACGGCAAACATCCTTCAGGATGATGCGCTCAAGCTCCAGTCCTCCAGCATAAGCTGTCAGGAGAAATTTTAAATTTACATCAAAGAAATTAGGTGAATCATCCTAGCCTCCCTGTAACAGCTCCATGGGGGTCTCTGGGATGAAATGAAATTGTGGTTACATTTCCAAATGGGTTATAAACCCAATGCAGCTGTCCTCGGAGACTCACAACTTATACTTCCCCATTTCCTGCTAGTGTGCTGATGCTCTGAAGATACTCCATCCACCGCTGTAGTAGTGAGCCTTGGGGAAAAGACAAAAATAGGCAAGAGGATTCTGATGACGGATGGTTGAGAGCTTAGTGGACCTTATATAAAACACAACCACACAAAAGCAGAACTCCCACTTCTTCCTGAGTGATCCCTGTTTACTGGCCAGCTCTATCCCATTACATGCTAATGTAATGGCATCGGATCACAGAGCTAAAGAGCAGCTCTCCATCCTGATACAATTAAAAGCAAAACCAAAAAAGACCCACTGCCATCAAGTCGATTTCATCTCTTAAGGACCGACTAGATCGTCCCCTGTGGGTTTCGGAGCCTGCAACTTCACACAGCAGTAGAAAGCCCCCTCTCTTTCCTGCTATGGGCAGCCCTGCTCACGGAAGCCTCCTCTGCCTTTGAGACTGCTGAATTTTACATGGGGTATCTCCTACAAAGTTTTCAGAGTGAGGATTTTGGTGGGAAGTGAAATCCAAAATCTAACTTGACTTTTTAATGAAAGGTTTTGCTTCGATACTTTTTTCAGCCAGGGGGGATTTTTCTGGATGGAAGCAGAACACCTGTGGTTGGAGACCTACCTCTTCCTTTACCCCTGAAAGAATGGTAAGAAATCCTAAATGGCAAACGTTGGCAGCCTTCATGGTGCTCTGGTTCAGCTTCCAGGGAATTGCCGACATACACATAGCCTTCCTCTAGGTATTTTTAGAAAACAGGCAATAGCTAAGAAATAAAAACATTGACTAAGTGTACACATCACTGAGATGATTGCTAATTTAGAAATACACTTCTAGCAACTCATTTTCTCCTACTGTTTTCAGGCATAGTACCAGCAAGAAATTAATCACCTAGGGAAGGGGTTTGGGAGGGGAGGGGAATGTAAGTAAAATAAAACTGAATAGATTTCCCTTTTAAAAACTAAATGCAATAAATAGCATAGACAACTCTACTAATATTTTAAAGTTGTCCCGTTAACGGAATAGTCGGACTTGGTTTCAGTCGTGTGCGACCACAGTCAGAGCACCAAACACAGATTTCCTGGTCTGACACCCACCTCTCTCGCCCCTGGCAGCCTCCATGATATATGCCCACTTCGGCTCATCATGAAGTTTTTGATTAATGTTCTTGTAATCCTTCTCACTAATAGACCAAAATATTTCTCATCAAGAAATAAATGATCAGACTACTGATACAAGTGGTTTTAGAGAAGTCCATTTATAATGCAGCACCTTCAGCAAGAAATTCTCCATTAAAAGAAAAAAAAGAAGAAAAACTAAATTTGATATATTTAGAGGTTTATAATTCTCTCTCATTCTCCTCTTGGGCAGGAGCTTTTGGGTGGCAAAGAAGACATGGAAAGGAGGAAAAGGGACCTTCCCTGAAGGGGCATTTACTGAGGAGTCACAAAGTTCCAGGCATTTGCTGGGTTCGGAATTACACATGATCTCATTTAATTCTCTAACAAGCTATCAGAACAAGTATCACCATCTCTGCTTTACTGATAAGTAAATAGAGCTTTGTTGATTCTTAAATATACAAAGTCATGGAGCTATCAAGTGGTGGAAATCTGTTTCCAGCCTCCATCTGACCACAAAGTTTGTGGTATCAGCAGCCTATAGTATTAGCAGTGACATAGCTACTATCAAGACAGAGGAATGAAGTTGTGTCCTTGGATATTTTTTGTAGACTGTTTATTATTAATAGAAAAGTAAATCAAAATGGTGCTGTAAAATCACCGAAACTGTTATTAAACAAAGAAATCAAAACACGAAGCTATTGTTTCTCAATGTATCCTCTGCCTATATCCATGCATTTCTGAAGGCAGTGCTTCGTCTCTCTTGCCCTTCCCCAAAGTATTCTAGGCTCTTCCGTCCACACCAGGTCCATATGGCTGTCCGGGTACCCTTTAAGGGCTCTCATTGTGTCCCTTTCAGCATGCTTTGAGTTTGGGACACAAAAAGAAGTCTGACGGGACAAGATCAAGGCTGGAAGGTAGATGGAGAAATGTTTGCAAGTGGAGTTTGTGTAGGACTGCCTTGGATACCTTCTAGAATGAGCAAGTACATGGTCAAGATGTTGGGGAAAGTCCGTTGGCTCAATTGTCCTGGCCTTCTCCTCATGAATACAATTTTTTATTTTCTTAAAATTTCTAAATAAATCCCCATGAGTTCCCTCTGTCAGTCTAGAAAATCTATCAGGTTGATTCATTTGGGATTAAAAAAAAATCTGCTATCACCTTCTGAATTGACTTTGTTGCTTAAAATGAAGTGAATCAACATACATTCAAAATCCCTCAAATCAGCATTAATTCAAAAGCCCTTATTATGATTGGACTTCTTTTTAAGGCATCCAAATAAGACCAAGAACAGTGTGACACTGAGAGAATTTGTGTGCAAGCGCCCACTGATCTCAGAGGCATATTTGAACGTATTTGATTTACACTAAACCTGCGCACTGTTCGCCGGGAACCCTACCAGCAAGACAGTGTGACTTAACCTCATATCCACAGCCTTCTGTTTGAATCCCAGGATTAAAGCTACTAAGCACTCACACAGGTATTAAAACAGAGAATAATCAACGCAACATTTATCTTCCTACTAGAGATTCAGAGTCCCAAAGAGATTGCTATCATCAGTCAGAGGACCAGAAGTTTTTTTACGTCCAAGACTAGCCCTGACCTTTAAACGATGCCATAGAAATCGATCACGTATATCTGCTTCATCGCACAGGAAGATGTGCTGGACAGGTAGCTGTTGTCAAACGGATGTCAACTCAGGCTGACCGCATGTACCTGGGACAAAATGTTGCCGGGTCTTTTGTCATCGGCACAATTGTCAGCATGCTCAGGTCCAGTGTTGCGGCTACAGCGCCGATTAACTTCACTGAGGGCCTCCTTTGTCCTCGCCTGTCCAGCACGTCTCAAGACTCTATGTCCTCCTTCAGAGATGGAGATCTCCTCGTAACGGTCCTGAGTGTGATGATGTTCTAGTATACTCCATAAGCAACAACAACAAATCCAAACCCAGTGCTACCACGTCGATTTCAATTCATATTAACTCTATATGACAGATTCAAACTGCCCCACATGATTTCCAAGTGCAAGAATTATGTGGAGGCCACAACTGATGACACCAGGAAGGAGACTATAGCCCAAGACTGATTTCCATGAGACAGAGGTCAGACATGTAGCCATCTTCCAACCTTGTGACACCAACTGTCCCTCGCACGGCACTTCACGTCTTTCCGGGCTGTGATAATACCTTGCATTGGTCACACAGAACTCAGACAATAGTCACCATGATGGGGACTTATTAAGGGAGCTAACAGGTTACATGTCAGGATCAAAAGCATTACACATACACTTATTTTGTCTGCAGTCTGTATTTTCAGCTATGCCACCAGGCACACCCCTCACCAGTCCTCAGCTTCTCACCCACAAAGCCCCTTGGCCTCTTCCATACTTGAGAAAGTTTTATATTATATTATTTTATATTATATTATTAGCTTAATACTGACAAATGCCCAAAGACCATCCACTTTGTATGTCAGCCTCTTTCCTGAAAGCACTCAGCTTATTTGTTCCATGAGCCCGGAAACCCGCGGCTCTGTCTCATCCTCCCAGTATTGCCATTGCTGTTGCTCCCACTACTTTCCCATTCAGAGATCTAGAACAATTCCACTCCTGGCTCTTCTTTCTTAATGCTTCTCCGTTCCTGCTTCAGTAGCATTGTAAGCATCTCAGCACTGGCAGAGGTCTCCACATGACTTCTCCAGGTCCAGGGTTCTGGCTGTATCAGGGTAGGTCCATGTGGCTTCTCCTCAGGGACGTCTCACAGGGAGTGAGCCTTGTCAGTAGTGAGTCTCCAAAGGGCTGAGCTGAGAGAAAAAAGTCTTCCGCCTCCACGGATGAAAAACCAGATTTCCCAGAATTCTCAGGAGAAAGCCATGCCCAAACAGGCTTCATTGACTATGATCTGATTGACAAACTAGACTCGACCCCTTCGCTCTTAATCCTCTCAAATCTCAAATGGACACCAGATGATGTAACTATAACATAGGGCTTCCTACTCCTGTAAAGAGTTACAGTCTTGGAAACTGTGCTAACTCAGGTTGACTAGAGAAACAGACCCACTGACACTCATGTATGTGTAAGAAAGAGCTTTCTATCAAGTAAACAAATTATACATATATATAGATATAGATTCTTTATATATCAAGAACGGATACCAGCCAAATCTAACTCAGGTCTATATGTCCGGTACTAGCCCATAAGTCTCTTCAGACTCATGCAATCACATGTGATGATGCAGAATGCAAGAATTCAAGAAGACCACAGGGTGGTCGATGCAAAATCACCTGGCTGCATGGTCCGGGGAAACACTGCAGGGCTCCAGAAGTTCTCTAGTCAGCAGATAGGAAAGTCAAGGCAGAGAGTGGGAGAGGCTCCTCTGGGACCATCTTATAAGAAGGCCATGGCCACTAGGAGGCATCATCAGGCTGAGGTCTAATTGATAGGTGAAATATCACCTCACTATTCTTTTATCTTCAGCTGACATAAAATTATGTAATTACTACAGAAACCCACAGGGGCAGAGTTATCCTGTCCTATGGGGTCATCATGAATTGGCATTGACTCTATGGTAGTGAGTTTGGTTTTGACCTAGTCATTTAGTGGGAGTTCCAAACAATATGGATAGAAGTGCCATATAAATAATTCAACGGCAACACACTCAGTCTGTAAATCTTTATGGAAATAGGTCACCTCATCATTCCCCACATAGTGGCTGGTGAATTGGTTAGCAACCCAGGGCTCACTCACTGCCCCACCAAGTCAGCAACCTAGTGTTTAATCATGGAGCTACCAGAGCTCCTTCCTGTGATCCATTGTGCTCACAAATTCATTTTTAGTTAATGCAGGCAGCAGTCATTCTTGGTGTGGAGGCCATAATGGGAGCCAGGGTGAGGAATGCAGGTCAGTGAAAACATCAGGGTCAGAGAAGGAGGGGCTGGTAGACTGGCATGCTACGAGACTGAGAATTATGAGACTGCGATTTAGATTCTAATTCATATTGGTAGTGAGAGTCTAGAAAACATGTTACACGCTCCAGATTTACTTTCCTCATCTCTTAAATAAGGAAGTTATCTATGCTTCCCTGCAGACCAGTTTATATATCTCAGCCTGTGCTCAAAGCAGAAGTCGGAGAGAGTTCAGAGACGGGATAGAGAAACCTATAATGAAGTTCAAGAACATGGATGAAACAAAGGCCAAAAGGTCACAGAAGAGAAAAGCCCAAGCCCAAGCAAACTATAACAACAGTGGAAAGTTTAAGATAGCATCGGTAAGAGGAATCTATGTACAGGACAGTCCACTAAGTTTTAATAGAAGGATTTCTTCCTCAAGAAAATGAAAACTAATCCTAAATGGGTACTCACTTGGTGTGGTAGTTCATAATCTGTTGTCAATTTGAGACTTAATAGTGAAGGGGTAGAATTTAGCTTGTCAGTCTGGTCGCAGCTTGATGACCTCATTTGGCGGTGCTAAAGAGATAAATAGTTCACTTGAGGCAGGACACATGATCACTCCCTGCAAGAAATTTCTGATGACAAGCCACATGGAGCTATGCTGATGAAACCAGGGCCCTGGGAGCGGTAGGAGCCACTTGGAGACCCTTTCTAGAGCTAAGATGCTTCTACTGCCACTGGATCCTCAAGACTTCCCACACACTGGCCTGTGATCATCCTGCATTTGGTATCATTGCATGGCTGCATGAGTCTAAAGAGGGATATATAGATTGATATCAGACATATGGGTTAATATCAGACTTATGGACTTGATCTGGATTGGGCCGGGATGTTTACTTAATGTACAATGACTCTATAAAGTTCTTTCCTATACACATATGCGTGTCTATGAGTCTGTTTCTCTGGTCTACCTGCACTGACGCCACTGGGAATGCATGTGGAATTAACGGGAATATCTAGCTTCAATGTCAAGTATTCAAACAAAGTAGACTAATCAATGCCAGAATATTGGCACTAATTTTAGTACAATGAAATTTTGAAAAGCCGTTCAAAGCACTTTGTATTGGTCTCAACTATATTAGCCTTCTCTATATAGTTTTCAAAAACAGTATTTTGTGTGTTTAGGTAGAAGTTAACAGCGCAAATAAGGCTACTTTTTTTAGCAATTATAATACAGATTATCCTTGTGAGCCTGAACAAGTTTACTCAGCATAACGCCCTCCAAACGTATCCATGTCATGATGTGTTGCACAACGCCATCATTACTCTTGGGTGATGTGCACTACTGAATCCACTCACTGCCGTGGAGTCAATGCTAACTCACAGCGAGCCCCCAGTGGGTTTCCAAGAGTAACTGTTTATGGGAGTAGAAAGCCAATCTTTCTCCTGAGTTGCTGCTGGTGGCTTCAAACTGCCGACCATGCAGATCAAAGCCTTTCACATGACCACTACACGACATAGCATTTCATTATGTGAATGTCTCAGAGGTTCTTTATCCATTCTCCTACTAATGGACATTTGTTTTATTTTTATCTTCTTTCTATTTTGAATAGTGCTGCGATGAACATGGGTGTGACTATATCTGTCCATGTATGGTTGTTTATTTATTTAAATATATACTGATTGCTGGGTTGCATGGTATTTCTATTCCCAGTTGTTTGAGGAAATGCCTTATGACTTTGTGTGGACTCATAATTACTCATAGGTGCATAACGTTGAGAAATTCCTATATTCTTAAAGGAGAAGAACTAAAGAAATCAATAAACCACAGAGATATTTTAATAACATCCTTCTAAGAAAGGAGTTCGGGATGCTAGATTTTTCCTCTTGGGAGATTGGTTTAATTGGTTTCCTTGGCTTGCAGTAATAATGTCTTGATCCACAAAGAATATCTTTATACTATATTTAAAATCAGTTTTACAATACCTG
The DNA here is from genome assembly GCF_050624435.1 of Tenrec ecaudatus. Classification (NCBI taxonomy): domain Eukaryota; kingdom Metazoa; phylum Chordata; class Mammalia; order Afrosoricida; family Tenrecidae; genus Tenrec; species Tenrec ecaudatus. Next base: position 129,339,351 of record NC_134530.1, read on the forward strand.
CCATCCTGCTTGTTGAGTATTGAATAATAAAATAGCCGAGGCAAATGATGAAAACATGTGGTTTTATATGTTTTATAATTTTAAAATTTTTGAGGCAGATGGAGAGGTAATTTGAGGGTTGCTTTGGGTTATACTGGAACCCTGATGATGAAGCAGTTAAGAGTTAGCCCGCTAACTGCGAAGTCAGCAGTTCAAATCTCCCAGCAGCTCTGTGGGAGAAAGATGGGGCTTTCCACTCCTGTAAGGAGCTACATCTCAGAAACTCACAGGGGAAGCTCTACCCTGCCCTGTAGGGTTGTAGTAAGTTGGCATGAGCTCGATGGCATTGAGTTTGGTTTGGGTTTTGTTTTTTATTCATCAGTGTAAGACCCGCTGCCTTCATTGTCGAGTGGGGTGTTGATTTTACCTCAGAAAGAGCCCGGCCTGGAACACAACATGAGAGAGGAAAACATAACGGTCAGGACCTCTTCTTAGACAAGAGAGTGTCCTGCATCAAAACCACAATAAAGCAGTGTGGATTAAAATGAGTCCTACAAGTTTGAAGTCCTAGCCCTCAGTGTTACATTGGGCAAATTACACAAGCCTTCTGCACCATATTGAAGAGGAAAGGTCACGTTGAGGACTGAAGTGTGCCTGACCAAAGTCCTGGTAGTTTCAGTTGCTTCGTATGTATATAACAGTCAAACAATTTTTATGAAGACCAAAGAATTGGTGCACTTGAATTATGGTGTTTGGCGAAGAATTATACAAGTCCCATGGACTTCCAGAAGAATGTACAAATCTGTCTTGGAGAAAGCTCGGCCAGAATGCTGCCTAGACTTCACTTCACCTCCTTTGGGCGCGTATTCAGGAGAGACCCATCCCTGAAGAAGAATCCTTCTTGATAAGGCAGAGCATGGGCAACAAAGGAGAAAGACCCTTAATGAGATCGAGTGAGGTGACGGCTGCCACCATGGGCATAAAGGCACATCCTCAATGGTGAGCGGGGCCCCGGAATGGGCAGGGTTCCATTCTGGGGTACCGAGAGTGGCTATGACTGGGACTGATCGGATGCCACCTACCAATCACAGCACACTCCCAGTATTTGTGAATGGGATGAGCTACGTGCCATGTGGTCATCCTGGCAGAGAAGGACCCTAATCCAATATGACTCTGAACACAAGAGGCGGTACAGAGAGACAGAGGACTGCAGAAGACGGACACAGAGACTGGAGTATCACAACGGCAGGCCAAGGAGTTCCAAGAATTGCCAAGAGCCATTAGAAACTAGGCAAAGGCCAAGGAGACTCGTCCCTTAAAGCTCTTTGAGAGAGGGTGACCCTGCGCACACCTTGATTCTGCGCACCTAACCACCAGAAATGTGAGGTGGCAACGTTCTGTTGTTTTAACTCGCTATGTTGTGAGATTTTGTTACAGCAGCCTTAGGACACTAATACGCCAAACAAACAAAAAGCCTTTGTCCAGACCCCACTGAGTGCTGCTCTCACACTTGAGAAGCTCTGGTGCAAGCTTGGTGGCGCTCAGGGAGCTGGGAAGGTGATAGGAACAAAGCGAAGTCCACTTGGAAAATCTTACTGTGTGCAGTCAAATCACTGGGCACCCTGCTCCCTCTGCATTCCTTTCCTCCCTGTTACTGTCGCTGAAACCTGCCCTATAAATCAGATTTAATTATCTATAAAATTGGGTGTAGAACGGATTTACTCATTAAAAATGTTCATCAACTTGCTACCCACGTTCCAGACTAATAGAAGCGGAAAAGAACGCCATGGAGACACCAGACGGCCTGGGGAGATAAGCAGTGTTTGAAATACCTGAACCTCAATTAAATAGCAAGTTCCAGTTTCTGTATTTGCCTTTTAAAATATCATGTCGGGAAAAAGTAAATGTCACCAAATAATCAGCTGCTCTTCCCCATCTTTTTTTTTTAGATGACCTGACTCAACAAGTTTTTTTTAAAAAATGGGTTTCCTCAGTTTCCCTTCTCTGCTGTTGCATTTCCCAAGATGATCTCCTGCGCCGTGTGCGTGTGTTTGCGAAATGTCATAATCCGCTCTGCGAGCGAACGCGTCAGCTCACATTTAGTGGCAGAGTGAGGAGCAGTTAATTAATGAGAGCCAGGGGAGGCAGCAAGGAGACAGTGGAGGAAAGCGTAGCCGGTGGAAGATCATCGGGGAAATGTCTGAAGTCAGTCCAAGATAAATCTACATTCCTCAGAGAGCACTCTGGGATAGACAAAGGCTGGCTGCCAACCAAGTCAGTGTGTGCGAGTGAGTGTGTGTATGTGGGGTGGGGGTGTCTTTGTTTGGGGGGTTGTTTGTTAAGGTGGTAATAGAGAATGTGGGTACGTGGGGGAATATTAGAAAAAGTTTGAAACAGCAACGCATTTCTGTTTCCCTGAAACTCATCATTCGTGAAAAAAGGCAAAAGATTTCAAAGTTTTCTTCTGCGTTTCCAGCACATGACAAGACTTTGTCGTGACTCTCCTCTCTGCTCAATGTGCCAGGGAGGAAAGCGAGTGCCCACAGGAGTGGGAGGGAGAAGACACATGGAGTGGCAGCAAGGAAACCTGCCTCGAGGAGCCAGCCTTTCCGTCTGTCCCCTCGCTTCCTTCCAGAGACGCGTCTTTCCTTGACAGCGCCTGCCTCCTGTCACTTCATCCCAACACTCTTCCCAAGCCTGGAAATCTGGATTTTCTTTTTAAAGAAAAATGTCTACAGAGAAAAACAGGCAGTGAGCAGTCGATAGAAAATGTTCAGCTGGCTGGTCTGATCCTGTCAGAAGTTTCTAGTGTTAGTTGCAAGGCTCATCCTTTATTTCGAGAGACCCACTTCCTTTCACAGCAGTGGCCATAGCCTTCTCTGGGGTTTGGACCCCTGGTTGCACAAAGGGTCAAGCAGTGGGTTGATCATTGGGTTGGCCATTTAAATGCAAAAACCACTCAGGAGAAACAATGAGACCAGCTGCTCCTCTGACAATTTACAGCCTCAGAAAGCCTGGGGAACCATTTTCTTCTGTGCTAGAGGATCACTCTGCATCCGAATCTACTCCAGAGCAGTGGGCTTGGTGTCCTACCTCGGGTTCTCTGCAGCAATAAAACCAGTACTGCTTGGATGTGGAAGTATAAATTATGACATTTAGTTCAAGAATGGCTTACGCAGATATGGAAGTTGGTAACTCCAGTCTAGTTCAAGTCCAAAGGTCAGATGTAAGCTAGAGGCTGCTTCTGACTTGTGTAGTTGCAGGGACTAATGAACAGGAAGCAAGCTGTCCACAGGCTGGTGGATGCAGAGCTGACAGTGTCTGAGGGTGACCGAATGAATCCAAGTTTGGCACTCCGCTGATGCCTGGGATGATCAGCAACAGAAAATCACAGAGCCACACGTAGGCAGCAGACCCAGCAGAAGGCAAAGAAGCAAGTGCAAGCTCAGTTCTGGCTCGTGTCTCTCTCATGCAAAAAGCCAGACCTCCCAGGAGATGTCTGATTGGTAGACTGGGCTCCACGCTTACCTTCACCCAGATATGTCCAATGGACGCAAAATTGAACCATGACATTTGATTTGAACTTTAGGGTCAGACCTTATTATCAGAGGGAATAATTCCTGGAAAAAAAGATCATGCTAGGTAGTGTAGAGGGTCAGAGAAAAAGAAGACCCCAGCAAAATGATTGACACGGTGGCTACAATGGGCTCAAATGTAACAAAAATTGGGAGGCTGGTGCCCAGGTAGCCACTGCTGTGTTCTACTGACTCTATGAGCTAACGCTCTTGATGGCACTTAACTACAGCTACTAAGTTGTACTTTTAAAAATATTTAACTCTAATATCGCGCTGTCTTCCATTCTTTCATTATCAGAGTTCATTAATTTCTCGGAACTAATTCAAATTTGGGTTTGTAATGTTTTCAGTATGTTTTGGAAAAACATACTGCTCTGCTTCCTATCCATAGTGTGTCTTCTTGGTTCACATAGGTCTTTGACATGACCACGTGACTATAAGAAGATTCTCTGGCCACGTCACCCAAGCTAACAGTCTGACCAAGTAAAGATGCCTAGAGCTGAGCCCAAAGCATACAGCATCTTGATGGATTGTGCTTTTTAATGCCTTTTTCTCCCTAAGCCAGTATTTTGTTAATGCATTGCAATTATTTGCATATGTCTTTCTTAACCTATGAGCAACTCGTGGATATGTATCTCATCTTACTCATGTTTCATCACAGTATACAACAGGGCCTAGCATGTGGAATAATTCCAAATGAGCTAATAACCTTTTAAAATAGCTATAGAACCACCTTCTGCATATTCAAAAGCTAAAAAAATTATATCCACAGTATTTTTACCTTCTGGATTCACCCTAGGGTGCAAGCAACTACGAGTGATGGCCCGGTTATTTTCCATGAGCACAATGTTCTCTATCTTTTGCTGTTCCAATTTTATGACTATCCTTGCTCTTGTCTGAAGTAGCCACGATAGTACATCCACTACTCTAATCCCTGAGCTGTCAGTAAAGAACATCTTTGGATTTCATTCCAAAATTCTGGGCCACTCAACTTTTACACATAGTGTGGATGCAATGTGAATATAAAAATACATATATGTTACTCCCAGTGTGAGTACAGTGTGAATATGGAAATACATATATGTTACTCCCAGTATGGATGCAATGTGAATATAGAAATACGTATATGTTACTCCCAGTGTGAGTACAGTGTGAATATAGAAATACATATATATTACTCCCAGTGTGAGTACAGTGTGAATATGGAAATACATATATGTTACTCACAGTGTGAGTACAGTGTGAATATGGAAATACATACATGTTACTCACAGTGTGAATACATACATTTGCACTAAGGTAAGGAGTTGTAGATCAGAAGAGGAGGAGAACTGGGAGAAGAGCACCAAGATATAGTGGAAATACCTTGTTGTTCATTCAATCCCTTTTTACTGAATACTTATTCTAGGCCAGTGTCTTTGTTTACCTGGTGCCACTGTAACTGAAGTGCCAAATGTAGGTGACTCTCACAAAGAGAAGGTTATTTTCTCAACGTTAGGAAGCTGGAAATTCAAGTCCACGGTACCAGCTCTCTGGGAGGTCTTTCTCTTTCAGCTCTTGAGGAAGTCCTATGTCTATTGAGCTTATTAGGCTCTCTCTGCACTGTTTTCATGTGGCTTGGCATCTCTCTTCTCCTGTCTCTGTTAGGTTGCTTTCAATTTCTTGTGACTCAAAAGATATTGACTCAAAATATCATACAAACCAACCCTTTCTTGTCATCATAGCAAAGACTATTTATTCCCAAATGGAATTGTAACCACAGGCATAGAGGTCGGCATCTGCAACACAGGTGTTTTGGGGACACAATTCAACCTATAACAGCCAGGTATTATGATGGGCTCTGAAAAACAATTGCGAACATTCTCTGCTCTCAAAGAGTTAGCAATTAATTGAGGACAGTATGGATGAACCTAGTTGTTGTTGTCAGGTGCCATTCAGTCAGGCCTGGGCTAAGGGACAACGGAACAAAACGCTACTCAGCCCTATGCCGTTCTCACAGCCATTCCTACATCTCTGGGCTTCAGTGTATTTTGTGTGCCTCCTCTTCTGGCACTACAGTCAACCATGTTCTAGTGTTCTGCTGCTACTCGTAAAGTTTTCAGCGGCTATTCCCTCAGATTAGTCTTACTCCTTCTTCATAGCTCATTCCTACTCCTAACGCTCTACTGAAGCCTGTTCACCAGAGTGACCCGGATGGTGTTGAAAATACTGGTAGTGTCGTTTCCAGCATCACAGCAGTGTGCAAACTCCCAGGGATGACAAATTGCCAGAAGAGTGGTAGATGAATCAGTAGCCTTACTGATTTGACTGCCTTGAAAATCAGAGCAGAAGGCTTAAGGCTTTGGGACATTGTCCTAGATAATGGATGACATCTCCTAGGACTTGACTAATAGCTATGCATTGTTGAACACTATGACCATTCTTCCACACCAATAGACTTGCTGTCACTGTCCAAATGATCTAATGAAATCCAATATTGGGCCAGTTACAAGCAGCAAGCAGCCATCATTCTTTTTAAATTATGCAAATATGACACTTGCCATTCATAGTCTGAGAATACCAACTCCTCCATTGAATGACTGGAGGACCCCCAAACTCATTCTGTCCTAGAAGTATTCCCCTCAAACCTGCCCAAAACTCTTAAGCTCACTCTATGAAAGACACATATACCACATTGAGTCAACAGGGGCCTAGGAGGTCAAATCCATGTTCAGTTCTTATGCATTATGAGGAATTTGCTTATGTAAGCAATTCATTACTTTCCTTCCAAGAACCTTCTGCTTTCACCCCTGCCTGTTCTCACTTCATGCTCAGTCTGTGCTCAAGTCGCTGAATGTCCGGAGAGTTGTGGGAGGAGATTCAAAGCAACACTCACCGTCAAATTAAGTCAGTTATGACTCATAATAACCCTATAGGACAGGATAGAACTTGCCCCTTTGGGTTTTTCTGATATGTTGGAAATCTTTACAGGGGCAGACATCATCCTCAGTCTTACCTTCCTCCCACAGTGAGGCTGACCTGTGGCTAGCAACTCTGTGCATTGTCCTCTCTGCCACTAGGGCTCCTAGGGGTGGGGGTGGGGGCGGGGAGGGGGTAGTGCTTAATACTTAGTGAGAGAAGCATATCTGGTGTTTTGCAAGGTTTGGGGGTATTTCATCGAGAAGTTCTTCTTTGCTCTAATAATCTGGAGAGAAATCACACAGAAGTGGAGAAGACAACTCTCGCCCAGATCCTAATTTTATGAGCAACCTCATATCTGCCCTTGGTAGTTCTTCTGCTCCTGTCTCAGCTCTGGTTCTGAGTTCTCCCGACTGCTGCACATCCAAAAGCAACTTTCCAACGCTTGACAACCTAACCCGTGCCGTTCCTCTCTCAGTAGCAGCTACACTGCGAAACATACAAACGCTCATAATGAGGAGACATCTGCATACACACTGGTGTTGAAACATAAAGCGCTGGAGGAGTTATGAGCTGTCAGTCACTTCAGCCGTCCTTGGCCCTGTGTTTATTCAAAGCTAATTTTCAAGGCTGCAGGAAGTGTTGTTACTAACTGATGAGCAAGTTTAAACCCTGAGAATGAAGAATGATTGATGTTCTTTTAGGTAAACTGGGAAGCTCTTCATCCACTAGAGGCAGCCACAGCTCAGGATGCTAATTGAGTTCTGACACCGAGAGTGAATGATGAGTGGAGTGTGGTGTCTGCTGAGAACTAGACGCTATGACAACAATGGGAGGAGGAATTCTCCCAACACCAAGCCTATGGCTTCACACCAGCAGTTAAATAGCTCCAATAACATGCCTTGATACATCATCGGAATGCCAGTCAGGACTGCTCTTAACTCTTCTGGTAGAAGAGACTGTCACCTCAAAGGGCTGTTGCTTGCTAATACAATCCTCTTTGATTTACTAATTTGGTTGATAATTTTGAAAATGTCTAATCTGAATACTTAATGCGGACTGTTTTCTACTTTGTCATATGCGCCATATTATTCATTGGAGCAAAGTACTGGAACTGTTAGAATCAGTATAACGATTAGGTCCAAGAAAATTTGCATTCCTATTTTGGGATTCATGTCAAAAATATCAATTTGTGTCAGGATATTCACAGCCCTGAAATATTTTCTATAGTCAACTTTCCAGAAGGTAGGTCCCAGGACTGGCCTGATTGAAAACCATGCTCTCTGGCAACTGCAGAAACTTCTTTTGATTGTTGGACACTGGCTTGCTGGCTCACAAGCCAGGGCAACCTTCCATGGTCTCCCTCCCGAAATTCCTGCCCCAGTGGGCCATCCACTCCTATTAGGCTCAGTGGACGAGCTCAACAGCAGTGATTGGGGCCCAATCATTGCTAGGCATGAGAGAGTGGCCTCTAGAGATTTTGTAGTGAGAAAATAAACAAAATTGGTCCCCATCTTCATAAAGTTCACAGTCCAACAAAAGACAGAGACATTGAAAATAAAATATCCATGTTCATAAGTGCTTTGAAAGATGTTGGGCAGGGTGTTATAAAAGACAATAATGAAGGGCACCTAGGAAGTGTCGTATTTAAGCTTATAACGTAAAGTCTGAATAAGAAGACATCAAGCCAAGGGGTCAATCCAGACCCTATGCTATGCTGAACTTCAACTTTCTCCAACTATTCCTCTTCTTGACTAAATTCACTCTTAATATCAAGTCCTGCCCCATAAACTCTGCCTCTCTTATAATTCTTCTTGTCTTTTCCCCCCACCATATTGTCTCCCACATGGTTTTTCCATTTTGCTTGGCAGTTTAAAAAAAATCATATTCCTGAAATTCCATGATACTTACCATCTGTATCATGCATATGATTTATGTATAAAACAATTAGAGAACAATGTATGTTCTTTTCCTCACTTACTAATGTAAAGATTCCTTGATTTCAGAGATTCAGTCTTGGACTTTGTCTTGAATTTTTCCCAGTGACGGGTGGAGTGTAGGCCTCATGGCAAACATTCACAAAGAAAGACTCTTTAAAGCAAATAAAACCATTTGGCAGCCAGTCTATGTAATGTACAATGCCATGTTCAGTGCTGTAAGGGTTTGCAGAAGACATGTCTGCCTGGCCAGCTTCTTCACTGTTTCAGTCGTTGCTACGCTCTGGGCGGCTCTTGCATCTCAATGCGCTGCACCTTTTATGTGTTGCTCAAGTAGCCTATATCCGTAGCAATTGTCATCAGGCCAATAGAGGACAACTCCGTGTGTGTCAGGGTAAGAGGGTGCACCATAGAATTTTCAGGCTGAGTTTTCAAACCATTAACTGTTTGTCCCCCTCCATCAATCTCAGTTTACACATCACCTTACCCCACTCCATAGTACATCACTTTATGTAGTAAACAGACTACCTTCAAGAACTCCTTCTTTTCTTTCAGGGGTGGTCCATGAGGCTTGGACCCTGGTTATCTTCTTTATTATTTAATCTAATACCTAATGCAGTGGCTACCCCATGGTAGATACCCAATGAGGATTTCTTCAATGCATAAGTGAACCAAAACGGTACTGACCTTAGGTGCAATTGAACACAAACAATTTACCAAATGTATCTGATTATAAAGAAATGCTTATTATGTCATTGATATATGTATATACTAATTATATATGTTTATATATGCTAAGGAATCTGCTTAATGATTTTCCTCTAAAGATATCCATTTGATTTTAGAATACTTTTGATATGGTAAGAGCTTCTCATGATAGTAATGCATAAACTGAAAGATTAAAATCAGTAATTATTCACATGTGGTTATTCAGAGCTATTACTAACTAGCCCAGTGCCACCAATTTTAACTCACAGTGACCCCATGTAAAGTTTCTGAGGCTGTAAATCTGGAGGGAAGCAGACACCTTCATCTTGAACCACGGACCTGACAGTAAGCGGCACAGTACTTGCCCGACAGAACCAGATCCACACCTCAGGCCCGCTCATGAGCGTTTGCCCTCATGCTGCCTTCAGGACCAATCTTATGTGTAATTCATCCCTTATTCCCCGTTTAAGGTCACTTCACAGAAGAAATGTCTCCTCACTTGAGTTCAGTAAAAATACTCGTGAAATCAACCTCGTTCGTGAGTTTTTGTGAGTTTGAAGAGTTTTGTAAAAACTCAATTAAAATGGCAGAGGTCTTTATGAATCTTCAGAATACCTTCTCTACGGTCATTCAAAAAGTATGACTGTGGATTACAATTTAAAATATTTGCAATGAAGGAATATCGCCCCAAAAATCTGCCCCCAGTGTTTAATTCTACTTCTAACATATTACCTTTTTCATAATTTGAGTATAGATGACACTCCTTATTAGATGTCAACTAGGATTGGCTAGCTGTCTCAATATTATTTAAAATTTAACAAGTCCCACCTGTAACAGCAGAAAGCAGATTAGGGCATCATAACAAGTCATTAATTTTTTTAATTGAACAAATCAATAAGGAACATCTACTATACCAGTCTTTCCCCGGGTGTCTTCCCCTAAACAGATAGACTGATCCAGGAGACTAGTTTTCTCTTTGCTCAGCATCTTGAGTCCCCCAGGTCCTCACAACTCACCTTTCTTCCTTCCCATCTATCTATCTCTCTAGAGGATCATGAACCTGACTATTCAGTTTCAAGTATCAAATAAAAGCATGTTATTATGCCAGAACTGCCTAACATGCTGTCTGCTTCATGACGTTGTGATACCTTACTAAATTACACAGTGGAGGAGCATCGGAGTTATCTGTACTGTTCATCAAAATCTGTGTCTATTTTATCATGTCAAAGAGATCACAATCTCCTGGATGAGAATGTCTTTAACTAACTCATTTAATTAATGACCTCATTCTGTTACCAAAGCAGCGTGCTTGTACACAGAATGCAAATGCTCCTCCTGTTGTGGATTGTTTAGCTTGGACTCCTGCTCAGGGGGGATTGTGCAAGTGCCTGCTGGAAATGCAGTGCACCAGCGGCAGTTCATCCTGATTGAGGGATTCATTTTTTATGAACCATAAAAGTAAAAATGAGGAGACCTTGTTTCTAACTGATGCTATTAATTTCCACTCCGGTAATTTCTACACGTTTCTACATTAAGCAATACATGTGTGGGTATACGTTTCAGCAAGGATAAATGAGGAATTTCCCAAAAGAAATTAGAAAGTGAGTAGTACTCATTACCCTTGGAAAGGCTTGTGGGGCCTGGTGGAGGAGATGTGTGATCTCGAGGTCTGACTCTGGAACGTTCATTAGTCCCATCAACCAGGTGCTGTGCTAGGTACCAGGGAGCAAGGAGGATCCAGAGGAGGTTCGCTCCTTGGAAGACTAACAAGTTAGTCTGCTGCCATTCAGGCTTCCACTGCCATCAAGTCCATCCCGACTCACAGCAACCGTGTAAGACGGAGTAGAACTGCGCTATGGCTTTCCAAGGCTGTCATCTTTATGGGAGCAGAACGCTTCCTCGTTGTGGGTAGTGGTTTCAGTCTGCTTGCTTTGTGGTAAGCAGCCCAGCACAAAACCCCCTGTGCCACCAGGGATCCTGCCCGTCAGGCTCCACTACCTCCATTGATGCACCCGAGGGCCAGCAGCAATGACCGCGAACACGGGGATTGTCAGCCTCGTCACCCTCTCTTCATCCACAGCAGCTCCAGCTAATATGCGTGTGCTCATTTTCACATAATACCTGGGGTTTGCATAGCCTACCTGCTGAAAAAGGAATGCCCTTTGCTGTTACATTGTACATGGTTTTCCCAACAAACCCTTACTTGGGAAACGAGCATTATTAGATAACTGCAATCGGCTGTAGTTTATAAACTCTGATCTTAGGAGCTCTCAGAGTTCCCAGCAGTGTTCCGAGGGGCCTCTGCAGAGGCCTAGCTCGCCTTGGGGACCCATCTACGGGATCTTCAGCCTTGACCCCCTTCTTCAAACTGAGAAGCTCAATGAATCTGTGTGTGCGCTTTTTCACATATGAGTTTAGTATGAAGCGTTATTTTTTGGGGGGGAGAAGGAAAGTTCTACATCTTTATATAATATACATATATATACCAATGACTTGATAAATGAAATGCCAGACAAATGCACACAGTTTTACCCATTTCTGTTTGAGAGTCATATTGAATTTCAATGACATACAACCTTGAATACTTGAATATGAGGGAAAGTTTTCGCTTGCTTATTCTGTTTGATTTTTTAATTTTCACGTTTGGCCTTTATTTATACAAGTTAGTGTCGTGAAGATTACTTCTCTAGTAGGTCAGGGTAATGAGTGATACTTTGGAATAAACATTTAGAGAATGCAAAGCTACTTGTCAAAACAACTTAATATTGTTACTGTTCTCCAAGAAGAGCCAATGTAGCTGGACATCACTGTCAAGTATCGTTTCCCAGCACTGGAAGCAGAGCCGACACTGAGGGAAAATATATACCAATTTTGACAGCAACTCTAAATATATGGAGTGTTTATGTAAGATAAAGATGTGTTCATTTCCAAAGGTAGTTTAAAATTCGACCAAACTAAAATACCATATTATTCATTATTTGAATTCTCTCATGCATTTTTATAACCTCCCAGTACCCACTGTGAACTATTGCTACAGGGAAATTTAGATGTGTAATCCCCATTAACAATCTGACAGAAGCAGCAACTGTGTAACTAATTTCCCACATTGTGTGTGTCTTCTTCTGCGCATACTACACTGAACACATTCCCTCGTGAGTTTGAAAGGAGGCAAACCACACACCAACCCTTGGGAAAGTGTAACAAATTCAGAAATTCTTGTGATGTCTTTTATACACGAAGCAGGGTCCAGTCGTGGACATTATGTGTGCTGTGTGCTGGATCCATTATCTCTCTGTGTGCACAGGATAGGAATGTTGGCATCTAGTTTGCATCACAAACTGATTAAATCTCAAAAAGATTAGTGCAACACAGTGAAATGCATCTTGATGCAAACTATTAGGTCATTTACCTAATAAATTAAAATACGTAAGGGAGGAAAGGCAGCCTGGCATTTGCTCTATCCTTGGTGAATGGCTGAACTGGAGAGAGACTTCAAAGAGAGGATGCAGCACTGCATTAAAAGCCTCCTAATCAAAACAGAGCATAAAAACACTTGAGCATTGTCTAATGGACAATTTATCATCCAAACAGATGCATTCATTAGGGGAAAATTACCTTCAAAAATCAGTAAAATAAATTGGGTCTATTCTGATTTCTTATTTCTGCAGCAAGACTGTTTCCAACTACAGAAGCTAGTATATAAAAGATGCTTCAGTGCACGGTCAGGACATTTTCGACGTTTAAGTTTATTGTGCAAAGCTGTTTGAGCTGCGTGGCAATGGTAAATCAAGCAAATATGGAACATTCCGATGGATAATGTCTTTCTGAGTCAATTATTTCCCTCTTATATTTCAAAGACAGAGGCTGTTTTGCTACTTCATGGCTATTGTTATTATTAATGTTCCCACTACTACTAATAAGAAATCATTTTCGGCTTTGCCTTAGCAACATGAACCCGGATCACTCATTGTGGCTTCCCTTCTGCGTCAAGGAAACACACATCGCTCAAGCACAGAGCCAGAAGATCGGCCCCTCACACTGCCTCTCCGGTGTGAATTCTTGGTGCTGAGCCCGTAGGCAGCTGGTAGCTAGAGCCACATGCTCCACCAAGTTGCTCCATGGCTCTGAAATTAAAATGAAGAAGCAACACTGTAGTTGCCCTAAAGCCACACTCCAGCCACCACATGGAATAAAGAACTTTCATAAATAAACAGGCTAAGCAGGAGCTTATTGAGCTGTGGCCCTCGGGCACGTGGGACATTCTTCTTTTCCTGATGATGGAATCCACAAAGAGCTGGCCTACACTTACTGATGCTGCTGAGAGTAACAGTGATAACGGCTCCCTTATAGAAAACCAGCTATGTGCGACGCGCTGTGCTAGGCCTGTCCTTACAGTCTCCTTAAGCCTCAGCGCCACACACCAATGTCTTTGCACTGCACATATTGCCTCTTTGTTTACTGATCCCTGACTGAAATCTTATGAACCTATGGGTGATTTTATTTTGTATATAACAAAAGGGAGGCGACAAAAGGTACAGTGCATACCATACATTTGTGTGTGTGTGTGTGTGTGTGTGTATCTACTTCCCACCACTGGTCCATCACTTTGTTGTATTGTGGTGGCTTGTGTGCTGCTGTGATGGAGGAAACTATGTCACTAGTTTTTCAAATGCCAGCAGGCAGGTTTACCGAAGGTGAACAGGCATGAGCAAAACTTCCAGAGTAAGAACAGACTATGCAGAAGAGTCCGGCTGCCCAATTCAGAGAAATGAGCCAAGGGAAATCTTATGAATAAGAGTAAGATACAGTCAGATACTATAAACCTCATGAATTACAGCAGAACATTTTCAGATATAATGCCAGAAGATGAGGCCTGCAGGTTGGAAGGTTCTCAGAAGATGGCTCAAAGTAGAGTTCCATAGAGATGAGGATGGAGGAAAGCCTTTGGTACCTTCATTTGCTGATGGGGCATCACTCAAAATGAGGAGAAACAGCTGCAAGCATAAATAATTGGACTTGGAATATATGAAGTATGAATCGAGGAAAATTTGAAATCATAAAATATTAACTGGAATGCATAAAAGTTGATATCTTAGGCTTTAGGGAGATGGAATGGACTTATTTGGGCCATTTTGAATCAGACAATCATATAGCTTACTCTCTGGGAATGACAAATTCAAGAGAATGTTGTTGCATGTAGTGTCAAACGGGGACATTTCAAGATCTGTGCTATTACATTTCAAGAACAGTGCTGTTATATGATTGGATGATATCTATATGAATACTAGGAAATCCAATAAATCCAACTATTATTCAAATATGTGCACCAACCACAAAAATTAATGAAGAAATTGAAGAATTCTACCAATGTCTTTAGTCTGAAGTCAACCATACAATAAAAATACATTGATAATTACTTGCATTTGGAATGCAAAAGCTGGAAACAAAGAGAGTGGGAAATGTAGTTGGGAATTGTAGTCTTGGGATCTATAGTCTTGGTAGTTGGGAATGAAGTCTTGGTGGTAGATTTGAAGTTGTAGATAACATGATAGAATTTTGAAAGGCCAAAAATCCTTTTTTCAACAACACAAACAGCAACTTATACATGTGGATGTCTCCAGATGGAACACACAGAAATCCAGTTGAGTCCATCTGTGGGCAGAATCTATGGAGAAGCTCATTAACAGTGGCTAAAACCAGGCAGGCTCTGAACATGGAACAGACTCCCAATTGCTCCTGTAAAAGTTCATGTTGAAACTGAGCAAAATCCAAACAATTCTAGAAGATCTAAAATATATCTTTGAATGTATTGTACCTGAATTTTGAGAACATAACAAGAATAGATTTGTTTTATATTTAATCATTTTATTGGGGGGCTCTTACAAAAGCAAACCGACAACTCAGCTCATTGCCATCGAGTTGATGCTGAGTCACAGAGATCCTATAGGGCAGGTTGAATGGACCTCTGTGAGTTTCTGAAACTTTGTAAGAGTAGAAGTCCCTGTCTTTGTCCCACAGAGTGGCTGATTGTTTCGACCTGCTGACCTTGCTGATCTCAACCCAATCTGAAAACACCATGCTACCAGTCCTTCTAAAAAGCAAAAAGTCATTTTAAAAAACAGAAGAAAGAAAACATCCAAGTGGACATCTGAAGAGATTCTGAAACTTGCGCTTAATCATATAGTAGCTAAATCAAATGGAAGAAATGATTAAATGAAAGAGCAAGACATTTGTTAAAGGGAAGCTGGAGTAAATAATGTATCATAACAAAATTTGCAAACACCTAGAGTTAAAAAACCATGGAAGAACATGTCCAGCATATCTTAAACCGAAAGAACCCAAGAAAAATTCAAGCCTGCGGTTGCAATACAAAAAAAAGATTCTATGGGATCTGTTTTCAGTGATACCCAAGCCACTGTCATAGAGTTGATTCTGATTCCCAGTGGCCTGTATAACAGGAGAGAGCTGCTCCAGTTGGATTTCTGGGACGTCAAATATTGACACCTGTGCACAGCCTCATCTTTCTCCCATGGAGTTAACCTTGTGGAGTTGACTACACTGTCAGAGATCCATTGACTGAGCATCAATTAGATGTATCATTGAAAGTATCACTGAGTATCAATGATTAACACTGGAAGTAGTCAAAGGCAATGGAATGTATACACAGTCACTTTATCATCAAAGAACTATCTGACATTCCACCATTTCAACCAGTAACATATGATTAAGAACCAATGGTATCGAAGGAAGAAGTCTAATCTGCACGTAAGGCATTGGCCAAAAACAAATCTCCAGAAATGGATGAAATACCAATTTGCCTTCAAACAAGCAAATACTGAAATATTTCTACATGCTGATGAAGCACTGGAAGCTCTCTCTCCTCAATGCCAGGACATTTGAAAGACAACTACCTGACCAACTAGCTAGAAGAGATCCATATCTGTACCCAATTCAGAAAAACCCACTGTATACACTCGTGTATAAGCCAAGTTTTTCAGCACAAAAAATGTGCTGAAAAACTGGGGTTCAGCTTATACATGGGTCAGTAGTACCCCAGCGAGGTGTAACATCTTGAGGGTGATTACCATTCCTCCGCTGTTCATTCAAAGCCCCGCTGACACTGCAGGGCTGTGAAGGTTTGTTTACTCACATCTAACCAATCAGAGCCGTCCTTAGATTGGTGATGGTGGGGGGGAGGGGGGCGGGATGCGTGCAGGGCATTACCATGAAAGTTCTGTTTCAAAGTCTTGTTTAAAAATATTTAAATACATTACCCCACTGATGTCTTAATTTTTAGTAATTTTATTTTCATTTGTTTTGATGATTGAAATTCACCAATAGCTTCTGCATTTTCCACCCTAGGCTTATACTCGAGTCAATCAGTTTTTCTGGTTTCACAGGTAATAATTAGGTGCCTCGGCTTATACTCGGGTCGGCTTATATTCGAGGATATAGGTACGCACAGCTCAAGAGGCAGTTGACCGGCAGATCCAGGGAAGCCTGCATGCTTTAAAATCAAGCAAGGTGTGCAACAGGGTTGTCTTCTCTTGTCAGACTCAGTCAAATCATCAGAGATGCTCAACTACATGTAGAACAGGGCATCAGGATTGGTGGAAAGCTTATTAACAATTGGCTTCCTATCAAAGGACTGGACATTCTCTTTGGACTTCAGGCTGAACCTCGCTTGGATGAAACAAAGCAGACAGCCTCTACCCCCAACATGATGGGATGGTGATGATTTCTTTCTTTGGTTCTGATTTCTTTCTTTGAGGGTGCTTAATGAAGGGTGACCCAAGTCTGATATATTTACTATTGTTATGTTCTCTTTGCTTTTTGTGACATGTGTTAATTGGACAGGCACTGATCTACCTCTGGGAAAGAGTGTGATTGAAAGTTTCCCCCTATTTCTAACCTTTACTGTTTATGTAAATAGTGTCCACTCACTTACGCCGTACAAGTCAACAATTCATGAGCTGCACTCTGAAAAGCTGGCCTATGCACGGAGCATTTTCTTTTCTCAACAGTGTTTTAAAGTCTATACCATTGGTACGGTAATGATACTATCAATGGAATTATGCCTCATGGGAATGATTTTTAATGTTCTCTACTACAAAATAATGGCATGTCTAAAGTGAACCAGAAACATGTAAACCATAGATATGGGAGTGGATTTGGGATCCCCACTTAATGCTAGCCCCAATCTAAGAAAAGTTGGTTCTTATGACATGATCCAAGTCAATACTTTCCCTCATGAAGAGATCACTGAAGGTATGGGTGATACAGCAAAATGTGGTGAAGCAATCAGTGCCCATCTATCAGAAGAAATATCCTGTATTTCTTTAAAAAGCTTGCCTTCAAATGAGTAGCCATCTAAGTGAGGCGTCAACTAAGTCCACGTGGAAGAAACACACCAGCCTGAGTGATCAAAGGATTTTAAGTATAATCCAAATCCAAAGGAGAGAATTAGATCAGAGCTTAAATTGTGAACACCTAGTTTGCAAAAGGGTTTGACTGAGAGGAGAGGCCAAAATTCCATTTGCAGGGTCTCTACCTGAGCTCATCCTCAGGCGAATGGCCTCTGCCTAGAGTCCAGGAATGTGACTAGGCTTGCTATCCCAGAGAATTATAAAGTTATTTGCAGCAGATGTAGTTAAGTTAAACTGTAACCCCGTATCATTTGATCTGCCTTGTGGCTGATTTTAAAGTTGTTTGAGCTTTTGTTTTCGGCGTTATTTTCCATTGAGGTTTTTCCTGTTCTTATTTGAACTTGTTGCTTGTTTCTTGCTTGTGCTTCGTATGATTTTCCGTCTGTGGAATCTAGGACAGGTAAGTGTATAGAGAGAATAACTGGATTCATCATTATTTAGGATCGCGGCAGCAAAGTTTGTCAGGAAAGTGGGGAGCTAACCACAAGGAGGACAAGAAAAAAGAAAATATTCTGAAATGGATTCTGGTGAAGACTGCACAACTCTTCTTAATATGATTGAACTAATAAATCATATTGTATGTGGCTTATACTGCAACAAAACGATTTTAAAGTCACACTTGAACTCCGGTGGAAGCTGTGGTGAGGGGTGGCGAGACATGAACAGCGCCACAAGCCCATAGCTGGTGGTGACAGATGTGGAAGTGGGAGAAGTCTAGAGGAATTATTAAGTTTTTGACGGGGGTGGGGGGGGTGGGGGTGTCCATAAATGAGAGCTTCTTCAGGTTGTCTTAACAATGTACCACACACTGGGTGGCGCAAACCAATGGGAATTGTTTCCTTTTGCCACTCTGAGGCTAGGAGTACGAAGTCAGGATGCCATTGCCTGTCACTGGGCTGTGCCCTCCCCAGAGGAACTAGAGAGCCCTCCTTCCTTTGGCTCTCCCACTCCCTTCCATCTCCTGCGGCGTTCTTGGGCTTGCAGCTGCAAAACTCCAGCTTCTGCCGCCGTTTTCACAGGACATGTAAGGAACAGTGAGGAAGAGGCAGCTCTGGGGGACTGGTTTAAGGAGTTTGGCCACAGACATGCTCGTTTTAGTGTTTTAGTTGGCAATTCAGCTGGGAATGTCCACTGAATGAGGAATGGGAATTCAGCTGGGAATGTCCACTTGATGAGGAGGACAGGGCTGAAATGAAGATTTGATCACTATCGGCAGATTGAAGGCTACAAAAACATTCCTGGGAGATGCCATTGTTGATTACTTCCATTTCCCATAAACTTTTTAAAGACCTCGCCTACAGGTGGCTTCTGAGGACATGCCAGTGGGACTTGGCAGTGAGAGAGAACCAAAAAGACTGACTTGGGCCAATCTTCCCTGCTCCCTAAGTGGGTGAGTTCCTACTAGTTCTACTGCCATATTTCTCGATGCTGACATTCATTGACTTCATTTTTAAATTCCCCAGGGAAAAAGGGACCCCTGTATTATTCAGTATATGTAGAACTACGTGCTTTCTTCTACACACATGTCTTTTCCAGTTTATATCTCTTAATAGGGTCTCTTTGTCAAGAGGACTCTGTTGAGAGAGATTCTCGAAGATGGAAAATGGCATTCTTTATTATGGGGACCCATCTTTGGCTTAGAAATGTCTGAGTTAGGGTGCTGTGTTCCAATATTACTAGGGAGGGAAATTCTTATAATGAGATCAGTTTTCTCATAAGAGTACCTGCCTCATTTAAAGAAATGCTCAATGTGATAACTGATCAAGCCTATTTCTTGTCTGTGCTTTAATTTTTGCATCTGAATAATGAAGGATTGGGCTGTGTCTTAGTTACCTACTACTGCTAGAACAACAAAAGCACTGGAAATAGATGGTTTTAAAGACTAAGAATTTATTTTCACACTTTTGCCCGAACTTCATGTGTCTTCTTAAGAGAGAGGGCCTTCTTTGTCTATTTTAACTTCTAGTTGCTGTTGCTTTTGTGTGCTGTCAGGCTGATGATGACTCATACAATCTCACAGGACAGGGTAGAATTGACCCATAGGGTTTCCAAGGCTATGAATCTGTGCAGAAGCAGACCCCATCTTTCTTCCACAGAGTGACTGGGTGAGTTCAAACCACCAGACACCGCCAGCACCCCTTCAACCACTAGCACCCATTAATTTCCCTGGACTTATAGACACATTTGCCTCCATCCTCATATAATGGCATGTCCTGTGTGTATCTCTATTTATTCTTCTCCTCTTATAAAGCACCACTCAGAAGGAAGTAGGTGTAGGATTTACCCCAGTCCTGCACAGTTCATTAACAGAACAAAAGAAACACCCCCACCCCTAATTCCAAACAAGGCTATATGGATTTACAGGTATAGGAGTTAGGATTTCAACATAAATTGGGGTGAGAGGGGACCCATTTCAATCCAGAACAGTTCATGCCAAAGCTCACACATTCTCTGAGTTACTCTGCAGTAATAAACTACTTCAACATCTTAGCCATTCAACACACACACACGAATTTCTCACACTCCGTTACATGTCCCTAGTGGTCACTCAGACTCAGGCTAATGGCAGCGCTGCTGCCCTGCAGCTGTGCGGTCTGCAACGTGTGGCCTTTGTCGTGAAGATGAGAGAGTTGCTCTGACAACTCTAGGCCGTGGCCCGGATGGGGCACATGTCATTCTACCCACAGTCCACTGCCCACCGTCAAGCACGGCATCTAGCTTCTGGTGAGGAGGCGGGGGAATAGCATTCTCCCACGTGCTGAGGAGAGAGCAGGGTAGCTGGGGCAAGCAGAAAGGACCGCAGCAGGGTACTAGAACCTTCTGTACCCGAGCCCTTCAGAGGGAGCTGATGAAGGAAGCGATCAATGCTAGCCAACAAGACAAGGCACAGAGAATCTGCACGGGGTTTTGTTTTGGTTTGTCGTTTTCTACTCTCCAAAGTCCTCCTGAAGGGGAAAATTTTTCTTTGAAAAATTACCGCATTCAGTATCAAGAGCAGATCATCAGTCCATATTTGGTTACTTTTTGAAAGTTTATCCTTTAAAACAGATAGGCAATTTCCACTGAGCAAGGTTTTTGTGTTTATGTCCCTTATATTTCTAAATATGAAGGTTTTATTTAGTGCTAGAGCCAAATCACATTTCAGCAGAACTACATTGAATAAAACGGACTGCTTTGATTTCTCCCATCTAAGTTGAAAAAGTTGTCACAAAACACCAGCAGATTCAAACCAGCTCGCAAAATGACTTTTGTTAAAGGCAGACTCCTGAACTATTCATCTGTGTTAAAATACATTTTGCCTTGAATCATATGTCATGTTGCCAGCAAAGAGTTGTTTCCATGCCAACTCGTTTGCAACACGAGGGTGGGGGGAATCAAAGCTACTAACATCTGGAAGATGTCAGTACTGATGTAAGCCACTTGCAATGAAAAACACGGACTGCAAGTGTCTGCCAAAGAGACCCTATAAATGGAGGTAACATTTTATCATATAATTGCCTAACAATGCTTTCCTAGGCCTTCTTGGGCTGCTTTCTTGATCTAAACTCTATTCTAGAAAAGGCTTGCAGAAGAAAAAAATTAATATGCTTCCTATGCCGTGTTTTTCTTTGAAAGCCAGTACCTTTTTCTGACTTGAGCCTTTTACCAAGTCACTTAATTTTATACATGCTTTAAAAGAGGGACAAGAAGCTACTGTTTCACTTTCTACACCTCTTCCTTTCCATCTATGGTCTTGCCAAGTTTCTTTGTAAATAAAGACTCGGTCTATCAGTAAGGTAAATGAGACCTAGGGTCTCAAACAATGAATTTCATGACCAGCAGCTCCAACACTCTTACTTCTCTTTCTGCCTATTTCTCTCTGTTTTTCTGATGTTCAGTGCTCAGTGTGCACGTGGGTTGTGCACACACACACACGCAGGGGTATCCATCCCTCTGTGTCTTTACATCAATGGAGGATTTGTTCATTTTTTGTTGTGGCCAGACGTGTGTTTCTGAAATGCCATGGCCATGGCCATCCTGTGAAGCAGTTCTGCTCAGCGCTCGTGGGGAGCCCGGGGGCAGAAAGGATCCAATGGCAACTAAGAGCAACAACAACACGTGGGCCACAAGCTGGCCGGTGTGGTTTATTGGAAGCACTACACCATAGTCACAGACTCTGGACACTGCATTTCAAGGTGGGACCTCATTCTGTGAGACCAGCTCCAGCCTTTCCATGACAAGCAAGAATCCCCTGGCTGCAGTTCATGGATAATGGGAAAGCACAGGTGTTTCGCGCCCAGCCTGAGATATGTAACACAAGCTTTTGCTAAGCCTTTCCAGATTGTCAACATGCAAAGGTCGTGTTTACAGAACTCCTCAATTCTGCTTACTCAAGCATGACCTTAGATTCTTCTCGGAAGCTCTCTTAGTCCCCAAATATTTTATAGGGAGTCAGTGTTCACGTGAAAACTCCTGTCAACTGCATTTTTAGCAATACCGTTCTTTCCCATCTACTCTGGTCACCTTCACCCCAAAGAGTCTTTTTTTTTTTTTTTTTTGGCCAGGCACAAGGTCTACCTGAAAGCTTTGCTACCTCCCACCAACAGGTCAGGCCTCCCAGGTGTCGAACTGTTACTGTTCTGTTGTCTCTTGTCGAGTAGAATCTCCCGGTGACGGTTGACTTCCATTGGAAGTATAATCAGTGTTATTTTTGACCTGAGCCTCTTGCATACTATTGGTGAGCCGGTTTTCAAATGCCTCTCTGCTTTCTTTAGGGCTCATACAGAAGCCTAGCAGGATCCAAGCTAGCGCTAATCGGGGAGGGAATTCCTCAGGTGGCAATGCTGCAGTCAGCATCTGCAGTCCTTGTCCCTGACACCAAGGGCATGTGCTCTTATCAAATCAGCCTAGTCTTGATAGGTTCCTTTGTATACATTTTGGATAAGTTCTATCCTAAGAGAAGCACTGTCTCTCTTACAAAAAGATATCTGGAAAGTTCATCTCAAGCCAGCAGGTCCAGAAATACACAAGCAGGTCCAGATTAAATGCCTGGCGAGAGTTAGCTGGAAAAGGTTTTGGGGGAAAAATGCATTAATAACAAAGGCCAATTGTTTTCTGAGTCATTTCTGAGAGGACGCTCCCTCCGGAGCAGACGATCATGGCTCTTGCAGGTCTTCCATTCTGAGCTCTCCCTGACTTTACACGTGGATTATGGACACGGTTCTTTGTGTTTTCTGGCCATGAATATGGTCTCTTCTCACTGAAAGTCCAACAGTAACCTCTGAAGGAGTTCTAACATATAGCCCTTCCTGGTCCTTTGCTCACAGCTACATTCTGTCCAGAGTTCCAACTGTCTCTGCCCAACCCCCCTCCCCACCCCGACCCCCAAAGCATAGATTCATCCCTGCCTTCACCTTTGAGGTATAAACCTATTCCTATGGGTTGGCGGAGAAGTGAGTAAGCTAGAGAGCAATAATTGAACCACCCATTCATTCTGGGACATCACGTCTCCACTTTACAGCTCCAGGTCATCTCTATCGTGCTCTGCTCTCTGTCTCTTTTCCAGTTTAGGAATCCTGCTGCTAAACATAAGGAGACAGGCCTTGGAGAAGCAAATGTACTCCCTCCTCCCTGTCACACGAACTCCTGCAGGTGGCTGGATGCTTCCCATCCCCACCCCCCAAGTATTTGCTCCCCGTGCTACTATTTGCTCTCACCCACTGTCTCAGCCTTCTGACTGTCTTGTCTGGTTCCAGTTTCCAGCCTCTAGGTCTGGTCTCTTTTACTGCTGCCGAATGCCAGTTCAGAAGAGGAAGTTGGTCAGACTCTTGGAACGGGGGCTTCAGTGAAGCCATGCCTAAAGGAGAAGTTTCACAGAGACACGAGGGCCAAGTGTAGCTGGAAAACTTCTTTTTTAACCCCATCAGCGCAGACTCTTAAGGAGTCCCGATGGCACAGTGGTTATACACTGCACTGCTAACCAACATGTTAGTAGTTCAAAATCACTAGCTTCCCCAAGGGAAAGCAGATGAGGCTCTCTGTTTCTATAAAGAGCACAGTCTTAGAACCCCGCAGGGCAGTTCTGCTCTGCCTCGCAGGGTCACTATGAATAGGGGCTGACGGCACGGCAGTGAGTTTGGTTTTTGTGTTTTGGTACGCAAGGTTTCAGAACAATGTTGTCAGTCTGGAAAATTGGTAGATTCTACATAAACACCCTGGTTCCTAGCTTCACTTGAGAAATCATAAACTCTTGCAATATTGGACTTAAATTTCATCTTAGTAGGAATCAGCTGGAGGAACGTAATAGTTCCCCACTGAAGGACACATGGCCCTGCATGCAAAGCAGAGCTCACCATTCCTTCGGAAACAAAGCTTGCTTCACAGTATCGTGACATGCATGCTTTCCTAGTAGCAGATAAACATTTCTCTGCACCCTTGTCTCTCTATCAAACGAACAACGAGCAGCAGAGAGAGAAGGCCTTGTATTTGAAGAAACAGGCCCCGGAGAGACTAGTGTGCATGAGCCTGTGCAGGGGCGTGTGGAAGGGAAAAACAGTCAGACTTGCTTAATAATAAAGAGAATGTATGTGTCAATGTTTTCTATACACTTCCCACATCACCCATTTATAGTTATCTCCATCCAGCCTCTAGCCTCAAAGATTGATAGGGCATCTGCAACCAAGTCTGGCTCTATAAATACCTCAAGCAAATAGCTTTACATCATATACATTGTGATTTAAAGACCAAGAAAAGCTCACCTTATGCATCAAGGATCTCTTGAAAAGATGGGTCATGCCTTACTCACTCCGCACTACTAACAATACAGGGCCTTCTGCCACTATGAGAGTCACCCTGAAAGGAACGGGGACAGAACGCTACAACTGACTCGCAGATTTATTGCCTGGGGACAGTTTTCATCTTTCATTTAGTGAACTCGTTCAACCAATATTTATTAAGCTCTGCTAGGAGCTTGGTGTGGCATTGCATCCTTTTCACAATTCTGTTTCGCTACCATTCACAGAGGGCCAACTACATACCACGGCGTCTTCCAAGGCCTTTCCAGATACCGTTTCACTTATAATCCTCCAACTTATGACATTCTCACATTGAGTTTCGAGCCTCAGGGGGGTGGTTTGAAACTATGAGCTGCTGCAAGAAAGAAAGAAGAGACTTTATAGCCCTGTGACTCCTGTTACCGTCTCAGAAACCCACAGGGTAAGTTTGACCCTGTCTTACAGGGACACCACGAGTCAGAATTGACACGATGGCAGTGAATTTGGAGTTTGGGTTTTGGTTTTAATAAGGAAGCTCCTGCTTGGGAAGCTTAAGTAACAAGCCCCCAGTCTCCTCCTATAATGGGGCATCAAGGCTCAAACCCAGGCCTGTCTCTGTTTAGATATCATGATCTTTCCAGAGACTAGTGTCGCCCAGGCTTTGTTTGCTTGGGTGCACCAACGATGTCCCAGCTGTTCAGAGCTGAATGTTTTATGCAAACACCTTACATAGAAGAGCTGCCAGAGGATGGAACTGCCACACTCCTCCTGCAGACGAGGAGCCTCCACTGGAGACAAGGAGCAGGGGGTTCACCCAATAGGACTCAATCGGATTATTTTTTTCAAAATGCTTTTATTTAAATTTCTCACATGCCCTCAGCACTTGTAATACCAAAATGAAGTGTGTGCTTTGTTAGAATCTGACTTCAAAGTACAGTATCCACTGCAGGATGGCACTTAGCATTCCACAATGTTCTGATCGGCATCTTACCCAAACTTTCGTCTCTGCATATTATTAACTAGCAGCAGAAACCCAGCTGTAGTAGCACAAGGCAAAAAAAAAATAGTAATAAAACTGTTCGTTACCCTTGACTCTCCGTCTCCCTTGCCCTTGTTTCCCTCTACTACACGTGGTCAGAAATTGAATTGATATTGAATTTGTCTCACTTGTGTAATACTATTCATATACACTTTTTTGTAATTCATTCACTTCACTCACATTTCACCTTTTGTCATTTCAATCACTTTAAATCTGCTTTGGCCACTTTCACATTCAGTCTACTAAGTTTCTGGGCATGAGCCGAAGATTTATTAACTCTCCTGTCCACGTTTCTGGTTACAGTAGGACTAATCTCCTGAAGGGGGGGTTAGATATTGACGACACAGCTACGCCTGAAAGGAGGCGTGGGGAGTGCATGCTAGCCTCTCCGCAGCTGGACCATCCAAAGGAGACCTCCTGGGGGGCCTGCACACAATCCGGAAGTGGCTGAATTCGCATGAAGAGGACCAAGAAGCTGCTAAGTGCCCAAACTCAGTAATCAGCCCAGGAGGTTTGCATCCCAAAATGCCATTTTCTGAAATGGAATGTAGGGTAAAAAGTTTCCCCTTCAGCTTCCAGCTCTACACAAAAGCAAACTCCCTATCATGGAGTCGCTCCTGTCAGAGTAGAACTGCCCCTTTGGCTTTCTGAGAGCACAACTCTTTAGGGAGCAGAAAGTGTCCCTCCTAGCAGTTGGTGGGTTCAAACTGCTGACCTTGTGGTTAGCAGTTTAATGTGTAGCCCACGACACCACCAGGGTGCCTTCAGGTCTGCACAGGTGTATAGGAACAACATTCATCACACAGGATTGTGTGGAGGGTTAAAGGAAAAGACAAAAAGCTGTGAGAAGCACTTGGCTGGTGGCAGCCAGTCCATAGATAGCTGTCGCTGCTGCTGTTTCACTAGCTGTCATGTTGGCCCCTGACTGTGCCACCTCATGCACACCAGCGCAATGTGCTGCCCCTTCTGGGCGCCAAATACTATGATCCATACGATTTACATTGGCTGAGTTTGGTACAAAGACTGCCAAGCTTTTCCACTTAATTCAATAAGTATGTGTTATGATGATGATGGTGGAGGCCTGAAGTCTACAGCTAATCTTTTTTTTTTTTTTTTTTGGAATAGGCTGCTGCAACATGAACAATGCCTTAAAAACAAAATATTAGTTCAACTAGAATGAACCTGAAAACAATAATAACAAAAATGCCTCATTTGAAGCAATGGTTTATTCAGCCATTGTTTATGGTTTGTGTCAACCATTGCATTTTCTAGACAAGTTTAGCTGCCCTTTAATATCATCTTGAAGTGTGTGTAAACACTCAATATTGATAGATTTCCTTTAGTGAAATCATCAGTCAGCCTTTCATTAATTAATTTAAGTTCTTTTTGATCTGACTTTTTGTCTGGCCTGTTGAACCCGCTATGAAAGGACCATAACCTTTCACCTCCTCGGTCTTAAATTGTAGGTGCTTGGTGAATGAGTCCTGATTTTGTAGACTCGTCCATAATGTATTTCCTTTACTCTGTCTGCGGCTGGGGAAGGTAAGGCCAGGGTGACCTTGGCATCACCAAGAAGAGTACCAGAATGAAATAGGAAGTATGATGTCGCTGGTCATGTTCTGGGCATTACCCTTCCAGAAAGCCGTGACTATCCTGGAAACGGGCCAGAGATGGGTAGTTTTTGGTTGATAAATGTGCTGGAATAGTCGCCCAATGGGAACAAACTAAAATGACTTATAGCGTGACGTCCCTCCGAAGCTTTCAGCCTCAGAGAAACAGCCTTTACAGGCCCCTGAAGAAGGGAGATTCGGATAGATGGGATATAAAGGGCCCAAGATGGCAGCTTCTTTTGGACTGGATCCCCTAAAGGATCCTCTGGCATCAAGTCGATTCCAACTTATAGCAGCCCTGAAATATGGGGAAGAACTGCTCCTGGGGGTTTCTGAGACTGTAAAGCTTAGCGGGAAAAGAAAGCCTTATCTTTCTCCCTCAGAGAGGCTAGTGGTTTTGAACTGCTTAACTTGTGGTGAGCAGCTTAACACATAATCAATACGCCACCAGGGCTTTCTACTTCATTGCCTGAGAAAGACGTAGCATATGTATTCCTATGCCTCCTCAATTCAATACAACAGTTGGATGATGGGTCACCAGTACCCATCTGACAGTGGAATCTAGCTGCTATGAACTGAACAAGCTTTAGCAGAGCTTCCAGACTAAGACAGATTAGGAAGAAATACCTGGTGATCCACTTCTGGGGAAAAAAAATCAATCAGTGATTGCATCACAATGGTCCAATCTTCAATCTGTCATTGGCATGGCTTCGATCGCCATGAGTTGGCACAAACTTGACAACAGCTAACAACAGCAACTAGACCGTGGCTATTTACTGCATTGAGTCCAGAGACAGCCATAGAATTTTCCTTGATTCAGTCCTCCTTGTAGCCATCAACACTAGTCATAAATTGGCATAGACTAATAACTGTTTGGCAACCTAATCTGAGTTCAAACAATACCTTAATTCATTATCTTAATTAATCACCTTTGTGACACTTAAAAATTTCAAATTACTAATAATTAGATACTTAATTATGGAAGGTATTCATTTCCAGATAAAAATAGAAGACATGGCTGATGGTGTCTGGCTATCAAAAGATATAGTGTCTGGGGTCCTAAAGGCTTGAAGGTAAACAAGCGGCCATCTAGCTCAGAATCAACAAAGCCCACATGGAAGAAGCACACCAGCCTGTGTGATCACGAGGTGTCAAAGGGATCAGGTATCAGACATCATCAGAACAAAAAAATCTTACCATAGTGAATGAGTGGGGGTAGTACGGGGTAGAGACCCAAAACCCAAAGCCCATATGTGGGACACTAGACAGTCCCCTATAGAAGGGTATCGGGGTTGGAGATGAGCCAGTCAGAGTGCGATGTAGCAATGATGAAAAATACAGCTTTCCTCTAGTTCCTAAATGCTTCTTCCCCTCCCCCCACCCCACCCCCATCATGATCCCAATTCTCTCTTGCAAGTCTGGCTAGAACAGAGGATGTACGTTGGTACAGAGAGGAACTGGAAACACAGGGAATCAAGGGCGGATGATCCTTTTAGGACCAGTGGTATGAGCGGCGATACTGAGAGGGTAGAGGAAGAGTGGGTTGGAAAGGGGAAACCGATTACAAGGATCTACATGTGACCTCCTCCCTGGGGGATGGACAACAGAAAAGTGGGTGAAGGGAGATGTCAGACAGGGCAAGATATGACAGGATAATAATTTATAAATTATCAAGGATTCATGAGGCAAGGGGGAGCAGGGAGGGAGGGGGAAAATGAGGAGCTGATGCCAGAGGCTTTAGTGGAGAGCAAATGTTTTGAGAATGATGAGGGCGATGAATGTACAAATGTGCTTTACACCACTGATGTATGTATGGATTGTAATTAGAGTTGTATGAGCCCGTAATAAAATGATTTTTAAAGTTTTAATTAAAAAAATAGAAGACATGAGCATAATCCCATTCCAATGTTTCAGCTGTGATAAAAAAATAGATGGAAGTTTCTGGTTTTTCGAGTGATGCTTAGAGAACTATGGATTTAAAGGCATTAAAGCTTAATTCCAAATCAAAATCTGCAAAATGTAAAATTACTCAGAGCTTCCTAGTTACAGTGGATGATTGGTAAAGATATCCCCTCTCTAAGAGTTTTCATTAAGCAAAGTCTTTTTTTTTTTTTCTTTTTAAGCGAGATCAGGTGTCATCAAATGGGGTCTGACTCAGAGTGACCCTATGCACAATACATCACAGCACTGTCCGGCCCTAGTCCTGCGCCATCCTCACAATTGTTACTGTGTTTGAGCCCATGGAGTCACTATGTCAACACTATGTCAACACATCTTGTCGAAGGCCTTCCTCTTTTTTGCTGCCTGTGTACTTGATCAAGCATGACACCCTTCTCCAGTGAATGGTTTCTTCCAACAACATGTCTAAACTATGTGAGAAAGAGTCTCATCTTCCTGGTAGCTAAGCATTCGGGCTGCACTTGTTTCAAGATAGATTTGCTTGTTCTTTCTAGAGTCCTTAAAAGCACCGTGATTCAAATACATTGCTTCTTCAGTCTTCTTTGTCCAATATCCAACTTTCACATTCATATGAGGCTTGACCAGTGGCTTGAGTCAAGCACAGTCTAGTCCCCAACGAATAGCCTTGCCTTTCAACACTTTAAAGGGGTCTTGTGCAGCAGATTTATCCAATGCAATGCATCATTTTATTTCTCACTGCTGCTGTCATGAGTATTGATTCTGGATCAAAGCAAGAGAAAGTCTTTGACAGCTTCAATCTTTTCTTCATTTAGCATGCTGTTCCCTATCGGTCCAACTGTGAAGATTTGGTTCTCTTTAGTTTGAGTTATATTCTATACTGAAAGCTGTAATCCCTGATCTTCATCAGCAAGTTCAACAAGTCCTCCTCACTTCCAGCGCAGGATCCTACTCCATGTCAAAGAGTATTTAAATTTCAAGGCACAGTTACAACACATTAGTATTAACCAAAAATGATACAGGCTGTTCTCTTTCTCTAAACAAGGACGTTAAATAGAATGTTTTAGTAAATCAATAAAAAGGAAAAAATCATTTTACATGGTAAATAAACAATAAATATAATACATATTAAGTACATTTAAATAAATAAATGGGAAAAGGACAAAGTGATCTTCTCCACCATAGAGCATAAATTCCTTCCAAACCCAAGGACCTCATTTTGTCTTTATTTTAGTTTTTCCAAACTTCTACCTACAATGTCACTGTTTTCTTCACACCAACCAACTTCACTGGCTGCACATTTGTTTCCCTGAGACAGCTCCTGGAAGTCACTGCATGCACTGCAAGCCCATTTCTTGAGGTTGAAATCCAGGACCCAAAGTGTGAGGAGACAGGCACTGAGGCAACCTGGATTCTAGACTTTTAATTTTATCACTCCTTGACTGCGATACTTAGTTAGCTATTCATATTCTTAAATGTACTAAATTTAGGTTCCTCGGTTTCTCGACTTATCCTATGGAAATAACATCTTCTCTAACTACACAGGGTGCTTGGGTTATTAAAATAACAAAAGAATAAATTTGTTGTGAGGGCGCCAAACACGTCAGTTTTCACATTCTCATTATTCCTTATCTTTGTTCAGGCTACTCTATTGATTCATCCACTCATCTTGTTCAACAAACACATATCCATTCTGCACCCGCAATGTGCAAAAAACTGCTATGAACTCGGATTCGTCCAATATTCTTTTTTTAATACAGGATACGAACAATAGAAAATAAATAAAATCTTTAGTAAGAATGTGTTTTACACAAGGGGACTCAAAAAATACATGGGTTATACGTGAGAGTTGTTTTAAAGCTGTTATCAATTGCTATCCAAAGAACCAACAGGTCACAAGTAATGTTGTCTGATAAAAAATGAAAGCACATTTCATTCTTAGCTCTCTATCAGTGGTGTCTAAACTTTAGTGATGCAATAAACCAGAGGCAGAATCTTCCCTTGGGAAACTCCTGCTGTGCTCTTAAATCCTTTCTATATATGAGACCCACTGACTTAAAGGAAGCTAGTCAGTTTCACCTAAGACCATCTGGTAGTGTAAGGGGTTATGAGTTGGGCTGCTAAAACTAAGTTAGCAGTTCAAAAACACTACTTGCTCTTTGGGAGAAAGATGAGGCTTTTTACTCCCATAAAGAGTTACGGTCTTGGAAACCCATAGAACTAGTTCTACTCTGGCCTAGAGGGTCATTATGAGTCAGAATAGACTCAATGCTAGAGTTTTTTGGGAATTGATTTAAGTGTTAAACACATGTAAATATCTTTTATAGTAATATTTTAACTGATTTGACCAAACAAATGAGTATTGCAGCCTACTCATGTTGACACATAAAATTAACCATCACACCTACTATGCAGAGGTCAGTGATTCTAAGCTATGCCCAATGTAGCCCTATCAAAGAGCTCTTTGCCTTCTGCATCTCAGGTTTTGTTATTCAACCATTATTCGTATAAGAAGCCTTGTGGTGCAGTGGTTATGGGAGAGGCTGCTAACAGCAAGGCTCCCAGTTGGAAACCAGCAACTTCTCCACAGGAGAAAGGTGGGCCTTTGTACTCCAACAAAGAGTTACAGTCCCATTTGGGCAAGTCCTGGGAGAAATCAGTACAGAACTAAGAATGACATCAGATTAGAACTGCAGGACCCCTATTTGAAGACCCAATAAAATGACTCAATTTTTTTAAAAAGTTGAAGTGTAGTGGTCTTGAGTTTTCTTTTCTCTGCCAAGCCAATTCTGTGAAGGATAGCGCCTCATGTTTTCCTCACAGGCCTCCCCTGCTTTCACCACAGCTGCTGGTCCAGGGGGGGATCAAGGAAAGAGGATAAAACTTTGCATACTAATTTGCACACGGGAATTCTGTGGAACCCATTAGACCCCAGGTGTCTTCCGAGTCTTTTGGCTGATGTCTCAAGCCAGAAATGGGCTTCCCTCTTGTTTTCCTTTGTGTCCCACACATCAGCTTTTCTCCCATTGCGCTACCTTTATTTTCTCCAAAGTTCTTCCTCTTATTTGTCTTTTGTGCCAATTTTTGAAGGCCCGTGTCATTTCAAACTGAGTAGTCTCTTTCTTGACTCTGGTGAACCTGTGAGTTTCCCCAAAGACACAGTATTATTAAACTATCAGACTTGTGGCAGAAGAGGTCCTAGTATGATCTTTTAGAAAGCCTTTGGAAGATGACCTTGTGGCCCTAAAACACTTGAAAATATCCACGAGCAGGTCTTCTTCCGGCGTTTGTCCAAATCCCAGCTGTTCACACAGCTGTCTGAAGAGAGCACATCCTAGCTGTGTTTGGCATGTCAGCCCACCTCCCTCCTCTCGATTCTCAGTTTCTTCTCCACAAAATGTGGAACCAAAAACTTTTATGAGATTGGCCAATCACAGAACTTTCCATAGCTAAGATTAATTTGACCTCATGCTAGAAGTAAGCAAAGTCCAAAATGTTTCTTAGCAATTTTAACCTTGAAATAGTTGTCAGTAGAACCCATTTTTCAGGTGGGTGGTGGGTATTTTGGGTCTGTTTCTAAAGCAAATAAAGTCATTTAACTATACTAAAATTTTTTTTAATTATTTGTTGGGGATTCCTACAGCTCTTATCATAATCCATACATACATTCATTGTGTCAAGCACATATATTGCCATCATCATTTTCAAAACAGTTCTTTCTACTTGAGCCCTTGGTATCAGTTCACGCTCCCCCCCCCCTCACTTTCCTACCCTCCCTTTCTCCTGAGCTCTTGATAATTCACAAATTATTATTTCTTTATATACTAAAAAATTTTAAGTAGAAAAAAAAAGAGTTACAGTCTCAGACACTCACAAGGGCATTTATTCTCTGTCCTACAGTGTTGCTATGATTCAGCAGCAACTAGACAGCAGTCAAGTTTTGAGTTTGAGCATATTTTGTTTACCTACCTACCTATCAACCCATTGCCTCGCAGTAGATTCTGACTCATAGCTAGGCTGGTGAATATACAATCTCTGAATCCCTTCACCTTTATATCTATAATGTATTATGAGCAATGAGGTGACCATTAGTTGAAATAAATAAAAATACCAAAATAATTTTGTTTTTCAAAGCCGTTATTTTGTGGTGAACACAGTAGATTCAGTTGTGTTTATATACTTTGGAGCACAGATACTGTGAACCATCAGATGAACTGGTTTGTTCTACCTACTACTGTTACAATGCTAAAGAACAAAGGTCCTTTAAGGACAGGCTGAAATTTCTCTCATTGGCTTGTTTTATAATCGTTCACAAGATAGAAGAACTCATGAATGAATAAATGGGGAGGGGTGGTTATAGATATAGAGGCTATTCCTCTAAAGTTTAGTAGGCCATTTTTATTAGTCCATATATCAGAGATTCATTGTCTCTGCTATAAAACACATTCCAACTGCTTTAGATTAAAGAAAATAGAAAAACTAACCCCAAAGAGTCATTTTAGAAAATCATCTCTAAAGAGAAAGGAAGGCTATTTTCACCAACTAGCAGATTTTGGTAATACTTATGCTTCCATTTGTATCAGTCATTATTCCCTTAATCATACTTGTATTTCTTAGCACCGTATCCAGTTTTTATCCTCAAGGGTACATTTCATCTGGTTTGTATTGTGCTAATTGGCAATTTTGCTCTGTGTTGACCTTATTTCACACCTCCAGCCATTATTTGCGGCTACCTCTTTTTGAACTCTAAGCTGTTTCAATAGTGACCCTGGCTTTGTCTATTAGCCTTTCACATATAGCAGAATTGACATTATTGCACGGGGAGCCTGTACTGCCCTCTGCTCATTGTCATTCCTGTAGCCCTCACACGATGCACTTGATTCATTTTGTTCTAGCTTTGCCTCTACACAGTGAGCTCATAAAGGCTGATTTCCCCGAGCTGATTGAGCACCAACAATGCTAAGAACTTTCACATCTTCTATTTCAGTTCGCTTCAGCACATACTAGGATTTAAGTCTCTCTCTCTTTATGTATACTGCAGCTATATTGATATATACATCCCCTTCCCAAAAAACACCAAGCAATTTCACCAAGATAATAACTAACATTTATTGAGTGCTTATCATGAGTCAAGCACTGTTACTAGATTGCCTCATTTAATCCTAACAATAGCCCTAAAAGGTAAGTATCATTATTCTCCCTATTCTACAGATGAGAAACCATGTTCTTAACCCATACGGTGCATACAGTGCCTGTATTTCAACCTTGTGTCTTTATTGTGTTCCTTCTGTTTTTCAGTTGGGACTGCCTTCTTCATCCTCCACAGCCTCACAAGCTTTCACTTACCTTTTAAAACCCATCTCAGCTGCTCTGTGTGTGATGTCTCTTTTAATCTACCCCAAATACTTGATTATTACTGATTTGTGCAAAAATTGTAACAAGCAAAAACATAGTATAGTTCATATCACACTTCACAATTCTGACTTACTGATTTATTTTAACACACGTGGTTTCCCTTTCAAATTATAATTACCTGCAGAGTGGGAATTTTAAATATTTACCTGTAAAATCTCTGTCTTCAGAGTTTTAGAGAAACACCGATGTCCAGGTGACACACGCTGTCCCTTCCTTTGCACCAGAGATCCCAGGGAAACATCCAAGAGATCCAGGAAGATGATCATCCTGGAACCCTGAGTTTCAAGTGCGAGGATGAAAAATCAAAAGGGCAGCAGAATGAAAACAGTGATGGAATAGCGCTCCACGGGCCCTCTGGCCATGCTGCGGCACAGTGGGCAGCGCCAAGGGGTGGAGAGGAGTCCGGAACCTCCCTGGATACTGAGACACATGTGGACATCACAAGCGTACAGTCCTTACTCTTGTTAACATTCACCTGTACAGCAGAGTATTCCAAGTGCCTATTGAAACGTTCCTTTCCCCCGTAGCTATGAAAGAATTAGATGATGTGTTTTATACAATTGATGTATGTATATGTATGGATTGTGATAAGAGTTGTATGAGCCCCTAATAAAATGTTTTTTAATAATAATAAAAAAACAAAAACAAAAAAAGAAAGAATTAGATGAAACTCTTTGTAATTTATGTTTATTCATTTCATAAAACACATTTCACTTTTGTTGAAATGCTACAGTTTCATTTCCTTGCATTTGTTACTTCAATGAACAAACATATAGCATCAAGGGGGAAGTGCCAACTGCTAGATGGTGACATGTTGTCATTTGTTTCAGCTTTCCATTATGCTCAACATTCTCACGAGCGATTGAGTGAATTATGTGGTTCCTGAAAGTGTTCAAAGAGCTAAACATATTGTCTGAACAATTACTGTCCGTTCAACGGAATGGGGAAAGGGCTTTTCAAAGAGGAGCATAATGTGCTCAGAGAACACAATGTGTTCTGAAAGTGTTCAGACAGATAAAAGTAATGCCAGGAAAATTGCTGTGAATTCAGCAGAAGTGGAAAGGTGTTTTTCAAAGATGAACATAATCTGTTCAGAGAATGAATATTAGTCTCTTGTTTTTAAGATATCAAATGCAACTAATTGGCCTACCACAAAGGGCTTAAGATCCTACATTGATAGTGAAAAACTGGTTAAGGATAAATCAGACAGCCGAAGATACTAGATAAGAGTAAAGAATATTGCAAGTGAGGAGAATAAAAAAGAAGCAACATGGAAATATCCTAAATTATGGTTTATTGTCTTTTGTCAGGTATTATTTAACATTTTTCATTGCTTAAATTTTTTCTTATAGCACAATCTAGTTTTGTGCACATCTTTTATTGTTCTTCTTTAAGTATAAGTATTAATGGTATGAAATAATAAACTAACATTCAGAATATCTTTTTTTCTATTTAAAAGAATCATTAGGGCAGCAAACCGGCTGTTAAATTATTTGAATTCCACCACTGGTCAGGACTGACCTGAAGACACATAACACAACAGCAACCATTTGCTAGATATTCCTAAGTGCTGGGAATATAAAATTGAACAAGACGGTAGATTCTTTCCTCTGGCTATTCTAACATAACTTGCGATCAACTAGGTCTTATGCTATCATGAACCATGACTGCTAAAACACACATGACAACGATTTTCAAGGCTTAGACCACAGTCAACACCACACCATCAACTCTCAAGAAACAGACCCAGCTCACTGCCCTTGAGCCAGTGCTGACTCATAGCGACCCTGTGGATTCCCCAGATTGAACATGTTCATGAGAGCAAAAAGTCCAGTGTCTTTCTCCTGGGGCTACTGTGTGTTCATCTTCCACCGTTAGATCTGACAGTGCTCTGGGCTGTTCATGAATTTTCCGTATCTTGACAGTATCAGCTGCTATTCATAAGGCTTTTAGTGACTAATTCCTCAAAAGTGGACAACCTATTTTTTCTTCATAGTTGGTTTTTAGTCTGGAAGCTCTGCTGAAACCTATTCCGCTTGAGTGACCCTGCTGGTATTTGAAATAACAGTGACATAGCTGCCAGCATCACAGCCATAAGCAAGTCCTACAGGAAGACAAACTGACAGACGAGTGGTAATCTGGCAAATAGTAAGCACTTAATAATCAGTACATTTTTACTGAACAAATGATTGAATGAATGGTGCTTTTCAATGAGTTACACTGCCATAGCTAAATAATATCATTACTCCATGAACTCACAAAAATAAATTTTATTCTGACATAAAACCAATTTACTAAAATTAATGGTGAGTCAGGAGAGAATTTTCTCTGCTTGCGTTATTTATCTATAACATAATTTTCCAGTCTTTTGATGGTAGGAAGATAAATATTTAGGAATATTAAGGTGAAACCTCTAAGTTAACAGGAGTGCCTCAGAGAATGTAATTTCCTGTTAATTTGATCTTCCCATTCAATCAGGATTAACAGAAAATCCAATCTGCTTTGATTCTTCTTATTAAAAGTATCTATGAAATGATAGGTCTAACTTTTCCTGCAATAGGACATATAGTAACTTGTAGATTGATTCATCTCCTTTTTGTCTCTAACTAGTTATGCACACAATTCAATTAATATAGTCCCTAACACCTGGGCACTAATCCAGGAAGAGGAAGGATGTCTAAACAACTCTCCTAAATATTGACTACATCAAATTCCGATTATTCCCAATATGGAGATGTTAGGAAAAAAGAATAGAGTTCTACCTACATTTTCTAGAATACTCTAAACAAATACATGCTTATGTTAGTCTGAATGGTCTAAAGAAACAAGTTCATGGACACTCACATGCATTAGAAAGAGTTTTATATAAACGAACAATTGCATACTGAGAAAACCTCCCAGCCCAGGCCAGATCAGATCCATAAATCTGATATTAGCCTATATGTCCGATACTAGTCTATAATTTCCTCTTCAGACTCATGCAACACATGCAGGAAGATCACAAGTCCAGTGGGTGGAAAGTCTTGTGGATCCAGTGGTGGAAGCATCTTAGCACTGTCAGGAGTCTCCAAGTGGTTCCTCCAGCTCCAAGGCTCTGGCTGCATCAGTGTAGCTCCATCTGGCTTGTCAACAGGAATGTCTCGCAGGTAGTGTCTCTGTGTGTCCCACCTTTAGGGAGCGCTTTATCCCTTAGAGCCTCCAAATGAGGTCATCAAGCTGCAACCTGATTGATGGGCTAAGCTCCACCCTTTGCAAGTTGACAGGAGATTCTGTAACTGCCACAATACTGTCTCCTATCATCTCCCTTGTAAGCAAGACACAACTCCAACTCCTGTTATTTGTTGAGAAGTGTGGGTGAACAGGTTCCTTACCATATTTTCTGCCTAGATCAAATTAAGAAGAACGTCCCAACCTTCCAGGATCCTTGGACTGCCTAGTGATGCAAAACATCTATCTAAGGAAACCCAGAATTAAGTTCTGAGAAGAAGCATTCCTAGCTTACTGCGTGTTTTGTTTGTTGGCTTATCTGGGTTTTTTTCTGGGAAACATCCCTAACTCACAAAGTAACCAACCTGTCACCTGACTGGCTGAGTTATCATGGATGGTCTGACTGCTTTCATTCTTATATATGCTACTAAGAATTTATTTGACTTCTTGAAACTAGGGATTTTATTTTTCATCACCTCTAAAAATCTTCAATCATTTTTTCTCTTCAAATACAGCTTTTGCTTCCTTCATCGTGTTTTCTATTTTTCATACGCTCTCCTCAAGATCCTCAATCTCCTTCTCATATGCTCTATGTGTTTATGTGTCCTACCTGCCATCTGGCTAATTTCTTCTAGTTTATTAATTCTGTTTTTAGTTAATTCCAACTGTTGCCAAGTCCATACACTGAAGGCTTTTGTTGTTGTTATTTAGTCATGCTACTCAAAATGTGATTCTCAGACCAACAAAATTGCTATTACTTGAGACTTTGTGAGAAAGAAAACTTCCTAAGCGTATCACACACCCACTAAATTCAAAGGGGAGTATGACCCAGGAAGTTGTCTTGACAAGCTGTCTGAGTGATTCTAATGCATGTTAAAATATGTGAAATGATGGTTTACAGTATTATATATTTTGAATTTATAAATTATATTTGACTCCTTTTAAAATACCCTTGTGAGAAATTGTTAATTTTGATTTTATTTAAATATAATATCAATATTTGTTTAATATTTCCAGAGTTGAATTCCCTAAGGAACTGCATCTACCATGTGTTGCTTCTCGTGGTCTCACGTATGGAACCATGTTTTCTCTTTGCTTCCATTTGTTTGTTTGTTTAAGAAGAAACTATTTCTTGACTTTTCTACATTTCTTCTGTGGGTATTCTGAAGACAGTTATGAGGATGTACTCCCTTAGGTGAATTGCAGTATTCATCTGCAAAGGAACTAAGGTTTTTAATATAGAGTGTTTGGGGTGACTTGTGTGAACTAACCAAGTTTTATAGGGCTAGCTAGTAGTTAGTATTTCTCAGAAGCAATTATGTTTGCTCATGATCTGATTAGCTCTCTGGAAATTTTTCTATCAGTCCTAGAGAGTTGAGGGTAATGTGGGATTAATTATGGCCCTCTATTACACTAAGGATATAGCTCTTGATTCCTTTATTGGGATATGGTCACTTATTCAATGTCTAGCTCTGAGAATCGGTCTATTCTTAACCAAGTCTCTAAGGGCTCTGAAATCAAATCTTAAAATTGGCAGCAAATGACTTCAAGGTACTAGCAATTTCAAGCCTTTAAGACTATAGACACACAAGCACACACGCATACACACATAGGGGGAGAGAGAGAGAGAGAGAGAGAGAGAGAGAGAGAGAGAGAGAGAGAGAGAGAGAGAGAGAGCGATCATGTTGGTGCCTAGAAATCAATTTGGATAAGTGTTTACTCATAAAAATTGGCAACTTCAGTAAATTATAGGGGTTTATTATTTTCTAGAAAGTTGATTATTAAATATATTAACAATACAAAACTCTGTGTGTGTGTGCTCACACACATGGGTGCATACATTCCACATTTTTTCCATGTATGCTTAAGGAGGATCAGTTTGGTTTCCTAAAGGAAACTCTCTTTGCTCCTTCCTTCCCAATATATCACAACTTTTTATTTTCCTAGAGTACTATCATGTATGTCCAAGACATATGACTTTTTAAAAACTTTTTTCTATTTTCTCATTTTCCAAATAATCTAGCTTCAGATCAAGACTCCTTTTGATTTTCCAGTAACTCAACTATAGTCCTCAAATATATTTTGCAAGGTTGTTTTTGATATTTACCTGCTTTATAGATGATGAAATTGAGCCCCAGAAAATTATGTGAGGAAAAAGCAGAATTACTTGGAAATTTCTGGAAATACTGAATTAAGGACTTGGGGTTGTTGATGAAGGACTTCTCAACCAAGGAAGAACCCTTCCTTAATTATATTTTCTTCTAAAATTATTAATATCCTAATTCTGCATACATTTTGAGAAGTGACACAAATACAAAGCCATATTTCTGGTTAACAAACTCCTTAAACTCCAAATTAACTTTGCAGAAATACCTCCTGACCCAATTTACTGGTCACAATTCATTTCTGGACACTGAGTTTTAAACCACCTTGGGAATAATGTCATGATTTGGATATTGTATTCCTAATTAAAGACTTAATATCTCCCTCAAGAACAATAATGGAAGTAGCGAAACCATGAGGGTAAGGGGACGGTGGGGGGAGAAAGGGGGAACCGATCATCATATAATCACTCCCCACCCCCACCCCAGGGTGAAGACCAACAGAAACATGGGTGAAGGGAGACAGCAGACAGTGTAAGAAGTGAAAATAATAATAAGTTGTAATTTATCAAGGGCTCATGAGGGAAGGAGGGTGGGGGAGGGAGGGAAAAATGAGCTTATACCAAGGGCTCAAGTAGAAAGAACATGCTTTGAAAAGGATGATGGCAACATGTGTATAAATATGCTTGACACAAAATGGATTGTTTAAGAGCTGTAAGAACCTTCAATAAAGTAATTTAAAACTTACTACCAAATAAATAAATTATAAGGGTAAGTAAAAAAAATATTGCTACTTGGGTTCCAATTCATACATACATGAGTTTGTTTCAAACAAAATCCATGTACATGTCTCTTCAATCAGTGGATGACACAAGTCACGTCATCTCAGTAATTTACTTGTCTAAGCTTCATAAACTATCTTGTATAAAGTCCTAACACATTGGGCCTCAACTCAAGTACTCCCTCAACACAAGAACACTTTGGGTGAACAATCCGGCATTCTGTGATGCTCACCTTCCCAGCACGATTGCTGAAGACAAAATGTGTGCATAAGCAAATATAGTGAAGAAAGCTGATGGTGACTGACTATCCAAAGATATAGTGACTGGGGTCTTAAAGGCTTGAAGATAAACAAGCGGCCATCTAGCTCAGAAGCAGCATAAACACATGAAAGAAGCTCACTAGCCGGTGTGACCATGAGGTGTCGATGGGATCAGGTATCAGGCATCTAAGACCCAGAACAAAATCCTGCCAATATGAATTGAGGTTTGGAGGGTGAGGGCATGGAGTGGAGACCCAGTGCCCATCTGTAGACAATTGGACGTCCCCTCACAGAGGGGCCACAGGGAAGAGATGAGCCAGTCAGGGTACAGTAGAGCACCTATGAAATACACCACCTTCCTCTAGCTCTTTGGTGCTTCCTTCACCACACTAGCATGACCTCAATTCTACCTTACAAATCAGATTAGGCCAGAGTATGCACACTGCTACAGATAAGAGCCGGCAGCACAGGGAATCCAGGATAGATAAACCCCTCAGGGCCAACAAGGAGAGTTGAGATTCCAGGAGGATTAGGGGAGGGTGGGGGAGAAAGGGGAAGGGATCACAAGGCTCAATATAGAAACCTGTCCCAGGGGGACGACTAATGGAAAAGTGGGTGAGGGGCGATGGAGGACGATGTAAGATATGAAAATAATAATCTATAATTTATCAAGTGCCTGTGAGGGAAAGTGGGTGGGGGAAGGAGGGAAAGAAATGGGGAGCAGATATCAGGGGCTCAAGAGGGAAAAGAATGCTTTGAAAATGATGGCGGCATATGTGCAAATGTGCTTGACACATTAAAGGAATGTATGGATTGTGATAAGAGATGTAAGAGCTCCCAATAAAAGTATTTTTTTAAAGTCCAAACAAAATAGTGGCTTCCAGGGTGACTGCTGAGCCAGTTAAATTCAAGACATAGAGAAGTCAGCTCAGACGCTATGGTGATGGATCTTTGTGTTTCATTCCAAAGGTGCACTCCTAATAGATATTTATGAAGGACACAGGATGTTCATGGGCACCATGGGCTGCCTGTGAGAACTGCATTAGGAAGCCTTACCCCACTCACCTTACAGCCCTGGCTTATGCTTACAGACTTCTTTTGTGGTTCCCAGATTCGAAGACCATTTAAAAGGAACATGACTGAATCCCTCTAGAATGCCAAGACTGTCTTGACAAGGTATAAATAGAAGAGCGTGGAATTTGGGGTTAGAGAATTA
Organism: Tenrec ecaudatus; assembly: GCF_050624435.1. NCBI lineage: Eukaryota > Metazoa > Chordata > Mammalia > Afrosoricida > Tenrecidae > Tenrec > Tenrec ecaudatus. The sequence goes on from NC_134530.1 coordinate 129,381,174, forward strand.
GAAGTCTTCAGAAAAGTGTAGACTTAGATGGAGGCTATGTCAAGAAACAACAGCTGTGCATTTGGTACTTTTGTTTAATGAACATTTCTATGATTTTATGGCATTATTTTTATCTACTTTTGTATAGTCAATAAAATTCTTTCAAATCAAAATTATAAAAATAAGACTTTGTAAAGTTTTCAACTATTTAAAGTATTATAACTATTCTACATATTTGATTATTGAAGAGATATGTGAAAACTACAAAAAAGTACTCATGTTCAAAAATATGCGAATGCACCATCTATAAATTTTATCTGAAATTGATGTTATATCACTGTGTCCTCTGTGTATCGCAGGATGTTAATAAGCCTTCCTGAAATCCTGATGTCTCATTCTTCATATAATCCAGTGGCTCTGATTATTTGCTCAGCAGATAGATCGAGTAAGTGTAGTGAGATGAAACAACCCTGACACAAACCTTTCCTAATTTTAAACTATTCAGTATTCCCTTGTACTGTCCACACAATTGACTCTTGACCTATGTAAGGATTCTCCCTAAGCAAAACAAAGTGTGAATTACATCTTCATGAACAAAATTAAATGTAGATTCAATTCTTCAGTAAGGATTAAAACTCTATGTAAGGAAGATCAAAATCCTCACAACTGGCCCAATAGATAACATCATGGAGAAAAGGTTGAAGTTGTCAAGGATTTTATCTTACGTGGATCTACAATCAATGATCATGGAAGCAGCAGTCAAGATATCAAATGATATATTGCATTGGGTAGATCTGCTGCACAAGACCCCCTAAGAGTGTTGAAAAGCAAGTATGTTACTTTGAAGACTACTGTGCACTTGGCTCACTTTTCAATCACCTCAGATACAGGATAATTGAATAAGGAAGACTGAAGAAGAAGCAATGATTTTCCATTATGGTGGAAGAATATTGAATATATCACAGACTGCCAAAAGCACAAACGCATTTGTCTTGGAATAAGTTCAGCCAGAATGCTCGCTGGAGGCAAGGATGGATGGCAAGACATTTTCTCAAGTATTTTGGACTTATCATCATCAGAAACCAGTCTCTGGAGAGGGCCATCATCCTTGATAGAGCAGAGGAGCAGTGAAAACGAGTGAGTTCCTCAGGAAGATGGAGTGACACAGTGACAAACATAAGACCAATGGTGAAGATGGCGTGAGAGTGCATGATGTCCATTCTGCTGTCCACAGGGCCACTCTAAGTCGGAGCAAACTCAACTACACCAAACAATAGCAACCCTGCAGTTTAGGGCTTCCCCTTCCCTCTCTCTCCACTTCCCAACCCTGTAACCACCAAAGTCACTTTCTTTTGGTATAAAAACTTTGTATTCATATTTTCAGTTACAATGGTGGTCTCATAAAATTGTTGTCCTTTTGTGATTGGCTAACTTTACTCAGCATAATTTCTCCCAAATCCATCCATGTTATGAGGTTTCAGCCTTATCTGTTAGTGATAAGTACTATTGTGTGCATGTACTATTTCTTTGTCCATTCTTCTAATGATGGGTATTTTACTTGTGCCTGTCTTCTTGCTATTGTGAATAGTGCTGAGGTGACTGTGGGTATATATTAATCTGCTTGTGCTTTGCTCCTTATTTATTTAGGGTATATACAGGGTAGAGGGATTGCTGGGTCATACAGTATTTCTATTCCATTTTTTAAGGGAGCTCCATATCGTTTCCCACAGTGGATTTACAGTTTTACAAGTTTTACAGTCCCAGCAATAGTTTATGAACATTCCAATCTGTTTGTGTCCTTCTAGCATTTGTTATTTTCTATTTCTTCAACTTTGCTATCAAGGTTATTAAAAATGTACTCAAATGCTATTTGCTATTAAAAATGCACTGAGTTTCAAACTGTGAATGGATAGATGAACTTGGTCACATATAAACCTAAAGTTATCTACACCAAGATAAAGATGACTGATTGGGCCAAATGCATCATGCTCTCAGGAGCTGTTTATAATTATATGTCTTCCTGCCTTAAGCTTATACATTTATAACCTATACCCTTTTTCCAAAAGTTCCATCTTAGGACAATAGAGGACTCTGACTAACTCAAGTTAACTCAGTGGTGACTTTGAAATTTGGCAACTGGCTGTCAGATTTAAAGAAACTGTTCAAATAGCATCCAGCTTTCACCTCTTATAGGGCATTATTTGCCTCACCATACATCAATCATTTGAGCTACGTTTGTAATAAATTAATTGAGTTGTTGGGATTGTTGACAGGGTCTGGACTTGTGCTTACATTAATGCACGTCAAAATTCATTTTAGTTTATTGCAAGTGTCCCTTCAGAAAAAAAAAGAAATAGCCTCTTGGTTCTTCTATTGAAGCATTAAGTTGAATGGAAAATACCTTTTTTCAAACTTTTGTTAAATGTCTACCATTGTTGGAAGTTAGAAGAATTTCTTTTGTCTCTACCAGTACACTTGCTTGGTGAATTTGCGGTACGTGAAAAACTGACGGAACTTAAGAAAATTTCTCCTGTTATGATTCCAGAGTTACATCTCTGGGTCCTTGTACTTTTCATCTTTTTTATTTTGTTCTTTCCCACGGTCTCCAAGGATGCTGTCCGTCCTCTTCGTTGAGGTCAGACTACCTGTCTCCCTGACTTTGTCACTTTTGGTTCTCTTCATAGACTCCTTTCTTTTCATTTGGCATGCTAATAAAATTTAATTCTCTGTGGCTGCTCAGATATTCTATGTAATATTAATTAATCTTTAGACACTTCTACTTTATGAAAAAAATTTTGAAAGCAAATGTAAGGTTTCTTAGTACTTTTATCACTTGCTACTGATGGCATTCAGATGGTAAATTCTGATTCTTTTACACTGACAGAGACTAGTGCCCCCCAGATGTACAGCCACTCATTCAGAAGTGTCATTCTTACAAAAGGCACTTACAAGATTGTAAAAATAAAAGATGGAATGATTTACTATCAGTTTTATTTTCTGGGTTTGTCTAATCAGAGAGCTGAAGCTGTCCTCACAGTGGGATACTGTACTGTCAATTGTTCATCCTTAAAATGCAGAACTAAAGATGTACAAATAAACTATGCTAGGATTTCAATAGCTGTTTTCTTTTTGAATTATTTTATTAGGGGCTCATACAACTCTTACAAGAGCCCATACATACATTAATTGTGTCAAGCACATTTGTACATATGCTGCCATCATCATTCTCAAAACATTTGCTTTCTACTTGAGCCCTTGGTATCAGCTCCTCATTTATTTTCCTCTGATAGCTGTTTTCTTATTCGTGTTCTTTTCATATGATCTTTTTGTTTTTAAAAGATTTTTTAGTTTATAAATTCTCTGGTGAAAAATCCACATAAGCAGTGCAGATCATGTCACTGTAGACTCTTTATTCTTCCTTTTGTGCCAGCACCAACGTTGGCCTTTTTGCAGTCCCCTGGCCTTCTTCATTCTGTTCCTGCGTTCCTTGCGTTGTCTTCTTGAGGTCTTGTCTTCTCCTACAGACCATGTCTTGCAAGTCTGTGTTAAGGTGACCAGATTTTTAACATTGGTAAAGCGGCATACCAGCGGAACACCATTGATAAAACTCATATCCTGGTGAAATAGCTACATGGCAGCGGAAAACCGGATACCCTAGCTTGTCGTGAATTCTTTCCAAAAATGGGGACTTTTTAAAACGCCGCGGGACGCTGGAAAAATTGTTAGAAATCGGGACTGTGCCGCCAAAAGCGGGACGTTTTCTTTGCATCATCCAAAGAATCGTCCATCCTGCCGAAGCCAGTAGTCTTGCCACCACCAAAATGGGTTCTAAATCCAAATACAAAAAATGACGTCTTGGTTGGTCTTGTACATTTTGGCTAGTTTTTCATGAATTTCTTTCTTAGGCACCGTTGCTTTCCCAGGATGAAGAGAATCAATGACCATTTGTTTTCACAGAAGCAGTCGCTTGGTCATGAATTTCCTGGTCCGGATGGTTACTGTGTCATTCTTCAGCGAAGGGGCTAACTAGTGATGACTTAGGCTAAGGCTTTCGGCGGCTTCCTCTTCCAGGGCCTTTCCCACGATGCCTAGTCAGTTGCTACTTTTCCAGCCACAACACGCTAGACGCTGCTGGCACCCGCCTCATCTCTGGGGCCCACCAGCACGTGGGCGTATAGACAAGGCCGTTTGCAGTTCTCCACGAAGATGGCCAGCTCAACAGCAGCTCGCACAGTCCTAAGTAAGGCAGGGAGCCGTGTCCGGGGAAGCAGCCCGGCCCAGCCAACTACGATTGGCCGTTGCCAAAGAGGTCCAAAGGGACCAGCCAGGCTCTGGGCAGCTAGCATGCACACTAGCGGGGCAGGGGCATAAAGGCTGTTCATATGATCTTATGCCACCATTTTTCAAGATCATAATTATCACCTTTCGTACCTTGGGTACTCTATTAGATTGGATTCTCTAGTGAAACAAAACTGTGTGTGTGCGTGTGTATGTATATGATTTCATATAGAAGAATTCTATGTTTTTGTTGTAGGTGCCAGCCGATCGGCTCCTACCGCGGTAGCAGCCCTATGCACAACAGAACAAAGCACTGCGCGGTCCTGCGCCATGTTCACATTTGTTCCTCTGCCTGAGCCCACGAACGCAGCCACTGAGTCTATCCATGTCATTGAGGACCTTCTTCTTTTCCACTGCCTTTCCATTTTACTAAACATGATGGCCTTGTCCAGGAACTGGTTTCTCCCGACAACATGTCCACAGTATGTAAGATGAAGTCTTGGCATTCTTGCCTAAGGAGCACTCTGGCGTTACATCTCCGACTACAGATTGGTTTGTCCTTTGATAGTACTTTCAATGGTCTGTGTTAGGGTTCTCTAGAGAGACGAAACCAGATTGCTAATAATTAGATAGATAGATAGATAGATAACACGAGAAGTGAACAGTTAAATTAAAAAGCCGTTTACGGCAGGTCTGATCCCAAGGACCTCTCACAGTGCCCCAGGCCAAAGCATACTGCAGCCCTGAACCATTGCCTGGCTTTCCCCATGGGCTTCAGGCACTGACGCGGGTTGCACAGTGAAAAAAAATTAAAAAGAAGTACAAATGGCTCAGTGCAACTCACTCCCATGAGAAAGCTATGAGACACTGGAATTCCATCAAGTCTTGAGGGCAGCCAGGTAGTCCTCTGTAGAGAGATTCAGGCTATCCCAACACAGGCAGCAAACAGCAAGGCAGGTCACCAACTGTCAACCAGGTCACCAACAGTCAGTCCCCAGCTCAAGAGATGTAAATTCCAATTGTGTGGCGAGGCAGGTCTTAAAGGGACCTCAAAATACAGTGACATAGTCCACATGTTATGTGTCCCACAGATAGTGTAGCTTGCAAATTGAGGCACAGAACAAGCAAGGCAGCCGCACACGGGTCCGATGATCAAAGAGTGAGAGACAAGAAAGGTGAGGCTCACCGAGCCATTTATCTCTCCGCCCTTCAATTAATCCCAAATGTGTTTATCGGCCAGGCTGGCACAATAAACTAACTACCTCAATCCACCCTTTGTCAACCTGGCACCTGTACACAATACTTTAGCCATGTATACTTATATAATTTCCGGACATTGATGAAATCACACTTATATTTTTCATCAATCATTTATCATACATATAAATGAAAACACACTGAGTCCTATTGTATCTGATATATCATACCTGAACAATGGAAAGATATGCAATAAGCACATAAAAAGAAAATACACTGAACATTACAAACCTGGCTTTTGCAATTGATCATGTGGTCGTAATTGATGGGTAGAACAACCTTCTACTATTACCCATTCTGTATTACCTTTGCCTTCAGCAAGCACCACAGCTGGCTGTGGTTTTTGCCTGGCAGGTGACCCAGACCTTCATTCCTGAGGGGTCTAGGTCATTGTAAGTCCTGTCAGGATTGGGTTGCTGTAATTTACCATTTACTTCAATCACAGGGCATGTTAACACTGTCGGCCTATGGGATCTCCTGGATCCCAGGCATATTCTTCTTTACCTCCATTATGTAACACCAGTCCAATTTCTCCTTGGTAATCAGGATCAACCACACTACTCAGTACAGTGACACCCTTCCTGACCTGTTGATCCAAAGGCATGAGAAGCCCAAAGTGGCCAGGGGGCATTCTCAGCTGCCAGTTCAGTGGAATCCATGCTGTGTTTCCAGGTGGGAGAGTTCCTTCCTTTGAGGCCAGGACCTCCATGCCTGAGGAACACAGGGTTGCTGGGACAGGAAGCAAAAATGCTGCAAGTGGATCACTAGGAGTAACAATGGTAACTATGGTACTTTCAATGTTCTTCTCCAGCATCACAATCCAAATGCTTCAATTCTTCTAAAGTCTTCCTTGTTCAATGTCATCTTGCGCATGCATATGAGACAATGGAGAATCCCATGGATGGGGTGAAGTGCACTTTAGTCTGCAAAGTAACCTTTTGCTCTTCGATACTCTAAAGGGGTCTTGTGCTGTCGATTTACCTAATTCAATGCCTTTTGTCTCTTGAATGTTGCTTCCATGAGCATTGATTGAGGATCCAAGCAAGACAAAATCCTTGACAACTTCAACCTTTTCTACATTTTTCATGATATCTATTGGTCTCATGGTGAGGATTTGGGTCTTCCTTACACTGACTTATAATTCATACTGAAGACTACAATCCTTGTTCTTCATCAGCAAGTGCTTCAAATCCTCCTCATTTTCAGCAGGATTGTCATCTGCATATCACAGGTTGTTATAAGCCTTCCCACAATCCTGATGTTGTCTTCTTCATATAATCCAGTTTCTCTGATGTTTTCCCAGCATAGATTGAATAATTTAATATAATACATACTATATAAAGAAAGTGGCTCACACCGTTGTATAAACACTTAAATCCAATATGGTTCAAATCTGTGGGTCTGATTTTAAGCTGGAGGTTTTCCTGACCAGCATCACTGCCACAGCGGATACACTAAGAAGCAGGAAGATGAACCAGGAAGCAGGCAAACTGTAGGCTGGTGGAGGCAGGGGTAGATTAACCCAAAGTCAGTAAGTCAAGCTCATTGCTGCAGAATCAAATGAAACCGAGGTTGGAAGGTAATACAGCAAGTGCTAATAGTCCCCAGAGTTGGCAGGCAATATGGGAGTTCAGTCAGCCAGATGCAAGCTTCAGACCAGCAAGCAGGGCAGATGTCCTCCGCTGAGTCGCCTTAAATAGGAGCAGACCACATGCCCCCAGGGAATTTAAATTCAACAATATCAGTGTTGTGTCTGAGAAAGGAGACTTCAGTACTCCCTAAGCCTCTTATGACTGTGTTGCTTCTCATCGCAGACATCATCAGGGAATTCTTTACATGAAGTCAGAGCACATCCTGGGGGAGGCCATAGCTGCCAAACTACTGAGAATCCTGGCCTAGCCAAATTGACACAAAACCTATCTAAAAATGTTATTTATTGATTTGAAAAGGAATTGTTATCACATGTATAGTGATAAGGTCAGCTATAAATTCACTTCCCCACTTCTACAGAGATATGCACCATCACATGTTTCTGTTCACAGATGTTAAGAAATATTTTAGTTTTCTATCACTGATCCATATTTTACTCCTTGCCTTTAAATTCTTGGTAAATGTTCTTCTCTTCATGAATGGCCTTTGGTAGGAATTATTAATGTTTAACTGGACTATTTAGAAAGCATCAAAATATCCAGTTTCTCAAGTACTATCAATATTTAGAAATAATATGGTGGCTTTCATTATTTTTATTGATGAAAAATTTAAAAATTATATCCCTTATAAGTTTCCAGTTGAGGTAAATGTGATGCCCAGACTCAGTCTTTATTAATATAATAAGTACTCTGAGTCCTTACTGTACACAAGACACCTTACACATGATTATTCCTTAAACAAATAAACAAAAACCCTGTGTTTCATAAATACAGAAACTGAAGCCCACGGAGATTACTTAATTTGCTAGAATTCACTTAGTGTACGAAAGATCCATGATCCTAACCTGAATTTGTGTAACTCCAAAGTCTGTGTGCTTTCCTCTGCACTACATTATTTCGCCATTATTGAGGTGAGCTGTGTCTTTAGTGATCATGTTGTCTGATTAATATCTCTACTTGGTGCTTCATTTTGCTTATATGGATTATTAATATGTGGCAGAACTAATGAAGCTGGCACAGTAAATCCATTCATTTTCCAGGTGAATGACATAGATCACAGAGTGGTCATTAATGTCAAGACCACTAGTGTGCATTGTAATGATAGCTGGAATGAATGAATCAGCTCCAAGCTGAGCCGCACGGCCAGTATGTTGGAGTCTTGCGTAATCCACTATCCCGCCGAGCCCCTTTATCCTGTCTATTAGATAGAGATACCTATCTCTGAAAGTACAGGGGCCCTCCTTACAGGTTGGCTTACTAGCCACACAGTCAGCGATTAGAGCCAACTCGTCTTTTCTGTTCCTGTAAAAGTTTACAGCATCAAAAACCCGCAGGGGTTGTTGGACTACATCCTGTAGGGTCACTATGAGTCGGAATCAACCTGATGTCAGTAAGATCTCAGAATTGTCAAGAAGAAACAAAATAAAAGTGCATTGCATTCTGGAGAGCATTCTGTAAGCTAAAGCTGTGAAAATTATTTATTAAGGCAACATTCACTACCTGTACGTTCACACATTACTAAGACTACCTAGAAAAGAAAGAATGTATGTTGCACGTTATGGCTCTATTGTTTAAGTGTCTTCACAGTTGGACTCCTACATTGCTTTACAGTCTGGATCAAACTTAGCTTTATGTTTGCAATTTAACATCCTGCAAGTGCTTTACAATTTGTTTTACCATCTGTGTCTTCTGTAAAATCTGGGTTATATTGTAGGATCTCTGAATTTAATGTCCTATACTAAAACTCAACCAAATATTTTTGGATATCATTCGCTGTATGTTCAAATCTTCATTTTTCTTTCTGTAACATTCCTCAAGTACCTTGGTATAAGTAAGAGGTAGTATTTAAATTACAATGCAAGAACACTTTGGTTTTAAAACCTGGCATTCGGTGATGCTCACCTTCCCAACACGGTCCCTGAAGACAAAATAGGTGCATAAGCAAATGTGGTGAAGAAAGCTGATGGTGCACAGCTATTAAAAGATATAGTGTCTGTGTCTTAAAACCTTGAAGATAAACAAGTAGCCTTTTACCTGGGAGGGAACAAAGCCTATATGGAAGAAGCACACCAGTGTGTGTGATTATGAGGTGTTGACAGGATCAGGTATCAGGCATCAGAAGACCCAAAACAACCAATCATATCGATGAAAAAGAGGTGGCATGGAGTGGAGACCTGTGTCTAGAGGAACAAATTCATAGATACTCATATGTGTATAAGAAAGTTTTATATAAAAGAGCAATTGTATATTGAGAAAACATCCCCGTCCAGTCCAGTTCAAGTCCATAAGTCCGATATTAGCCCACATTTCTGATACCAGTCTATAAATTCCTCTTCAGACTCACACAACACATGCAATAGAAGATCACAGGCCAGTGGGTGGAAAGTCTTGTGGATCCAGTGGCGGTGGAAGAATCTTAGTGCTGGCATGGGTTTTCACATGGCTCCTACAGCTCCAAGGCTCTGGCTGCCACCAGCACATCTCCATGTGACTTCTCAACAAGAATGTCTCACAGGGAGAGGCAGACAGAGAATGTATCTGGCCTCCAGTGGGCTATTAGTCTCCCTTGTGCCTCCAAATGAGGTCATCAAGCTGAGACTTGATTGACAGGCTAGACACTACTCCTTCACAAGTTGATAGGAGATTATGTAACTGCCACAAGCCCCAAAGCCCATCTGTAAGGGTCACAAGGAAGGGAAAAACCAGCCAGCGTGCAGTATAGCATCAACAAAACACAACATTTCTCTAGGTATTAAATGCTTCCTCCCCATCCCCAATCCCCATTATCATGGCCCCAGCTCTACCTTACAAATCCTGCTAGACTGGGGCATGTACACTGGAACAAATAAGAGCCCTCAATACACGGAATCTAGGACAGATAAACCCCTCAGGAACAATAATGGAAGTAGCGATACCAAGAGGGTTGGGGGAAGGAGTGTGGAGAAAGGAGGAACCAATTGCAATGATCGACGGAAACTCCCCACACCACCCAGGGTGATGAACAAGAGAAACATGGGTGAAGGGAGACAGAAGATGGTGTAAGATATGAAAATAATAATAATTTATAATTTATTAAGGGTTCATGAGGATGGGAGATTGGGGGAGGGAGGGAAAATGAGGAGCTGATACAAGGGCTCAAGTAGAAAAAAATGTTTTGAAAAGATGATGGCAACATATATACAAATGTGCTTGACACAATGGACATATGGATTGTTCTAAGAGGTGTAAGAACTCCCAATAAGATGATTTAAAAAAATAAGAGGGAATATATAAATTAATCAATAACAATTATTATGCTTTATACTGTGACATATGCTGAAGAAAATCACATCCCAGAGGGTGACACATACAGCATGTTACAAGTCTGTCACAATATGTATGATTTATGTATGTAAATACTAGGTCATAATCAGTCTTCATTTGAAGAAATAATATATTTCTAAAACAAAATAAGTCAACAATTCAGATTACTTCTGTCATCAGCAATGCTGGAAAAATCTATCCTATTCTACTGTGTCATTAAGATAATCTATTAATATATTTACCAAGAATAACACTTTGTAGGGAGATTTCAAGGCAGGCTGGAAGTAAATAGTTGATTGCTTTAAAAGAAAACAACTTACACTTTCCCATTTATTCTCAGTAAAATACAAAATGAACAGTAATTAAGGGGGCAATTTGATGGCCCATTGACAAATTTGAGTGGGTCCATTTCCCATGGAAAGTATACATGGTTGAAATACACAAGATCTCTCTGTGTGTTTTAATTAGTGAGATTTGATAGTATTCATTATAATAAATTATTTCAGCTGTAAAGTTAAAACAAAGATGTAGCACACAAAGCAAAATTGAACAAAGGTCCAAATGGGATATTATTAAAATGTCAAAGCGAGTAAGCAGATGGGGTTTGTATGGCTCAGTGGATTAGTCACCAGGCCCCATTACCTTGGGGACTCTAGTGAAATCCAGTCTCAATAGAATGATCAGAAAGTAAAAATAAAGGGTATATGCAGAAGCAAATAAATAATTTCATTTGTGTTCCCAGCTAAAACCCAGAGGTTTTTTGTTGTTGTTGTTGTTGTTTTCTTTTTTCTTTAATCACAAAACGACATGAAGATTACAATATCGCTACATTTGTTTTTATTAGAGATTTTATTTCCCCTTCCCAGGCTGTGTTACAGAAAGAAAAGAAGCGATTGGAAAACATGCAGATTCGTCTTGCTCTTCACATAGCAGAGCTCCGGCAGGCAGTGGATGGATGAAAGCACGCTCTCTCTCTGCTGGAGCTTCCGCACAATACACCAGCGTGTGGGGAGGACGCTCGGAAACAGAGGACTGTGCACCCATCTCAGACAGAGGAAATTAACTGTGGCCTGTCTTTCACCCTTGTGGAGCACAAAGACGGGGGTCCACTCCCGTAAAGAGTCACAGTATTGGAAACCCGCAGGTTCTACTTTTTCCTACGGGGTTGCTATGAGTTAGAATTGACTCAATGAAAGTGAATTTAGTTTGTTTGCTTGCTTTTTAGTTTCATCCTAGTTAGCTCCCTAGAGCAATTACTAATCGCTACTCATTTCAGATGCAAATTAGAATGTAGGTGTTTTCATTTCCACTGAATTTTGGCAAATCACTTTGATTTTTATTGTGATTCTACAGTTTAATACACATCAAATCTCACAATCTGTCCTATTATGTTAAGATGTAGAACACGAGCATACATCTTGTAGGACAAAAATAGATTTGGTGGAAAGATCTTTCCCTAAATCAAATAAACATGCTCCTCATAAATTTCATGACAGGAAGAAAGTTAATTGTATGTTCCACATGAGAGTGCAGATAGCTCTTCAGAAGGAGTTCACGACTGTTTGGGTGACACTCTGAACTATATATATTTAACATATACACTTAATATCTATCTATCTATATACTTTGTGTATATATATATACACTTTGTGCATATATATACACTTAATGTGATACTATATATATTCACAAATATGCACATACTAAATGTATATTTATATACTGTGTATGTAAATTCTGTGTATAATATTTAAGGATATATATATAAAGTGTGTACATATACTGAGTATATATATGCTAAGTATATGATATATACTTATACATACATTATATTGTATCATGTGTATATATACACATATATACAGACATATACTGCAGTACCTTGGCAATCCATATGGTCAAGATAATGCAGTAAAGAACTAAATTGAAAGTAGACCTGGAGTCTCTTATTGCTACACTGTGCCAATTATATCGTCACATTGTTTCTGCACTACAAGACTGATAAGAATCTACAAGCGCCGCGAGCCCAAGGGACTTGAACATGCCTGGTGAAAATTGGAAATCAATAGGAGTCTATAATCGCAAGCAAACGGCATCATTTTCATTGGGGTAAAGATGACAGGCATCATAGAGCTTGTATGGATGCTGGTGCTCACAGGTCCCAAAGAATATTCTTTCTCCTCAGCTTGCCTGAGTGGTACAAGGTTGAAAACAGCTGGTGTTTTGTGTGTCTGTTTGTGACATCTTTTTAAGACAAATTGTCCTATGAGTTTAAACCACAAATAAATTACAAACTTTTGTTACAAAATTTAGACAAATTAGAAAATGGCTATTTTGAGAATTTGCTGGGAACAGGAGAAATTTTATTTTCTGAATTTGGGACCTCTGTTTCTCTGCACTCCAGGGGCCAAGTGTGCACACTCCCCGGCTTCCTGTCAACAAACCACAAATTCATCTCAAGTCTGGCTTGAGGCAAACGCCATTTCCAAAGCTCGGAGGTAATTTAATCTCCAGGCTCACGTGGTTCCTCCCTTCACTTAAAGCAAAGAGTTCCAATAGAATGTGACAATGAGAATTGCTATCTGCTCAAGACCAACCTAAACCACACAGTTAATTTTGTTGCAAATGCCTATTTTTCCTAGTTGAAATTACAGGCGCCGCTTTTTTTTTTTTTTTTTTTTTTAATTTCTGTTCTTGATGTTTAGCCTATTGCAAACGATGTCCCATTCAGAGCCGTCCTTGAGCACTCGAGCTGGGACTGACACCGCTCAGCAACACGACTGAGCAGCCATTATGAAAAACACAAATGCACCTCCCTGCCGCGAAAGAAGGAGTGTTCTCGGTGACATCCTCCCGCAGACAAGCACTGAAAGAGTCCGCACTCTTCAAACAACGGCAGCTTTAAAAAGCTGGCAAAATGGAAACCACGGTAAGTTTAAGACATCCGTGGCTATCCTGTCCACTTTTTGAGCAAAACAGAGTATGCTGAATGCGATGGGTGCCTGGGTCAGTCATCAAAAGGGAAGGCCTAGCCAAGTGCTAATTTATTTCTAACATCTTTGAAAAGACAAAATGTGCCAGGAGAGTGCCCCGTACATCATTGTAAGTATTACCCAGGTAGAATGAGAAGCATATGGCTGCATTCGAAGCTTGTCATGGTTTTAGCACTATGGTTCGATGCATCAGTGTCAAGAGTTCTCCCACAATTTAGGAGCTAGCTTGTTAAATGAGGTCTAAGTGACCACTTGCCAATCTCCTATTATATACAAAATTCAGATTTTAGAGGAAAGGGTTTTGCTTACACATTGAATTTAGTTTGCTTCTAGGCAACACTGGCTCAAAATAGAGATGGAACAAATGAGTAGACCAAGTACAAATTCAACCTGGATAACAGATTAAATAAACATTTCATGTTTGAAAGACAAAGGTAGTTTCCCATTGAGTTTCACATATGCTCTATCTTTCAGCCTCCTAGACCTAAGCAACATGATTTCTCAGAGAAAACTGCTTATGTCTGCCATAAATTCAGTAATGTTTTCTTAAGTGTGCAAATTCTACAAGCCCAAGGCTGCTTCTGAGCCTCTGAAGAAAGGGCATTTGCGTGTGGTGCATACTTTCTTAGGGACCCAAGAGTTTCTCCCCTGACCTCTCACGAAGAGCATTGAGTTCCCCACCTTTGGTCTTGCGGTGCTATTTTCTTACAATGCTTGCCTCAACTCCTTTTTGTAGAATTGTCTTTCGCCACGCATCTCTGATGAGGATTACTTTGTTCTTACACTTTCTGGCAGCATCTCCACTTCGTAAAAGATCATCTCCACACCTTGGGTATCTTAGATCTTTCCTACCCTTCCTCATGCCGCCTTTCTATTATCTCCATTGACCTATGTCTCAGCAGCACAGTAAACATACAGGCTACACAAGTACCGATCCCAGTCATTTTCCACTCCCCATCATTCATCGTAGGAAATTCCCACCCTCCAGAGCAGGCACCTCCCCGGGCTGACACACGGAAGATGCACAATGCATTTGACCGCTGAATACAGGGGCCTCTAATAGCAGTCTTCAGAGCCGTCATTTCAAATCAATGGGCAGAGGGCTGATTCTGGAACTTGGAATTTGAGCAAAAATATGACAAGATTCAGTTAGACTGAATATTCCTATTGCAAGAAAAAAAAAAGAAAAAAAACTCGCTGGCAAATCTTTCTGAGACTGTACCTTTTTATGGGAGTAGAAAGTTTTATCACTGCTGGTGGTTTTCAAACTGCAGCCCACCCATAACCCACTGCACCCACTAGACCATCAAAACAGGAGCTTCAAGTTGAAAGTAAGTGGGTCTTTAAGTAATTGAACTTGGAACATCCTGCCTTATGAGTTTCAGGACCAGGATCCATGCCCACCACATGTAGGAGTCAAGAAGAGTTTCCTGCATGTAGACAGACATGTGTTAGGAAGAAGAGACCATGTTTGTCATGTTTGTCCTGTGTGCGGTTTCAAGGCAGCACTACGGAAGCAGTCAATTGGTATTGTTAGTGGTGCTGACACATGACAACTGCATGTGTGCAGAGTCCATGTGTGCAGAGTCCATGTGCTCACAAGGCTTTCAAGTCTGCGACCTCTCCAATCCTGAGGCACGTTTCCAAGGGTACAATGATCAACCTTTGAGCTACCTGTTGAGCTCTTCACTGTTTTTGTTTTTCTTGCCTCACGAGGACTCCTTGGCAGTTAGTTAATAATGCTTAAATAAATGAGTAACTGGATAAATGCGGTAGTAAAAATAGCTAGTTATTATTCAGCAGAAGACAAAATAAGAGTAAATACATTTTGAAGCCAGAAAACCATTTTTTTTCCTTTGTGAACGCTGCAGGATTGGAGACCAATGAATGCCATTAGGCACCACCTTAGGCTAAAAAAGTACTCTGACAGGTTACTGGTGAAGGCGAAAGTGACTTTGTGAACTTGATGCTGGATAGATATGGGAGTGGCGGTGGTGGGGGGCATCAGGTAGGACTTCCCAAAAGACAAACTTGTTCTGACCTTCATGAAGTGTTAGCATAAGGAGGAACTGGAAATCGGATCCTGTGAAAGAGAAAAAGAATGCTGTTGAGTTTATTCCAACTGAGGGCAAGTCCTTGGGTTGTCAGGCAGAACCAAGTTCCATAGGACTTGCAAGGCTGTGACTTCTTCGAAACAGATAACCAAGGCTTTCTTCTGAGGCACCACTGGCTGCCTTTTGGTTAGTAGTTGATGCTTAGCCAGGATGCCACCAAGAACACTGATTGCTGTGAATGAGGGCCTTTAAGTTTTCATTCTAAAAATGGTCATAAATCCTGAAAACCCTTTGCAGCTATGCAGAAGCCTGTCTCTCTTCAGCTGCAAATTTATTCTTTACTGGATCCTCTCTGTCCATCTTTTTGTTTGTTTGTTTCTTCCTTTGAGTGAATCTGAACTCGAAAGCTCTCCCTGATGCGCCTGAAATCTAGTTAAGCAGGCACTAGGTTTTAAAGAAGCCCAGGAGAAAATTGTAAAGAGAGTCGATATTTCAGTCTTTCCTATAACCCATCCCTTATTAGGCCTGCTATAAACATTTTTTTAAAAGAAAACCGGTACTCTAGAGAGCAGACACAAGTTGTCAAGGGTTTCATTTAACTTGAATTCACAATCAAAGCCCATGGAAGCAGCAGTCAAATTAAACAAAGTCTGTCATTGGGCAAATCTGTCACAAAAGACCTTTAAAAATGTTCAAAAGCAAAGATGCCGCTTTGATCCAAGCCATCGTGTGTTCAAGCCCCTCATGCATTGCAAAGCTGGGCAATAGATACAGAAGATCAAAGAAGAACTGATGCTTTCCCACTGTAATGTTGCTGATGAACGTTGACTAGCCGCTGGACTGTCAGAAGCACAAACAAATCTGTCTTGGAAGAGGCACAGCTAGACGGCTCCTCAGAAACCAGGAAGATGAGACTCCATCTGATGAGCTTTGGACATGTTCTCAGTAGGCACCCTGGAGGGCATCAGGCTTGGTAAAATAGAGAGTTGTTGAAAAAGAGGGAGACTCTTATAAGTCGGGTTTTCACAATGGCTACAACAGTGAGTTCAAACATCGCAGTGACTGTGTAGATGGCGCCAGACCCAGGAGTTCCCTTCAGTTGTACATCAAATTGCTCTGAGTTGATCGCAGCCAGTGGGCATCTGACAGTTACCGCCACTGGGCGTTCCTACAAATGCTTGGGCAGATGAAATAAGAACTTTTGCCAGAATGTGTGCTAGAAGGATACCCAGACCCTTAAATGGTGTGCAAAAGCCAACCTTGTGCCTTCCAGCAGGGAGAACTGGGTTCCATCCCAGGCCAATGCATGCCAGGTGCGGCCCACTCCCAGCTGTTGGCGGGGCTTGTGTGTTCCTGTGACGCCTAGTGGACAGCTTGATTCTCTCGGAGTCACGGCTGTCAGCAAAGCTCCTAGACTAAGCGGGACCCCGAAGTGAACTCCCCCCCACCTCACCCCAAGCTCAGTTGCTATCCTGCTGACTCTCCCGCGGGCACCTTTCCATTGCTGAAGCTTGCTATTTGTGTAGTAACGTTCCCGCCCAGAGCCGCCGGATTCCAAGTGCAGCCGAGTGGCTGCCGTCACGACTGCTGGCCGGAGGTTCCCGCCGTGGGCAGCCGGAGGTGGCCGGGAGAAGAGGCCCGTGGCGCTCGTGGTTTGTTGCTCTGTGGCCGGAGTTTGCATAGCGCTTGGAACCGAGAGATCTTGAGTCTCAGCTCCCCCGCCTCTTCATGAAGCTTCTCCCGCGGCCAGGTCGGCGTGTTCCTAACTGATGGACGGCCGTGGAAACCGGTTCCAACAGAAACCGGGACTGGTAGCAAAATGGCTAAGCACCTAACTGCTACTCAAAGAATCGGCGGTGGTCACCTAACCCACCGTTCCACAAGGGAAAGGCCTAGCGTTCTGTCCCCGTCAGGGTGACAGCCAAGCAAGCAGTTCTACTCTGTCCCATGTAGACACTTCCTCTCTGCATGGGATTCACAGCACCCAACATCTACCTTCGCAAATCAGCAGCTGAAAATGCTTTGAATCACGAAGGTCTTATTGGCAATCAATCCCGTGGACCGAAGGCCAGTCCCGGCAGTTGCGCATGCGTACGCACCACGCCCTCGTTGGCAGTTACCTGGAGCGGCAAGAGGACTCCACTTCCCTTTGTCTTTGCAGACGCTCACCTCAGCCATTTCCTCCAGCCGCACACGGAGCCCCTTCGTCGGAAAACACACCAATATTTTATCTTTCGTGAACGAGCATCCAATGATCAAATAAGTTATAAGACAAGCTACAGCTTGCAATGAGGTATAATTAAAAGGTGTCACATATTTACCAACTGGCTCACCTGTAGCCCAGCATATGGGATTAGAAAAAAACGCTTCATTCTGCTGAAAGAAGCCAGCCGCCTGCTGAGAAAACCCTGTCAATCTGACAGCGCCTGGCTTAATTACTTCAAACTTCAAATAATTAATAAGTTCCTCCTTTTGCACCAGGAAAGCGCTTAACGCTGTTCAATAAAATAATTCATAGCCTACATAGCTTGCTGCAAATGGAATAGATTCAGGCATTTTTTTATCCCCACCCCCTGTAATTTTAGGTATGTTATCCATTATCTGCTGCTCATTTGAAATGGTGTTTTCTTGCTGAGCTTCCCAAAGGGCTGTGAGTTCCGGTCGTTACATTTTCCTTCAGCAAATCTAGTATTTCTCAAATGCACCAGGGACACCCTTGTTTTCCCCCTTACCCTACAACCCACTTCTCCCCCAAACACTACCACCTACTAATGCTTTTGCGTCTGTCCTGTGCTTTATACTGTAAATGGTCTGAGAAGCCTTTCAGCCGGAAAATATAAATATGTGCTCAAACTAAGCGCAGGAAAGGTCTGTGCTGAGGAAAGAAATTCAAGGACAGGAATCATCAGAGCAAGCGTAGAGCAAGGAAGGATGTTAAAATGGGCCCAGCCTTCCCCTGTTCCTGCTCGGCTTCCCATTCGAGCACATGAATGAGGGAATATGTGGTAATATGAATGCAGAAGGCAGTGAATGTAGGTTTTCAAATGTATCTAATAAGAGTTTTGTTTGTTTGTTTTTAGACTACAAGTGAAAATTCCTTTCAAGAGAGAAATTTTATTTGACAACGTATAACAGAGCAGCACCGGAAGCTGTGATTTCCAAAGGTGGAATTCTGATCTCACTAGACCTCCCTGCTCCTCAGCTGATTCCAATTCAGAGTAGATTCACCCTCTGCGTTTCCCAGACTGTACATTTTTACTGAAAAAGAAAGTCTCATCTTTCTCCCATGGAGTTTCGAACTTTTGACCTTGTGTCTCCTGGATTCCTAAAAAGAAAGTGTCTATTCCATCCTTAGTGGATACTAGTTATGGCAAACTTGCTGTTGGGCTTCCATAAAGCTACTAAAAGCAGGCATGGGAGGGAGAATAAGAATCAAAGGACAAAGAATAAGAATAAAAGGTTTCACATGGGCTTCACCTTAGACACTTGTTAAAAGGCGTGTGATAAGTCCTCTCTCTGGACATTCTGATTCAGGAGGTCTGAAATGGGACCTTGGAAGCTGCATATTTAATAAAGACATCAGGTGTTTGCGATTCACTGACCGAAGACTGACATTCTGAGAAACACTGGTTTTATGAGAGACTCTGGGGAGGGAACATCTCTTAAATGGCTGGGGACCCCCTAATGTGACTACTCAGTGGGGGCACAGAAGATTAGCAAGAAGTTACTATTACAAAGTGTCTTAAGCAAGAACATAAAAGGTTTATTTCCTCTTCCGACAAGATAAACCTTCTATCAGCTGGGAGGCAGGGGGTTCTCACACCTAAAACCCTGGCATTAACTGAATGTTGTTGTTGTTGTTTTAAATCCTTCTTGGTTATGCCTTTGAGCAGGAAAAATCCATAAATACTTTGGGTAAACTTTCTCTTTGTATTCTAGGTACTATTTAGAGGAAAATAAGAAAGGATTATTGTTAGATGTTTCTATGGGCCCACAATCTTTCCCTGGGAAGGAGATTTTCCTGTCCCTGCCTTTGGGGAAGAGACAGTGGTGGTTCGGTGATAGAATCCTTGCCTTCGGATCGGAATCAGGATTCCAGGATGGCAATGCATCTCACAGACAGCAACTATCCCTCTGCCAGTGGAGGTCTGGTTGTTACTATGATGCAGAATAGGTTTTAGCAGAGCCTCCAGGACAACATAAACTAGGCAGCCAGATCGGGTAAGGTATCCCTGAAAGCCAGCCAGTGGAGACCCTGTGAAAGTAATGTTCTGATCATGGGGGTGGAGGGAGACAGATGGGTCAGTACTTTGTTCTGTGAGGTCCCCACTAGTGAGTGGCAACAGTTAACGTGCTTTGTTGGAAGTCCTGCTGAGCTGTCTTTATGAAGCTTGATGGCAGACAGCAAATGGAAACCACACAAGCAATGGGCGTCTAATCCTGTCAACATGAAGAAGGCGCCCACCATCAGCAGAGGTGTGACGCGCTGAGGGCAATACTGGGACATTGATTGGCCTTGTTTCAGAAGGAGATTAAGGGAAAGTGAAACTTTTTGACTGATTCTAGCCTCTCAGTGTTGTTTTCATTATGACCAAAGAACATACTCTTGCCCAAATAAAGGTGAAATCTCTAACCTGGATGTTGTTGTTGTTTTTGTTAGATGGCATCTGATTGTACAATAAAGTAACACACTGCTCAGTCCTGCACCATCCCCAGTACTTTCTGTTTAAGCTCATCGCTGCAGCCTCGATGTCAGACCATTTCATGAAGGGTTCAAAAAAAGGAAATGTGTAAAATGAACATTTTTATTTGCTATTAATTTATTAGGTGATTTCACTTGGTGTTTGACACTTGTATGTGTATAGGTGAGATTCCCAAAGTGAAAAACGAGCTAAAGCCTTTGTCTCTTCCACCTACATCTACTCCTTCCCTTACTCTTCTCTGGGTTAGATAGGAATCTTTTCTATCCATGTTTACCCAGAACCTAGGAGAAGAGAGATGCAAGTGTTTGTTGGTACCTACTGTTTCCAGAAGGAGCCCCAGTTACATAGTGGATTATGCATTGGGCTACTAAACACAATGTCAATAGTTCAAACCTACCAGACACTCAGTAGGAGAAGGACAGACTTTCTTCTCCAGTAACAATTTATAACATAAAATAAAAACAACCCCACAGGCACAACTCTGTTCTTTACATGTGATCACTGAGTCAGAATTGACTTGATGGCATTGAGTTTAGAGGGATTTTGTTGTGTGTATTTTTAAGATGTTTATTGAAGGGCAATGGAGTATTCAGGATAGATGTTCCTGCCATGGTAACTCATTTCAAAAAATTCGTCTACCAAATGCCACTGGATAATGAAAGTCTGGCAACTCTGACCTTGATTCTGTCCACGTTTGCATATCTAGAACAATTGGCAGCTGTGGCAGAGATACTGCTCTGGGTTGTTATAAAATGGCATGGCAGAGAAATCAGACCTCCTCACCTAACTTTCTAAGGGGAAAGAGGGAGAATCATTGTCAGATCAACAGCCCACAGCTGGTGACTATGAAGTAGAGTACAGGTCAGGCATACCTCTTCTCCAATCTTTTTATGAATTTTGCCACCATTCTTACCTCCCATGATGCTCACTACTCCTCTGCTGGATTCAATAAGCTGTTACACTCGCCACATAGAACTCACAGACCATACTCACAGTTACAGGGCTTATTAGGGAAGCGATAGGCTACCATTTGGGATAAGCAATGACTCCGGATACTGCTCTTCTGTCAGGACAGCTCAATTATGTCTGTAGGTAACCCTTTCCCCAGCCCGTTGTATTTCTACCTTGCTTAGGCAAATGTTATTACAAAGTGTGTGGTCCCCTGATAGGTGCTCAGAAACAGCCCAAAGATACTCAACATTCTAGTTCTATGGGTGAGTAGACCCACGGTAACTGCCTTGCTCTGTGGACCAGAGCCCACCATCCTGTCCTGTGGGTAGGCATCTGGTTCTGCTGCTACGATTACTTTTCACCATCGCTCACTGCCTCCAGTGTTACATCTCTCTCGGTGTGTCTCATTGATCCAGGAGCTTCTCAACACAAGGACCCCAGAGCTGAGTGACACTCTTTGCTTCCAACTCTTCTTTGTTGATAGTAATAAGGTCCTCTCACCCAGGATGTCTTATTTTAAGTTCAGCAAGTTGGTAAACTGATCAATCCTCTCATTAGAGTTCTATATACCTTATTTGCATGGTCCCACACCCACAAGGGTAGTGTGCACATTATTTGCATCCTTGGCAAGCTGTCCAATCCGCTTGGTGGGCCACAAGCACATTATTTGCATAATCTTACTCAAACATGTGGTGAGAGTTACAAAACCTTGGCAGGAAAGACCATATAAGGGCAATTTGTCATACTACAACTATCTAGCTATTCCATGAAGACAGCTGCATAATTAATTCACTAAATGTTATCACTATCCAAATCTGGCCAGAATAAGCTAAATATAATCTGTTCATAAGAAGCCCTAGTGGTGCAGTACTTAAGCACTCAGCCATGTTACAAGAAATAGATGTGGCCCCCTACTTTCACAGACACGAAGAGGCAGTTCTGCATTGTCCTGAAAGGTCACTGTGGATCAGAAGTAACTTGACAGTAATAGATATTGTTTATATTCGTGTATGGGGGAGGGGGCTTTACATAATCTACTCACAGCTCATCTTCAGACTGATAATTTACCAGTGTGCCGGGCTTTTAGACTAATACTAGTTCTCTCTTTTCATGATTACTTTCTTACAAGGTTATCAGAATGTTTAATGCCGAGGAATTAGCACACTGTGGCCCTGGTGGCTTCTACATGGGCTGCTAACAGGCAGGCAGCAGTTCCAAATGACCAGCTGCCCCCGTGGAGAGAGACTGGGCTCTCTCCTCCACTAAAGGCTTGCATTCTCAGAAACTGACAAGGGCAGTTTTACGCTTTCCTGCAGGGTCACTGTGGCTTCGACTCAATGGCCGTGAGCTTGGTCTGGGTTTTGGAGTCTACTCCACAATAAAGGCTTTAGTGAACTTTGTTGAGGTAAAACAACCACTTTCAAAATTTCTGTGGCTACCAGCAAATAGGTCACACAAGGACAGCTGCAAGTCAGTTGCTGCAGCTTGCTTCAATCTTCTCAACCCAGGCCTCAGATTAGAATTGTTAAGTATCACCAAACCGATCCCAACTCATAGCGATCCCACAGGACAGAGTAGACCTGCCTTGGAGAGTTTCCTAGGATACAGTTTTCAGGAAAGCAGAGTTGCTACTTCAACTACCAGCCTTCTGGATAGTAGGTAAGCAGTTGAACATTGGGTTACCATGGCTGTTTGGATGAAGCTCAGGGGTATGGTTGAAGTTAACAAAGAAGAGGGGATTTCTGTCAGGATGACTCACATGCGTGAGAGCTCCGGGCACGTGTGACTAGAATGGTGGGTGCTCCACATGGTTTTTCTGGAGTAAGTTTGCCAGGTTTTTCTTTAGAGGCTCTTCTGGGTGAACTAGACTCTTCACTTGTTCCATAAGCAGCAAGTACATTCAGGAAGGCTCCACCAGCAGCCTTCTTCTGAGACATGACTTTTTCACAGAACAAGATGTCTAATGTAAACACAACTACAGTTTAAGTCCTTTGACCCTATGCCAGTATGCCATCCACTCAGATGCCATTGACGAAAGTCGGTCACATGTCCAAGGGTAGAGAAATTATACTCCTCCCACGGGATGCTCCATAAGGTACATGGTCATAGTCAGGGAAGTTTAATCCTCTGACATGAAGGAAAGTGGATCTTTGAGAACAATAATAAAATCTACCATGGTAAGTAACCACTCCTGAATCTTTCTTATCTAATATCCCTAGGGCCTAGCACAGGTGTCCAATGAATATTTATCAAAATACATTGAATATTCATTGTATTGAATGAATATATCATTGCGGTGTAAGTCAGTGATCTGAAAGAGTCTTTTATCATTTATACCTATCACCTCTATTATCATCATCAAATGTTTTTTTTAATTAACCATATATACCTAGTACATGTTACAGGGAACAACAGATGTTATTGATTATCTTTTGTAGCTGAATCTGGAATAGAAAACGATGGAAAATCATTTTAAAGGACATACACACACACACTCATAGCTCGCGTTCTTAAAATATGGTACTGTGGAGAATTCCAATCATTTCCTCATAAAAGTGGCAGAATTTATTTTTCTGAAAGTTGTTTCGGAGATTGAAGATTTTATTTTTTCCAGTAGAGATATTGGCGTAGGGGAGGAGAAACTAGAAATACCAGGTGAAGAGACAAATGCTTCCCTTTGTGCGATGTACCGGTTTCTTGGCCGTGTTGGCTTTGAATGCAGTCATTGAGATAGATACCAGATTGAAGTGCAATCAAAATAAAATTTGGGTTGCATTTGGACAAGGCAGTGGTTGGGGGTTCAGGGTTTTGTCGCTTTGGGACAAGAGCTCGGGCAAAATTAAATTCTGAGGCTCTGCCAGTCCCCTCTAAGGGATCTGCGTACAGCACACACTCCACTATCACAGAAATCACTCATTTTAATTTGCATCCATTTCGGGAGTTGGTCACGGGCAAATTCACACATCCAGAAACTGACTTTTCCTCAAAGATACCAGTATGCGAGACATTACATTACAAGAATCAGGACTAATACCTTTATCCTGTAAAACAATGCCGTTCCCTTCTAATTGCAACTGGAAATTGTACCGAAGTTATCACTTGTGCTCAGTGAGTTTGTGAATTAATTCATTACGTTGTTAAAATCCCAGCGTCTCTTATCACCTGCCGCTCTAGTTGCATTACCAGCGTTGCCCTGTCAGCTGCCAACTCGCATGAGCTGGAGGCAGCTAAGAAGTGAATCCATGAGCTGAGAAATTCCACCTCAGGGAGGAGGAGGAGGCGCAGCTTTGACTTGCAAACAGGCCCAGGAACCCAGCAGCGCTATCTGGAGAACTAACTACCTGAATCATCGATCCATAAAACCATCATGAAAGTCAATGTCTCCTCCAGCACAGATCAGAGTCAGGCTTAGATAAAATGCTGTTGGTAACGAGAACCCTGTTTTCCAGCAAGACTCGGGGATCAGGGTGCCTTACTTGGAGGAAATCTTGTGCAAACACTCACCTGAAAACAGTTCTCGGGAAATCCAAGCAATCCCCTTGTTTTGAAAACCTTTCCTAAATGGAGGTGACTTCTTCATTTAAAGTTCAACATTGCCGTTGAGGAGATAAGCCAGTGCCACTGATTAAAAGAATATTTATTATTTCCAATGCTGCCACAAGCATCATATATTTGCCTGGCTGCCAAGCGGTAATTAATTTGCTGCTGTGCACTACCTGTCCGAGACCTCCACTGAGCCGGGCTGGTTCTCCTCATTAAAATGAATCCTGAAGGCACTTTGTTATTGTTTAGTCTGAGAGAAATATTGACAGCGGTTGCCTTTCCCCTCCATGTGTTTTTATAAATGTTAAATGTAAAAGATTTTTTTGCACATCTTTTGAAGTATTCGTTATCAATAATTCATTCAAAATCACAAAGGAGCAAAATAGCCGGGTGGTTGAAACTATAGCACTGTTAGGGAAATCACATCTGCTTTTAAATCATCACATTACTGAGATAAATCTTCATGGATAGAACCTTAACAGCCCTAAGTCCCTGGGTTTCTCTTTGTGGTCTGCTCAACGAGGCCTTTTAACTGAGCTTTAAAGGAATGTTCCAGATGACAGCACCAGGGTGTAGCACACTCCTGCTTCTAGTTTTGTTTATTAAGAGACCTCCTGGAAGAGCAAAGTACTTGTGTAGCGTTCTATGTACCTTTGGCTTAGAGCATGGGTTTGTTTGCCAGATTATATACTATGCCCACCAAGAATGGATTATTCTGGCTCTATGGCATTCAATGCAGAGCTGAGTATAACAAGACTCATATCACTTTGCCACGGAAAATGTCTATTTGAGAAAAGAGGAATCAAATTGAATCCTATTACGCATTTGCTAGAGATACCCACTACAGAACTCATATATTTTTTTAAAAAATTCTTTTACTTTTAGTGTCACATGAAAAGGCCAGACTGTTTAAAATTATTCCAGCCATGGGTTAAAGAAAATAGCCATTAGCTCTTTTGTTAAAATAGTCTTCCGTCCTATTCATTGAGTTGAAAGTTAACAATGCCGGTAGTTTCCTAATGTCACGGCATTATGAGTGTTAAAATCACTGAACCTTAGTCTTGGAGTCTAAAGTGATGATTAAAAGTTACATAGGTATATTTTATTAAGGTTATTAGATACCTTAGCACTACTGTTATTTTAGAAACCATAAAAAATAAACAGAAAAAGGTAGGTCAGGGATTCCTGCTTATAAATGTACATAGGAAAAACCATCTCTTCACATATTCAGAAGACCACTCCTCTCTAGAAAGGCTCCCACATGTTGGTGTTGGGATACTAGGCAAAGGATTGCCAATTTGCATCCAGCCAGTGGTCACATGGATGTAGGCTTGGCCATCCACATCCATAAAATCACTATGCTGGTGGCCCCAGCACTCACTGCCATCCAAACTCACTGCCATCCAATTGGTTCTGACTCTTAGAGACCTTACAAGACAGGGTAGAACTGCTCTGTGGGTGTCAAAGCAAGTCTTTTCAGGAACAAAAAGTCTCTTCCTTCACCTGTGGAGAGGAGCGGATACATTGGAAACCTTGACATGATGGGCAGCAACCCAACAACACCAAAATGTGAATTGATCAGACACAGTCTCGCTGTCCTCAGGTCTTATAAAATGAAATCTTTTATTATTTTATTACAATATTTAATGTGTGCTTTTCATTTTTGTTTCTTTGTTTTTATTATTGTTGATAAGCTACCCAATAAAGCTTACGCCAATTCTGTAATTTATGCATGTTTAATTTCAGTGACATTGATTACATACTTCCAGTTGTGCAACTAGCCTCTGAATTCTTTTCTGAATTGGCACTACTTCATTTACATAGTTGTGCAGTATTTCCATTTGCATATACTACCTGATCTTTTGAGTTGATAGTCTCCATTTAGTCCCATTTGTAGCATTCGCAATGGCGTGAAGCGCTCAAGGGAAACATTCTTTGCTGATTAAGCTAACCTCTTGCTTGGGTATGAGTTGGGCTATAACCACAAGGTCACAAGTTTGAATCCATCTGCAATGCCTTTGGAGAAAGATGAGACAGTCTGCTGCCATGCATATTTACAGTCTTGGAAACTCACAGGGGCAGTTCTACTCTGTCCTAAAAGCTCCCTATGAGTTGGAATCAACTTGATTGCAGTGTGTTTAGTTTGGGTTCATTGGCGGTAGGCAGTACTGGAAGCAATCACTGTTGTTGTTGTTGTTGTCGTCATTAGGTTCCGTAGAGTCAGTGCTAGTCGATGCCAAAAAATTTGTAGAGCCATCTGGCCAGCTGACAAGAAGAGAGCCATACTTATGTCCAAAAGTACAAAACGATATCATTAACATCGCATTCAAGTAAAATTTTGCTGAAGATAATTCAAACAGCTGAAGTGGTACATTGAAAGGGAGCTACCAGAAAGTCAAGCCATATTCAGAAGTGAATATGAAATAAGGGGTGTCATTGGTGATATTAGATGTTATTAAATATTAGATGCTGAAAGTAGAGACTATCAGAAAACTTTTTTATGATTCCTTGATTACACAAAGACATTAGACTGTGGATCAAAACAGAGTGCAAATAACATTGAGAAGAATGAAGATTCAAGAACACTTCAATACCCTAATGCTGAACATGTGCATAGACCAGGAGGCGGTCATTTGAACAGAATAAGAGGATACACGTTGTTTGAAAGTTTGCATAAGCTCATTCTAACCCTCGGGTTTCTCATCTGCACAACAGGACAGTAAGTGTTCTAATTTGAATCATAGCTTCACTCGGTGTATAACATTAGTTAATGTTCAACTTTTCTGTGTCTAAGTTTACTGACTTGAAAAAACTGGCACAATATTTATATTTACTTTATAGAGCTGTGCCAAGACTAATACATGTGATGGTTAAGGTTTTGTGCCAACTTCACTGGGCCAGGATTCCCAGTGGTTTGACAGTTAAGTCCTAGTAATTCCTGATGATGAAGCCACTTCAAGGGCATGAGCTGCTTCCCATAGAAACAGATATGTAGGAAAGCTTGTTTGCTTTTGCTGGGTGGGTCTAGATCCTGCATCTAGCTTTTCACCCTCCGTCTCTTCAGAATTCTGCCAGTGGCCCGCTGTATTGCCTGGCATGACTGAGAGTCACCAACATCCCCTGCAGCTACATCAGGCAAGAGAAGCCTCCAGTCTTAACAGCTGGCCCCAGGACTTAGAATTGTCCATGCCTACAATTGTGGAAATGATATATTATATATATAAACCTCTCTTTATATGTATAAAGATAAAAGCTTTAATGGTTTTGCTTCTCTAGAGACCTAAGTCTAAGACAATGAGTTAATATGTTCAAAATATTTAAACAGTGTATAGCTTATAGCTTAAAAAATTAGCTTGTATTTACCCTTTTTTAAAAATGGAGATTATATAAGATACCCTATCTATTATATTGGACTCATATGAATCCTATCATGTGATGCATGAAGAAGC
Organism: Tenrec ecaudatus; assembly: GCF_050624435.1. NCBI lineage: Eukaryota > Metazoa > Chordata > Mammalia > Afrosoricida > Tenrecidae > Tenrec > Tenrec ecaudatus. Next base: position 129,409,333 of record NC_134530.1, read on the forward strand.
ATTCTACAAACTAAAAAAAATCAATTGAATATTTTATTTTTATGGGCCAGAAGTTAACAAAGCTTTTGTGTAGACTTACACATAGAATATAAGCATATGCGTTTAATTGTATAGTTAGATAATGTACTAAATGTGTGTGTGGTCTTTAAACGAATTCCAAAATAAGTTGAACAAATTGAACGTATATTTTATGAATATGTACTTGCTGTTTTTGTTAGCTACCATCAAGTCAGCCCTGGCAGATGGCACAATAGAACAAAGCACTGCTGACCCCCGCACTACCCTCAGGACCAGTGGCAGATCAGACCCTGTGACCCTTAAGGTTTTCGGTGGTAGACTCTCAGAGGTACATCACCAGCCCTTTCTCCTTGGTCCGTTGTAGACTGGAGGCTGCACTGAAACCTATTGCATACCAACAAGACCCACTGACAAACAGAGGGTGACCGTGCGTGGGGTTCGCTGGCCAACAATCAAGCGTGGGCCTGCTGCATGGACGGCAAGGATTCTGCAGCTGAAGAGAATTACTTGACATACACTGAGAAATTTGTGGTTTTTTTTTCAGACCACATCAAGCAAAAGCAGTTAGTTACTACGATCACAGCAACTTTTCAAGCGAACTTCATTTTCATACTTTCAACGAAGAAAGCAAGGATTTGGGGGTTTCTGCTTATTTTGCACAATCAGATGATTCAGATTTCATTATTTTATTAGCCTTATTTGCTAAGTTTGAAGGACAAGTAAGTGATTAGTTCACAGAGAGTGACAGCTGTGAGTGAGTACCCCAAACTAGTGCCAGCAGTGGTTCAGGTAGCTACAACCACCAACAGCAGTGGTTCAGGTAGCTACAACCACGATTTCAAGTTTCACTTTTAAAAGTTGATCTCACAATTTTAAAAAACAAACAAACAAAAAAACTGCTAAGCGGATTTTCCTCCTTTCTGCCATATAATAACCAAATGTCCAATTCATGTTTGAAGTCCCCCTAACAGGTCGCCAAGAAAGGAACCACACTTGTTTCCTTTGTTGTTTTTCTCCCGAGCTGTTCCACACACATCGCTCATTTGCGGGAACTACATTGATGCAATTAAAATGTTTGGGGAGTAATAGCGTCAACACAAAAAATGTGTAAAATAGAATTTTTAGACTTATCAAAAAGGGGAATCTTGTACCGAAGGCATGGTTTTTAAAAAAGGATTTTTCCATGTTTCTGTTCTAGTATTCGACCAATGAAAAGTCACGCTGCCTCAAAAATCATTGGATTTACTGAACTGTGTCTTCAAAGAAAGGGTTTGTTTCATGACGAAAAGAAATCATCTCCCCCAACTTCCGATCAGAAGATTATCTTGTTTGAAGTGAACTGTTATCTCAAAATAAATGAGAAGCAGCAATAGACGCTAAGTGAAAACCCAGGAGACAACGCTTGCCTTGAACTGGAAGTGGCGGCGGCATTGTGTAATGTGTAAGCAAGCGGCCGGGGTCTCCTTCCATGCTCTGACGCATGGTCCATCACAGCCTGGTTGATGGTCATCAACGCCTCAAAAAAAGACATTTGGTTTCAATCAAATGTCCTGGGGTGTTGATGATGCCCCTAATTTCACAGAGACCCAAATAAGTCAGTAAATTGGATACAATCAAGCGTCTCCTTTTTGTTGCTGTTTTTCTGTTTTGCGAGTGCAGCTGCATGTCTGGCAACCACAACCTAGGAGGTCAGAGTTCAGTTGTCGCGGGAAGGAAGCAGTACAGAAAGCAGCTTTCTAACAAAGACTGCTCAAGTGGGCGATTTCCAACACAGAGCAATCATGAACCAGAAACTCATGAATACCTTTTTAAAAATCTAGATCCCAGGAAAAGATAGGTATTTGGGATGGGTACTGGGAAACGGGTTCACCTAATTACACTGTGGTCATCTATGTGTAAGAAAATGAAGTTACAAAAAAGAAAGAAAATGAACTTTTAGATGATTTTGGATGGAACATAAGTTGTTCCATTTAGCTTTGCTAAATCTTTCCTACCATCGAATATTCGCCTCTCTTAGTTCTGAAAAGGAATGAAAACAGAGAAGTCCCAATCATTCTAAGCTGGATCCCTGATGGCGTAGTGGTTGCGTGTCACACTGCTGATCTTAAGGTCAGCACTTCGAAACCATCAGCCGCTGGGCGAGAGACAGACAAGGCTTTCTACTCCGGTAGAGTCCAGAAACCACAGGGCCAATTCTCCCTTAGCTATAGGATTGTCGCTATGTGTCAGCGTCAACACAATGGCAGTGCAATGTTTAAACTCCAAACCAGTGTGTCTTAGTTCTTCCTGTAGCAACTCTGAGACCCTGCCTCTTTCCTCCTGAAGTCATCCCCACACATTGGATGATACGGTTTTACAACAACAACAACAACATCAACAAAATGTCTTAAATTGTCTTTTTTTTTCTTAAAGGGGAGAAATGAACATTAAATAAAATGTCCATGGCTCCACTCCCAAAGAGCTATGACTCCATTTCCAAAGAGATAATATTCTGAATGACGGAAATATCCATGCGGCTCTTAAAAGAGCCTAACTAAAATATCTCCCTAGATGGTTTTTCGAAGAACGAGGGAAAGCAAAAATTGCCATACGTGCTTCCCAGTAAACAAGAGAGTTTTTCCGCTCAAGGTAAAAAAAAAGACTCTATGATTGGGCCTAGTTGAAACTTGGACTTTCGACAACATTTTTGATCCAAAAATATGTTGAAGAATGGAAAAGATGCCAATTTAAGATGTCAACCCTTAATTCTCATTACCAAAAGTATAATCAGAGGAGGAAGGGCTTCTAAAATTAGACCCCAAAATAACTATTGAGCCAAACTCATTTTTAAAGGCAGTACTAAGCATTTAATTATGCTAGTTCTGCCAGGAAGGGGCTGGTAAATCAATATAATCTAATAAGCGTGAAGCCAGGACAAAAGACAAGTGATCACAATTGCTTTCCATGTGTTTACTCTTCAGACCTTTTACTGTTTTTCTAAAAAACAATACTATAAAAAGGAAAGGTGTAGAAAGACATTTTGTAATGGAAGAATTCTGGCTTCAGGACACTACTTTATATATTGAAGATATATAAACCTCCTTTGGAAATTCTCTTTAACTATACAAGTTTCATAGGTTTGATAAATGGCTATTTCTTTTTTCTTCAACCTATTAAACAGAGAGAACAGGATGACCTGAACATTCATGGTTTTAAGAACAGTATGTGAATCTGTGAAAGTTAGCGGCTTTTCTGATTTGATTCACAATAGTACAAAAAGAAATTGGCTTACACTGCAACAAAAGAAAAATGCTTTTAACTTTAAATAACTCACTTAACTTCTCCAGGTCGCCTTTTTATTGTTTGTAAAACAAAAGAGCTAGGTTAAACGTTTCCTGGCCTGCTCTGCTCATAGGGATCTGGTGCACATACATGCATTCTGGCACTAAGAACAGACAGGAGACTGGCCTTGGAAAATACAGCAACAATGGCACTTCAGAGTTAGAAATGGATAGATCAGAATGGCCCGAAGGGAAAGCCAGAGCATAAAAGGATTTTTTTTTTCAGTTACCTGAGTAAAAATACACTCACTGCCATCAAGTCAATGGCAACTCATAGCGACCCTATAAGACAGGTAGACCTGCCCTTGTGAATTTCCAAGACTGTAATTCTGAATAAGAGAGGAAATCTGGTCTCCTGCCCATGGAGCAGCTGCAGGGTTCAAACTGCTGACCTTATGCATCGTATCCCAAACGTGTAACCACTAAGCCACCAGGGCTCCTGATTAGGGGGACAATAATGTGGGATAATGCAAGGGTTAAATTGAAAAGATGCAGAAATGAATCCATAAAAGTCCGATATCATAGCTCAAATAGCCAACAGCAAGGCAGAGCCTGGCCACAGAAGCCAATTCCTCCTTGTTCTGATGGTTTATGGGTGTGTTGGAGATAAGAAGACAATGGAGGAAACATCGCTATTTTTTTTCTGCTCTGTGAAAGCAAAGGAACAAAAGTCTCAGGATTATCTTTGGTTGGAAACTCTCTAGATTTGTGTGTGTGTGTGTGTGTGTGTGTGTGTGTGTGACAAGACTCTCCAACTTCAACTCTTGTGTCCTAGATTAGACACTGTCCTCTTTCCACTTGTGTCCCCCAGGTCTAATATCTCAGAGTCTGCACCTGCAGACCATGTGACTAAGAGGGCCATCTTGTTTGTATTTACCGTTTTCTTTCTCTGTCGTTATTGCAATGTGAGCAAAGATAAAGAACAAAGTCTCCCTGAGCTGCATCTTGGCCAGACCTACGCTATGTGGCTCAGTCTGTGATCTCAGGTCACCCCTAGCTTCGATCATCATTTACAATATTAGCAGTCGTGAAACTGCATGCATCCTGGGTCCCCAGGGAGACTCCAGCCAGAGATTCTCAAACCTACTCTTGACTTATTGGCTATCTCACTAACTGACATTTCATTTTTATAATGTAAAAATACTTACACCCTGACTATTTTATGCATTAACAATCAGGAGTAACACCAGCTGCAATGATTGAGATGATGGGTCAACTTCAGTGGCCCATGATTCTCAGTGATTGGGCAGTTTTATAGTTAGGCAGTTGTGTGATTGTGCAATGATGTAGTCATTCTCCATTTTGTGATCTGATGTGATCATCTTCCATTTTTGCACAATTCTCTCATGATGACCTGATTTTTGGAAATAGCCACATCAAGTAGTGAGGGGTGGGTGTATACATTTCACTGAGACTGCTTTCTATGCAGATAGTACCTGGGCCTTTAGTGGTAGTAACTGGAATAATGGTCTCTTGCAGGTACCACAGGGGAAGTTAGGGGGAACTGGGTACAAGAAAGAAGAAAATGATCTAAAAGTTGATTGTGAGGTTGATTGTACAGCGCTTCTTAAAATGACTGAACTATTGAATGGTATGATATGTGAAATATATGCCAGTAAAACTATTAAAATGTACTCGTGGGTCCTTATTCTCATAAATTCTGATTAAGTTAGTCTTGGTTGAGGCTTAAGAGCATGCATTTAGGAAGGCTTCCAGGAATGCGCATTTATAGAAAAAGTAGAAAACTTCCTGGGACTAGGACAGGTCCTTCAAGAAACCTTCTGGTCAAAACTGTAGATATTATATTACAACCCTCTTGAGTTTCAATATTATGCTAGAAGGTCAAAATCTGACTCACTGTCATCAAGTGAATTTGAACCTAGTGACCCAACAGGCCAGAGTGGACCTGCCCCTGTAGGTTTCTGAGACCGTAAATCGTGACCGGAGCAGAAAGTCTCATCTCTCTCACACGGCACTGCTGCTATCTTTGAACCGTCAGCCTTTCAAATAGCAGCTCCAAGTAGTGCAAAATTGGGGCTTACTAGTCATGTGAGACTAAATCAAGCTATCTGTATACCACAAAACTATGGAAGCATATTTTATTTACAAATCTCCTGGATAAAATTTCAGTTTTCAGAGTTTTTCTTAACTAAACACTCTTGTCAAAATGGGAGGAAAGGAATGGTGCTATAAACTCAAAAATTGCATCTGTACTCTTGCTGGAGCAATGGCCCTGATTCACCATAGCCAAATGTATTTTTCAACTCCCCAAATTAAGACAATCTATAAAGAAATGTTCATTTATTAGCAACTTGTGTTTGACAGTTTATTTCATGTCAGCCTCCAGCTTTCCTTAGCAAGCTTATTTGCATAATGTGTTATTATGTCTAAATGGAAAACTAAATGCCTCCATGTGGTCTTTAAATGACAAGTGCTTGTCAGCTTCATGCAATATTCAGAAGTAATAGATCCAAATCACAACAGCACTCACTGAGATGTTAAAAAATCTTGTTGTGTATCCTTCCTTGACAAATTTACACTTTGGTACAGAATTGTCAATTAGACATTCCATGTGTTAAACAGTTTAGTTCAACTGTGAAGGAATTTACTGTAGCTTTATTCTAGAGTGTTCTAAGTAATTACAGCTCACTTTACAATTTTTTTATTATTATTTCAAACAAAAGCAGCCCAGGGAATAATCTTCAAGTGACCTTGGCAAGATATTTCCAAGAACTTCTCTTTAATTATTATAGAAAACCTATCAGCTTTATGACAATGTCTTTAAGAACACTGAAAAATCTACTGTGGGGGGACCAACAATTTTTAGGCCTTAGATTTATATGTTAGGACTGACAAACTGGTGCTAATTTTTGGTATTTAACCAGACATCACAGTATTTTAAAGGAGGGGTTTTTGGCACTATTTCCCCTGCCTGTATTTAGAACAGTTCGCATTTTGATTTAACATATGAATTTAACATTAACCTTTGATTTAACATTAGCTCAAACAACTGAATCCATAAAACCTCCTCCACATAATCCACTGAAAATAAATCATTTTTTCTCAAGGGCCTTTTCAACCGAGGAATAACAAAAGAGAGAACGTAGCTACAAAAGTACGCATTTTTAGACGTTCCTTTGATACAACTCTTTGCTCTCTCCTCCTTTCCAGCTAGGATGGTAATCCAAATAAAGCTCGATCTTGGAGTTGTAAGTGACCCTGAGTGGACGTGACTCCTGAAGATATCATGGAAAAAATAAAAGCATAAAAAGAAAATTGAGGCCTAAGACTCCCGGGTGAAAAAAATCCCAGGGATCTTGAACCCAAGCAGAGCAAGAGCAAAGCTCCTCTGGGAAAAATAAAATTGACCCAGCTTCCAAGGAAAGGGGAGAGAGGCCTGATTTAATCGATGTATGTCACAGAGACTCCATAAATGGAATGGCCAGGAACGGAATGAAAGAACTGACAACGTGACTGATTTCCCCAGTGGATCCCTCAGGACTTAGTTGATTTGGGACTCTGAGCGATGAGATTCTGCACACCAAGTGCCAGTTGGTGGGAAATGTGCTTATAGGGATGTTTGACCCCCACCCTGACCCTAGAAAGCGCTGATGTGCTCAATAGGTTTTGTTCGGAAGGTCTGGAGACTGGTGATGGATCGCAAACGAGCGGGCGAAGACGACCTCAGAATAACAACAAGGACCCAGTGAACCCAGATAATAGCCCGGTGAAGCCCGTGCCTAAGAGACCTCAAAATATCACCAAGAGAAAGAATTCAAAGAAACGTGATGCAAAGTGAACAGTTGGAGGGACTGACTGATCAAAGGGAGAGATAGCTGATCTGCACCTCAACCGTGGGAATCCTGGAATGCTGACTATAAAGGCGGAGTTGGGGGGGGAGGGGAGACCAGCCCATTCCCCTTTTTTGCAGGTCACAAATGAGAGGTTCCGGACACTGCGTCCCACCACGAGTTGCTCAGACGTGTCACGGCATAGCAGGCCTGGATTTGGATCATCTCGCACTCAGTTGTGGTTGCTTCCCCAAAGTCAAGTGCGAGGAAATATTAGTTTGCTTAGGTTCTCTCCACATAGTTAGCAATAAATTGAGAGTCAAAGGGCACATAATAAATGTGATCCTGTTTCATTTACTGTCCACTGACAGTTTGCATTCTTTTGTTATTCTTACTAATATTAATATTACCATTTCTGGACCAAATGGTGAGTTGACACTGCTCTGTTTCTTAGGTATCGTGTTACAACCTTCGGAGCACATAATCTGCTCCATTCGCCTCTTGGCAGAATGAGAACATCAGATGCATGCATTACAAATTCAGCCAGCAAATCGATATGAAATTTTTTAACACTTACTGCATTCATTCATTCTTTCAACAAAAATATATTTATCACCTATCAGATGCCACACATTGTCGTACGCATTGGGAAATTGTGCAGTGAACATAAGATTAAAAAGCCTCAATACCCATAGTGCGGGTGCTCTAGAAGGAGAGATAATAAATTCATAAAATAATAACAATCTCAGAACTGGTAAATACAATGTACAAAACTGAAGCTGCTTAAGTGTAGAGAAATATTAGTTTATTTCATGATCACTGCTAAGTAAATTATCTGCTCAGAATGACAGGATTTACTCACTGAAGAACTTTAGAGAATTCGAACTGCATTTCACAATATGGGACGGAAAGAATTCCAGTTCTGCCACATGATACGAGGAGTATTGTGCAAAAAAAAAGTAAATAAAAAGGCAAAAAAAAAACAGAGTAAAAAGCCCTATGGTTAAATAACTTTGGCTTCAACAGGTAAAATAAATGGTTTTCTGTACAGCTCTTCAGAGGGTGTAGGCTATAAATGCCCACCAGAACTGGACAATACCGGGTATTTGGATATTACATGAGATGCCACTCTGTAGTCACTGTAAAACTTGCAGAACCGGTTTGCAGTAGAAAGCATTTGATTAAAAAACCACAACGACCCACAATTCTGGGGCTGTTGATAGGATGGCAGTAGAGGTGTACATCTATCTGTGCTGTGTTAACGCATATTTAGATACCTGCTCTAACAGGATGGGAGGCAGAACCTTAGGAACCCTGGTGGTGTAGTGGTTCCGAGTGGGCCTGCGAGCCGATCCACTGCAGCTCTACAGGAGAAAGACTGGGCTTTCGTATTTCCTTAAGCAGTCAACGTCTTGGAATCCCACGTGGGGTCACCATGAGTCAGCAGTGACTCGATGGCAGTATTTCGCGTCTTATTTCGAGGTGCGATGTTGGAGTTTGAGAGGGGATAGAAGTATTCAACTTCAAAAATTAGTACTCGAAGAAACAGCTGCGGCACATCCACACTAAAGAGGACATGTTCTTAAAAGTAAGATAGACTTCCAGAAAACAGGATCTCCAGGGCACATATACAAGGCTTGTAATTGCCAGTACCCCACACTAGGCAGTATGCTAAGATGACGCCCGCTAAGCTTATCGGTGACACTGTTTGAGAAACAGTACACAGAAAAAGAATCTGTATCAAATAAATGAATTAATTCACAAGGTGCATTCCCATGCTTATTATCAGGCTCATTTTATCCTGTAGTGGACATGCGACATTTTAGAGTATAGCAGGAGTTTCAACCATTCATGGAAATTTTCCATGGTCTTTTCATTGCATTTCTCCACAAACTTTTGCGGCCTCTTTGTGTATGTGTGCGCGCCCATGTGTGCGTATTTTTAACTGAGGTGAAAGTGACATAACAAAATTGACTTTAAAGTGAACAATTCAGTGGCATTTAGTCCTTTCACAGTGTGCATCCACCATCTGTATTTTGTTCCAGAACATTCCCATCACTCCAAAAGGCAGTACCAGCAGCACTCATTCACAGTTAGTTCCCATTCCACGATACCTTCTGCCCCGTGACCAGCTCTCTCCTTTCTGTCTGAATGGATTTACCTTGTCTATCTCAAAGGAATGAAAGAAGGGATCTGCTGCCTTCAGTGTCTGTCTTCCTTCGCTCTGTGAGACCCTTCCTCCATATCATAGCACATGTCAATATGTCATTGCTTTATAGATGAATACTACTCAGTCGTATGGATATACCACAGGTCATTTATCCATTCATTCTGTGGACATTTGGGTTGTTTCCATCCTTTGACTACTCTTAGTAATGCCAAGAATAACCGTGTTAGTAAATGCTAATCTTGCTGATGCTGCTGGACCTGCCAATACACTTTGATCACAAAAAAGACATCCGAATCCTGAAGCCTAGCTAAAGCTTGCACGATTGCCCAGTTTGTGTTCTCCTATTCCCCATCAAGTCTTGCCCTCAAAAAGTATTTGATCATTTCTACCTGACTGTGATTGTGTTGTTACTATTACTTCTGTGATGTTGTTACTATTACTTCTGTGATGTTGTTACTATTACTTCTGTGATGTTGTTACTATTACTTCTGTGACGTTACTGTTACTTCTGTGATGTTGTTACTATTACTTCTGTGATGTTGTTACTGTTACTTCTGTGATGTTGTTACTATTACTTCTTTGTGCTATCTCTACGTTCACTCTTATATAATATCCTCAGAACAGGGACTTTTCCTGCTCCTAGATGTTCCTCAGCACCTTTGACAGTGACTGTCACGTGGTGAATGGTCCTTCCATAGTCACAGTTAGTATCTCATGGTACATAAGTTGCGCTTGTGCTTGTTAAAAGAATCTTAGGCCTCCACAACTTGTATCCTGTTCTTATTTTTATTGTGCTTGGGGCACAAGTGTACAAAGCAAATTAGTTTTCCATCCTAAAATGTATACACATGTTCTTTTGTGACATTGGTTGCAATCCTGTCAATGTGAGACAGCATTATTTAATGGGCAGGAAACACTGAAATGGTTGCCATGAGTTAGAATTGACTCTATGGCCACAAGTTTGTGTTTTGTTTGATTGACTCTACGTGTGTCCAATCAAGTCCTGCCAAGTAGGCAGTTGCATACCGGTGGACAGCACGGCACCGTGGGTCAGTTTGCGCCGACCAGTCTACAGAAGTGAGTTGCAAAGTCTAGTGGTTTCCAAGTTTGATTCTAAAAAGAAATGACGGGGCTGCTCTTCTCTAAGTGACAGGATTTATATCTGTAGCTCCCCAGGTATCAAAGAGAAAAGGAACCCCAGGATGTCTGAAGCGAACAGAAATAAAAAGCTTTCTAATGCATCGGTACATAAACTACCAACTAGATTTAATTACCTAGAGAGCCGGCAATCAGACTGTTTCTCAAGGTGAGAGAAAAGGGTGATATAAAATTGTATAAATACTGCTATTCATTTTTCAATCTATTGAAAAGCTGGGTAGAGAACCAATACAATCGCTCACCCTTCTTGGGCATCCTTATGTTGGAATATGTACATGGGTCCAGATTGGTTGCGACCTTGAAGGCAGCCGTGGCGCATTTCAGTGGTTGATAAGGTCCAGTGGTAATAAAAGGAAACGGGACACTCCAGACAACTCGGTGGGGGGCAATTATGACCCATTACTGTGTGAATCCCACACTGTGATTAAACTCCTAGGAGGCTCTCAGCATCCGCACTTGTTGTGAAAAGGGCCCTGATTAGCATTTGTACTATGCATTTTGGTAATCAGAAATCATTATAGAGAATGCAACATTAAATGAAGGAATATGGCAATCTCCCATGCATTAAATAGGCTAATTCTTAAAAAGAAATGACTTTATATCTAAGGCAAATAACATAATTCCTTTTTCTGCAAAGCACTGACATGGTCAGATGCTCTATACGACAGTCCTCCAAACACTGCCGTAGAGAACATTGGATTCGCAAATGTCGACTCCGCGCGGCACCGAGGCTGTTTTCCTTTCAGTATTGATACGTCAGAGCTATCTTTGCTGTGTGTCTTTAGCCTGTTAGAGAGCGACATGATGAATTAAACTCGTCAAAGAGGAAAATAAGTTTTAAATGCTTGAATCATCTGATGAACTAGGTCAGGATTCAAGAAGCCTCTGGTAGAGGCAGCAGAAACATTTTCATCTTATAAAATATTTAGCAGCTTAAAAGCTGTTGATATCCTCTTTTTGGCATATTTTGACACTTGATCTATGTCACTTCATGAGATTCGTATCTGCCCTTTTGTATTAAACATCTTAAACAATTGCATCAGGCCATTTTGTACATTTTCCAAAGGCTTTGCGGCATTTTCACATTTGTAAATGCACACACGCTGAGAAGTCTGTATGCAGTCAGATCTTTGCCAGATCAGTTCTTTCCTTAACCACAAGCACTTAATTCCATTATATATATATATATATATATATATATATATATATATATATATATATATATATATATATATATATATATATTCCTTTGTAAAAGGTTCAGGGAAAGAGTCCCTATCAGGAATTGAATGACACAATCTCATTCTGCATTTACTCAAAAGCAAATTTAACACTTTCTTGTTAGCAGACCAAAAGTCCAACTAATTATTAAGTGACGATTTATTCATTAATATATTCTCTATAGTTAAAATAAAATTTAACTTTAACTCCACTGCTAGGTAATTAATATATCCAAATCTTTACTGCTGTTTTTTCATATATTTCTCTGGCAAGCCATTTGGTTTGATGAACTAAAAAGCTAATGTTGGCTAATAATAAAGTAATTATCACTTGTTTCATAGTGCATTAAACAACAGCTAAGTAAGAAACTTCGTTAGCATTTATTAAAACAAGATAAAAATATCCTGGTTATTTAATATTTCCCTTGTTTTGCTTTAACTGTTCCTCTAAAATTATTTTAATTAACTCAATATTCAAGAAAATGGTGTTCTTGACACACTAAAAATTGAAAGAATATGTCATCGTTTGATACAGATATTTACAATGGCTCATCAGAAAGACAGTTCTCCATTTGTTTCTCCTAGTCTACTCATACCCCGTATCTCTGTCCTACTTTCTGAACCGAAACTTTTTCATGTGTGTGTGCAAATAGAGTTGGCATTCGGGCAATGGCTGCTTCCTATAAAAGAGAAATCTGTTGAGATGTCACAGTTTTGAGAAAGAATGGAGGAAGTGGAAAAGAACACTACCAGTTGGTGAGTCCAACCACTCCCCAAGACCCTCCTCAAACATCACCCAACATCAAGGTGTAAGTGGAAAGGAGGGACATTGGCTTGTGAAGAAGCTATGGTGAGCCATAGAGCAGCATAAAGTGTGTGTGTGTGTGTGTGTGTGTGTGTGTGTGTGTGTGTGTGTGTGAGATTGTTCACCACCTAACCCTGCCTATGGGATGATATCATGAATTACTGCATGGGGTAACACCAACCTCAGTGATGCCACTGTATGTCAGTCTGCTCTAGCAAAGATCACAATTCAGGAAATGCTAGGGACAGTTTCACTTAGTCCTGTTGGGTGACTGTGAGCCACCATTGATTGCAATCTCATGTAACCAACCAGTTGCCATCAAGTTGAATCTGACTCAGAGAGACAAAATAAAGCCAACATCAAACATGGTGCCCAAATAAAGCTGATCTCTCTAGTCAGTCCAAAAATCTGTCATCTCTTTGCCAGATACTAAGCTGAATACCTTTTGGTAGGTTAACTCCTTAAGTGTCCACAACTCCCTCAGAGAGTCACTATTATTCTCTGCATTGAGCAGATGAGGAAACTGAGACTCAGAATTAAAAATGTGCTTGGGCTCCTATTCCCAAGCCAGCATCCTTAGTCCATCTTGGGTTGCATCTTCAGGTGAAAATGGTGTGTTCCCCACTCCACATTAACTTCTGCCTCCCTGAATTAGTCTAGCCCACTTATTACTTATCTTTCCATCATAGAAAAGAGAAGGGGGAAAACATCTGAAAGTGTTAACATTGTCCTAAAAAGTCTGAGTTCTCATTGCACTTATTAAGTGTGTGATTTGTCCCCAAATTAGATCCAGAATAGGTAGCTCGATAGAGACAGCAAGCAGACGGAGCATGGCCTGGGGTGGGGCAGGGGAGGCTGGGGAAAGGGTGAGCTCACAACAATGGTATGAGAAGAAAATGTGCTGAAATTGTGCTGGTGATCACACAAAGCATCAATATGATTAAACGATTGAATTGTATGATATTTGAGTATTTGCCACCGAAACTGTTGTTTTAAAAGTAGTACCTCATTTACAAGGTTTGCTGTGGGGATCAAATGAAATTAAGCAAATGTGAGTTTGGCACCTGGGAAATACTGAAGAAATGTTAACCACAATTAGTATCCCTATTTTGTAGATAAGAAAATAGCTTCTCAGAGACATTATGGCATTTCACTTAATCTACTGTTGATCAGTTAAGAGTCTGTACAGGACTCACTATACTACAAAAACCGCGAATGAAGCAATGTATAGTAAATAGAGATTCAGGCTCACAAATAGTTAATTTCAAAACTCATGTGCTTGAGCATGATACTTATCAAGTGCAGGTGGGAAACAACAGTAATGAGGTAGTTAGCAGTGTAGCCAAGGAAAGAATATCCTTTTCTAAGTGACGCCTGTAGTCCCGGAGGAAGTGATCCAGGAAACCAGATTCCTGAACAACGTACCTTGATGTTTCTTGATATCAGGCCACTTAACCTAATCTTCACTCTCATTGCAATAGCACATATTTCCATCTCAGATAACAACAGCAAGTGCCTTTCCAAAAGGAAATAATCCAATAAACCATCATATAAAAGCTGTTACTTTGTGTCCTCAAACTATGCTTTCCTACTTGCCAGGTCTCTTTTTCGTCACATATTCACACATCTAAGGTCTTTTTTGTTCTTTCAGATACAATCTGAGAAAGATATCGTGAACCCCTGCTCTTTATCTATGAATGCGCTGCTCATGTGGCCATCGTCTAAAATTATGCACAAAATCAGCTGATTCCCAACGGGGAAAAAATTCTAGGTGATTTGGACTTTTCTCTGTTGAAAAATTGTGGAAAATCTTCTACTGAGATGACATTTTGCATATGCTCTGTTTTATAAATGTCCAAAGTTCCCATGGCAGGAATCTTGGTTCGCAAGGGCTCTGGGAAGTGAGGCCATTGTTTCTTCCAGTGGGATGGAGATGACCACGACTCGCAGCCTCAAGACGGGGCTGATGATCGTATCTTGCTGCCTGCTCCACCTTTTCCTTATTGAGACAGGTTCTGTCGACGCTGCTGCTCTTCAAGGCTGACAGAAGGTGACCTCGACAGAACGCAGGAGGATTCAAAACAAATTGAAATTTCAGGTAATTTATTTTAAGCTAGAAATGTAACAAAAGCCTTCTGCTGATAAAGAGGCTCTCACACAGGATCAGAGCCATTAATCTCTAAGATTCCACTGAGCAAAAAGTATAATTCACCAAACATGCAATATCCTATCAGTAATCGAGAAAATATTCACCTCTGTGAAAATGGTAGATACAGAAACCAGCTGAACTCTAGTGATTGAAAATATACCATTTATTAAATAACTAGGTGGTGCACTGCCCAGGACAGCATGTTGTAAGGGATATAAAACTGCTGAAGTCATCTTCTATGTCCTTAAAATATGGACTTGCAGCCTTAAGAAAAAAGATTGGGCATGTAGAGTAGAATTCACTGCCATTGTTTCAATCTAGAAAGATCCGGGTGTCCTTGGATGACAGGAACAGTTTGTATTTGTCTACTAACCTAAAGGTTGGCAGTTCAAACTTCCCAAGCAATGCCATGGGACCATGCCTGGTGATCGGCTTCCATAAAGATCACAGCCAAGCACGTAGTCACCACAAGTGAGAGTTGACTCATCAGAGCACGCTTGGGTTTATTTTTTATTGTTCGGAAACCTTTGAATCCCCCAACTCCATCGTCCCTTATCCCTACCTCTCTATTGCAAAAGTTCCAACCCAATACCCAAGAGAGCTTTTATTTTTAAAATCCTTCCTCGATCTTTTTGCATTCTCGTCTTTTTGCTCTGCTAGCGGCTCGCTTACTTCTCCCAAAGCACTCCGTTGGTTGTATTATGGGGTCTGTCTCCCTTTCTGCTCCCCCTTATTCCAACCAGACCCTGAGCGCTCCACGTCGTTCCTTCCCTCGCCTCACCTCATAGTTTCCTTCCTGCATGCTTCCTAGCATGGGAAGCCACAATAATGTTGAATGTATGAATGCATACGCGATTGAATGGATTGAAGTATTACAGAGTTGTTGGAGTCGTATTTATCATACCTGGTGAGAGGATCTCAGTCTTTGGTGAATTCGGCTTGTAGCTCAGGCATTTTGCTTGTACTTCAGTTTTCCCAGTTTTTAAGCACAGCAAATTGCCCCTAGCTGGATTTCCTTTGCTGGCCAGCTGAAGAACACGCAAGCTGCCCTCTAAAATTCTATCCAAGAACAGACTTGAAGCAAAACCTACTTCCAGAACTGGAAGGGGTATGCACTAGAAGGAGCAATTTTCTGATACTTGAACATTTGAAATGATTCACATCATTTGGCTAGAACAGGCAACACGCAGGATTCCATCCAGGCACTTCTGCCTAAAGCTTGAGTGTCAGGCCAGGTTTAAAGCGTGCAAACTGCACCCTTGGTTAGTTTGACACTGTCTACCTAGATGTCTTGGCTACTCATTGAACAGCTTGTGTAGCCCATATGGTTACCATGGAACCCAGGCGAGACTGAATGCCACTTGCACTGAATGCCATGGAACCCAGGCGAGGCGGAATGCAAATCCCTCTGTTAAAAGACTCCATCCCTCTCTGCTCCCTTTCACAATCACATGTGAATGCTAACAGAAAGTCCATAGTTTAGGCTAGATGTTGATTCTCAATGACTCAAATGGTAAAAGGGAGATGTGGTTGTGTTTTAGGTAATGTTTGCCAAGAATTTTATCACTAATTAGATTTATATGTTTTTTAAAATAAACTGAATTCCTCAGATTTAAAGCCATCTGGCTTTTCTCCCAAATTGGGGGAAAAAAGTTTGTTTTACTTAAATTATCTGTAATGGAAAGCACCAAAACTTCCCCGTAATTTCTCTAAATGTACACATTTGTAAAGTATTTTTAAATTAAAAAGCTAAACCTTCATTTCCTTCACTCTGAATTAGAAAGGACAGTTTGGCACTGCTATCACGGTTCTTTCATTTGCCTTAATGATTGATTCATCTTTAATTTATCAGGTGGCATTTTCCCAAGGGAGCTAAGCAACTGCTATTTTTAGTACTAGAGATTTGTAATTCTTTCTCTTTATTTTTTAGAAACATGCAAATCATCACACATAAATTAATAAGAAATCTCATATCGTACACATCTTAGCTTGCCTGGCTAGAGGAGTCTGTCCCCAATGATCTGGAAAGAAATGCTGTGTGGGGGGCATGTTGGCCCTCCATCATGGTAGCAGCAGCATGCCAAGGCTTCTGCTGGAGAACTCATCAGAGATCTATTAATCATGCATATATTTAAACCTTTTGGAACACATTCTTATTTCATTCTGTACTATATCTTTTGAAGTTGGGTAGTTGTAGTAATCGTTTACTCATACATTTTCCCACTTCTAATCTCAAAGGAGGCTTCTGCTCTCGTTCTACAAGCTTCAGTGAACACGTCCATGTGAGTTACCCTTTCCAGGTCTTCCCTCTTAGAAATGATGATTTTACTCCCTCTCACCTTTGAACGGGACAGTTCAGCTTGTTCCATTTATTTTCTAATCATTGTCATTGAGAACTTGATAAAGATCAAGACATTAGCCCTTTTCAGTTTCCATTTTTTAATTTTCCTGCCGCCACTGACATTGTCGATCATATTCTGTTTCTTTGGCTCCTGCAGCACGTTGCTTTATCTTAGTGCTTGGGCTGTACAACTCCGAACAAAATCCACTGCTCGGAACGGAACGCAATTACAACTCATAGTGACGGCAGAGCAGAGCACAACTGCTCCGTAAGATTTCCGCGGCTGAAAATCATCGGGGAAGCAGACCCCCTTCTGACAGGCTGCCAAGTTGCCTGACTCAGCGTGGTAGCAGGGCTCCTTGTTTGGGACTACATTCTCCCTCTGTTCTGCACATACTCTCTCTCCTGTGGCTTTTTACCTGGGTACACCCGGCCATTTTTCTCACCACTAATTTTTCTCTCCACCCCCTCTGGAACTTCAATAGTCAATGTGCCTCTGTTAAACCCAGAGGTCAAAATGATACATTTCCAAAATATAGATTCAAAATTTTGTAGTTCTTCCACTGCGGTGCCTGTACCAGAACATGCCTGCCTGAGCTGTCTCCAAAAGTGTTTCTAAAATCTATGTGCAAATTTATAGTTGCACTATTTGGTCAGGATGAGGACTCACTGCAGATTTGGGGATTTGATTTCTCTATTGTTCTGGTCATTGGTAACTATTTTAAATGAAGTAGATTCCAGTGCCAATCTTTGGGAAGTTACATAGTATGTATCTCTTCAAATTAATGTTTCTTCTAAAAAGTATATGTACAAGCCTCAGCAACCAGCCTCTTTTATTAAATTCATTCCCTTGAGTGTGTGGACATTAAAATGTCGACTTCCTGACAGGGTCCATTCTCTATGCAGGGGTTCGAGCTTCCCAGAATGTTTGGATTTTACTGAATTTCCCTAATATTACTTTAAATGGAGACATTAAAAAAAGCTACGACTTATTGTTTTCCTTCTTGAGTTTATACTAGAAGCCTGATGTAAATGGAAATATATTAATTACTTGAATAAGAATCATAAAATCATAAGACAGTTTGAATGGCTATTATATCATTACGTATAACCAAACCCACCAACACTGAGTCAATTCTGAATCACGGTCACCCTGCTCAGTGTTTCCCAAGCTGTAAATATTGACAGGAGAACACAGCCTCATGGAGCTGCTGTGGAATTAGAACTGCTGAAGTTTGAGGTCAGCATCCAGTGTGTACCCAACAGCACCATTTTATAGGAAATTCTGAGTTAAATTAAGTCTATTATATTTATATTCAACTGAAACTTCGAAACATGAAAATAGCCAATGTGTATTACCTGAACAAGCCACCATTAGTTAGTGAGGGAGGATTCTGGGGGTGGTTCCAACAATCAGGGGCTTCAAACATTCTGGAATCTGTCTCCAAAACTATTTAAATACTTTTCACCGGAAAGAATAGCTGTTCACCCTTGATATTATAATCATTATGATATCTAGATAAGTAGTTTATGTGTTCACTCTCTTCCTCTTTCTCCATTTCATCCTCAAACAAACAAACAAGAAAACCTCCCTGACAACTACAGTGACCCTGTGGGGCAGAGCAGGACTCCTGTGCGTTTCTGAGACTGTCCCTTTCCAGTGGTAGAAAGCCTCTTCTTTCTCCCACATGGCAGCCGGTGATTTCTAACTGCTGACCTTACTGTTAGCAGCCTAGCATGTAACCATTATATCTCCAGCAGTAATTACAAGGTAATTCACATGGGAGTTGACCAAGAAATAAAATTGTTTTTACTTAATATGTGTGTTCTCAAGTGGCCCTGGCAGCATAGTTGGATTGTTCACTGCAAGCTCCGCCATTGGAACCCACCAGCAGCTACCCCCTCAGAAGAAAGATGGAACAATCTCTTCTCATAAATATTTACAGCCTCAGACATGCAAACATATAGGGAGCAGTTGGTGGTGGTGGTGATTTTTATTATGATGATTAAGAAATATTGTGCAATCCCAACTAAAACCAATTGTTGTGTGAAGCAATTGCATCTGATGGGGGTTGGGGACTGGATATTAAATTGATTTTAAAAGATAATTGGAAATCCAAAGATCCTGAAAAAGTAATGATAAGTATAAAGAACACTAAAGTTGACACACTTATACTACTAGATTTCAAATTTTATTAAAAATTATACTCAATAAAATAGTATGAAATTGGCAAAAATTGAAATGGAATAAAGAATTTAGAAAAGTACAGAAATATAAAAATTTTAAATATAGTAATTTATGATATGACACATGTGTCACAACAATGCAGTTAAGAAAGGGTGGTCATTTCCAAATGATGCTGGGTTCAAGTATATTTGTATGGGTAAAAGTGAACTTTGATGTCCATTTCAGCCCACATATAAAAACCAATTTCAGATGAATCATAGGTCTAAATGTGAAGAGCAAAAATAAATAAATAAAGTGCATAGTGGAATAGCTTCATGCCAATACACAAAAATGCTAGCCATGAAAAGGAAAGAGACAAATAACATTTCATTAATATTAATAACATTTTACTAGACCACTAATTCACTCAATGACAGAGGGCTTGTCTTTGGATTTTGGTATTAAAAGATTGGAAATTCAAGACATAGAGTAAGATAAACTATTAATGATACATATATCTGATAAAACACTCAGATTTAGAATATAAAGAAATTCTACAAATCAATTAGTTAGACATATAACACCTCATTTTAAGTCCTGGACAAAGCACTTTACAAAATAGAATAAATAAATGGTCAATTAGCATAGGAAACTGTGTTCCACATCGTTAGTCATCTAAGAAGGAAACATGGGAACCACAGAGATTCGAGGGCACATTTGCCAGAATAGCTAGGAATAAAAAATAAGGACTGATCAAAACTCTCAGACTTTGCTGGTGTAAGTGCAAATATCTACAAATTACTTTGTGAAACTCTTTGGTAGTGTCTCCTAACCTCAGTGTCCCCCTCAGTGAGATGACTGACAGACTGGCTAAGATAACGAACTCAAACACGGCTTGATTGTGAGGATGTGCAGACAGGGCAGTGTTTCATTCTCTGTGCATAAGCTCTCCCTGAGTTAGAAATGGCTCCATAGCACTTCCAACAACTAAAGCCTAATATAATCAAGTAGCAATTCTATTCCCAAGTATATGAGGGGGGTACCCCCCCAAAATGGATTTTATTTCAAAGCTATGTATTTAAATTGTTTTAAAAAACAACCTTATCACTTTCAAAGAACTTCCCATTACACTTAATATATTTGGCAAATCTGTGGTTCCCATTCTGGAAAATATTTTTCGAACTCATCTGTTTGGATAGCTGACAGCAACTCCCTCATATTTTTCTTGAGCTTTTCTTTGTTGCCAAATCACTTCCCTTTCATGTCCCTCTTCATTTTCAGAAACAAAAAGAAGTTGCATTGAACAAACTCGGGTGAGTATGGTGTGTGTGCGCAAGAGATTTGCCCAAAGGTAACACACTGAGAAGACTGTGTGAGCAGGTGCATTGTCATGGGTGGCAAAACTAGTCCCCTGTCTGCCACAGATCAGGCCTTTTTTTTTTTTTTTTTGGCTAGACACTGTTATGCAATCTTTTCAGAACCTCTAAATAGAAAGCTTGATTAACAGTCTGACCTGGTGGAACGAACTCCAAATGCACTGTGATTTGACATTATCATACATTTGAGAAGTTGATGGACATCCAGAATGAAGTTTGTCCTCAATCACCATTTCCCGTCTTTTGAAATGAGAGAGCCACTCATCCACTTGAAATTCTCCCATAGCGCTGTCCTTGTAAGCTGTGTACAACATCACAACAGTTTCTGTGGCATGCTTCCCAAGCATGAAACAAAATTTCACAGCCACATGCTATTCTCTTAAATTGGTCATCACAAAAAAAACAAGGTTGAACAAAACTTCTTTTATGAAAAATTCACTATGACCAGAGAGAACGTCCCCAAGTGACAGTACTGGGTATACTACCTCAGAGAGATTTGCTGAATGTTTGACTAGTGAGGAAAATGTATACTACAAAAGCTCTGCCCAATAGAGCTTTTTTCTGGATTTTTGGAGTACCCCCTCATATGTCGGATTCGTACGTAGGTCAGTTAAAACATATGTAGAGAATGTTCCAAAAACCTTTATGCCTGGTGATCCCAAACTGGGAAAACTTTAAATGTCATAAAAAGTACATGGATACATAAATTGTGGCATATTCATGTAATGAGTAAAATTTCTGAATGCTACTGAAGTTGAGTTAATATCAAATTATGTTATATAATATATAAATGTTATACATTTAAGATGTCATGTATACTTCTCATGGAAACCACAGTAAAACATATTTAATATGTGTACAAAAGCAAATGAAAATGGTTCGCTGCTTAAAAGTAACCAAACACAAAATAAGAGAAGAGGCCTGGAGGCCCAGTGGATCATGAGTTGGGCAGCTAACCACAAGGTCAGTAGTTTGAACCTACTGGCAAAGAAAGATGGGCTTTCTGGTTCCACAGGGAACCGTTCTGCTTTGTTCTCTAAGGTTGCTATGGGTCTGAATTGGCTCAATAGAAGTGAGTTTGATTTTAAAAGGTCATAAGCAAGGAACTGAGAAAGAAAAAAACAAGAAAAGGATTAAAAACAAGACAAAAAGTACCAATAGGCAGTGGTCCTTCCTTATCACTAATTACTGTTTATATGCAGGCACGCTTTTCAGCCTTAGGGGGAAGTACAGTTCTGAGATAAGTTTTGACATCAAATCATTGGGAAGAAATGATTATACAATCTCAACATCAAGCCAAACTCACTGTTCATTGGGTCAATGCTGACTCATAGTGCCCAACTCGTAACCACTCTGTGACCAGGGGTCCTCACTGTATGATCTCAGGTGAAATATCTAGTAGAAAAATGCATCAAAATGCAAATATATGGGTAATTGCCAGAGACTGGGAAGAAGAAGGAAAGGCCATTTTGATTTTCTATATCATATGACAAATTTAAGGGCAGTATTTGCACACATTATTAATGTATTTAGTATCACTGAATTGCACACTTAAAAATACCTGGAACTGCAAATTTTGTGATATATATATATATATATATAACTCCAAAGATCACAGGATACATTAATACATATTTAAAACACATTCTCAGAAAAAAACATGTCTAAATTTCAAGTGACTGATATTTTATTTATTATACTGTTTTCTGTAAACTATCATTTATCAGGTTTTTAAAATTCATATTTGTGATACCTGGTCATATGGAGAGGAACATGAATATGTATGAAGTAGGTTTATAGGAAAATTTGGAAGTTTCTAAAAATTAAATGGAATACATAAAGTTTAATATTCCAGAAATTAATGATCAGAAATGGGCTGGTATTTAGCAATTTTGAATCAGACAGACATATGTTCTACTATGCTGGAATGATAAATTGAAGAGGCTTGACATGACATTTACCATCATAAGCAACACTTCAAGATCTATCCTGAAGCATAAGACTATTAGTGATAGGATAATATCTATACCTCTGCAAGGAAGATCAATTAAAATTACTATTACTGAAATTTATGCATCAATCACTAATGCCAAACATGAAGAAAGCTGATTTTTGCCAACTTCTGCGGTCTGAAATTGACCATATGTATTCAAGATGCATTAATAAATACTAATGATTAAATTGTGAAATTTAGAAACAAAGGAGAAGGATTGGTAGCTGGAAAATATGGCTTGGTGTTAGAAATTATGCCAAAGAACATATGATAAACTTTTAGAAGATCAGTAACATATTTACAAGAAATACCCTTTTCCAACAACATAAAAACAACTATATGCGTTGATCTTGCCAGAAGGAATACATAGAAATTAAATTGACTTCATATTTGCAAAGAGAGGGTGGAAAAGCTAAATAATATCAGTCAGACCAAGGCCATGCACTGACTGAAGAGCAGACCATCAACGGCTCATGTGCAAGTTCAAGTTGAAGCTGGAGAAAATTAAAACAAGTCCATGAGATCCAAGGACTGACCTTGAATTAACCTGAATTTACAGACCAGACCATACTAAGAATAACTGATAGACTAAACACTAATGATCAAAAACAGATGACTTGTGAGATGACCTAAATATATTATATGTAAAGAAAACAAAGGTAATTGAAAAGAAATAAAAGCCTGAAATGAGTGTCAGAGAATACTTAAAGTGAATGGAAGACATGATGAAGTAAAAGAGCTCAACTTCAAAGGACTGCTCTAGAAGACAAAGGAAAATCATGGAAAGTGCAAAGATCTGGGATTATAAAACACAGAAAAGAACACCATGGCGTATCTCAAGCTGAGAGCCGTAAAGAAAAGATACAAATCTCTAGTCACAACGCTGAAGGGTATTATGAGTAAAAATATTGACTGATGGAGAAAATATCAAAATAAGATGGAAGGAATATATAGTTACCTATGTAAAAATACCTGGTTGACATTCAACCATTTCCGAAGGTCGAAAATAATCAAGAACTGATCAGACTTGCTTGTCCAGGTATCACTGAAGGCAGTGACAAAAGAAAACCAAATACAGAAATGGAAAAGGTTCCAGGCATCGATCAAATGCCCCTCGATATGTTTCCGCAAAGGAATGCAGAGCTGCAAGAGGTCCACTGTCTACGCCTACAGATTTGGGAAACACCAACCTAAGCAACTGATTAAGAGACCATATCTGTGCCCATTCCAAATAAATGGAATCTCACAAAACACGGAAATCATAGTACAATATCATTAATAGCACATGCAAATACAATTTTTCTGAAAAAGATTCAAAAGTAGTTATAAAAGGCATGGTCAGGGAAATTCCTGAAATTTAAGCCAGATTCAGAAGACGATATGGAATGAAAGGCATCGTTGCTAATGTCAGATGGATGAAGAATGGAAGCAAGGGATTTTATTGACTATGTGAAGACATTCAATCATATGTCATAACAAATTCTGGATAGCATTGACAAGAAAGGGAGTTCGAGAACAGTTCATTTGTGCCCGTGAGAAACCTGTGCATGGGCCAAGAGGCGGTCATTTGAATAGAACAAGGGAGTGTTGCATGATTTAAAATCAGAAAAGCTGAATGTCAGAGTTTTGATCCTTCACTACACTATTCCATTGTATGCTGAGCAAATCATCAAGACTGACCTCTATGGAGAGCAAACACATTGACCTAACTTTGCTTGCTGAAGGTAGAGAGGGCTTGTGACCCCTAATAAGATCAAAGACTGCAGCCTTCAGGATGGATTCGACCTCACCATAAAACAAAACTCCTTTCAACTGGATCTATATGCAACATCATGGTCAATCAAGAAAAGATTAGTTTTCAGTACTTTAATTTACTAGGATCCAAATTTATGGAATCAGTAGTCAAGACACCAAATAATACATTGCATGGGACAAATTTGCTATACAAAACTTCTGAACAATGTTAAAGAGAGCACCAAGGTGTGCCTGACACAAATCATAGCATTTTCAACTGCCCTATGGGCATATGAAAGGTGGACAATGAAGAGAAAAGACCAAAGAAGAGTCAATGACCTTAAATTGTGAAGACTATTGACTAAACCAGAAGAATTAATAAATCTATCTTCAAATAATGACAACCAGAGTACTTCGTGGAAGAGAGGATGGTGAAATCTCATCCCATGTGCTTTGGACATCTTATCAGGTGTGACCAGACGCTGGAGAAGAATATCATGTTTGGTAAAGTAGAGAGTCAGTGAGAAGATGGTGCTCTCAATGACATGGATTGACACAGTGACTAACCATTGGGTCAATTATAGCAATAATTGTGAGTATGGCACAGGGCCAGGCAGTGCTTTGTTCTGTTGTCTATAGGGTCACTCGAGTCAACTGCATTTAAGAATCCATGTATCCCAAATAGCATTGTAAAACATTGTATCATGTTATAGAACAGAGAGCAGATGTGTTTGTTGTCCAATGTAACAAAGATAATGTTTCCCTCCAAGGCAAAGGTCAGACGAATTGGCTTTAATTCTGTTATAAAGAACCAGGTCCCCTAAAGCCAGCGTTTTCCATCTTTACCACCAGCTCACCAGACTAGCACAGCATCTACCCGAGTTTCTCAGATGGCAAAGGAAACCATTAAGAATACAAATTTCATGTTAATTTTTGTAGTAAATTCTTTTGTCGCTAGCCCAGAAGTTGGCGTCTCCTGTTAGTATGCATGAAACTCTAGCAGGCTGACTGGTTAGCTTGCGAGGTGTGTTCTTGATAATCCACAGCTTGTTGTTTAAACAATCATTATACAATCAAGTATAAACTGTGTTTCTCAAGCCTTGCCTTTGTCTATTTATACAATCCGATCAAAGCCAAGCTGATATTATCATTTAGAAAGACTTGATAAGGGGTCCCAGTTGCTGAAGCCAAATGTCCGTTCCAGTTGCCATTGAATCAATTCTAGCTCATAGCAACGCTATAGGACAGAGTGTAACAATCCCATGGGGTCTCTGAGGCTGCAAGTCTCTATGGAAGCATGCGGCTGACATCTTTCTCCCATGGAGCAGCTGCAGGGCTGGAATCCACGGGCAGCTGACTGCTTCTCCACTATGCGACCAGAACTCTCGCAATCAAAAGGGGTCAAGATGATCGGACATAGCCGAGCATACCCAGGCACGTTATCCTTTCTAATGCTGGCCTGAGTCTCGCTGGCCATGCTACTCCTTTGCTTAAATCCTTTACCTGCTTTCCTACTGTTCTAGAATCAAATCACGAGGTTGACACCCCGGGCAGAATTTTAATGGGACAAACCTTAGTTTCATCATGTTGCTCTTCCTATGCCCTAGCTCCTGATTCATTTCATTTTTCACTCCTTCCTTTGGACGAGGAGCCCTGGTGGTACAGTGGTTGCAGACTGGGCTGTGACCCACACACGCTTGGTCAGCAGCTCTAAATCCCGCGCCGCTCAGCTGGAGAAAGACGGGTTATAGGCTCAGCAATCCACAGGGGGTAGTTCTATCGTCTGATAGGGTCGCTTTGAGTTGGAATTGCCGACATGGCAGGGAGCTTGGAGTTTGGTTTTTGCATGTCACCAAGCTTCCGTGCACACTAGAGAGTCGTAAGAATTAGCTGGTGAGAGACGATTAGAGACCAGGTGGTATGTGACGCATGGACAGGGCAAATAGTTCCTACCCTCATGGCGATACAATCTGGCAAATCCTTTGGATTTGGTAAACTTGGGGGTTGGCCAGTTAAGGCTCAGCTGAAGTCTGAGATCTTGAGAGATGTCTCTGCCTTCCTGTCTAGGTGGTCAAGTGCTCTACACCTTCTCAATTAGTTGTTATGCAAGAGGATTTCAAAAATTTCATGGAAGATGGAATTAGAAGATCATAGAATTTCACCACAAACTTTTTGAAGCCCTATTCTACCTCACTGTTTAACTGTGACTAAAGAGCCAGACCTGTGTCTGGTGCAGTTTTCATCCTCACTACACACAGGTAGTGTGTGGAAAGGAAGGAAGACTAACAAAGAAGAGGCAGCAAGGACAGTCTGCTTCCCTGCTAAGGCTCTGAGAAGGAAGAGATTCGGGTGAGGCTTTGACTTCAGCTATTTCATTTGTTTGCAGGCTGCGGCCTAAATGGGTTAGGGACTGGATCAAAGCCCAGAGGCCAGGTTTCATCTCCATCCAAGTTCTTACTGTTTGCTCAGGGAGCCAGAGATAACTTTGATTAGGAAAGCCACCCTTGTATAATGGAAAGGGCATGTTTTATCAGGAGCTGGTGAAAGACTGGGTCGTCTGTACAGATGCCCTAGGACCCCAGAATAGAAGGTGCACTGAGACATAAATGAACATGGAAAGATATGGGGAAAATGGTTCTTTTCCCAAATCTCTCACTTAAAAAACTGCTTTAAGATATTGACAAGAATTCTTAACTATGCTGCTGCAAGAGGAGGAGAGGTGTAAAAGTGGCATGATAGCATTGTAATAAGGTACCAGGAAATCAAAAACTCATTGCTGCCAGAAGTTGACTCATGACTCCCAATGACTACACAGGTTAATTTTTCACAAGTAAATTACCAGGTCTTACATTCAAGGTAGATTGAAACACACAACTCTTTGGGGAACAGTTGAGTCTGTTAACTATTTACACCGCCCAGGGGCTCCTACTTAGGAAATTTAAAAACAAGCAACCGAAACTCCCTCCCTGCCACAAGGTTGATTCTGACTCAGACCGGGCCTAGAAACTAAGAGGCATTGGATCCCGGAGAGGGTTAGAGATTTGGGTGTAAAACCATTGGAAGAGAAGCCAGCACTGCCCGTAGGGCTCTGTCTTCTCTTTCCCCCTCGACTGACTGAGTAGAGGTTGTGTGAAGAGTTGGAGAACTTCAGTTTGACGAACCATTGGAGGACAGCAGAGGGTGCTTCCTTCTGGCCTTGTGCTTTGTAGTGACGCAGACCTAGGTTCAAATCTTAATTTGGGGAAAGGAACTGAACCTCTCAAGACAGGGCTCGCTATGTAATTTTCAGGACTCCATGTAATGTGAACATGCAGGGTTGCCTGTTCAAACACTAATGTGAATTTCATGATGATGACCCCACCACCCACTGTAGATTCTGACTCATAAAGCAAAACATGAACCCAAACATTGGGGTTCTTTTAAGTGTGGGACTCTGTGGGACTTATTGCAACCATTCAGCAGTTATTGTTTCTCTTGGTCCTCTTCCTTCTCTTCATCTACCTCCCTTGCCCTGCACATAGTATTTTAATAAGAATACATGTTAAATACATCTTTGATATTGCTTTAACTGTCAATATTAATATAATGCATATGTAGATAATCCTAGAAATAATTTCCTACAGATAGTGCAAGATGATTGAAATCTGTGAATCGTCTCAAATCACCTCTGAAATTCTAACATAAAACATAACTCATCAGTTTATCTTTTTGTGAGAATTAATAGGCATCACTTTTTCTGTGTCTGTATTTTACACTTACATGTGTACAGCCTAGAACTAGAATAAAGGTCTTTCCTTAATTCAGTTCATATACAGCACACTGTTCTCATTATCTTAAATTCCCATGCATATTTGCTCAAGAATCACATCTCTTGTGTCTGCATTTTTAACAGAGTATATATAAGAAGAATTGGTTTTATTTTGTTTGTATTTTTATTGTCAGTCTGGACAATAGCAGAGGTGCAGTGCATATCAAATGCTCTGAATACAAAAACTCAACTATTTTAGAGAAAATTCTCTCCTGAAAATATTGAAAGAATGCCAAAATATGTGTTATGTAAATTAAATATCAGCCTTGGGCAGCTCGGAGTTATGGGTCATTCACATTATACAGTAAAATGTTTTACTTTCTCTTAACTAGCACACATTCCCCCGAGACTTAAAACAAGAGTCACGCATAATCACATATTTAAGTACAGAAAATGCAAATGACAGTGCTTCTGAAATTCAAACATGACACCAAAGAATACATATGACAAACATTTGAAAATAACATTTTCACATCAATTGTCTGATGCTCTTGTTTTAATTGTCAAATGGACTGGTGCTTTTCTTTTGAACCTCTTATTTCCAGACAAGATGAATCTTATAAAATAAAATTTTTACATAATAGAAAAAGGTTCATTGTTATAAGCCTTCCCATCAATTCCATTTATGACAAGGTCATGAATCAGAAGAGTCACCCTCATGCCATATAATATAAAACTTAACAAAACCATATAATGTGTATGTCTTTACAACAAATAAAAGATCCTTTATTATGCTTTTTTCTATATGCTGTTTATTGGAACTTAGCTAGACCTCCAAAAGTCAGGTATTATCCGTCTCGGGTATTATTCCACCACAGACTCTTCTCTACTAACGTCATCACAAGCATGAGCTTAGAGGGGTGAGAGCTTCCCTCTCCGGACCTATGAACACAAATAACGATCACATCCATCTGTGTCATTTAGATCGAGCATAAGAATGCCTATCCTGCCTACCTCTAAAGGTTGTGTTCAGGATAACTGGAGATAAAATGCAAGAAAGCCTTCTGCAAGCTTGAAAGCTCTCTATAAGTGTGTAGGAATACCGTAAAACAGGTGATATTGTCCTTCCTAACTATGATAGTGTCCTTCCTAACTATTGTCAAACACCGATTATTAAACACATGATTGCTTCTAACACTGAGCTGGGTGTCAAGTGCTTAACTAGGCACTAGCTCCAATACTGAGTTTGCAAGTTATGATGAG
Source organism: Tenrec ecaudatus (assembly GCF_050624435.1). NCBI lineage: Eukaryota > Metazoa > Chordata > Mammalia > Afrosoricida > Tenrecidae > Tenrec > Tenrec ecaudatus. Next base: position 129,438,586 of record NC_134530.1, read on the forward strand.
ATTGCTTACTTCAGAAACTGTGAACGCCCTATAGATTATCATGATCATTTCCCCTCAAATATTCAAAGGAACATTTGTTCCTAATATTAATGGATGAGAAGAGTATTTCTTACTGTGTTTTCCTGATAGAGCTAGGACTGTGACTTTTGTTACAGAAGCAAACACTTAATAATTTAAAAAAATCAATGGCTGTCTAATTGATTCTAATTCAAAGTGAACCTAAAGGATGGAGAAGAATTCTGCATGGTGCTTGTAAGATTTCAAAGTTTATGGAAGCAAACTGCCACAGGATTTTAATTGCTGACTTCCTGGTTAATGCTTCAAACAATTCAGCAGCAGGATACAGGGTTGTTTTTATCATAGTTAATAAATATATCCTTTAATAATAAAAAAACTATTATTTCATATTTTTTAAAATATTTAACTCATTCCTAGGACCAAATTTAAGTGATTTCTCCCATAGTGTTTCTATCCAAATGGTTTATGTTGTCCTTTTCTATAAATAATTTGCAAGTAAATATATATCTTCATAGAGTTTATATTTTATTCAAGAATCTTTGACTGAAATATTAGAAGTTTAAAAATTCTTAACTATTTTCTAGGTCTGAACCAAAGTTTTAAGTCATATATGTTTAATATTAAAATTTTGATATTAATTAAAATATTAATATTTCACTGAATATTTAAGAAATATTTCACATATAATTATTACCTTAAATTAAATATTGTCCTCAAACTTGCTAATAATAAAAATATTAATATCAAGGTATTTTCGATTTTGTTCTGTACCAGACTAAGACTGACAGAGGTAGTTCTACTCTGACCTACATGGTCACTGTGAGAGGGAATATGCTCTGTGGCAGTAAGTGTCAGAGTGTGGCCAGAGTACATGTGGTAACACATATGAGATAAGCCAAAACCCAAGCCATTAAGGAGATTCTGCGTCACAGTAGACCTATAAGATGAAGTAGAACGGCTATAGTAGATTTTTATGGAAGCAAAAACATCCCCATCTTTCTTCCAAGGAGTATTTACTGGGTTTGAACTATTGACTTCAAGGTTATCAACCTACACTCATAATGCACGACACCGCTGCTTTATATGAGACGAAGACATTCTTAACATAGAGGGAAATTATACCCATTTTCTTGTTATAGCCAATACTAACACAAAAGTTCTGAACTTTAGGCTTTGCTTAGCAACATTTACCAAGAAGTATATTCTCAAATGTTTTAACACTGATAAATAGAGAGTATAAGTTGATATTCTATTTGCTAGACTCTTGAACATATAGGTAATTACGTCTCAGTTTGATAGCAGATAAAGAATAGCTATTCAGACAACGTGGGAAATACAATTTTCATTTTGTCAACTAAACAAAGACACGGAGAGAATTCTAAGCCAGTTTCCATTTTGATCCTAACTATTCTCCAGACTGAGAGCATTTCTAAGGGAACCACCTGCTCTGCCACGCTCTTACATGAGCCTCTACTTGGGCTTGGAAAGGGCCCTTCAGCAATGCAACAGGGATGCCGCTTCAGAAAATCCTTCTGCTTTGAAATCCCAAGTATCAGAATTGGTCATCTGCTAATCCCAATACTGATCACTGTGGGACACTTTAATTTTTGAATAAGAAACAAGTAATCTAGGGAATGAGAGAGCGGGACGGGCTGAACATGGACTGTTGTGGTTAACTGCTTAGTTGGCATGAAGTCCAATAGTCTTGTGTATAACAGAATGAAACCTTGTCATTAGTACCCTTGAATCTATAATGCATACTGAGTGGCTGCTATATGCTGATTACCATATTAGATAATTTATATTCAAATTTTATTAAAAGAGAAGAAAATCCCTCAAACATCTGAGACAGAACTACCAAGGAATTACTTCACAACTGAATATCTATGTACACGATAATCCTGTTTGGTGAGTATTTATCTAAAAATTAAAAATAATAAAGTATTATGACTACAGTAATGGAGAAGTCTGGAAGGATAAGCACATAGAGCAATGTACAAACTAGAAAAATCAGAAATACTTGTTTTTTAATGGTACAAAATTAATAGTCTTTAAAGAAAAATTTTTGGTGCAATTAGACATAAAAGCAAAAAAAACCCTTGACCTAGACTTCACTTTATATAAAAACAGACATCCAAACTAGTTTATAAATGTAAAATGCAAAACCATTAGAAAAAAGTAGGAGAAACTGTGACTTAGAAATAATCCAATGTTTCCCCAAGAGGATGATACTTCCTCCTTGGAGCACTGGAATGGTCCAGAGGGGCTGCAAAAGCAGATGCCTACACTTTATCCTGGAGTACGGACTACACTAGGAAAGCTTTCCATTGCCTAGAAGGCACAGAGTAATTTTTTTTTTCTGAAAAGCAAGTGGAAGGCCAAGTGAATTTAGGAACTCATGGGTTAAATGAAGAATTTGATCCATGACAACAAAAGCAGGGGGATGAGGGGAGAATCAATAAACCAGGCTTCATTAAAATTAAAATCTCCTGCCTATGAAAGACCCTGTTAAAAGAATGACAAGACAAACCAATGACAGGGAAAGATATTCATGAATCACATATCAGTTAAAGGAGTTGTATGCTAACTGAATTAAGACCCCTCTAAACAGAATATCGATATAGTAAGCATTCCCATTAGAAAAAATAGCAAAAGACTTAACCAGACAGTTCAGCACTGATGATATGCAGACTGAAAATAAGTACATGAAAAGGTATTCAATCTCCTTTAGCCAGAATGAAGTCCTGATGCGTACATCTGTGAGAATGGGGCATATGAAAGTACTGACAACGCCAAGTGCTGACAAGGATGGGCACTACTAGACGGCCCATGCTTCGCTAGGGGAAAATGAAACGGTGCAGCTACTCAGTTTCCCATAAAGGTCAGCACGTGCTTACCATGTGACCCTGAAAGTGGTACACACTAGTAGACACTGACCACGGATAAAAATGTATGTCCTCGCAAGAAATGCTATGCCCACAGATGAAATGCCTCATGCACAAATATTCATTAAAAATGGATATTACAGTATGTCAGAGGTGTCATGTCACTGGAGGTCATCCTCTTGAAGCTGTATTATATGCTTTTCCATTTTTTGTTAAATGAAACCCAGGATGGATGAACCTATAAGGACAGCAAGTAGTATAAGGGTTTTGTAGGGAGGGGGGTATGATGGGAGGGGGGGTGGTAAAAGGGAGACGATATCAAGGAGTCCCTGTAGAAAAAGAATGTTTGGAAACTGATTGTGGTAGCAATTGTAGATTCTACTTTATGTGATTAAAATATGGAATGCTATATGTATTGAGTCTCAACTAAGAAAAATAAATCTATCAATTAAAATTTTCTAAAATAAATAAATTATTTTTAAAATATTCATAGCAGCTTTATAGGTAATACCCCCAAAAGAAACAGCCCAAATGTCCTTCAATGAGCGAATGGATAAACAAACAATCTAGAGAATGGAATACTATTTAGTAATATGAAGAAATGAATTACTGATATGGGACATTTTTACAGGCAAACACATAGAGCTGAATCTGAAGAACATCATGGTGGGTGAGAAAAGCCAGTCTCAAGTGGTTAAATATTGTAGGATTACATTTGTGGAATACCCTTGCAATGACAAAATGATAGTGGTGGAGAGAAGCACCCCTTGGTTGCCAGAGTACAGGGATAGAAGGAAGCTATGAAGGAGTAATACATGGAGTGTCTTCACAGTGACAGAACAGCTCTGTGTCCTAACTGCAGGGGTGTTTACGTGAATCTATACATTTGGTGACATTTCCTAAAATTACACACACGCACATATAGACATCATGTGCACACTTCCGCAACGAAAATGAAGCACATGAAAACTACTGCAATCTGAACAAGGTCTGTGATGTAGTTAATATTATTATAGCACTGAAAGTTTTCCTACTTTGCTAATGTAGGATTGTTATAAAAGATGTCTTTGGGGAAAGCTGAAAAGATACCCTGAGTCTTGAGTTATTTCAAAATTAAAAAATTATAGATGATGTGATTGAAGTGTAAATTTGCTGCCAGCTCTGACTTCGAGTCTGTATGAATACCCATGCTGCTAAAGAACCTGGACACTTTGGAAATACTTAAATCCATAATACAACAGATATGTAAAAGGCCCAGACTGATGTATGATTTATCTAATGACTTACTCAGAAAATAAAGTCTACTAAAAATAATGTGTTAAATAATGAGCAAGGAAGGGGTGAAAAACCACGCATGATTTGTGGAAGAAATTGAGAGTGAGCAGGCTCGTTGGAAGAGAAAGGCGAAATGAGAGGGACTTATATCCAATACTAGAGGTTACCAGTGGAGAAGGAAGTCAGTCTTTGACTGCTCACCAAAAAAATTAGGGTCAAGTCTACCCAGAAATTTCTTGGGGAACAAAGACATGAGCTCTATTTCTGAAAATCACCTGTTACAAACCCTGCTGGAGCACTTAGTCTTCCTTGGAAATGCCTGGTATCACCGTAAGTCAGAATTTATTAAACAACCACTGATTCTGATCCTTGAAGGTCATGCATGGAAAAATCATACAAACACATGAGAGTTTAAAGAAAGATCTGTGATGAGTTTAATTAAACACTGAATTTATTTAGTGGTGTTGAAACCCAGGGTTAGATTTTGACTTCAAACTGCCATTTCTATTGCTTAATATTGTTTACAGTTTGTGATGGAATAATGGGGTTATTTTGGAATATAAAATGCTAGTCTGCAGTTTCTCACTAAAGCCTCCAAGTCCACTTTGGTTTTACTTTTCCTCCTTTTAAAAATTGTTTTTATTTATTTTTATTTTAGCCACTCAAAATAATATTTAGATTTTAGATATGAAGGGTAAGAATCTGGAAGGATTTATTTCTTTTTCTCTTTTTTTCGGTTTTAAAGCAATGCACTCTATATATTTACACAACCCATCTCAAGAAATGTATTCAACAAAACTACCCCTTCAATCCTCCATGAACACGATTTTCTCACCCTCCTCCATCCTCCCTTTCTCCTCCCTCAAAATTCTGACCTTAAAAAAAAAAGCATGAAGATTCTTATCCATTTCATAGGGTGGCTTGAAGGGTATTAATGATGCCATTACTCTTTTCCAAAATAGTCTGGAAATTCAAGGGGTGACTTTGCAAGCGGAAGTACTTGATCATGTCTTCTGTGGCTAGGAGCTCAGCTGGTAACAGAAAGATCAGCGGTTAACCTCAACGCCCCGCCCCCGGAGAACACTGCGGCTGGCTGCACCCTTCTCTGTAGGACAGCTTTAGAAATCCACTGGGGCAGTTCTACTCTTTCCCAGAGCTCACTCACTCATGGCATAATTGAGCAACTGCAAGGGGTTTGAAATTCTGGTTTCCATGACAAAAACTGCAGTCCCAGCTCTGAATTTCTTTTTCCCAGCTCTAAATTATAAGCAACAGGTTTGGTTTTGGTATTCATGGGACGATGTTTACAAATTTTCTTACCACCTTAGAAAATTAATTTGCATTTGAATTCCTGCTGAAGCTCCCGATATCAAATGGATCTCCTGCCTAAAGAGCGGTTAAGGTCTCTCTAAATAACTTTTTTTTTCCATTTCCAAAGAGGATTTGCTAAAATGCTACATCCTTCCTCTAAATTAAAGATTAGAAGGCAATGACATCCGAAAATTGGATATTTGTGATAAGGAAGACAAGGATCAGTTCTTGGATGAATATTCAATGCATCAGATTATAGACACGGATGCAGCCCCCACTGCAGCAAATGGTCCGCAGCCACAGAGGTTGCATTACGGAAGCAGTGGTTTGAAACCATTCAGGAGATCAGATGTATTGCCTGCCCTCGTGAGATTGATGAGAATTCAGCCCTGTTGGCCACACTTGAGTGCAGCGCCCTGAGCCCTGGAGGGCGTTTAGCATGCTGAGAAAGGTCAAAGAGAGACTGTATCGGTTTCTGAACCCAACAATTCCCAGCTCGTTGCTACCCATGAAAATGAATGAAGAGAAGCTGTGTTTTCATGCATAGCATCCTAAGACTTGCTGAAAGCATCCAGGACAGAAGCTCCTCTAGCTTAGACCAGGGAACACTTGTCCACCACCTTCCGGAGCATACGCAAGAGCAGAGCGATGTGAAGTGTCGCTCTCCGGGAATAGTAATAGTCTCCAAACCTTGTGCAGCTTAAATAATGGATCTGCCACATCGGGACCACATGACTGGACTTGGCCCTTCTTTGGGGCTGATTTTCCTGTAAAAAACAAAGTAATTTTGCTACTCAAATTGATTGTGAAATGATTTTTCTCATATAAAAGACTAGAATCTGATTTTGCTATAAGCAGAAGCCTATGAGATTAAGAAAAACATAAATTACGTAGAACACTAAGCTTCTAAGAAAACATTTTCTCTGGTGACCAAGAATACTTAAATTTAGCTAAATTTGCTTGAAACAAAGCAGTACTAAATGACAGCATGATTTAGAATGTGAGCAACACCCTGGGTCAAACCTACTAAATGGTATTGTGCTTTTAGGTGAAATCGTGAGATTTGTATCTTATTAGCATATCAGGTTGAACAGGACTACCGTTCTACTACAACGATGCTGCATTTCCTTTCCCATAACTCCTTTCCTTCCTTTGAGTCTCTCGCGGCAGAGATTACAAAAAGCTTGACACATTCATGGAATCATTTTGCTTTTAGAGGAAGTATGATCAGAATTATTGTGTATGTGCATAATGTATGTTTGCATAGATATATATGTATATGTGAATGTGTGGAATGATATTATATTATAATCTCTTTCCTTAAAATTGATAGCTGCTATCTTTATATGATCTTTAGGCAAATTTAATAATTGTATTTGAAATAAAATCTTCCTTTGAGGCTTATAATTGGCAACCTTTGGGAAAAAATGAGAATGGGATTTGTTTGTTCTCAGTAATTGAGAATACTTAGACTAACAAAAATGATGAGTTAGTCAATAATTTTTATGTTCCACCCATTTTGATTAATATTTTTGCATATTGAGAAATATGTATAAACTAAATTATTTATGACACACCATAATTGTTGCTAACCTATTCCCCCCAACTTAAAAACATTATTAATATTGTTATATCTATAATGATAGAGTGTATTTTCCTTCCTTCTTTCTTTCTTTTTTTCCCTACAAACCAACCAGAAAAGAGCTTTAATTTAAAATTCATCAAGAAATATTTCAAGTCAATTAATACCTTATGGTGGTAGAAAATCACATCATACTTAAACAATAAGGGGCTAAAAGCTTTTCTCAACACAGATATGGAGACTTAGAATTTCAAATCAACTACAAGACAAATAAAATATAAACACAAATTCTCACCAGTCCAGATTGCAAAAGGCTCTTCCCTCTTAAATGACTTAAAGTTCACAAGTTGAAGGACAATAAGGAGGAAAACAAGGTCCTCAAACCATCCTTCACCCAAGAGAAATTAGATTTCCATTAACCATCAAATCATAGAATGAAATTCTCAATCATATTCTCTACTTTATCTCTGGGTTGCAACGCCCAATGCAATGGCAACACAGAGCTCACAAAATCCATGATTAAAGGATTGACTAAGGAAGTTCACAAGTTGTAATACCAGTAAGAAATGCTGAGGTTTGAGTTGTTTTTCAGGACAAGTTACAACGTTCTGTCAAGACAGAGGGGGTGGAGGTGGGGGTGGGGGGAGGGATGCATGGGGAATCTCCAAAGGGCATACCACTCTGCTATAAACCTGAACGTGATAACATTCAGCTTAACCTCCGGGATCAGCAAGCCCAGCTCCCTGAATTAAGTGCCCAGACACACCCTGCTCCATAAGCCTCAGCACAAAGACACTAAGCTCCATTCTACAGGTCAGCAGGTCCAGCCACCCCAATTAAGTGCACAGAGGCACCGTACTCCACAAGCCACCCACGGGCGCAAAGGCACTCGGATTTACTTGCTCTGTGTGCTGGACAGTCCATCACTTTGTCCCATGCTCTGGCTCCTGGTTCTGCTACTGCTCCTCTGAGGGATACAGGGGGTTCACTGTGTAGAGATCCTCAGTCCAGAAGACACTCCACACCTGGATCTTACTAGCAATGAGATCTCACCCCTTGCTTCTCCAAGGAGTCATTTTATACACAGCAGGATGGCACTAGAGTGACTCCTACTAGCAATTACCCACAGGCGACCGCTGTCAATATCTTTCCCCACCTTCTTACCAGATCCATGCAGGGAAAGGTCATTTGGTGGGAGTTAGAGATTTTTGGCTGGAAGAGTTACATTAAATATTTCATTGTCCCCTCTCTTTGCCATCAAAGGGGAAAGATGATCAACTCTGAACAAATCAAAATCAAAACCGAAACCAACCCTTACTGGAAATTTAAGTCAAGATGTGGGGAGGGGAGCACATATGTCTCAAATAAAGCAATTACATCTCCGTTGGTAAGAAAACAAGGAGGATCAACCTCCCGATGGGGGATAAACACTTAATATCTATGTGGAATACAAGGGGAGAATATATCCGGTACTAGGTTCCTAATTAGATACTTTCTATCTAGATTCTATGTAGCCCCTGGTGACCCAGCCCATGCACTATAAATGATGACTGGGACTTTAGACTCTGTCCTTTGGAAATACACAACGTTCTTCATAGACCACACCAGTAGGACCTGATGTGGAAACCCCACTAAGTGAACTGAGCTTTACCACAAACTCAACTTCACTGACTGGGTTGAAATTCCATTGGCATACAACTGGCAGACGCTGGCCTTTAGTTACTGACCTTTAGGTATAATTTCTTGCCTTGAAGATGTCCAGTGGATGGTGGCCCAGAACTACCATATACCTACTATTTTTTAAAAGATCATTTCATTGGGGACTCTTGCAGCTTTATAATAATCCATATATCAGTTGTATCAAGTATATTTGTACATATGTTGCCATCAGTATTCTCTAAATATTTATATTCTAGTTGAGTCCTTGGCTTTACTTTTTCAGCTGCTCTTTTGTCTCCTGGTAGCCCTAGAGGTAGCCACTCTTCTGAGATGTGTACCAGCTGATGGCATTGAGCTTCTCGGTCATCTTCCAACAGACGTTGTTACTGTGTTGTTGATAGGCAACCATCAAGTTGGTGCTGACTCACAGCCACACAGAACGAAGCACTGCCTGGTCCTGAGCCATCCGCACAATTGTTCATTTGAGTGCTGTGTATTTGATCTGGTGGCGTAGTGTTTCTGAGTTGGGCTGTGATCTGAAACCACCAGCTGCTCCAAGAGCAAAAGATGGGACTTTCTATCCCTGTAAACAGTTACAGTCTGTGAAACCCACAGGGGCAGGTCTATGCTCTCCTATAGGGTTGCTATGAGCCACTATTGACTTGATGGCAGTGACTTTGGTTTGGTATTTGATTGGTCAAGGTCCACATGCATATTTGCTATTGATATTATTTTATTTAAGTATTTGCAATGAAGAAGTTTGTTGTTTAGTTTTCAGTGCTGTCAAGTACATAGTGCCCCTGTGTACATACCTCCCTATCCTGCAGCATCCTCCCAATAGTTCTGTTTGAAACCATTGTTGCAGCATCTGTGTCAATCCATCTCACCAAGCTTTTGCAGTACCTTTCTACTTGACCAAGATTGACGTCCTTTGTCAGTGACTGGTCACCCCTAATACCATATCCACAGTGTGTGAGGCAAAGTTTCACCATCCTGCCTTTAGGAAGCGTTCTGGCTGTATTTCTTTCAAGACAGATCTCTTGGTTATCTTGGAAGTTCATGACACTTTCAATATTGTTCACCAGCACCATAATTTAAATGCCTGGATTCTTCTTAGATCTTCCTTAACCACTGTCCAACTTTCACATGCACATGAAGTCATTGAAAATATCATGGCTTGGGTCAGGAATATCTTATTCCTCAAACTGACATCCTTGCACTTCAACATTTCAAAGAGATATTGTACAAAGATTTACCAAATGCAATGCACTTGATCTCTTGATGAGCATTTCCGTGAGCATTGAATGTGCATCCAAATAATATAAAATCCTCGCAACTTCAATCTTTTCTTCATTTATCATGTGCCAGTTGTGAGGATTTGGGTTTTCTTTACATTAGCTGTAGTGCACATTGAAGGAAGACATCCTTGATCTTCAGCAGCAAGTGCTTTAGGTCCTCTATACTTTCAGCAAGCAAGTCTGTGTTTTCTGCAGAGAGCAACTTGTTAACAAGGTTTCCTTCGATCCTGATGCCACAATCTTCTTCTTATAGTCCAGTTTCTCAAAGCACTTGCTCAGCATACAGATTAAAGAAGCATAGTGAAAGGATAAAACACCGATGCACACCTTGTCTGATTATAATCCATACAGTTCTGTTGGAATGTTCGGCTTGAATGTCTCTATCCATGTAAAGTTTCTTCATGAGCACAATGTAGTGTCTGGAATTCCCGTTCTTCGCAAAGCTATCCACACTTGGCTATGATCCTCACTGTCTAATTCCTCGGAATAATCAATAAAACACCAGTAAGTATTTTTTTTGGTATTTCCTGTTTTGAACCAAGATTCACCTGATATCACCTCCTCTTCTGAATCTGGCCTGAACCTCTGGCAGATCCGCGTAGATGTACTGCTACAACCATTGTTGGGTGGTCTCCAATAAAACGTTACTTCCGTATGATATTCATGATATTGTTCAACCATTTGTTCATTCTGTTGAGTCACCCTCTTTTGGAATAGGTACAAACGAGAGTATTTTCCAGGGTTGGCCAGCTAGCTGCCTTTCCCATATCTTGGCACAGATGAGGGAGTGCTTTCGGTGCTTCATCCGTGCATTGAAACATTTCGGTGGGCGTTGTCAATTCCAGGAGCCTTGGTTTTCTGTGCTTTCAGAGCAGCTTGGTGTTCTTCCTTCAGAACGCTAAGTGCTGGAGCCTATGGTAGCTCTTTAAATTTTTGAATGTCAACTAGTTCCTAGTGATATAGTGACTCTCTGAAGTTCCTTCATCTTCTTTTGATGCTTCCAGCATAGTTCCATATTTTGCCAATAGAATCTTTCAATATTACAACTGGATGTTTGAATTTTTTTCAGTTCTTTAAGCTTGAGATATGCTGAAAATATCCTCCCATTTTGCTTTTCAATCTCCACATACTTCATTACAATAATTTATTTTGTCCCATTGACCTGCACTCTGAGATTTTCTGCTCAGCTCATTACTTCATCCTTTCTTCCATTTTCTTGATCTTCTCTATGACCAAGAGCTGTTTCAGAGTCTATTCTGACAGTCACTTTGACCTGTCCTTTCTTTCCTCTTTTTCAATGATCTTTCTCCTTCCTTATGTATTCTGTTCTTGATGTCCTTCCAGAAGGAGTTGTTAGACTTGCACAATTCCATTCTACTATGCCGTATTTTCAACTACTGATCCTACTTTTTTGTTCTCTTTCACTTTTCAATCATCAGTAATTGTCCATAAATTTTGATTGCATGGCTGACAAAGTGGAGAATGAAAAAGTTGGCTGTATTCTTTAAGTTCCTAATTCTAGGCTTTAGAGATTGGTGTTCGTGTTAAATTGGGTTTTCTTGAGAAACAAAATTAGTGACGCTCATACACGCATTAGAAAGAACTTTATATCAAAAAGTAATTTTATACCAAGAAGGCATCTCTAGCCAGTCTAACTTAAGTCCAAGGGTTTGATGTTAGCTGCAGGTCTTTCCAGACTCATGTAGCAAAACAATGAAGCAGAAAGGTGAACCAGGATGCAGGGAGACCACAGGCTGGTGGGTGCAGTCAGATGGATCCAAGATCAGTGGAGAACGGCAGGGCTTCCACAGCTCCCATGTTGGCTCTCAGGGTCAGTAACCCATGTGAGACCATCCCTGGGGCAGCAGTCTGTGAGGGTGAAGGCACCAGAGAGGAAGAAGAAGTACCCAGGTTTCTCTTATAAAAAGCTGCCCCCTGCCCCCCAAGGAAACATCGTAAGAGTGACCTGATTGAGAGAGTGAACTCCATCCCCCCACTTTCACACAGGTGCAAGTTAGCATAAAATCTAACTACCACCATGCTTAAACTTAAAAAATAGTTGTATTCACTGGAATCCTTTATAGGCATATGGCTATTATCACACCTCAGGCAGCATTATACTTCAAGATAGATATTGAAATGTTCTTTTTAATGATAAATATGACACTATTCCTCCTGAAATTTTCATTGCCAGCCTGTAAATCATATGATTGTCTGAATCAAACATAAGAACATTTGTGAGGATGACACAGGATGCAGCAGTATTTCATTCTGTTGTGCATAGGGTTGCTATGCTTCAGAACTGACTCAATGACACCCAACCTTTGTTTGAACAAAAATTTTCTTGATAACCTATCTGTAATCCTCTTTCTTCTTACCTTCCTAGGAAGAGTCCTCGGGAAATAATTGTTTTGCTTGATTAAATGACATAGTTCAGCTCTCAGTTTGTCTTATACAGATTATCTATTGCATTAGAACAATGAAAGCTTTCTCGCCCATCCTATTATTAATTTAGTAAGTAATAAATTTAGCCTACCGTACAGAATTTGAAAATCGTAGATAAGTAATGTTCTTAAAGCCTGGACTTAGAGAAAAAATACTTGCTACATTTTTTTCAGATGCTGACTTCTAACGTATACATTGAATTTTGAAGTATTGGCCAATTTGCCCTCCTTTTATGCTTTTTAACCTTGGTCTGAGTATATATTGCCCACAATTTCAGTTAGGTAATTATCCTAGGCCTCTTATTCATCAATTCATGAGAATGTTCCTTCTCATTCTTTAATGATCTCATTTTATTGTGCCTTAATAATCTCCACAGGGAAAACCGTACCATGCATGGTCTGGAAGTTTTACTTCACATTCTCTGGCAAATTTCTCTCCTCTGATTTCAAGGTATCTGATTTCCTCTGATACCTGAAAACTAGCATCAGCCTGGTCTGCTGCACTTGTTTTGATTCTTGTGAATAGGTTAATTAAAAAATTAATATATAAATTAAATGCTAAATTAGAGTTGGTGTGCTTATTTCACAGGTTTGTCATCACAAAACATCACAAATGAAAGGGTTTATATTTTTTAAAAGTTTTATTGATTCTCCTTCTGGATGCTGGGAGTCTAGGATCAGAGTATCAGCCATTTCATTCCTTCTGAGGTGTTCAGGGCCCTGTTCCGTATTCCTCTCTTGACTTCTGGTAGTTCTGGGGTTCCTTGGCTTGCAGCGGCAGCATTTTTCCTGTATCTCCCTGTCTCTGTGCATCTCTCCTTTTATAAGGACACCAGCCCTCTTGGCTGAGGATGCAACCTACTCCAGCGTGACCTCATGTTAACCTGCCTGACAATTATCTTCAAACACGATTTCTAAACAGGGTCACTTCACACCTTCAAAGGTTTGAAACTCCACACGTCTTTTTTTTGGAGACACCATTCACTCCAGAATACATGCATATCACCACTATAGAATTCTAATCTTAAAAAAATTCTAATCTTTGGGAAATCTTGAACATCCTCCATAAAGCCCGGTGAACAGTTCTCCATCTATCTTTCCTGCTGAGCCACTTGTGGTGCAGTACTCTGAATTCTTCCTTCTCTGGGTCCACACATGTCCTTGTTGGACGCCATCAGGGTGGCTCTGGTTCATAGTGACTCTATGTACACAGCCCTGCGCCATCCTGGCAATTGTTCCCAGGCCTGAGCCCATTGATGCAGCCTCTATGACAACCCATCTCATTAAGGGCTTTCCGCTTTTTCTCTGTCCCTGTATTTCACCAAAGATGATGTCCTTCTCCAAAAACTGGTCTCTGGACAAAGTCTTGCTACCCTTGCCTTTAAGGAGCACTTTAACCTTTTTTATTCCAATATAGATCAGTTTGTCCTTTCAGCACCCATAGTACTCTCAATCTTACTTTCCAGCACCACAATTCAACTTTTACATGTCTGTGATGCAATGGAGAATACCATGGCTTTGGCCAAGTGCACCTTAGTCTCAAAGTAACATCCTTGTTCTTTAACACTCTAAAGAGGACTTGTGCAGCAGGTTTGCTTACCTAATGAAATATATTTTGATCTCATGGCTGCTGCTTCCCTGAGCATAAATTATGGATCCAAGGAAGGCAGGCTCCTTGACAACGTAAGCCCTTTCTCCGTTTATCATGACGTCACCTGTTGGTCCACGTGTGAGCATTTTGGATCTTCTTTACATTGAGCTGTACCCCACACTGTCGGCTGCAAGTGCTCATGCTCAAGTCCTCCTCACTTTCCGCAAGCAAGTTTGTGTCATCTGCGTATCAAAGGTTGTTAATAAGCCTTCCTCCAATCCTGATGCCACACTCTTTTTCAAGTCATACAGTTTCTCTGTTGATTTGCTCAGGATACAGATTGAATAAGTCTGGTGAGAGGATACAACCCTGATGCACACCTTTCCTGATGTTAAAGCATGCAATAATCCCTTGATCTGTTCACATAACTACCTGTTGATCCATGCACAAGTTCCAAGTGAGCACAACGAAGTGCTCTGAAACTCCCAGTCCATGATGGTCCACACAGTGGAATGGCTTTGCATAGTCAGTGATACAAGTTAGCAGCTTTCTGGTATCCTCAGCCCACACAGTGGAATGGCTTTGCATAGTCAGTGATACAAGTTAACAGCTTTCTGGTATCCTCTGCTTTGAGCCAAGGTCCATCTGACATTGACAATGATATCCCTTGTTCTACGCCCTTTTGTGAATCTGACCTGATCCCCTTGAAGTTCTCTGCCAATGCACTGCCGCAACCATTGTTGGCAAATTTTTACATGTGCGCCACATCAATGATATCATTTGAGCATTCTATTGGGTTACCTTTCTTCAGAATGGACACAAATAAGGATCTCTTCTAGCCCGTTGGCCAAGTAGCAGCCTCCCAAATTTCCTGGCACAAACAGGTGCTTTTGATGCTTCTTCAGCTTTCTGAATCGTTACAATGGGTATCCCGTCCGTTCCTGAAGCCTCGTATCAGGGCAGTTTGAAAGTCTTCCCTCTACGCCATTGATTCTCA
Source organism: Tenrec ecaudatus (assembly GCF_050624435.1). Classification (NCBI taxonomy): domain Eukaryota; kingdom Metazoa; phylum Chordata; class Mammalia; order Afrosoricida; family Tenrecidae; genus Tenrec; species Tenrec ecaudatus. The sequence continues at coordinate 129,453,646 of NC_134530.1, forward strand.
CTCATATGCTACCTCCTAAAATAGTGGAGTGTTGACTGGTTCTTTTTGGTACTGTGACTGTATGTATTCTTTCCATCTTCTCTTGATGCTTCCTGTAAGATTCAATTTTCAATATTTGGCCATAGAATCATTCAGGAAGGCAACTTGAGGCTTGAATTTTTCTTGACTTCTTTAAGTTTCATATATGCTGACCATGTTCTTCCCTTTGGGTTTTCTAAATCCAGGTTCTTGCACATTTTGCTATGATATTTAACTTTGTCGTCTTGAGCTGCCTTTTGAAATGTTTTATGTACCCCTTTGACTGTCTTCCATCTGCTTTAGGTACTCTGTGATCAAGAACAAGTTTTAGAGTCTCTTCTGACATCCATTTATTGGACTGGTTTTGTTTTTAATCATTTTATTAGGGGCTCATACAATTCTTACCACAATCTATACATACATCAATGACGTAAAGCACATTTGTACTTTCATTGCCCTCATCATTCTCAAAATATTTGCTCTCCACTTAAGCCCCTGCATCAGCTCTTCATTTTTTTCGCTCCCTCCCTGCTCCCCACTCCCTCAAGAAACCTTGATAATTTATAAGTTATTATGTTGTCATATCTTGCCCTGTCTGACATCTCCCTTCACCCACTTCTCTGTTGTCTGTCCCCAGGGAGGACATCTCTTACACTCTCTGATTTGCTCTCTTCTCCTTTGATATGCTATCTCTGGGTGGTGCAAATGGTTAAGGTGCTCTGCTGCTAACCAAATGGTTAGCGGTTGGATTTGTGCAGGATGCCTTACAATACAGGCTCAGGGATGTACTTCTGAAAAATCGGTCATAAAAACCCTGTGCAGTCCTTCGACACCAGCACACAGGCAATAGCGATGAGTCAGGTAGATTCAGTGGCAACTGGTTTGTTTATTTGTATTACTGTTGGATTTTTTTTGCTTTGGTTTTTGGTTGCCTTTAACATAAACATAAATAGTTTAAATTCAAAAGTTTTATGTAAGGTGCTTCGAAAAGTTCATGGAAAACTTCCAGGATCTTTTACTTCCATTTTCCACAACCCTTGTGAAGCCCGCTCATAGTTTTCTACAGTTAAATATACATTTGATAATCAATTCTTGTATTTCTGAATAAGAGTAAGATATTGAAATAATGAAGTAGATATTTTAATTTAAGGGAACAAAAGTTTTCAAATGGCTTCCTTTAGTTCTTACGTTAAAAAAAAAAAGATGAATGACATTGTCTAGTCTTTTCCTTTGTCCTAGCTTATTCTCTTACACATAAAAATGCACATACAATTTGCTACACATTTATTATGCAACCTTGAAATCTTTAGAAAAGCACTGTTACTTACATATAAAGTGTATGCTTCCAGTAGCTTAGCACTAGAGTTTCGTATAATAGTTTTTATTTTCAATAGCACTTCAAAATCCACTTTGAAAATGTGGACATATCCAATGAATCACAATTATGAATATATATTTTAAGCATATTGTAATGCACACATTTAATTGAAATTTCATGAATAGTGTCAAACATTTTCTCAAAGTATGGTGGTTATAGTTTAAATCTATTAATATGTTTAAGATAGATTTTAGTTTCCAAGGACATGTTATATGCCAGATATTATGACTGACTCTTTTTTCCACTGTAACCCATTCTGTTGAAACTGGGAGGTTACACATGGATCTGTTGAATTCATTACTCATTTGCTAGCATGTAACAGAATGCCTGGCACATTTGAATGAATATGTTGAATAAATATTTGTTTAATGCATAAACTGCTCTTATCTGAAAACAAGCTTTTGTTTTCTGATACATTTCTGAGTCATTGTGAATCTAAAGTGTCCTTTACAACTTTCCAAAAGAATAATCCTTTCCTTGTTGTAGAATTTTAGACTTGAAAAGCGATTCCATGTATTTTCTAGCCGTCTAATCTACACATGTGTCAAATTGTCTCAAAAAATAGGTGAATTAATTCTTTGGACATCTCTCTTCCTCTTCCCATTTACCATCATCTTATCAGATCTCTAGTCAGTAACTTCTCAGGTATCTGCATAAAGATATTCTGTTGCAAAGATGAAGGACTCTTATGGATCATTGGAATGCCCTCAAGAGTACTCAACCAAAATCATTCTCTCCGTGAAGGGCAAAAGTTACACAAATATCCTTTTACATTGGGAGATGGAAAAAAAATTCAATCATCTAAAAATAAGTTGGTTTACTAGATAATTTTTCTCTCTGAAAACAAATATACAGTGATTGCTTAGACTATTTGGAGTTTCCACATGGTTCTCAAGAATTCTAGATTCATCTTGTATATTAACAATAAAACAATATTTGATATAATATATAAACTGCTGAAACTAGTGAATCTTTTCTATCTAAGAAAAAATATATATGTGAAAGTACATTTACCGTATACAAAAAAGTACACTGGCATTGAGTCAATTCTGACACATAGCAACCCTATATAAGACAAGGTAGAACTGCCCCCACGGGTTTCCAAGATAGTAAATTTTATGGGAATAAAAAGTCTCATCTTTCTTCTCTGAAGCACCTGGTGGTTTTGATTTACTGACCTTACGGTTAGCAGCCCAACATATGACCAGTACATTAACATGGCTCCTTATTTACTGGACTATGAAGGCTTAAATTCTACAGTATCAAGCATGTCTCCTATTCTGGGACACACTACACATATTTTATTAAATGGTTTTGTGAAGCATTTCAAGAAAATATTGTCTTGGGCTGGGGTCCTTAGAGAATCCATACCAGTGAAACATATGTGTGTGTGTGTGTGTGTATATATATATATATATATATGTATATATATATATGTGTATATATATATATATAGTGTTGTTGTTAGGTGCTTTTCATTCAATTTAGACTCATAGAAACTCTATGTACAACAGAACAAAAACTGCCTTTTCCTGGGCCACCCTCACAACCATTGTGATGTTTGAGCTCATTGTTGTGACCATCTCCATTGTGTCGCTCCATCTCCTCTAGGATCTTTCTGTTTTTCATTGCTCTTCTACTTTGCTAAGCATCATGCCCTTTTCTAGGGACTGGTTAGGAGATGAGCCTAATAATATGTCCAAAATATATTAGCAAAAGGCAGGCTATCCTAGCTTCTAAGTAGGATCGGTTGTACTTCTTCCAAATCAGATATTTTATTCCTCTGGCAGTCCATGGTACTTTCAATATTTGTTGACATCATCATAATTCAAGTTTAGCATTACTTCTTCTATCTTCTCCAGCACTCTGTGATGCTCACTTCCCTGACATGATCACTGAAGACAAAATGGATACATAAGCAAATGTGGTGAAGAAAGCTGATGGTGCCCAGCTATCCAAAGATACAGCATCTGTGATATTAAAGACTTGAAGATAAACAAGCAGCTATCTAACTGAGAAGCAACAAAGACAACATGGAAGAAGCACACCAGCCTGTGTGATCATGAGGTATCAATGAGATCAGATATCAGTCATCTAAGACTCAGACAAAAATCATACCAATGTGAATGGGAGTGGACTGAGGGGAGGGCATCAAGTGGAGACCCAAAGCCCATCTGTAGACAATTAGACATGCCCTTACAGAAGGGTCACAGGAAGAGATGAGCCAGTCAGAGTGCAGTATAGCACCGATGAAAGATACAACTTTCCTCTAGTTCTTAATGCTTTCTCTCCCCCACTATCATGACCCCAATTCTACCTTAGAAATCTGGCTAGACAAGAGCATGTACACTGGTACAGATAAGAGCTGGAAACACAGGGAATTCAGGAAAGATAAACTCCTCAGGACCAACAGTGAGAATAGAGATACTAGGAGGATAAGGGGAAGCTGGGAGAGAAAGTGGAATCAATCACAAGGATCGACATATATCCCCCTCCTAGGAGGACAACAACAGAAAAATGGGTAAAGGGAGACAGAGGATGATGTAAGATAGGAAAATATTAATCTATAATTTATCAAGGGTTCCTGTGGGAGGAAGGATGAGATGTGGGAGAGAAAACTGATATCAAGGGCTCAAGTAGAAATAAAATGCTTTGAAAATGATAACAACATATGCACAAATGTGCTTGACACAACGGATGAATGTATGGATTGTGGTGAGCTGTAAGAGCCAGCAATTAATGTATTTACTTAAAAAAATCAGAAAAAAAATCCAACTTTTACATGACCGAAAAGCCATGATTTGAGTAAATCACACCTTAGTCCTTAAGGTGACATCTTTTCTCTTCAGTATTTTAAAGCGGTCTTGTGCAGCAGCTGTGCCGAATGCAACATGTGGTTTGATTCTCTGGAATTCTGCTTCCATGAGCATTGATTGTGGATCCAAGCAAGATGGAATCATTGAAAACATCAATCATTTCTCCATTTTGTATGATGCTGCCTGTTGGTCCAGTTGTGAATATTTGACTCTATTTGCGCTGAGCTCCAATCCACACTGAAAGCTGACGTCCTTCGCTTACATGAGAACTCCAAACTGTCCTCCACAATCGTTCAGCAAGCAAGAATGTGGCATCTGCATATTGGAAGTTGTAAGTAAGTCTTCCTCCAATCCTGATGCCTCCTCTTCACGCAGTCCATCTTCTCTGATTATTTATGCAGATTAAAGATCGATTCAGTATGGCGAAAGCGTACATAAATGACGCATCTTTTTTCTGATTTCAAATCATGAACTATCCCTTTGTTCTGTTCTCAGGGCTGCCTCTTGGTCCAGGTAGAGGTTCTGCAGGAGCACAATGAGCTATTCTGGAATTCCCATTCCTCTCCAGACTATCCAGAGTTTGTTAGGATCCATTCAACCTTAGGCCCTGCATAGCCAATTAAAACACAAGTCAATATCTTTCAGGTGTTCTCTGCTTTTAGCCACTATCCACCTGATGTCTGCAATGATTCCCCTCGTTCTTTGTCCTTTTCTGGATCCTGCACCCATTGTTGAATAATTGTGAGCAAAGTTTTACTTGCATGTGATATTAATGATATTCTATGGAGACAGAGAGGATTATATCAAGGAAACGGCCCAAACAGCTGTAGAGGAGGGCAAGTTCAAAGTTTACAAGTCACAAGTCAGGCTGGAGGCATCTTCACAAGCGGATGACTCGAAGATTGGCAGTCTTCTGATGACTTTCAAGATTGACCGATGAAATGGCAGGCTTCTCACTCAGAAGTGAATGACTTCAGGGAAGGTGGGTAATATGGCACGCTGTTGACAACTTCCAGAATCTACAGGCAAGACAGCAGCCTGCTAGCTCGAGTCCCCAAACTGGGGGGCGATGAGCCTGGTGCAGAAAGCAGACCAAGCAAAATGGAAAGTTTTCCATAGCATCCACTTATATGAGAAATAGGTTAAGCGCTGGAGATCTTATCATGGAGGCTTACTAGCATTTGACTACCAAAGCATTGGGATTCCTGGTCCAGCCAAGTTGACAGTAATTTAACAATATAACAAGTATCCTTATGTTAATTTTTTTAAAAAGACATGTCAGAAATATCTATTTAATATTTTAGACCAACCATGAAGCCACTTAGGTGCCTAATATTAATTTTATCCTGGTCTGTAATTATAAAGTAGCCAGAGCAGGGGAGATACCATGATCACGAAGGTGGTTTTCCCAGGGCGAGGCTTATCCATTGTACTCGGGATGTGCTGACCCCTGTGATTTCCCCAAATGTGGGAAACTCGACTGCATAATTTGTGGTAGTGGGGACTGTGTTCACGCGCTCCCCTGAAAAAAATAAAATAAAATAAAGTAGCCAGAGGATGACATCAGTTATCAGAAAATATTACAGATTAGTGACATTCTAAACGGTTCCTGAAGCTAGCCACTTCTACATGTAGCTTATGCAAACCTGTAGTCTTCTTAGATGCCAGTAAATGCTTTAGGTAGTTGTGAATTTTAAACCTGTTTTATTATTAACTTGCTTTGTAATCTTGGTACGTTACTTTTCTCCCTCAAGTTTTCTTTGCATTATAAAAATGAATATTAACATAATACTTCCCTCACAAGGCTATTGTGAGAGTTAATTAATAACTGTAGAACATTCTGGAAACCTCAGAAGGGAGATTCTATATAAGTATATAGTATTATACTAAAGTTTTGAAACTGATTTAACTGTACAACAATGCACTGTTTCAGAATGAATATTTTTGCACAATATTCTTTGTGCCAATATTATAATCTAAAGTAATTATAGTACCTTTTCTTTGAAAAAAAAGTATATTTTTTAGACGATCAAATTCTACTAGTTATTGAAAGCTGTGGTTACAATTATTTTAACAATAGTTTTCTAATAGGAACCAAAAATCCTGTATGAGAAGTACAGTGACTGTGAGGGAAATGAGTGGGTCTGGGCTCTGGGGGTTCATAATGACATGCCAGCACTATCAGGGGTGCTTTACTATTCGAACGGTGGGCTGGCTGTGGTTCTGCATAGAGAGCCGCATTTAAACTTAGAGCAAAATTTGATGAAATAGTGTCTAGGTAGCTAACGGCAACAATTTTTTAGAGGTGGGAAAAACTCTGGATGTCACAATGACAACCCCAAATTTTCTTTTGTTTGTTCTACCGAACTGAAAGCAATAACAACCCATCATCCACCTATTATGTATTAAGTCCCATAACTTGTCAGTTGCTAAAATAAATGCCCATCCACTTAAATATTTCCAACCTGTGCCAGCAAGCGATGACAGTGTCAAATTCCCCCAAAGTATAGAATTTATGATCTTAGAATCCACTTCCTTTTCCTGCTGAATTCCTCGTGCATATATATTTAAAACCCTTCTTCTAATAGCAGAATTATCTGAACTCATACTGCCTGTCATCTGTTATTCTCAAAGTACTTTACTAATAATAAAGAATCTGTGAAATTTGTCTCCGCAGCATGTCCCTGATGTTGGGCCCGGCTCTCACTGCCAAGATGTCTGCTTGGAGGAATTAGGAGGGGAGCTGGAGACCAGGACCAGATTGCAAGGTGGGTGGCTGGTGGTTCTGCTGCTGTTTTGGGTGGCACATGCCAAAAACTTCCTGCTATGATTCTGCACAGGGATCGAAGTGTGACTTTGATCGAAGTATGACTCCTTGTCCAAACAGCAGGTGTGGCAAAGCACAACACGGCAGTAGCAAGCCCAGGACAAAAACACTCTCCTCGTGCACATCTGACTACAGCTCCTTTCACCTGCACTGGATTCCTGCTCCCCGTTCAGTCATTCTAGTTCCTTGAGTACTGACATGCTTGCTTAAAGGTTGGTGATTTAAGCCACCTCCTAGGAGCACCATTGGGGAAAAGGAATTCATCAATAGCCCAGAGGCAAAGCAGTCACAAAAAGTGAACTGCTCCCGTTAAACTCCTAAGAAAAACCAAGAAAACCCGAAGGAGCAGTACTACTTTGTAGCACATGGACACCCCCTGAGTGGGAATCGACCTGACAACAGCCTGTGACTGCAATGACTCATTGAGGAAGTCCACACAAGTCCACCATGACCCACCCACATGGTCTGAGACGTTCCACCATGATAATCTTAGCACATTCACCCTAGGAGCTATGGGCATTGAGGGTGCATTTTCTACTTTGGGGTGACAGTAACACTACGGAAAAAATAAAGTTGAAAAGAATAAAAGTAGAGAAATGGAAGTGTAGGACGACAAGTAATGTACAGGAAACAATCAATCAGGATTGGTCATCTCAACTACGTAATGCACATGCTCTTGGTTTGTTTATTGTGGCTAAGCCTTCTATAGCTGAGCACCTAAAATGTATGAGTTTAGTGTTGTGGTGTCTTTATTACTGTGGTGTGTTTGTGGATAATGTGAGCAGAACATAATCATGAGATTTCTTTTCACTAATTTTTAAGCTACTTGACAGTTTCGTGCATATTTTACTAACCATTTATGCAGATGCACAAACTAAAAGCTGGTATTGGATCTTAAATCTTGTATGGAGATGGCAATTCCCCAGGATTTTTAAGATGCCAAGTGTCATAAGCAATTTCAGAGGCTCCAAAATTGATGTCAGTCCTAGAATGCAGTCTTTCTTTCCTTAAACTCAAAATGCTAAAGATTGTGAAGTAATTGTTGAATGCTCAAATTGGCAAAATCTTCTATAGTCACATTTTTGCATCTGTAATCTTTCTACCCATGTATTCAACTTTATCAAAAGTGAAATATATTCATGCTAAAAGTGATTAAGAACTATTTGGAGACGGTGGGGGAGGGGAAGTGGTGCATCTCAAAACAAGGGTGGTCTTATTTAGAGGCTGATCATGCATCCATGTGATGGTTCGTCTTATTTATCAATTTAATTAGATCAGGGTGCCTAGTTGCTTGGTCATGCACAAGTCTGGATGTTTCAGGGAATGTGTTTTTGTAGAAATGATTAATGTCTGCGATCAGTTGACTATAAGTAACAGAGACTACCCTAGATGATACAAGTGGGCCTGATCCAATCAGCTCAAGGTCTTTCCAGCAAAAAAAAAAAAAACAAAAAAACCGAGGTTTTCCAGAGAAAGAATTTTGCCACACACCATAATGTAGAAATTCTGCTAAAATTTCCAGCCTGCCACCTGCCCTACATATTTATAATCTGCTGGTGCTTATAATAGCATGAGTCCATTCTTTAAAATCAATCTCTCCATCCCTCCCTCCTATTCTCCCCTCTCTCTCTGCCTCTGTCTTTCTCTGTGTGTGGAGCATCCTAGAAAATATTTTGAGAAAATTAGGAAAATGCATCGTCTGAGAGGTCAAGAGCCTGGGAGCACTTTCTTTCTTTTTCGATCTTGAGCGCCCTAGGGTCCAGCCGCTTGCTGTCTCCTTGATCTACCTAAGCCTTCTCGGTAGGTACTGTGCCTTTAAGAGCTATCTTTGTGAAAGATGTTTTTAAAAGGTTTCCAGAAATTAAAGCTGGATTCAAAAGGGGATATGAAGCAAGGGTTATCATTGCTGATGTGAGATGGATCTTAGCCAAAAGCAGAGAATACCAGAAAGATATTTGCCTGTGTTTTGTGAACTCCACAAGAGAATTCAATGATGTGGAACATAATATATTATGGATAACATTATGAAGAATGGGAATTCCAGAACACTTGTATGTGCTCCTGCAGAACCTGAACATAGATCAAGAGGCACTGTTTTGAACAGAACAAGGAGGTATTGTTTGGTTTAAAATTGGAAAAACTTTGCAACAAGATTGTATCCTTACACCTGTATGCTAAAAAAAAAAAAAGGATTGGAGAAACCGGAATATACAAAGAGGACGACCTCTATATTGGAAGAGGATGCACTAACAATATGAGATCTATAGATTATACACAACCCTGCTTGCCAAAAACCACAGTGACTTATAGCATTTGTTGATGAATATCAATGACTACAATCTTCGTTACAGACAACATCTATGCATACAGATAATACATTCTCACAACTGGGTCAATAAGCAACAATACAATAAACAATGAAGAAAGAGTTTTCAAGAATTTCACTACATGTTATGTTAATGGGGCTAGTCCTTAGCTTTATCCCTTCTCAATAGCATCTTATAAAAAGAACAAAAGAGACACAGACACACACAGGGGAAGATATCTTGAGAAGATAGAGGCCAAGGAACTTACAAGGATGGACAGTCGCCACTAAAGCAGCACTGGTGATTGGGGAAGTGTTGAAAGGCTAAGTGCAAGGTCAACTGTTCAAGCCCACTACTGCTCCACAGGAGAAAGCTGAGGAAAGCTGCCATCCCAGAAAGATTTACAGTCTCTGAAAACCTATGCATCGCTTCTTCTTCGACTTCTTTGTTATCTAGCTTTCATATATGCAAATGAGCAGTGATGCATTCAAATGGTCGGGTTCACAAAAAATCCTGGCATATTCTTGGAGGAAGACAGGAATTCCTTCGAAGGATAAGGGCAATACAAGACAGAGAAGCGATTGTCAGTTCCCATCTAGGACATGGTCTGTTCTAGTTCTAAAAAGGATATTTTTGAGTTTTTTTGTTTCAGACTCAGGAATAAAGACTCAACTGTAACTCCCTCAATTAAAGTATCTCACTTTATAACAAGCTAATTATTTTTTTTTAAATGAGCTTCCTACACTATAGGCCTCAAACTACCCTGCCACCTACCTAATCATTTCCTCTTTGGCCTATGACAAGGGAACAGTATTTGCTATTTACTGACAACTTGGGGTCATATAGAAGATGGCAGGGCTTTTTGGCTGTAGCACTACCATATAGAGATTTTATTTTGGCTAGTAGCAACAGAAACAGTTGATCATACTGCCCTCGTCCTCCTTAGGGCAAGGAGCGCTTCCATCTTTTCCTTATTTCATTCAATAAATATTTATTGAGCCCTTTAGAAAGCAAGGATGATGGGATTTTTGTCTCACGATCAAGAGAAACTAATTACTGGAGGACATAATGCTTGGTGAAGTAGAAGGTCAGTAAAAAAAATAGGGAAACGTGAGGGAGGGGGAGCGGGGATAGAGAGGAAAAAAAAAAGAGGACCTGATGCAAAGGGCTTAAGTGGAGAGCAAATGCTTTGAAAATGATTAGGGCAAAGAATGTGCAGATGTGCTTTATACAATTGATGTATGTATATGTGTGGATTGTGATAAGAGTTGTATGAGCCCCTAATAAAATGTTTTTAAAAATAAAAATAAAAAAACAGGGAAACGTTCAATGAGATGTGTTTATACAGTGGCTGCAGCAAAAGGTTCAAACATAGCAATAATTGTGACAACTTTATAGGACGAGCAACTTTAATTCTGGTATGCATGGGATCTGGTATGCAGCCCCGAGTTGGAACTGATTATAAGACACCGAACAACATTAATAACAGGCAAATTTGTATTTTCAGCCCCACCTATCTTCCTTGGTTCTTGATGTTTGAATCTCTTGTTCACTGAGTGTATTCACGTAATTGTCTAATTGACTTATCAAAAGTTAAATATCTAATTAACTTATCAAGAACTACCAAAAGAAAACTCTTGATCTCCCTGCCTTCATCCAAACCTATCTTTCCTAAAGCTATCTCATTTGTCACTATCATTCACATGTATATTCAGCCTACCAGCCTACATATATTTAACCTAAGATCCTAGAAATCATCTTCAATTCTTCTCTCCCTCCCCACCCCCCTTATATCCTACTGCATTCTGATCCTGTAACCTCAATCCTTACTATACAAATCCTTATATAAATCATGCTCGATTTGGACTAACTTGTACAAGACACTTTATTTTTCATAAGAACTTCTGCACTAGTCTCCGAATTCTTTATGCTGCTCCACTCTTTGTTCAATTTCCAGACCATTCTTTACACAACAACCAGAGTAATGTTTTAAAAAATATTAACCAGAACGTATCATTGTACAGTTTAACACCTCCCACAACACTTCCTCATGTTGTTATTGTTTGGCAAGTCTGTTATAATTCACAGCAACAAACATCCAGGAGTCCTGGGCCAACCCTCAAGGTTATATTTTGGCTTTTGTGGACTTATTTTATGTTTCTTCAGCTTCAGCCTGAACTTATCAATGAGCAATTAATGGTGTTCCATGATCTGCCTAGTCATGGTTTTAGCTGCTGATTGTGAGCTTATTCGTTTCTCTTTCCACAGGAGTAGTCAATTCTGTTTGTGTATTACATGGGGGGAACTCCAGTGTATAGCAGTTATTTTTGTTATTGAATTAAGGTATTTGCAATGAACAAGTTGTTGCTATGAACAGGGCCATATGTTACAATTACTGTTCCTTCTTTGTTTCCAAATTTTGCATTCCCATCTCCAATAATACCAATGCACTTTGACCACATGTTTGATCAATTTCAGGCTGAAGATGTTAGTAAAGGTCTTCAATTACTTCATCACTTGCTTTCGTGGCTGGTACATAAATTTAAATAGTAATTGTATTGACTGGAATTCCTTGTATGCAGATAGATACTATATCATTACACATTGTACTTCAAGACTGAGATGTCCTTTTATGACCATGGATGTGATGCTGTCTCTCTTGCATCATCATTTCTGTAAACCATCTACCAGCCCTTTCACCTCCCTAACACCTACGATATCCATCTTTATGCCTCCCATTTCGTTGTTGATGCCTTCCAATATATTAATACTCCATACATTCCAAATCCCCATTATGAATAAACATTTATAGCTGTTTCTTCTCATTTAGAGTCAAAGCCCATCAGCAAATGACGGCCCCGAAGGTGTTGCTCCATTTGTGCCATTACAGTCGATTCTGCTTTGAGAAGGCAGTTGCGCTCAGTCATATTTTCGGTGCCTTCTGACCTAAGGGGTTCCAATTCTGGCACGATCTCTGACGATGACCTGCTTCTGTTGCTGAGGTGTTCAGTATTGGGCCATGGTCTTCAGTTGAGCATGTCTCTGAAGTGAATGGCCTGTTCCGACTTGGTTGTCTTGCTTTTGTCTGGAAGTTCTGCTGAAGCCTGCTCACTGTGGGTGACCCTGGTGGCCTTTCAGACTCCAGTGACATCGCGTCCAGCATCACAGTAACACAGCAGCCACCTCAGTGCGACTAATTGACAGACGAGTCATGGGTTCCCCAGTACAGTCAGCATAAAATCTAACGTATTATCCTGGCGAAGAAGACTCTACATCTGAGAACACTCTCTAGGCTTCAGCCATTGCCTAAACCCCTCTAGTTCTTGCTCACTGCCCACCTCACATTGGCCCTTCATTTTTCCCAAAAATGTAAAGATGTGCTGTGTTTATGCCTGCTGTGCCACTCTGGTCATCCACATGCCCATTCTATACAGATTTCATTGGACTTGTCACGAGACGAACTGTTTCAGTCACAAGAAATACAACAGTGAATACCGGCCTTGCATTCAAATAAGTTGCCTTCTCGCTCCTAACAGAATCCTCTCTCATACTTGCACTCTGCCAATAGCCGCCTCGTCTCTGCTTCTTTAGGGTTCTCTTAATATAGTTCACTCTTCACACAGCAAGTAGAGTACAGGATGCTCGCCGCCACCACTAGTCTGCCAGTTTGTTGAACTGTATTGCGTGTTGCTGTGATCATTGAAGATATGGCACCAGTGTTTCATACACCAGCAGAGTCATCCGTGGTGAACAACTTTAAGCCGAACTTCCAAACCAAGAACAGACCACAGAGACTACAATTCAGAGAAAGTAATTTTTAAATGGCTGTGGTAGGACATCAGCAGGGAGCATCTAGAAATTCAAGCTGGATTCACAGGAGGCCATGGTACAAGGGGTAATACTGAGGATGTTAGATGGATCAGAGCCCCAAATAGAGAATGCCAGAAAGATGTGCCCTTGTGTTTTATTGAGTATGCAATGCAGCCCATTGTGTAGATCATAATAAAATTATGGATACCCTTGAGAAGAAAAGGAATTTCAGAGCACTTCATTGTGATTATTTGGAACCTGTACATGGTCCAAGAGGGTTGTTTGAATGGAACAAGGAAACACTTTGTGGTTTAAACTTAAGAAATGGAGGTCTCTTTCACCATACTTACTCCGTTAGTATGCTGAGCAAGTAATCGGAGAAGCTGGACTATTTGAAACAGAAGGAATCAGGAATGGAGAAAGGCGTATTTACAGCCTGCCATATGTAGATGACAAAACCTTGCTTGCTGAAAGACAATAGGACTTAAAGTACTTGCTAACAAAATCAAGGCCTAGAACCGCTAATAAATTAAAATTTAATTAAAAGAAGACTAAAATCCTGTCAACTGGACCTCTAGACAACATCATGGTAAACAGAGAAAAGATTTATGATGTTAAGGATTTTATTTTGCTTGATTCTACAATCAACACTCATGGAAACAGCAGTCCAAAGATCAAACAATGCATTGCATTGGACAAAACTGCTACCTGAGACCCGTTTGAAGTTTTGAAGAGCAAGGATGGCTTTGAGGATTAAGATACACCTGACATTAAGATACATTAAGATACACCTGACCCAAGCCACGGTATTTTCAATTGTCTCCTATGCATGTGAACAACGAAGGAGGAAGAACAAATAATTGATGCATTTGGAGTGTGATGTTGGTAAAAGTCTGTGTTGCTGTCAGAACAAACATCTGTTTGGGAAGAAGTACACGCAGCATGTTCCATAGAGCTGGTCTGGCATATTTTGGACTCACTGTCAGGAGGGACCGGTTCCTCAAAATGGATATCATGCTTGTTCGAGTAGCGAAATTTAAAAAAAGGGAGGAAGACCTGCAGTGAGATGAACTGACACAGTGGCTGAAACAATGGACTCAAATGTAGCAACGATTGGGAGGGTAGTGCAGGACCCAGTGATGCTGTGTTCTGTTACACAGAGGGGAGCCATGAGTTGAAACCAACTTAACAGCATACCATGGTCCTTTGAGAGCTTTTGTCTTAGACTTTATATGAAATAGTGTTCCTCTTTTTACCTTAACCCCCTATCACTCTTTATTCTGCTGTAATTTCACCTTACTTCTTATAGCTACAATAGGTGTTTTATTATTAGCTTTCTCCTGGGGAGGGCCCCAGTAAAATCTGAGCCTAAACATGAAGGGACTTTATCTTTTCTATTCTTTTACCTACAACTTCTTGAACAGAGCCTTACACAGAGTATATAGACAACAAATACTTATATAATAGATTCAAAACACGCACAAGAGACAGCTTAAACTTAGTGGGGATAATACCTTCCGTAGATGCAAATGGGAGATTACAATTGTGGAATGATGGAAAAGGATGGAAAAGGGAAAGAGATCAAAGGGAAAAATATGTTTATCTACTAAGGTATTATCAATAGGCTACCTGAGACAGGGGAGCCCTGCCCTTTTACTGCCATGGGCTAAAATTCACACAAAGTCCCAATAGTAAAATTAGAAGGTTACACTAAAAAAGAAATGAATACCCCTCATGGAAGGATCTGAGATAGAGACAGAAAATAAATCTTTAAGACAAATAGATGAAGGGAGAAGGGAGGTCATTCTGCCTGCTGGAAATATTCTAAAGGAGCCCTGCCAGCACCTCCTTCTGAACAGATGCCCAGTCTACGTGATCTACAATCCCGTTTCCCCACATGTTCATTTCCAGGCATGATGGCTTTTATAGAACCAGAAGTCAGTTACTGAAACGCAAAAATTAAAAACTAGTTACATCTAGGCACAACTGTATTTTTAATCAACATTTGTATAACTCTCTCATGCTGGGAATTGTTTAAGTACTTTAAATAATGTCATTGATTTTATTCACAAAACTGACCACTGCCATATAGAAATATTATTCTCTCATTTTACAAAGTGGACAGAAATAATCAACTGACTTACCCAAGGCTCTACAGCTTTTTTGTGGAACTGTAGAAGTTCGAGACCGAGCAGTCTTACTCCATGCCGTGACATTTTAATCATCACTGTCTTTGGAGGTATAGTGGGTCAGACATTCAGGTTGCGAACTTCGAGATCCACCCTTGGAAACCACCAGCCCCTCAGGGGCAGGAGAAAGATGAGGCTTTCTAGTCATGCACTGAGTCACAGTCTCGGGAATGCCCAGGAGCCCTTCTCTGTCCTATAGGGCCGCTGTGAGCCAGCAGTAACTCAGTGACAGCGAGTTGGTTAGTAGCATGTGTAGCAGAGACCCATGTTATGTTCTGCTGTTAATCAGCCTTATTCTCGAGTCCTTAATAGAAAGAAAAACAAGACATGCGCTAATTCTATAGCACCGAAAAGCAAGATGAAAGAAAAACAAAACACACAAAGCAATTAACATTATAGGAAGCAGAATTAATTCAGGCTGCTAGTTAAATGGAGTTCTCACCCCCTGCCATCGAGTTGATGGCAACTTATAGGGCACAGAAGTGACCTTGTGAGTTTCTGACACAGGGAGATTTTATGGGAATAGAAAGGCCCATCTTTTTCAGCTGGCAGTTTGGAACGGCTGTTAGCAGCCCAACTTGGAACCACTGGATGCCACCAGGGCTCCTAAGTTGTAATGGGCAGCCTTGAAAGATTCAAGAGGCTCCTGTATATATAAAATATGATGAGACTGTTTGGGGGCAAAAAGAGAACTCAGAAAAAAATTTATTGTAGTATAAAATTTTTAGTTAATTTTTTCAATGTGTACTGAATAATTGTTTAGTATGAAGAATCAGTTCATATGGAGCCAACAATAATCTATTGAGAGAGAGAGGCAGAAAGAAGAGAAAGAGGAAAACCATAGCACAAGGACTGAAAAGAAAGGAAGGAAGAAGGGGGGCAGGTAAAATAAAAAGGGGAAATGAAAGAACAGGAAGAGAAAAAAATATTAATAGAAGAAAATGTAAGCAATAGCATACTAAAAGCATTATTAGAAAAAATACAAAAACAGATGTCCCTTAAAGACTTAGACGTGTGCTCAGAGGGATTTGGGAACTAATATAGGACACAAAATTAAGACAATTACGGACGACAGCCATATGATAGGACTATAAGCTACTACTCTACATTTGTACAGAAGTCAAAGGTCTCTGTGAAGCATCACTTCAAAAAGAAAATGTGTTCCTTTCAGCAATGACTACAAAATATTACTACAGCTGCAGTTTTTTGATGAAGATAGTGAACCAGAGGAAATGCCACCTGAAGCAAAGATGAGGATGCAGGATGGGCATAGCCCAATAATGGCAGAATCAAACGCCTTCAACAAAGGAAAGGACGGGTTTTCTGATAACCAGATGTGGGAGTGAAATATAAAGGCTCATCTTGGAAATGTCCACAATCAAGACAGTTGAAAGATGTGAAGGTATGGGTTGGTGTAAAGATAAAAGGAAGTTTCCTTTTTAAAGAAGGGCATCACACTCTTTGGAGCCACCTGTTTTGTTTTGTATTTGTTTTATTTTTGAAATTCAAGATTGAGTAGGATACTAATAAATAAGAGTTTGACAGTAGAGGTGATTTATGAATTATATACAAATATCAAAACACTTGCTAATTTTGTAGTTTAGTATGATTAATTTCCAAAGTTTACAGATAATAAAAATCAGAAATGGTACTTTTTAAGAGTTGCATATATTTTTCGACACAACTGTTAGCACATGAAGTGGAAAGCAAAAAGATACTGTCTCTTTAACCTGATTCAAAATACAGATAATTACCCATTAAAAAATCACCTCTAATATCAAACTCTCATTCATTAGTATACCACTCAATCTTGGTTTTGAAAAATTCTTATCATGCTATCTTTAGCTTCATTTCTATCACCATTCCATATTTTCCAACTACTGTTCCTTTCTCTTTGTTTCCAGCTTTTTCATTCAAATCACCAATAACTATAAATGCATCTTGATTGTATGTTTGACCAATTTCTGACTTAAGTTGTTGGTAGAATTCTTAGATTTCATCATCACTAGCTTTTTTAGTTGGTGCATAAATTTGAATAGTAATTGTATTGATGGGCTTGCCTATCATAAGCATCATTATACTTCATGAAGGATTTAGCAAGACCCCTTCTGACAATGAATGTCCTACCATTCCTCTTGATTGTGCTTCACCCAACACAGAAATCACATGATGTCTGATTCAAAAATGGTCCATACCAGTCCATTTCAGCTCACTAATGCATAGGACATCAGTCTTCATATATTCCATTTCATTTTGGCCACTTGCAATTTTCGTAAACTCATACTTCACCCATTCCAAGTTCTGATCATTAGAAGTATTTGCAGCTGTTTCTCTTAACCTTGAGTCATGCCCCATCAGCAAATTAAGAGCCCAAATTTTGCATTCCCAGAGGCTTTACCAGACTCACGCCACCACGGCCAACTCTTCTCCAAGCAATCAGCTCCTTGTCAGTCACATTTTGATTACCCTCAGACAAGAGGTGCTCAACTGCTGATCGTATCTCTGACAGGGTTCTGCTTCCTTTGTTCAGGTTTTCACGTATTTGACACTGGTTCAAAGCTGTGCATAAGACTTTCAGTGGCTTCTTCCTCCAAAATGGAGAGCCAAGTCTTTCTTAGTTGGCCTTTATCTGGAAGCTCCACTGAAGCAGTTCACTTTTAATTGATGCTGCCAATACCAATTTGAAATATCAGTGGCATAGCTTCCAGGATCACAGCAACACACAAGCCACCACGGTACGACAAACTGACAGACAAGTAGTTCAATCTTTATGGTGAGCAAATCATCAGAGATGCTAGCTTATATGAAGAAGAATGTGGTATCAGGATTGTATGAAGGCTTATTAACAACCTGTGATATGCACATAACACAGCCTTGCTTGGTGAAAATGAGGAGGAACTGAAGCACTTGCTGATGAAGATCAAAGATTGCAGCCTTCAGTATGGATTACAGCCAATGTAAGAAATCCCAAAGCCTCACAAGTGGCCCAATAGAGAAAATGGAGAAAAGGTTGACATTGTGAAGGATTTAGTCTTGCTTGGATCCACAATCAATCAATATTTGTGGAAGCAGCAGTCAAGAGATCAAAAGACATAGTGCATTAGGTCAATCTGCTGCACAGGACCTCTTTACAGTATTGAAGAGCAGGGATGGTATTCTCCATTGTGTCATATGCATGGGAAAGTTGGACATTGACTAAAGAGAACTATACAAGAATCAATTCATTTGAACCATGGTTCTGGAGAAGAATATTGAAAGGACCATGGACCACTAAAAGGACAAACTGATCTGTATTGGAAGTAGTAAGGCAAGAGGGCTCCTTAGAAGAAGCAAGGGTGGCAAAACTTCATCTTATATACTTTGGACATATTGCCGGGAGAGACCAGTCCCTGGAGAATGATATCATGTTTGGTAAAGTGGAGGGGCAGAGAAAAAGAGGAAGGCCATCGATGAGATAGATTGACACAGTGGCTGCATAGGAACACTTGTGAGGCTGGCACATGACCATGCAGTGTGTCATTCTGTTGTGCACAGGGTCCCTATGGGTTGGAGCCTACTTGATGGCACCTAACAACAAGTAAATAAAAGCATTTATTCTTAAAAGAATAAAGTATATGAGTTGTGAAGATTGATGTCGATCCTAATGATTCCTTAGTTAAACTAAAGGACATGAAATTTAAGATTTGTTAAGATGTATAAGGGAGAAAGGTTGGAATAACTACTTCCCCCCAAATCAGCCATTTAAAAACCCTTTGGGTGCAGAGTTCCACTCAAAAAAGTTTGGTCTCTAGCAGTTCAATTCTGCTCAAAGACAACTGGCATGTTCTTGTTAAAGAAGGGTAAAATATAAAATGTATTTTTATGATACAGCACACTAGCATTTCTGTACAAGAAGCCATCAAATGATATGTGTCATTGAAAAATGAGTATTTGTTTGCTTACAGGTCTGAGGTCATCTGGAATAATTTCTTCCACCTACAGACTCGCTGCCGTGACTTAGCTCTGTGGTCCCATTCTGAAGGTCAGACTGGTTAGGGCAGTAGTTACTTACCAGTTGCCAGGGAGCAGATTCCAATTCTTGATGAACCTGAAATGTCTACTTTTAAGATAAAAATTGGACATTTTTTCAGAGGTGAGCAAAAACAGATGATGACTTTTAAGATATACATTCAATTGCGCCCAATCTAATCAAGTCACACCAAGGCAAAAACACTAAGGGGCTGCAACGGAACAGAAGGGAACGGATCGGTGGGGTCCCCAGGGAATTCTGAAGGTGGACTTGGGGACAGGGCGTGGTACTCCAACAGATTGGACTGGAAAACACTCCTAAAGGTCAACAAATAGTCCTTGACCTAATTACAAGCTTTTCTTTCTTGTTGTGTTTTGTTTTGTTTTTGTCCTTGAATTGTTGTTGTTTTGTTGTATATTGTTGCTTGGTTTTGCTCTCCTTGTGCTATTATCTCCGCAGGTCTGTCTAAATAAGATAGGGTGGAGTGGATGAACAATCTGGAGAAGAAACAACAGGACCGACAGTTCTGCGGGGACACAGGGGAGGAGGAGCGGGGGTGGGAAGGTAGCGGTGTTAACAAACCCAGGGACAAGGGAACAACAAGTGATTCAAATTGGTGGTGAGGAGGGCATAGGAGGCCTGGTAGGGCATGATCAAAGGTAATGCAACCAAGAGGAATTACTTAAACCCAAATGAAGACTGAGCATGATAGTGGGACAAGAGGAAAGTCAAAGGAAAGAGAGGAAAGAGCTAGGAGGCAAAGGGCATTTATACAGGTCTAAATAAAAGCATGTACATATGCAAATATATTTGTATATGAGGATGAGGAAATAGGTCTATGTGCACATATTTATAGGTTTAGTATTAAGGTAGCAGAAGGAGATTAGGCCTCCTAAGTACTCCCTCCATGCAAGAATAATTTCTTCCCTTAAATTGGCACTCTATGATGCTCACCCTCCCAAAACAACCGCTGAAGACAAAGCAGGTGAATAAGCAGATGTGGTGAAGAAAGCTGATGGTGCCCAGCTATCAAAAGATACAGCATCTGGGGTCTTAAAGGCATGAAGGTAAAGAAGCGGCCATCTAGTTCAGAAGCAACAAAGCCCACATGGAAGAAGCACACCAGCCTGCGTGATCACGAGGTGTTGAAGGGATCAGGTATCAGGCATCACCAGAACAAAAAATCATATCATAGTGATTGAAGGGTGGGAGTGTGTAGTGGAGACCCAAAGCCCATTTGTAAGCCATTGGACATCCCCTTACAGAGGAGTCTCGGGGAGGAGACAAGCCAGTCAGGGCGCAATGTAGCAACGATGAAACATACAACTTTCCTCTAATTCTTAAATGTTTCCTCCTCCCCCACTATCATGATCCCAATTCTACCTTACAAATCTGGCTAGACCAGAGGATATACACTGGTCAGATAGGACCTGGAAATGCAGGGAATCCAGGATGGATGATCCCTTCAGGACCAGTAGTGTGAGTAGCGAAACTGGGAGGGTAGAGGGAGGGTGGGTTGTAAAGGGGGAACAGATTACAAGGATCTACATGTGACCTATTCCCTGGGTAAAGACAACAGAAAAGTCAGTGAAGGGAGACGTCAGATAGGGCAAGATATGATAAAATAATAATTTATAAATTATCAAGGGTTCATGAGGGAAGGGGGAGCAGAAAGGGAGGGGAAAAAATGAGGAGCTGATGCCCGTGGCTTAGGTAGAGAGTAAATGTTTTGAGAATGATGAGGGCAATGAATGTACAAATGTGCTTTACACAATTGATGTATGTATGGATTGTGATAAGAGTTGTATGAGACCCTAATAAAATGATTTAAAAAGATATACATTCAAATTGATATAGTCACTCCTGTACTCACTCCATTGGCCAGTGCATATCACTTGCCAATTTCAGTCTCAGAGGACTCAAAATATAGATTCTTCTTGTTTTAGTAGCAATGTAATAGACCTCGTACATATAAACTAGATTGTTTCTTTCTACTGACCACTATTAATTTTAATCCGAAATTCCATGTAGGAAAGTATAATTCCAAACACAGACTTTATCTATATTTGTTTCTCAAATGTGAAAAATGAATAAATAAAAAACAGCAAATAACTTCCAGTGTCAAGGTGCCAGAATATTAAGGTAATAAAGAAATGTGCACATAAAAAGCCATTATTTGTTCTCTCACTATCAGTGGAAACTAAAGAAAACTTGAAGCTAATCTCAAAAAGGAAAAGTATTCTTTGCTCATTGTCTCAGTATACACATTTAGGCATGCGTTATATAAATTCTAGAAATCTAATCTTCACTATTTGTGAATATTGAGAGTATGAACAGCATTTTCTGTAACAAATGAGAATATTTATAGCATTTAATTAGAAATGTCCATTTTTGTTCAGAACAATTGAAATATCACTTGGGATATTAAAAAATGGATTGGCATATTGGGCACAGCAGAACCTGCTAAAGACAGACTAACAGTAAACAACAATTTTCAAAACGCCTGTTGTTAGCTGCTATATCTGGCTTCATTGTGACTTCATTAGAGGTAGGTAGGCCTTTCTTCCTAACCCATCTTAGTGTGGAAGCTCCATGGAAGACAGTTCAGTGTCATTATAACACAAAAGGCTTCATGGACAGAGGGTGGCTGGGCATGAGTTGCTTTGGCTGGGAATCAAACCTAGATTTCCTACATGGAAGGTCAGAATTCTACCAGGGAAAGACTACTGCTCGCATTCACAAAATGAATGTATTAATAAGTGTTTGTGAGTTTGTTAAATACAGGAAATACTGCTTTTGAACAACAGTAAAAATTATTCTATGTAGACTTTTTCTGTTTGCTTTGCCCTCAACTAACTTGGAAGTATAATAGTCCTTTGTAGTGAACACTCATTTGACTTTCACAAAGCAAGCCTGGCTAAACAAAAAAAAAAAGACTTCTTGCATTATTTAGACATGGCTGAAAAGAACATTAATTCTTGGGGCCAGAGACATAATGGCACTATTGCCTAAATTTGTTTCATTGGCCAAGATATTAAAAAACTTAAATTTCCTTTGGAAACATTCCAACAATTGGTAAGCAAAATCCAAACAGAGGAAATAACAGTCCAAATGAGAAGTAAATTTGTGTTCTTATAATGTTTCTCTTTTTTAATCTCCTTTTTTTCTTTTCCTACCTGCAAATAGCTAGTGAACTAACTATGGCTAGTTGAATAACTGTTACCCTGGTTTTCCTGGCCTTTCCAATAAGTCCAAAAGAGTTTTATACTATTGAGATTTCCCAAAAGTTTCAAATTGTTGAGAGCTATACCTATTAAAATGCTTAATAACAATATGTGCATATTTATTGAATACTATGAGTTCTACAAAGGTCTCTCCAATCCTCAAACCCTGGAGAATATCTTTTTAAATCAATAACATTTCAACTTAATTTAATAATTTTGTAAGATCCCTTTTTGGAATACGCACGCACACACAAACACCCACCCACATGGAGGCTTCAAAAGGTTTATGGAAACAATATTTTTAATCCCTTCTTTAATTTCATTATTTTTAAATTTTTACTTTATGTTTTTGAAGCCCTTTATAGCTTCCATAATTTTATAGAATATACTGTTTTTATGGTGTTTTGGGTTCATAAAATCATCTCACTTGTGTTAGTCTGGGTAGAAACACATGTATAAGAGAGAGTTTTATATAAAGGGTAAGTGTACATTCAGAAAGCACCCCAACTCAGTGCTGCCCAGGCCCAGAAGTCCAACATTAACCCATATATGTGATACGATCTACAGAATTCTCCTCAATCTCACAAAGCATGTGCAATGATGCTGACTGCAGGAGGAAAGCTGAATCAGTAAGTGTGTAAGCATCTCAGCACTGGCAGGGGTCTCCACACAACTGCTCCAGCACCCAGGGCTGCATTGGGGTAAGTCCATGTGGATTTTCCATGAGGGTGTCTTACAGGAAGTGAGCATTGCCACCTGAAACAGGGAACTGGCTAAGGTACCTGCACCTTTGTCTGACCATCAGAAAGTAAAAGACTAAAGAATTAGAAAGACAAGGCTCACCAAGCCATTTAACTCTCCACCCTTCAATTAAACCCACATGTGTTTATTGGGCAGGCTGGCACAATAAACCTTAACTGTTTCATCAATTAAACTACTTTAAATGTATCCCTGTCTTATACTTCAATTTCATTCAATAATTTAGAACAAAGGTGTCAGTGGAGCATAGATGATTCAAGAAATTTGAAGGTAAATCCAAAAATATTGCTACAAAATCGCAGAAACATTTTTACTATTTTAAAAGTTTTATTGACATATAATTCACATCCCATACATTATAATAGTTCAAACATATTACAAAGAATTGTGTCATCAACTGAATTAGTTAGTTTATTGTGCCAACCTGGCTGATAAACACATGTGGTGTTAATTGAAGGGCAGAGGGATAAATGGTTTGGTGAGCCTGGACTTTCCAGTTCTCAGGTCTCTTGATTTGTGGTGGTCACAGCAGAGTACAGCTGCCTTAGCCAGTTCCCTGCTTCCACTGGCAAGGCTGACTTACCTCAAGACATCCCCAAGGAGAAGCCACATGGACCTACCCCGATGCAGACCTGGGCTGGAGCAGCCGTGTGGACACTGCTGCCAGCACTGAGATGCTTACACATTCACTGACTCAGCTTTCCTCCTACAGTCAGCATCATTGTGTCTGTTTTGTGAGATGGAGGAGGATTTTGTGGACAGATGTTGGACATATGTGTTAATGTTGGACTTGTGGGTTTTGGCAGCACTGGGTTGGGATATTTTCTTGATGCACAGTTAATCTATATATAGAACTCTCTTTTCTACATGAGTTTCTGTGGATTTGTTTCTCTAAACTACCCAGAATAGTACATCAACCATACAATTAATTTTAGAACATTTCTTCTTCTTTGTACTCATTGTTTTGTGTTTTTTTTTAATCATCTTATTGGGGACTTGTACAAATCTTAACAAAATCCATACAATATATCCATTGGGTCAAGCACATTTGTACATTTGTTGCCCTCATCATTCTCAAAACATTTGCTTTCTACTTAAGTCCTTGGTATTGACTCCTCATTTTCTCTCCCTCCCTGCCCCTCTCCCTCATGAGCCCTTGATAATTTATAAATTATTATTATGTCATGTCTTACACTGTCCGACGTCTCCCGTCACCCACTTTTCTGTTGTCCATCCCCCAGGGACGGGGTTATATGTCGATCCTTGTAATCAGCTCCTCCTTTCTACCCCACCTTCCCTCCACCCTCCTAGTATTGCCACTCTCACCACTGGTCCTGAAGGGTTCATCTGTCCTGGATTCCCTGTGTTTCCATTTCCCATCTTTACCATTGTACATCCTCTGGTCTAGCCAGGTTTGTAAGGTAGAATTGGGATCATGGTAGTGGGTGAAGGAAGCATTTAAGAACTAGAGGAAAGTTGTATGTTTCATTGGTCATACTGCACCCTGATTGGCTCGTCTGCTCCCCACGACCCTTCTTTAAGGGGATGTCCAGTTGTCTACAAATAGACTTTGGGTCCCCACTCTGCACTGCTTCTCATTCACAATGACATGATTTTTTTTTTCTTTGATGCCTGATAACTGATCCCTTCGACACCTTGTAATCACACAGGCTGGTGTGCTTTTTCCATGTGGGCTTTGTTGCTTCTGAGCTAGATGGGTGCTTGTTTACCTTCAAGTATTTAAGACCTCAGACCCTATATCTTTCAATAGCTGGGCACCATCAGTTTTCTTTACCACATTTTCTCATGCACAATTTGTCTTCAGCAATTGTGTCAGAAAGGTGAGCACCATGGAATGTCAGTTTAATAGAACAAAGTGTTCTTGTATTGAGGGAGTACTGAGTAAAAACCCAATGTCCATCTGCTACCTTAGTACTAAACCTATAAATATATGCACTTAGATCTATTTCCCCATCATCATATATAAATATATTTACATATGTACATGCCTGTATTTAGACCTCTATAAGTGCCCTTTGCCTCCTAGTTCTTTCCTCTATTTCCTTTTAATTTTCTCTTGCTCTAATATCATGCTCAGCCTTCATTTGGGTTTCAGTAATTCCTCTTGGTTACATTGCCCTTGATCAAGCCCTACCAGGTCTCTTGCACCCTCCTCACCACTGATTTTGGATCACATGTTGTTCCTTTGGCCCTGGGTTTGTTAATACCACTTCTTTTCCCCCTCTCCAATGTCCCCGTGAAACCATTGATCCTGTTGTTTTCTCCTCCAGATTGTTTATCCAGCCTATCTTATCTAGATAGACCTGTAGAGATAATAACATGCACAAAAACAAGACAGAGCAAAACAAAGCAACAAACAAACAACAAAAAAATGATCAAAAAACGAAAAGCATGTAAAAAGTTCAAGGTCTGGCTGTTTGTTGACCTTCAGGGTGTTTTCCGGTCGAGTCTGATGGAGTGCCATGTCCTGCCCCCAAAGTCTATTTTTGGTCTTCTCTCTGGACTTCCTGGCACTGCTCCCCTTGCTGCTCTGTTGCACAACCTTAGTGTTTTTCTCTGTGTAGTGGGGTCAGATTGGCGTAATTCCCCCACATGTCTCCAGTGTTGTCCCCTGTAGGGCTATGGGTCAATGAGGGATGTCGTGTCTCATAGTGGGGCTGGACATAAGGTCCTCTCTGTGCATTGGCTCCTCTGAGTAGGGATATCGTCCACAAAACTTGGTGGGCCAGAATGACAAAATAGCAGAAACTTTTACTAAACAAAACATCCAAGTGTGAAGCTATTGCTTCTCAATATTTTCACTATCTTGGTCTATATAATTTTTATTTCCAATGCCATTTTGTTGGAAAGTAATAAAGAAATCATAATTTTCAACAGCTTAATCACATAAAGATGTATTGTGTAATTTCTAGTAAAATCAGGTTCAGAACATTCTTTTCTATCTTGAACTCCCTGATATCAGCTTTTCTTTTCTCCCACCACTACTGTGTCACCCAGGAACTTTTGTTCTACTTGTGATTTCTGTAGGTTCATCAATCATGGGTTTCATATACAGAAAAACATATAAGAAACAGTAAAGAGGGCTACCCAAAATGACAAAATATATCAGAGGTAAGTTCCAATATGAAAACAAAACAGAAACAGCAAGTGTTAAAAACCAGATCAGCCCCAACATGTATCAGAGGGGTGGGAATCAAGTGACAAGGTTTTAATCATTCAAGTTAAGTTTATCATTTGATCTTCTATCATCATCTCTACAAGACTCTCTGTGTTGTAACCAGTTTATTCCAATCTATATTATGGATAGAGCAAAATCACTTTAGCCTTATTTCTGGTGTAAATATCACAAATGTATCTTGGGATTTGACTATCATCCATAGGCTTCTACAAACCAAAATCTCACAATTGAGGCTATGATATTGCTCCCTTCAGCTGCGTAGGTACAATCCTTCAGTCACTGATGTGGTGTGCTTCTTCCACGTGGATTTAGCTGACATGTCACTTACAAACAAGACTTGAAACCCACAAGTGCTATTTTATCTGATAGTCGGGCACCATCTAGTTTCTTCACCACACTTTGCTGCAGCATGCATATTTTCTTTGTTCCCCTGTTGAGAGTGAGTATCAAGAAGGGTCATAATATAATAACTAATTATCCTTAAATCAGAGCTAGGATTTACTGTGAACCAAAATCTCATTCATGTGTCCATGCTTGTTTATCTGTCTTGGCACCTCTTAGAAACCTCATTAATTTATGGTAGAGAACCTTATCGGTCATATCCTTGGAGCATAAAGATCTTCCACTAATATTGTCATTGATTAATTAGCCCCTGGTCTAATTTTTACACATTGTTGAGAGTAGGATATTGAACCAATGTAGGCTAACGACATATTGCAACACCTGAATAATTTGGTCTATACCCTTCCGAAGGCTGTGTTTCCAGTCCTCTGAAACTCACACAAGATAGTTCATGCTCATCCAGTTACACCATCAAAATGGTTAGTTTCACATACTCCAGGCACTCTAATCATGTTCTTTTTCAACGTGTATACATGCTTTAAGAACATAAAGAAATCTGGAGGGGCAAGATCAGGATTCTAGACTCAAATAAGTAATGTTTTCCAAAAAAATTCTTTTAGAATAGCCCTTGCTACCTTTGAAGTATGAGCAAGTGCGTTTTCATAATGGAGAAAATTTCTTCAGCGCAAATTAAATGGTCCTTTTCTCAGCATTGCAGCTTTCTTTTTTTTGTTTGTTTGTTTGTTTTAAACATTTTATTAGGGGCTCATACAACTCTTATCACAATCCATACATACATCAATTGTGTAAAGCATATCTGTACATTCTTTGCCCTTATTTTCAAAGAATTTGCTTTCCACTTAAGCCCTTTGCATCAAGTCCTCATTTTTCCCCTCCCTCCCCGCACCCCCTCCCTCATGAGCTCTTGATAATTTATAAATTATTATTTTGTCGTATTCTTTCCTGTCCGACATCTCCCTTCACCCCTTTTCTGTTGTCTGCTCCCCAGTGAGGAGGTCACATGTAGATCCTTGTAATCGGTTCCCTCTTTCCAACCCACTCACCCTCTACCCTTCCAGTATCGCCCCTCACACCCTTGGTCCTAATGGTATCATCTGCCTTGGATTTCCTGTGCCTCAAGCTCCTATCTGCACCAGTGTACATCCTCTGCTCTATCCAGACTTGCAAGGCAGAATTCAGATCATGATAGTTGGGGAGGAGGAAGCATTTAGGAACTGGAGGAAAGCTGTATTTTTCATCGGTGTTACATTGCACCCTGACTGAATCATCTCCTCCTTTAGACCCCTCTGCAAGGGGATCTCCAGTGGCCAACAAATGGGCCAACAAATGGTCTTCATTCACTATGGTAAGATATTTTTTTCTGATGATGTCTTATACCTGATCCCTTCGACACCTCATGATCACACAGGCTGGTGTGCTTCTTCCATGTGGGCTTTGTTGCTTCTGAGCTACATGGCTGCTTGTTTACCTTCAAGCCTTTAAGACCCCAGACACTATCTCTTTTGATAGCAGGGCACAATCAGCTTTCTTTGCCACATTTGCTTATGCACCCGTTTGTCCTTGGTGATCGTATCATGGAGGTGTGCACCCAATGATATGATTTTTTGTTCTTTGATGCCTGATAACTGATACCTTTGGAACCACGTGATCACACAGGTTTGTGTGTTCTTCCATGTGGGCTTTGTTGCTTCTGAGCTAGATGGCCGCTTGTTTATCTTCAAGCCTTTAAGACCACAGATGCTATCACTTTTGATAGCCAGACACCATCAACTTTCTTCACCACATTTGCTTGTTTACCGCTTTGGCTTCAGTGGTTTTGTCGGGAGGGTGAGTATCATAGAATATTAATTCAAAAGAAGAAAGCATTCATGCATTGAGGGAGTATTGAGTAGAGGCCCAAGGTCCTTCTTCCACCTTAATATTAAACCTATAAATATAGGCACATAGATCTATTTCCCCATCCTCATATATATATTTGCATATGTCCATGTCTTTGTCTAGACCTCTATAAATGCCCTTTGCCTCCTAGCTCTTTCCTCTATTTCCCTTGACTTTCCTCCTATCCCACTATCATTCTCTGTCCACACCTGGGTTTCAACTATACCTCTCTGTTACATTACGCTTGATCATTCCCTACCAGGCCTGCCACACCCACTTCACCACCAATTTGGA
The DNA here is from genome assembly GCF_050624435.1 of Tenrec ecaudatus. Lineage (NCBI taxonomy): Eukaryota > Metazoa > Chordata > Mammalia > Afrosoricida > Tenrecidae > Tenrec > Tenrec ecaudatus. The sequence continues at coordinate 129,482,716 of NC_134530.1, forward strand.
TCCCTTGTTGTTTCCTTGTCCCTGGGTTTGTTAACACCATTCCTTACACCCCCCACCTATCCCATGTCCCCCCCAGAACTGTCGATCCCGTTGTTTTTCCTCCAGATAGTTCATCCAGCCAATCCTAATTAGACAGACCTGCAGAGATAACAACATGCACAAGAACAAGACAGAGCAAAACCAAGTAACAGTATATAACCAGACAACAAAACAGCAACAACTAACCACTGACAAAGAACAAGACAAAACACATCAAGAAAGAAAAGCTTGCAGTTAGTTTAAGGATTGTTTGTTGACCTTTAGGAGTGTTTTCCAGTCCAGTCTATTGGGGCACCACACCCTGGCCCCAAAGTCCACTTTCAGCATTCCCTGGGGACCTTGCCGCTCCATTCCCTTGCTGTTCTGCTGCACTCCCCCAGTGCTTTGTCTCAGTGCGGTGGGATCAGGTCAGGCGCAATTCCCACACTGTCTCTGGTGCTGTCCCCCGCAGGGCCATGGGTCAGTGAGGGACGTCTTAGCAGCTTTTAAATGTTGTAAAATTTCTTTCTAGTAAGTGCTCATAATCATCTGTGTCCTTTGAGAAAATTTATCAGGAGTAACACTTTGGAATCCGAAACAAGAGCTGTCATTAAAAAAATAGTTGTCATAAACTTTTGATCTGACTTTTCTGCCTTGAATAGAATTGACACAGTTTAATCCCCTTGGAAGACACTATTTTGATTTGGCTTTCTTTATTAAGGTACCCACATGTGGCTAGGACACTATTTCATGAAAGAACTGGTCTGTTGCCATCCACTGATTACAGAGACATGTTTACAAACATTTCATAAATTTGTTTTTCATACTTTTTTTGAAGAAGGAATTATATGTAGACATCTAATTTCTGTTTCACTAAATTCTCATCCCAGTGATTTTGAGATGGTTAATAGCCTTTGATAATTTTCCTTATTCATTATCCAGTTTCTGCATGGAACCCTGGTGGCATAGTGGGTTATGAACTGGGCTTCTAAGCACAAGGTCAGCAGTTCTAAACTTCCAGCTGCTCCCCAGAAGAAAGAATGATGCTTTCTACTCCCATAAAGAACTTAAGTCTCAGAAAACCATAGGGGCAGTTCTACCCTGTCCTATAGAGTTGCTATGAGTTGGAATCTATGCAATTCAATGGCAGGGAGGTTTTGAATTGAGCTTCTACATGCCTCTGAGGAGATAGGGAATAACATGGCTTGTGTCAGGTGCTGAAAAAATGGTGTGAAGCTGGTGTTTGATCTCCTCTGATTTCACAAAGGGAAAGGAGAATCAAACTCCTATAAGTTAGAAGTCAGACATGTCTCCACACTCTGACTTCTTTAACCAATTCTGACACCAACTGTACTTATCTCAGTATTTTCTGTTTCTTAACTGGATTTGATAATTTGTGGAAATGGCCACAAAAAACTCACAGGTTCTACTTACGATCATGAGGTTTATTAGCAACTGGTTACAATTCGAGATCAGTAATTCTCAGGATACAGTTATTTGGTCAGGACAGCCTCTTCTCCAGCTGTTCTCACAAACATGCTAATGCCTATGGCCTCACGGCCTTTATGGACAAGCTTTACATGCTCTTTTAGCTCCCACCGTTCAGCCCTGTAGTTCCTTGATCTCTACTTTGCTTGGACAAAAGTAGCTCTGCCAATAAGTAACTACTGCTCCCCTAAGCCTCAGCCTGAAGACAAAAATACAAATAATGTGCAATAAGGAAAAGACCCCATTAAGATTCACAAAGCCAGAGAGGAGATGTCTGTCATGGAATAAGAAAAAGATATTTTCCCCTAGCGCAAATTCAGGTTGTGTCTATAGGGGAGGTCAACTGACCAAGTATCAGGTTTGATCTAGCTTAATCAAGGTTACAGTGTTCTCTGCCTGATAGTAAGGCTGTTAAAGACTCTTGCCTTTGTAGAGTGGATCTGCCAATGGCTCAGTCTGACTAGATATTCTGCAGATGGGAGAAGATGTCAAAAGTCCAGGAAGGAAAATTGTGTTTGGAGACTGATTATGGAAGCAATCGTACAATCCTGTTTGACAGGGTTGAACTATGGAGTGATATGACATATGCAGTAACTTCCAAGTGACAACAACAAACTTAGATCCAGGAATGGGTTTGGGGCCCACACTAAATCCAAGCTTAAACTTAAGAAAGTAGTAATTTTTTATGTCTAGAGTATTCTCAAATACATACTTAGATGCTAGTTCCATGTGAAATGACCTTAGGAAAACAATAAGAACAATTTATCCTTTGGGGTCTGGTTCCAAAGCCCCATCCAGAATAGCCTTGGGGTACCTCTTGTTCTGACCTTTTGTAGGATTGGCCAAGGATCCTTAATCAGTAAGTGACCTTTAACCAGATTGACCAGAGAGCCCTGCCCTCTTGCTGACCTGTCCCAGGACTGGCTATGAATTCCTGATGCAGATTCCCAGGGAGCACCACCTAGCAGCTGACCTTTACCAAGGTTGGCAGGGGGAGTGCCTCGTGACTGGTAAAAATCCAAGGAACATGCAAGTCTGAGTAACCCTCCTGAGAAGAACGTGTTTTCCGGACTTGGGGGCTCTGCGCTGAGAACCTCCTAAACTGAGAAACCCTAAGACAGAGACGAGGTAGAAGTTGCAAGGGCACCAAACAGTGGCAGGAGAATGTAAAGACTAGCATTTGGTCTAGAGCAGCGGTTCTAAACCTGTGGGTCGCAACCCCTTTGGGGGTCAAAGGACTCTTTCACAGGGGTCGCCCGATTCATCACAATAGCAAAATGACAGTTAGGAAGTAGCAACGAAAATAATTTTATGGTTGGGGGGTCACCACAACATGAGGAACTGTATGAAAGGATCGCTATATTCGGAAGGTTGAGAACCACTGGTCTAAAGGGAGCCAAGGACCAGTTGAGAGAAACGGTCAATAGTAGAGCCCATCAGTGATGTCACCAAACAGCTTCTAGTTAGACAATTTTTTCTGGTTGGTAAGAGTGAGCATAAGACTTTTTGAAGGATAAGCGCATCCCCATTAAGACATAGCATGGATTCCTTGAAAAACTAAGGTCCTTCATGAATCTATGAATATGTTCATCTCTGTTTATATTCTCCATTATGTCCCTTTCTGCCATCTCAAAGTTGTTATTGCAGAGACGGGACTTTCTTGAGTTTCCTGTGATCCTTGTAGTGAGTGATTGAACCCAGTAGAGAGGGAGTGTTGTGGGGAAACAGTTGGTTTCAGTGGTGATGAAGTTGGAGGAGGGGAATGTATTTGATCCGTGTGTAACAGGAGCTACCTTTCTACAGATTCTTATTGTCAGGGCTATTATTTCAGCTGGTGTCTAGGAAATGTCCCCAATTGAACAAGCTAATTTTTAAAACTGCAGTTCACACCAAATTACCCCTCACTCAGCTTGTAACAACTCCTCAGATGTCCTGTGTCTTCTCAGTGTGCAATTTCTCCTTTTTGTTTGATTGCTTTACAGTTTTACATCAAGTATGTTCCATTAAATTGTTTTGTTGTTGTTTTCTGATTATAAACATGAATATGTTTTAAGCGAAGAATTTTGAAAGAATTCCTAGAAGAGGATTGTGTAACTTATTAAAGCAAAATATAAAAACTACAATAAATAAACACTGTGACTTCAGTGACAAGATAGAGAAAACATTGAAGGAAGCCATTACAATTGTATATCTCCAACAAAGTAAGATTATCGGGGGAGAGAAATAGTTTCTTGGTATGAATTATCAGGGGTCATTATCGACACATTTGTAGAACCCACTAAAAAATAATACAATGCTGAGAGTTTTGAAAAAAGCTGTGAGTAAACAGATAGGCCAGTAAATGTTACTGAGAGATAGGAGTTTGGCTTGCTGGTCTGAAGGAACGACACCACAAAAGCCCCCCAAGGTAACAACTTCTCCAACTCACAGTCAACTCTCAGGACTTTTTAGCAATTAAAGAAAAGAGTTTCTTTGCCCTAACAGGAGTATCTCCATTCCTCTACTTGGCCACAGGACAAAACAGAATCATAGCACCCCTCCCAGAAGGGTTACTTACAAGCATAAACTCTACATTTGGGTCAAAAGATTCATAAGTAACTAATATATTTCCCTGATTATACATTGCCTATCTCTCCAAAAACTGAAAATAAACACGTCAGGGCAAACAATCTGTGTGAGTTTGGGGTTTTGACTACTGTTACCTGAATTATAGGGTAATGCCACTGAGTAAGCTCCCACTCCCAATAGCACAGGGTAAAACCAAAGGAAGCATCCTCCAGCCCTGCACCGTCTTCTCAACCGCTGGTATCCCGCTGTTGTACTACAGTGTCAAATTATTTCATTAAGGGTCTTCTTCCTTTACCCTACTCTGTCCTTTATCAAGCATAATGTCCTTATCTAGAGGTTAAAATAATTGGATTGAATTAATAGGTCTTCTTTCCCCCATAAGATTGTGTCCCTTGGGAGTAAGAACTATAATTAATCAGTCTATCTACTTGTTGTTGGGTACCTTCCAGTCATTTCTGACTCTTAATGACACTACGTACAACAGAAGGAATAATAATTCCCAGTCCTACAGCATATTCACAACGGTTGTTGTTTAAGCCCATTGTTGAAGCCGCTGTGTCAATCCATCTAATGGAAGATCTCCTCTTTGCATCTGACACCCTGCTTTACACTTTGAACTTCGTCCTTCAACACCATTGCTTCTTACTCACACGCGATCTCCTGAAATAGTGAACGATCGCCTAGCTCTTGTCGGCACAGCGACGCTGTGTGTTCTTTCCAACTTCTCTCGATGCTTCTTGCGTTATTCAATATTTTCTCTTTAAAATCTTTCAAGATTGCACCACGAGGCTTGAATATTTTTCTTGAGTTCTTTCTGGTTTCAGATATGCTGACTGAATTCTTCCCCTTGGTTCTCTAATTGTAGGTTCTTGCACATTTTGTCTTAACATTTGGCTTTGTCTTCTCAAGCTTCCCTTTGAAATTTTCTATTTAGCTCTTTGACTTCATCCTTTCTTCCATTTGCTTTTAGCTACTCTGCAATTAAGAGAAACTCTTAGAAAACTCTTCTGACATCCTCTTAGATCTTTTCTTTCTTTTCTGTCTTCTTAATAACCTTTGCTTTCTTCGTGAATGATGGCCTTGATGTCTTCCCACAGCTCATCAGGTCTTGTGTCTTTAGGTTTCAGTGTGTCAGATCTGTTCTTGAAATTCAGGTGGGATAGACTCAAGTTCGTGTTTTGACTCTTGTGGATTTGTTTTAATTTTCTTCATCTTTCCCCTGACCTTATATATGACCAATTGATGGTCTTTTCCACAGCCATCCACTGGTCTGCTTTTATATGCTAATATTGAGCTTCTCCATCATGTCTTCTCATAAATGTTGTCAATTTGATTTTTTATATTCCATCTGGGAAATCCATGTGTGCAGTCATATTTTGTGTTGTTAAAAAAATATTTGCTGTGAACAAATCATTGGTTTTGCACAATTCTATCATGAAATTTCTATGTTTCATTTCCATCACCAAGTCCATATTTCCAACTATTGTTCCTGCCTCTCTGTTTCCAACTTTTGCATTCCAATCACCAATAACACAAATGTATTTTGATTGCATGCTTGATCAATTTCTGATTGAAGTCATTGGTAGAATTCTACAATTTTGTCATCACTAGCTTTTATGATTAGTGCATACATTTGAATCATGGTTGTATTGACTGGATTTCCTTGAAGGTGGATAGATATGATCTGATCCCAGACAGCATTATACCAGTGGTGTGAAAGGACAATGTTCAAACTGCAGCAAACGCATTAGCCAGAAAAAGTTTCCAGGAGTAGAGAGAGAACCCACCGAAGTGTTTCCAAAAGCTGAAGAAGCACTGGAGGCACGTTCTCATCTATGGCAGGAAATTGCAAAGACAGCTACTTGGCCAACTGACCGGAAGAGATCTGTATTTGCACCCATTCAAAAGAAAGGTGACACAACAGAATGCTCAAATTATAGAGCAATATCACTGATATCACCCGAGAGTAAAATTTTGCTGAAAACCATCCAGCAAAAGTTTCAGCAGAGTGTTGACGGGGAGCAAGCCAGATTCAGAAAAGGACATGGAACATGGGATATAATTGCTGATATCAGAGGGATCTTGGCTGAAGCCAGAGAATACCACAAAGATGTTTACTTGTGTTTCATTGAGCACGTAAAGGCATTTGACTGTGTGAACCATAATCAACTGTGGATAATCTTGAGAAGAATGAGAATTTCAAAACACATCATTGTGCTCGTTCGGAACTTGTTCATGGATCAAGAGACAGTTATGCAAACAGAACAAGGGAATACTGTGTGGATAAAAATCAGGAAGTGTGTGTGTGTGTGTGTGTGTGTGTGTTGTATCCACTCACCATACTTGTTCAATCTGTATGCTGTGCAAATCAGAGAAACTGGATTAGCAAGAAGAGGGCAGCAGCAGGATGGGAGGAAGGCTTATTAACAACCTGCGGTATGCAGATGACACAACCTTGCTTGCTGAAAGTGAGGAGAACTTGAAGCACTTATTTATGAAGATCAAGGCAAGGATTGTGTCCTTCAGTATGGATTACAACTCAATGTAAGGAAGACCAACATCCTCACAACTGGAACCAATAGGTAACACCATGATAAATGGATATAAGGTTAAAGTTGTGCAGGATTTTATCTTATTTGGATCCACTATCAGTGCTCATGGAAGCAGCAGTCAAGAGATCAAAGAATGTATTAAATTCAGTAAATCTGGTGCACAAGTCCTCTTTAGAGTATTGAAAGCAAGGGTGTTACTTTGAAGAACAAGGTGTGCCTGACCCAAGCAGTGGTGTTCTACCTTGCCTCACATGCATGTGGAAGCTGATCATTGAATTAAAAAGATTGTAGAAGAATCTATGCATTTGAATTGTAGTACTGAAGAGGAATATTGAAAGTACCATGGACTGCTAAAAGCACAAATCTATCTAAGTTGGAAGAAGAAAGGTCAGAATCTTCCTTAGGGACAAGGATGGCAAGACTTTGTCGTACGCGTTTTGGACATATTGTCAGGAGAGACCATCCCCCAGAAAAGGACTTCATGTTTGGGAAGTAGAAATGTGTTGACAAAGAGGAAGCCTCCCAATGAGATGGATCGACACAGCACTGCATCAGTGCGATCAGTCATGGAAACTACTGTGAGGATGGCGCAGTGCCTGGCAGTGTTGCTTCTCTCGGGCATAGGGTTGCTATGGGCTGGAGACAACTTGCTGACACCTAACACCCACTTTATGGAGCATATATTTTTCTATCTGGTCCCTCCTAATAAAATTTCCAAAAAATTTCTGTTCTGTGGAACTCTGGGAAAAGAAATTTCCATTCCGTCAAGTCCTCATGTTTATGGTCAAAAGTAGAAAAATAATGTACTTATGTTGATCAGCATCTTCCAGAGTTCAACATTCTAAATGAAGCATTCAGGTTTCATTCGTAGAATTGCTGCTTTCCCTACATATCAGCTGCCATGTCATGTAAACTATTGTTCAACATTTCATTATTGAAGAGTTTAAGTAAAAGAAGAATGGAGGACAATACAGAGTTACTCTATACCCTTCACACAGTTTTGCCTAATGTTGACATTTTACATAAGCGTAGAACATTTGTAAAAACTAAGAAATTAACACTGACACAATGGTATTATATTAATGAAAATACATCTTCTGTTTGGATCTTACCAGTTTTTCTATTCACGTCCTTTCTCTGTTCCAGGATCCAATCCAGGACGCCATGTGGCATTTAATCGTCACCTGTCTTTAGCTTTGTCTACTCTGTAGCAGTTTCTCAGCCTCTCTGGACTTGGGTTTGATTGATTTTGTTTTAATGATCCTGACATTTTTTCGAGATTTGGGGATCAGATATTTTGTAGACAGTTCCTTAATTGAGTTATATCTATTGCATTGTGTGAAAGTCTGAGTGTTGCAATGATTAAAGTGCTCAGTTGCTAACCACATAATTAGCATTGGAGCCTACCAGCTGCCACATGATTGCCAACTGTGGCGGTCTACTTCCACAAAGATTTTCAACCTTCGGAAGCCCACGTGGCAGCCAACACGGTGCTACAGAATCGTTAGAGTTGGAGCGGACGCGTCGGCAGTGAGGTTGGTGTGGGGTATTATGATGTGATGAAATTAGGGTTGCAGATTCCAGGGCAGAACCTCAAAGAGATGACATGCACTTGTCAATTCATTTTTAAGATATCACATGGTATTGCCACTTCATAAAGTAATGTGAGCATTATACAGCACATGCAATGTATCACCTCATTCACACTAACAAGTCACTGTGACTAAACTCCCTGCTTTGGTGGAAAGATCCTGGCCAGAGTATTCCCATAAGTTTGGAATTAATCTATCTGCCCTAAATAATCTAATGTGGCTTTGGTTGGCCGCCTATAGAGGATATGTCAGGCCCTCTAAATATCTCAATGTGGTGTAGGAAGAGCCTTTGTTAGAAAGATTCATTTCGGGAGAAAAGCCAGAAGTTTGAAAAGTGTATGCTTGTTTCCTGTTGCACTGTCTCTAGAAATCCTTAATATGCGTATATTCTATCTATACAAAGGCACGCTGGGGACCCACCTGCCATGAGATGGAGGCCGAGCACCAAGGCCTAAAGTCAGTGTTGGGAAAGAAGCACCTGTTATTCCTGGCTCTGTTTGGGGCTTTTCCGGCAGAGTACCAGCTACGGGCTGGCCTTCTTACCTAAATACCGTCAGTTTGCGCTCACCAGGGGCACTGTGGCAGAAAGATACAGCTATCTGCTTCCACAAAGATTACTCACTGCCCTGTGGCTGTTTAGACCCACAGCGATCCTGTGGGAGTAGGACTGCTCCATGGGGGTTGCAGGACTTTGGTCACTGGAGCATCGCAGCCGTGCTGCACAGCGCGCCTCCCTGGGACTGCTGATATATGGCACAGGGTGGAGCTGGCGCGTCACCAGGCTTCACCAGAGCTCCTCTCTGTAAAATCACAGTCTTGGAACTTCTAGGCGGTGTTCTCTGTCAGAAATCAACTAGACGGCAACAGGTTTTGATTTTAGTTACTAACCAGTCGGCTGGTAGAGAACAGGAGGAGACTTTAAAAGGCTACCTTATTTTTGCTTTTGTTTTGAACCAAAAGAAGGATCCTAGTAAAAAAATTTGCTTCAATTATTTTAATTAGATACATGTACCGAACTACCTGAAAGCAAGGCATGTGCACTGCTAATAATATTAAAATGAAGAGTGTTGTGGGCGGTGCTGACAGGAATTTCTTTCTATCCCCAAACTTTATATAGCATAAATGAGAATTATTTGAAATATTTCATGAGGATGAGTTTTAGCTGGAAAAATCTAAAAATGTACAAATCACTAAAAGACATTTTTTCTCTTCCTGAAATAATTCCTCCTTAAATAAGATCCCTAGTTTAAAGAAAATTTGGGAAAGATTTTCCTTTGAGGGGAAAAACTCATACGATTGAAAAGATTTCACCTTCAAAGAGTTTTACTCCAGAGGGAGCCCCTTTGAGAATTTTAAGCATTGCATGGAAAATGTCTTCTTTGAAGATTTTCATGTTAAAAAACAGTTGCATGATTTGGGTATCCTCTTTGAAGATTAAAAAAAATAATATTTAAAGGACTTCCCTCCTTTGAATGTTTTCATGGTAGTAAGCAATGCTTTTCTGAGATATGCTGCTTTTGATATAAATGGTTTTTGTCCTTCCATTTCTCTGATTATTATTGCACCTTTAATTACTCTCTTCTAATAATTACTTTGTTTAACAATTTCGCTCCATTATTTGGTGGGAAATGCCACTACACCAAAACTTCTCCAGCACACTATAAAATTAGTCTTGTATTTGCGTACACTCCCTGGTCCGATCAGATTCAGAAACACCATAACATATACTACCAACATAGTAATGGAGCAGACATACATATGTGTCCCAACATAGGAGGTTTTATAAGAATCGGCAATGTCTGGATGGATTACTCAAGAGCAGCATAGAATTGTTATAGATGATAGAAAATGCCTCCATGAATAATTTCATTATCAGATTCCTAAATCAGATACATCTAGAGACAAAACATATATAGTAGGTGGACAAGGTGAGGTATATATCTTGACTAATAAGAGGTTTTTTTCATTTGACTAACTTCTACTGAGACTGTACTATGTCCTAGGTGCCAAAGAGGAAGCAGAATAGATTTGATAAAAGCTTAGTTCTGAAGAAGTTTACAAGCCATAAAATCACACAAGTAACTATATATAAAACACTTTATAACTTTGAAAACACTAAAAGAGGGAAAAGCACCATTCCCGTCAGTTCCTATATAGGTGAACTTTCTTATAAAGTTATAGGTTCAAAACAAACAAACAAAAGAACCTTCCCATTTAGTTTTTTTTCCCCTCTATTTAGAAGAAAAAAGCAACACTACATACTTTAACACTACATGTAAGCACAATTAAAATTGGGAATAAGATCCCAAAACTTTCCCTGTTTTATTATTAGTATTATGCTTTCTTTTTCTTAGTCTTTTTTATTAGTGGTCATTAGATTTTATGTTACCTTGAAGATATAAAAAAGTGTAAGGGTAGAATTCAACTATCAATCAGATCACAGCCTTGGGTGTGTGGCCTCCGTATAAGTGGGGAAAACTGCCTTTCCCACTGTCTCTCCCGTTTTACCTTCCAGCTTGCTGCGACTCTGCCCCCCTGAGACCTTCTAGTGTCCTGCCATGTTTCCACTGAGCAACCTGTGATCTTCATGCTCGCATGCCACGTCACCTTTCTGCCTCACCGCAGGTGCCTATGTGAGTCGGAAGAGGGACTCGGGCACTAGTATCCGTCTGGTGGACTTGAGTTGGACAGGCCGGGCCACCTTCTGGATCCACAACTACGTAGAGGAGTGTCACTCGATTTGTTTTTCTAGTCAACCTGGCCTAACACGGTCATTAATTTTTCTTTTAATTTGAAGCTTCCTTTGAAGTCATATCACTCTCATGTTTAATAACAATAAAAATGGAATTGTTATGGCTGATTTAGTAAGAATGACCATAATGCAATTAAATCTCTCCAGGGCTGACACTATGTGTCATTTATTAGTATTTAATCCAGTCCCTAGTAATATGTGCACTGTATAGTCATAGCGTTGCCATATTTGGCAAAAAAAATATTAGATGCCAAAAATATAGGAGATCCATATTTTAGCTGAAAACAATTAATTTTTATGTTGTTTTCATGGTACATACTTCACAAATCATACAATTTAATTGCTCAATCATATTAAAAAGATATGCAATCATCATCATAATCAATTTCAGAACATTTATTCTCATACTCAATGTTGTGAGCTCCCCATTGACCCCCACCCTCTCCTAGCATGCCCCTACCCAGTTGCTGTCTCTATAGATGTATGTACCTTGGATTTCATATATGGAAAATAATACAACACAAAGCACAATTATGCACAGCAAACAAACAAAACCCAATAATAATGACTAGGTCAAGTTTAGAAAAACCTCAACTAGAAAGCAGAAAATATTAAAAACTGGAACAACTTTAAAATGGGTTAGAAGGGAGATCAAATGATAAGATGGGGCATTTTAGCCTACAGCCCTGGATTGATAGCGAGGCTACTGCCATCCTTCCGTTACGGTCAGAGGGTCTCGTTGGCGGCTTAATCCTCACAGCGAAGCTGCACATTAAATTTGGACTTTCATTGTCATCCATAGCTTTTGTCAACTATGTTCACAATTTAAGCTCTGATACTAATCTCTCCTTTGGATTTGGTTTTGTTATTTAGATTCCTTGGATCAACTTGGCTGGTGTGGTTCTTCCATGTGGACTTAGCGTGCACGGATAAGAAATGGCAGCTTATTTTGAGACTAGTCCTAAAACTTCAGGTACTGTTCTTTCTGGAAGCCAGGCACCATTTGGTTTCTTCACCACACTTGCCTATCGCACCCATATCTTCAGTGATCTCTTCATGAGGGCGAACATCAAGCAGGGCCATGTCATAAGAACTAATTGTCCTTATATTAGGGCTAGAATTAAGTTTAAGCCCCAAACCCATTATATAAATGTTTATATATTATTTTAGAAATATTACATGCCAGTGGACTTAGGCTGAAATGCCCTAGTGTGAGAAGAAGCAGATGACCGTCATCCCAAAGTGATGGAATTGACCGTTCTTGAACTTTGGTTCAGATCCTGTGCTTTCAGGATACCCAATGAAAGGCGGCCTCATACTACCATGTATTTGCTATTTTAATACACCTTCCCCTTGCTTGCTTACGACGCGTATTCATCATGAATTGGTCAAAAATTGAGTCCTGGTCTGTTGCATGGACTGCAGAGTTCTACCTCAGAATCACCACTCCTCTCCTCCAGCAGCAAAGGATCGATGATGTTAAATGAATGAAACGGATGCTCACACATGTTTTTGTTGGACTGTCTCATTAGGGTGCTGCATAAGGATCTCTCAGTAATCTTCATATTATTTTTTGAGCTCTGACTCAATGCCAACATTTTTTTTCAGCCCAAGTTATACTTCTTCCTGTTGCCAGTCTGTAGTCCAACAGTTTCCCTGGTCAGTAAGAAGAATAAGGGGAGTCAGAAGGCAGCATTACCTGTACTAGAATCAGATTAATTTCTTGGTTCTGTCTCTGAGCGCTGTGTGAAACATCCCCGTTTTTAACTCTCGTCTTTATCAATCCAATTCATACAAAACCCAGCACATCTTCCAGCTTGGCTGAATTTCCTGAACATTTTGTACTCTGTCTAATCATAGATCCTTGTGAGATTTCATCCTGATGACGCCATGTGCTTGAGTGACCGATCTTTATAATACGGGGATAAATCAAAAAGCACTGCTGCCAGGGTTCCAGGTGACACATGGGTTTATTTTCAACAAGACATATTTAGATATGTCTGCAACCAGTGGATGGCTGCAGAAAAGTTCTCTTGGTAACAATTTTGTCGTAGCTTCATTTGGATGTCTTCAAAAACAAATGCCATTCAAAACAGTGGCTTCCAAGGGCCAGTTCAATTCATGGCAGAGGGGTCAGCTCAGAAAGTTATAACAATTACATTTTGAGATTCCAAGTGATTATTTTAATAGATTTCTCCCCACAAAAAAACACAGGGTCCTATAGGGTGATATTAAAAAAGAGTTTTAAGAAATTTGGAAACTGCATTAGTGAGAAAAATGCAGGAAATGTGTTCTGAGGAGCATTGGTGCTTCTATCACCACAATGTACCTGCTTCTTCTTTGCCGGTGCAATGAGAAGGTTGTGGGGAAGTCTTAGTTCATCTACCCTCTAACTCTTACAGACTTTTTTTTGTTCCCCAAACTCAAAGAATTTGAGTAATATTATTGATATCTCAAATAGACGTCAAAACTACCCCTTTAGCATGGCATGCAGGGGAAAGTTCAGAGTTTCTCTGAGAAAAGTTACACCGATGGAAAGTTACACCGATGGAAACTTGCACCGATGGAAAGTTACGCCGATGGAAAGTTGCACCGATGGAAAGTTACGCCGACGGAAAGAACACCTTCTGAAGTATACAGGTCTACGTGCAGGTTATGTCAAGACATTTTCGTTTAATATTTTAGCTTAATAAAGGGCATATTGATTTGTAGCAGTACGTTTTGACTTACCCTCATCTATTTAGCAAACAATTACAATGAGTAGTTGTTAAGGTGAGCTGAATTATTTTGAGAATTGTGCAATCACAGGCACATCATTGACCATTATAGAATGGCATTTGGTGAGTATATATTTAACGGTACAGTAAAACATTTCTAAAACTTTAGGTTTCTAATACTCTTTGGGTGTGCATGAGATTTCTTTCAGTGCCAGCTGTCGTTCAGCAGTTTTGTGCCAGTCTTCATATATATGGAAGTATTCCATAGAAATATCAAATAACTCAAGTGTCAGTTTCAAAGGGCAGAGAGCTAACTTTGAGGGATCAAAGAGAGATCAAAGTGTGCTTTTTTTCTATTGCAAATATACTAACATATTCGAGAGCCCCCTTTTGTTCCCATAGTTCTTGTACAAGATGATTTAACCAGGGTATCCTATGTGTTGCCCATCATGGTACTTGTCACACCTTCTGGTGTGTATTGTGAGCTTTCAGGGGGCAATGTTAACAGTTCCCCTCTGTGGAAGACTGTCTGCTTCCTGAGAACAGCCTCGCGCTCCCTCCTCAGTCTAACACAAACCTAAGTCAAGGGTATCTCTCAATAAGTCTTTGTTTATGTGAATAATTACCTAACCTAGCAAATGAAATGCAGCAGCATAAATAATAATTCTCCAGCTTTGCTTTCATTTCTCTTCTACAAATAGCCACCAGGCGCCTAGGTGTCTGATGGATGTAATCCCACCCCTGGCCTGTACCTTAATAATGATTATCTCTAAAGTGGGGTGTGAGCCACCCTTGGCCAAGGAAGAATCAATTCTTGGATTTTGTAGGAATTGTTACAAAAGAGAAGCCCTTCCCGCTCTGATTAAGTAGGAGCCTGGTAAGGCAAAGCTCTGTAAACCTCAAATCTCCAGCGGCTGCCCCCTGAGTGAGATCAACAGGGAACAAAGAAGGGCTGAGGGAAGGGTAAGACTGAGGCTTCCTGATGAATTTTGAATCTGTGACTCCAATGCTACCTCATCTTCTCTATCTCCATTCTTTCTGTTTCATGAATTCATGCATTCCCTTTTACTGTTTTAATGCATTTAAGATGCATTTTCAATCACTCGCAAACAAGAGTGTTGCCTGAAGTAGCAAGTTTTTTTTGTTTATAAAAAATTAATTAATTAAAAAAATTTTTTTTTACATTTTATTAGGGGCTCATACAACTCTTATCACAATCCATACATATACATATACATACATCAATTGTATAAAGCACATCCGTACATTCTTTGCCCTAATCATTTTCTTTTTTTCTTTTTTTTTTTAATCTTTTTATTGGGGCTCATAAGGCTCTTATCACAATCTGTACATACATCAAATGAGCAAAGCACCCTTATACATTCATTGCACTCATCACTCTCATAATTCACCTTCCACTTGGGTTCCTGGAATCAGCTCGGTTTCCCTTTTTTCCCCCATCCCCCTCCCTCCCCGATCCCACCCCTGGTCCCTTGATAGTTTATAAATAATTATTATATCTTATCTTACACTCCCCGGCGTCTCCCCTCACCCGCCTCCCCCTTGACAATCTCCCAGAGAGGAGGTTACACATAGATCTCCGAGATCGGTTCTCCCTTTCTACATGCCCTTCCCTCCTGGTGTCACCACTCCCACCGCTGGTGTTGAAGGGTTCGTCTGTCCTAGATTCCCTGTGCCTCCAGATCCCCACTGCACCGCTGTACATCCTCTGGTACAACCAGGTCCGCAAGGCAAGGTAGGATTGGGGTCATGATGATTGGGAGGGGAGGAGGCGTTCAGGAACTAGAGGAAGGTTTTGAGTTTCATTGTTGTTACACTGAACCCTGTGTGGCCCATCTCCTCCTCACTACCCCTCTGGAAGGGGTGTTCAGCTCTCTACAGGTGGGCATTGGGTCCCCATCATGCACTCCCCCTCTTTCACGGTTATGTGTTTCTCACCACCACCCCATCTTTGATGTTGGAGACCTGGTCTCCTCTGTCCTTCATGGTCACCTATGTTGGTGTGCTGCTTCCGTGTGGGCTCGGTTGCTTCTGGGCTAGATGGCCGCTTGTTTGCTTTCAAGCCTTTAAGTCCCCAGACGCTATATCTCTCAGTAGCCGGGCACCATCCGCCTTCTTCACCACACTTGCTTATGCACACTTTCGTCTTCAGCCATTATGTGAGGAAGGTGATCGCACAATGATTGTTTTTGTTCCTTTGTATCTGCTACATGGTCCATTCAACACCTTGTGTTCGCTTAGGCCGTGTGCTTCTTCTCTGTGGGCTTTGTTGCTTCTGAGCTAGATGGCCGCTTATTTGCCTTCAAGCCTTTAAGACCCCAGACGCTATATCTTTTTTTGATAGCCGGGCACCATCAGCTTTCTTCACCACATTTGCTTACACACATGTCTGTCTTCAGTGATCATGTCGGGAAGATGGGTATCCTGCAATGGCTGCTTAGCAGGGCGAGGTGCTATTGTATTGGGGGATTATGCATGAGGAGGCCCAATGTCCATCTGCTACCCTATTACTGAACCTATAAATATATGCATATAAATCTATTGCCCCCATAAACATAAATATATTTACATATGTACATGTCTGTATTTAGGGTTCTCTGTATGCACTTTGCCAATGTAGATGATCCATTTGAAGAACCATAGTAATTAGGAGCAAGGTTTCTCAATGCCAAGGTAATTATAATTAAATCTCAAATTTGTCCGTGTGCATTTTGTTATTAAATATATAGTACGCATTGTTGGTCTCCTCACCAGCAACTGTTCCATGGCTTCTAAGTAGGAATTAGTGCTGCATTTTTCGTCGAACCAACTTTCCCTGCTGCTCCAGTAAATCAAAACACATCCAACCCTCCAGCTTCAATGATTAGTAAAAGGATGGGCACAATGCAGAGGATGGTTCACTCAGAATAAGTCCCAGAACTTTGATTCCAAGTTAAGAGGAAAGATGTCTTTCTCCCTTATCAATGATGCTGCACAAATGTTATACACTGGAGCTGGTTCAACAGTGTGGCTGCCATGAGTAAAATTCTCTGAGGACAACGTCAACGAAGAGGATGCTGACACTGGGGAGAGCAAAGACACAGAGAGCTAACGCACCACTTAACTCTATCACCGGGCTTTTTAGGTTTTAGTTTTGTGAATCAGTACATTCTCTCTGCTGTTAAAGCTAATGGAGTGGGTTTTCAGTTACTTGCCACTGTAAGCGTTCTGCTACAAAGGGTTAATTAATTCACCCTCAGCCAAAAAAAAGGCAAAGTGCCTATTGCAAACAATATTATTTTGCTCAACTATTTTTTGTTTGCTTGGTTTTGGTCTTTATCTTATGTGGCCTACCAATTTTCCATACAGTCTTGACTACTGCTTTACATTTTATTACATCCTGTTTTGCTTCCAAGTTATTTTGTTTGTCTTGTGTCCTCACCTAAGATGCAAGCTCCCTTTCAGGAGGGAACTTGATTTATATTGTAATGAATATATATGTATATGTGTGTATATATATATATATATGCAATTTACTCTCTTCCCCATGAAACCTCTAGTAATATACCTTTTTTTAAAGAACCAAAAATGATATATGTGAAATCATCTTGTTCAGAACATGGCGCAGAGTAACAGTACAATGCTTGTTAAACTGAAAGTGAGTTTTAATTTTGATAATAACTATTGAAAATGACAGTATCTGTCATATATATCCCATAAAGATATATAGCCTCAAAAATCCTATATTGGGTTCTTATGAATCAGAGTCAACTAATGGCAGTAGGTTCATTTTTGTTTTGTTGTTGGTTTTTCCTTTTCATAAATTAGGCTAGTCTATGTTAAGGACTTGGCATGTGTACTTCCAATTTAATCCTCAAACTCAACTCACTGTCATCCAGTTCCTGCTGACTTATCGCGACACTACAGGACCGGATATCCCCCACCCTGGGGGTTTCTGAGACTGTAATTGTTAACAGGAGTAAAAAGCCCGTCTTTCTATCAAAGAGTGTGGGTGGTGCTTTCACACCGTGGACCTTACAGATCGCAGCCTAGTGAGTGACCATCACAGCACCAGAGCTCCTCTTCAATCCATGTAGGATGAAATATAACATAGCATCTAATATATTTGACAAAAATAATGCATTCGATAATTATATAAAATATTAAATGCTACAAATATGTATTTTAAATAAATATTACAAATATAAACAACATCAATATATCATATGTATACATATAAATTATATATAATTTTTATATGGTATAAATAAATATACTATGCTATATAACATATCACTAATCTTTATTTTACATAACAGAAAACTAAGGCTAAATACTAAATAAATACATATATTCAAATATCCTCTGTTTTATATGTACACATACATATACTCTCACTTTCCTTCCTGTACCTACTCATGTTCCTAATCTACTTCCTATACGTACCTATCCATGTGTATTCATGGATCACCTTCTTACAGGACTATATACATGACAATATTTATGTTGTCTTGAATTCTAGCAGAACTCCCACGGTCTTCTATGCCTCTGTCATTTTTCTGCCAACCTCCTTCCCAGTGGATAGCATCTTCCCCTCCACCCAAGTTCACACTCATCTGACTCATATTTTAAGTCTAGAGAGTTGAAGGCCAGAGACACCACATTAGTTAACCAGCATATGCAGCTGGTTTGAAAGCATCATCAAGGGAAAGGAAGTAAAAAGGAGGAGCTGCTATTCTGGTCTTTCTACTCTCCACCCAAATCCTGGCATACTCTAAAGAAGTGGTTTGTGGGGGAAGTGAAAGAGGAAAAGAGACCTGGAAGGGGAAGGAGAATGGGAAGGCGAATGAGCCAATGTTAAAAACACATCATCTGGCAGCTCGGAAACAGCACTAGGAGGCGCGTGCACTTGTGTTAACTTGAGCACCGCGGTTAGTGGTTCTTGCCTGGATTCTCACTTTGTTAGCATGAGATACTGATTAATGTTCTTTAAGGTTTCAGTTATCTTCCTAATACTCATCCCGTTGGATTCAAAGGCCATGATCAAAGTATTAAACATCACACTGCAAGACACTCTCTACAAAGAGCATTATTTTAGTAAAACGGAACAGTTGTCCAACTTTAGTGAATAATGCCTCCTTCAGGAATGTTCACGTCATCATCCATGGAGCCTCTGGGCAGATTATGTTGCATGGCCACGGGGACTTTTAATATTTGGCTGCATAAAGAATCCTTATATGGAAAGGTTTACCTGAATTATCTAGGTGGGCCCTGTGTAATTGCAAGAGTCCTTAGAAGAGGAAGGAAAAAAGGCTAGAGAGAAAAGGGTGAACGAGAGTTGCGAAAATAGTTTAGAGTTCAAAGTGGTGTGTTTTGACGCTGGCTAAAGAGGACACAGACAAGGACCAAGGACAGTCTAGAAGCGGGGAAAAGCAAATAAAGGAATTCTCCCCTAGAATCTACAGAAGGAATTGTTGTGCTGTGGGGGGTGTTGAGGAAATTATGACTCAAAGTGATATCATGTGACAAAGCAGGACTGCTCAATAGGTTTTTCCTAGCTGTATTCTTTATGGAATTTACATGAAAAATAATGCAGCATCAGGATTTGGAGGAAGGCTTATTACCCTGTGATCTGCAGATGACCCAACCTTGCTTGCTGCAAGTGAGGAAGATGTGAAGCCCTTACTAATACAGATCAGAGATTGCAGCCTTCCGTATGGAGGGAACTGGAAGATTGGAGTCTCCGATTCCTTAATGTTAGCAGCTTACGATTCATTTAAAACTTTAAATTCCAGAATTATAAAATGATAACTTTTTGCTATTTTAAACTATTAAATGTGTGGTAATCTGTGAAAGCAGCAATACAAGAAAACATATTAACTAGCTGTGTTGTATACTGTCTATAAACAACTGGCAGAGCAAGAAAAGTAGGCAGAGACAGAATAAAGTAAGGTTTCGGGAAGAAAAGACCCCTGCTCCAGGGGTATGATTGAAATGTGACTGTGTCAGGGTATCAGCTCTCAATAGACACAGGGGTTCAGGGCTGAATATATGAACTAAACCATCCAATTATAGGGAACCTCAAAACTTCTATTGGAGCTATTGAGAAATAGATTTTCTATTTTCCATTGGACTTGATTTGAAAGAATATATACTGAAATCCCCTATCTAACATTGTGATCAACAGTGACTCAGCACCGAGTTAAAGGGGAAAAGTCAGATCTTATTGTAATTGCTTTAAGTTCCTGTGCTCAAATATTTCAACTATAATCTATACATATACATACATATACATCAGGTATCTATTGTTGTGTAATGATGCCCAGGTGGCACAGTAGTACTTGGCTGCTAATCAAAAGGTGAAGGGCCAAATCCACACAGCTCTCCACAGGAGAAAGGTGTGAATAATTTGCTTCTATAAAGATTTACAGCCTTGGAAATACTGTGTGGGCAGCTCTACTCTGTCCTATAAATTTGTCATGACTCAGAATTAACATGATAGAAGTGGGTTAGGTTTTAATATTGTGTAAAAACAACCCCAAAACTCAGTGGATTAAAACATTAAGCTTTTATTGTTCATGAGTCAGTGGGAGAGGAAGTAGTTAAGTTGATCAGGTCAGCTCATTTTTTCTGGTTAGGCTTACTTATATGCATGTGATAATCTAGAAGTGACTGGTCTACCAACCCAAACCAACTGAGTTGATTCTGACTCACAATGTCCTTAAAGGTTAGAGACAAGGACTGCTCCACAGGCTTTTTCAGGCTGTACATTTTTACAGGAGCAGAGAGCCTCGTGTTTCTTCTGCAGAGCGGCTGGTGGGTTTGAACCGCTGACTTGGTGGTTACTAGCTCAATGGGACCACTAGGGTTTCTAGACAGGTCTAGGATGGCGTTATTTACATATTTGTTGGTTGATTGGCAATAGATTTGAACAAAAGGGACTATCCTTGGTCTGTCCTTATCTAACAGATTAGGTCATACCTGCTCACCTAGCAAATACATCTGGGAGAGGGCTGCCTCCTCAAAGTAGGAGCAGCCTTAAGGAATGGAGTAAAGCTTTCAGGAACTTCATTTGCTGATGGAGTGTGACTCAAAATGAAAAGAAACAAGCGCAAATATCTACTAATAAATGGAACATGGAATGTTCAAATGAATCCAGAAAATTGAAAGCTATCAAAAATCAAATATACTGCATAAAAATCAATGTCCTATATTTTTTGATAGCCGGGTACCATCAGCTTTCTTCACCACATTTGCCTATGCACCCATTTTGTCTTCAGCGATCGTGTCGGGAAGGTGAGCATCAAGGAATGCGAGGTTATTAGAACAAAGTGTTCTTGCATTGAGAAAGCACTTGAGTAGAGGCCCAATGTCCATCTGCTACCTTAATACTTAACATATAAATATATTTACCTAGATCTATTTCCCTATCATTAAATATAAATATATTTACATATGTGCATGCCTGTATTTAGCCCTCTCCAGAACCTCGTATGCCTCTGAGGTCTTTCCTTTATTCCCTTTTACTTTCCTCTTGTACCACTATCATGTTTGGCCTTCATTTGGGTTTCAGTAATTCCTTACTATTACATTGCCCTTGATCAAGCTCTACCAAGCAAGATATAGCGTCTGGGGTCTTAAAGGCTTGAAAATAAACAAGCGGTCATCTAGCTGAGAAGCAACAAAGTCCACATGAAAGAAGCACCCCAGTCTGTGTGATCATAAGATGTCGATGGGATCCGGTATCAGGCATCAAAGATGCAGAACAAAAGAATCATATCAATGTGAATGAAGGGGAGTCAAAGTGGAGACCCAAAGCCCATCTGTAGACATGAGTATCCCCTTATAGAAGGGTGACGAGGAAGAGATGAGCCAGTCAGGATATAGTAGAGCACTGATGAAACATACAACTTTCCTCTAGTTCTTTATTGATTCTCCCCCCACCAACTATCATGACCCCAATCATAACTTATAAACTAGCTAGACCAGAGCATGTACACACGTACAGATCTGGAAACACAGGGAATCCAGGACAGATAACCCCCTCAGGAAAAATAATGAGAGTAGTGATACTAAGAGGGTAAGGGAAAAGTAGACGGAGAAAGGGGAAACAGACCACAATGATCTACATATATTACCCCATCCCAGGGGGATAGGAAAGTGGGTGAAGGGGGACATTGGTCAATGTAAGACATGAAAAAAATTAATAAATTATCATGGATTCATCAGGAAGGGAGCATCGAGGAGGGAGGGGAAACAATGAGGAGCTGATACCAAGGGCTCAAGTAGAGAAAACTTTTGAAAATGATGATGCTTGACAGAATGGATGTTACGTATAGATTGTGATTAAGAGCTGTATGAACCCCCCAATAAAATGGTTTTTAAAAGAAAATATTCCAACTCAAACTACATTACTTTGACTACATGAGTTAATGTTTGATGTGTCTATTTTTATCAGTTATCTTTTACTCTAGTAAACAAGTTCAATATTATTAATCTTATGATAATTAAAACAGTAACTAATTTTTTTAAAAAAATCAATGTACTAGACATTAGTAAACTCTCACTGCCTCAAGCCAATTCTGACTCATAGCAAACAGGAGTAGACAGCTATATCTCTTTCCATGGAGTGGCTGGCAGTTTCAAACTACTGACTTTACGGTTAGCAACCCAATGAGCCACCATGAAACCACCAGGGTTTCCCTGACCCAGGCAGTAGTTGACTGAAATGGACTGGTGAGGAAAACAGTTATTTGGTTTATTCTACCCAGAATAACAAATTGGAGAAGAATAGAATCACATCCATTATCAAAAAGAACATTTAAGATCTATCTTGAAGTACAATGCTGTCTGTGATATGATGAAATCCACATGCCTATAGGGAAGATCAATTAATATAGCTACTATACAAATGTATATAAAAACCATTAAATCCAATGATGAAGAAATTAAAGTATTCTACCATCATTTTCCATCTTAAGTTGGTTAAGCATATAATCAAGATGCATTGATAATAATTGGTATGTAAAAGTTGGAAACAAAAAGGAAGGGTCAGTAGCTGGAAAGCATGGTCTTTGTGAAAACAATTAAGCTAGAGATAACATGATAGAATTTTATAAGACCAATGACTTCTTCATTGCAAATATTTTTTTCAACAACATAAGCAGTGATTGTATGTATATATGGACCTCACTAGATGGAATACACAGGAATCCAAATGACTATATTAGTGGTAAAATGCAATGGAAATATTCAATATCACCAGCCAAAGCCAAGCCAGCTATTGACTGCGGAACTGCATTATCAATTGCTTATATGCAAGGTCAATTAAAGCTAAATAAAATTAAAATGAATCCACAAGAATCAAAATACAACCTTGAGTATATTCCATCCAAATTTGGAGGCCATCTCAAGAGTATTTGACACATTGAGCACTAATGACCAAGAACCAGATGATTTGTGGAATAACAGCAAAAATATCATACTTGAAGAAAGCAGAGTATCATTAAAAGACAGGAAAATAAAAAGGGTAATGTGAATGTCAGAAAAGACTGAAATCTGCTCATGAACAATGTCATGTGATAATTACACAATAATCTTTATGTTCTTTCTTGGTGGTAATCAAATCTCTCTTTTTCTCTTTGGTTTTCTTTGCTGAATCTCTTATAAGGTCTAACTGATTACAAGAATTTACATATAACCTCCTTCCTGGGGAATGGACAACAGAAAAGTGAGTGAAGGGAGGTGTCAGACAGTGTAAGATATGACAAAATAATAATAATTTTTAAATTATCAAGGGTTCATGAGGGAAGGGGAAGTAGGGAGGGAGGGGAAAAATGAGGAGCTGATACCAAGGGGTCAAACAGAAAGCAAATGTTTTGAGACTGATGATGGCAATGAAAGTACAAATGTGCTTGACACAATGGATGGATGGACTGTGATCAGAGATCTAAGGTGATGCAGACCACAAGCTAGAATAGCTCCCCTTACAGCATATCAGGGCTACAATCTGTATGATGTTATTGCATTCCACCCCAATCCCCTTACAATTGGTTGGCTGGTCACATTATATCCCATCATCATTATATAACTACCAGTCCACTGAGAATCATAACCAAGCCATATGGACACATACTCTGGTGGGAGCCAATTCAGCCCACAGCAGGGTGCCTTTATTAATTGACATGACCGTAATACATAGATTAACAGCAGGTTTGTGATTAAGATGCCAAGGCCTTGAACAGTTTATGGATGAAGAAGAGACAAATAAAGGGGAATAATAGAGAGGGGAAGTAACTGATGAAACAAAGACCCAGATAACAGGCAGATACATTGATTTTGACTTAGAAGAATTACCTCCTTCCTCCAGAGTATAGAAAAGGAGTAAAGGAGAAGGTTTTATATCAATTTTACCATTGATAACAGTTCTGAAAACTAAGAAAAGTTCGTAGCTTCCTAAATGAAGCTGTCCACTGAGTAAGAGGAGAATTTAATAAGATTTATTCAGATCGGTGCAGTAGCTGAGGTATGTGGGAGAGAAGGATAAGTACAAATTAAAAGATTAATGCGAGAAGCTAAGAATCTCAGTGAGGTTTGAAAATATGCTTTGGTGGGAGAGAAAACCTTAAGATTAGGAAACTTTTCACTAACGGTACTCACCTGCTCAGTTGTAGGAAAGAGCAGATGACAAATTGAAGTCATGAGTAGAATTTTCTTTGGTTGAGTTGGGAAAATAGGTATTCAAAGTTTCTGTACAACAGTTAAGAGCTTTCTTTTTTTAAACATTTTATTAGGGACTCATACAACTCTTACCACAATCCATACATAAACATACATCAATTGTTTAAAGCACATCTATACATTCTTTGTTCTCATCATTTTCAAAGCATTTGCTCTCCACTTAAGCCCTTTGCATCAAGTCCTCTTTTTCCCCTCCCTCCACACTACCCCCTCCCTCATGAGCCCTTGATAATTTATAAAATTATTATTTTGTCATATCTTGTCCTATCCGGCATCTCCCTTCACCCCCTTTTCTGTTGTCCGTCCCCCAGGGAAGAGGTCACAAGTAGATCCTTGTAATCTGTTCCCTCTTTCCAACCCACTCACTCTCTACCCTCCCAGTATTGCCCCTCACACCCCTGGTCCTGAAGGTATCATTCACCCTGGATTCCCTGTGCCTCCAGCTCCTATCTGCACCAGTGTACAACTTCTGCTCTATCCAGACTTGCAAGGTAGAATTCAGATCATGGTAGTTGGGGGTGGGAGTGGGGCGGGGGAAGCATTTAGGAACTGGAGGAAAGCTGTATTCTTCATCGGTGCTATGTCGCACCCTGACTGACTCATCTCCTCCTCTAGACCCCTATGTGAGGGGATCTCCAGTGGAAGAGTTTTCTTTAGATGGTCAAACTCACATTTAAAATGTTTCTTTCCCAATGATCCTACAATGAAGTAGGAAAAAAGATATTCATCAGAATTCCTCTTCAGGTAAACAATGCATATTATCATTCGAAAGAATGGGATTGAAGAAGAGACTCTCAAGGTCATGTTCAAACAACTAATAATGATGAGGGGGTACAGCAATGTCTTCTGCAGGATGTGATGCCTCACTCTCACCCCAAAACCTCACAAGCATCGTAAGGTTATTTATTGCGTAAACAACTAAAGGGCTAAATTTTACATGGAGGCTAGTGCAAAATGAACAGATAACAGAATGCACAGATTCAAGAAACGGAAGCGGAGTGGAACACACAACAATGCAGCCCTCACGCATGGGTTTTCATATATTGTGAAACTGAGAAAGGAGCTCACCATGACTTCTGAAGGACAGGATTCAAACTGACCCTACTCACTATTTCTAGAGTGCACAGCCTACACCATGTATAGAGAAAACGTCCAACAGAAAACCTTAGTTTGGCAGCATCCCTCTCATAGATGCATGTTACCTTTAATGATGGGCGGAAAGAGAGAAAGAATAACTGGATCTCTCTCAGATCTTTCCCTGCTTTCAAATAAACAACTCAAAGCACGATTCAGTACTGTCATTTTCATGTAACAAGGCATTGCATTTTCAAACATCACAATACTATGATAGCACCTAAAATTTTTCTGAGACAGACCAGATAGCCCCAGGCATCTGCATTTGGTTATTAAAAACTCCTGCAATTGAGCTGTAAAGTAAACTATACTTATAACAACAAGTATCCCAAACCATAGGCACCTAACTTTTTCCAAAGGTAAATACTGACTCAGGCTTCTTCTAACTCATCCATAACATTATGAAGAAAAAAAAAACGTTTTAGTAATACAAGGTAACTAATGAGCAAGCTTAATTTTGGTTTAGGGTAACTCAAAACAGGAAATCACATCTCCCCCAACCTCACCCCCACCCTCCCACCCCCAGTGAAAAGCTTCTAAGTGCTCGCCTTTGGGAAACCTGTTGGACATGTTTGATGTTCCTTTGGTTTTGTATTACATTAAGTGTTGGAAACTGTTATTTCAGGTAAAGAAACAAATCCATAGACACTCATATGTGTAAAGAAAGAGCTTCATATGAAGAGCAATTAAACATTAAGAAAACATCCCAGCCCAGTCCAGATGAAGTCCATAAATCCGATATTAGCCCATATGTCTCATATCAATCTATAAAGTCCTCTTCTGACTCACGAAACACAAGCAATGATGCCGAATGCAGGAAGATCAAAGGCCAGAGGGTGGGAACTCTTGTGGATTCAGTAGCATTGTAAGGATCTTAGCGCTGGCAGGGGTCTCCTCTTGGCTCCTCCAGTTTAGGGAACTAGTGTACCTTCATGTGTCTTGTCAGCTGCAATGTCTCCCAAGGAGTCCACAGAGAGAAGGGGTGTCTCCCACCTCCAGGGAGGAATACCTGAGTTCCCAGAATCCTCAGGAGAAGGCCATGCCCACACAGAGGCCTCATTGGCTATGACCTGATTGACAGGTCAGACTCCACCCCTTCACTCCTAATCCTCTCAAATTGACAACAGATATATAACTACCACAGAAACTATGCATTAATTGGTAGTTACCTCTTCCAAAAACTATTCTTTTGGCTTTTGTACCTGCAGATTACCAGCAGACATACTAATGCTAGATCCTAAAGGAAGAGTTGTAAAACAAATTGATAACAGCATGCAAAATGGAAGGGGAAATCATCTAAATTAATTTGATGTTGAAGGGTAGAAAACAATTCACATTTTTGCCTTACTGATTCTCCTATCAAGTCCCAAGCCACTCAAACTTTTAAAGCTAATACTGTGTTGACTAATAGAAGTCCTTAGGGGACTGATTTAATGAATACCAAAAACCCAAGCCTACCGCCATGGAGTCAATTATTCATAATTTAATCATAATTAACATGTCAATACTTTGTATGTAAATTAACTACTTCTGAAGTACTTGAAGATGTTGAAGGTACTTAGAAACAGTTTATAGACCACATTATTTTATACATTCTGCTTACACTTTTTATTTATAAAATTATGCTACACTCTTTGTAAACAAACAATGAGTTACACAAATGAATTTTATTCAAATCCAGATCAACCTCAGAAATTCTGAATATTCACAATATCTGAATACTGAGGATTTTTAAAAGGAATAGATTTTATAGATTTTATTGTACCTGTTAACTTTCCTTCTGTTTTCCTCCTCCTCCTCCTCCCCTCCTCCTCCTCCTCCTCCTCCTCCTCCTCCTCCTCCTCCTCCTCCTCCTCCTTCTTCTTCTTCTTTGAAGCATGGAGAAAGCAATCAAGATGTGCAGCTACTTGATATCAATCACACAAGGCTCAAAGATACCTATTGTGTCTTATTAAAATCTTATTGTGAAATATAGCATATCGGTTACTTTTCATTACGAAGCATGTATAACATCAGGATAGCCCAACTGGTGTCTTCTCTTTAACTCTAGCAATGTGTGCAGTCAGACAAGGTTGTCTTCGTTGTTGAAAAAGAAGTTACAGACCTCTTTGTATTCCTCAAAAATATGTAAAAGGGGTATTTTTGGACGAGACATCATTGAATTGTGCTGCTTTTTAATATCAAGGAAAATATGCATTCATTGTACCAACCAAGTGAAGCTATCAGCATTTTGACATACCATTAACATTAATACAAATAGGTAAATATTATACGGAGTAAGTCAAAAGTATTGTTACAAAATTATAGACCTTTATTAAACAAAAATTTCAAAATGTGAAGCTACTAATTCTCAGTGTATCTGCCATGTAGGTCTATCTATACACTTCTGAAGGTACTGTTTCCATCTCTTAACTTTTCCCAGAAGAATCCTGTGCTCTTCAATTTACACCACATCAAAGTAGCAGTTTCGACACCTTCAAAGGACTAACTAAACCATGTTATTTCTCGATGTTTTTGAGCCTTAGGAACTAAAAGGAACCAGCAGGGCAAAACCAGGGGAATGGGGTAAGGTTTTCCAAAGCTATTGTTTTGGTTTTTTTTTTTTTTTGGGGGGGGGTGGCTGGTGAGGTAGTTTATTGTGCCAACCTGGCCAGTAAACACGTGAGTTTAATTGAAGGGCAGAAGGATAAATGGCTCGGTGAGCCTCACGTTTCCAGCTCTTGGATCTCTTGCTTTCTGATGGTTGGAGCAGGGTGCAGCTGCCTTAGCCAGTTCCCTGCTTTTTTTCCCCACCGTTTTATTGGGGCTCATACAACTCTTATCACAATCTATACATACATCAATCGCGTAAAGCACATTTGTACATTCATTGCCCTCATCATTCTCAAAACATTTGCTCTCCACTTAAGCCCCTGGCATCAGCTCCTCATTTATCCCCTCCCTCCCTGCTATCCCCTGCCTCATGAACCCTTGATAATTTATAAATTATTATTTTGTCATCTCTTGCCCTGTCCAAAGCTATTCTTATAGTAGCCCTTGCTACTGTCAAAGAACGATGAGGTGCATTATTGCGATGGGGAAAAAATTCCTGGGCATAACTTTCCTGGTCTTTTTTTTTTCACTAATGCAGTTTTCCATTTTCTATACTCTGTCCTTCTAACTCACTCACTGCCATCAAGCCAATTCCTATTCATAGTGATCCTGACCCTAAAATCATCCCATGTTCTTTGTGGAATCTATCAAGATGATCTCTGAAATCCAAAATAGCAGGGGCCATTATCTTCTGGGCTGACCTCTCTGCCCTGAGTTTAAGTGGCCCTTGGTCCTGCCTGAGTCCCTGGCAGAGCGGAGATGTGTGGAGCGAGCCAACTGCTTCTCCGTGATTTTTTCTCATCTCACCCCGAGCCTGACCGAAGCCGGGGAAGAGCTCGCTGGGTACGTCTGTGCTTGGCGCCTGTGGTTGGTGGGCATTGGGGGCGGGGTGAGGGCAGGAGGGAGACCACTCACGGGGGCCCAGTGCTAAGAACAGTGTTGTTATTTTGTTTATTTTTCATTGTAGTTTGGATGATAAGTTTATAGAGAAAGTTCATTTCCCCTGTAACAATTTATGCACATTCTGTTTTGTGATTTAAGTGTGATCACTACAGAAGCAGACTGCTAACCTTTTCTTCTCCGGAGCCACTGAATGGGGGCCAGCCATCAATCTTTAGAAGTGAAAAAGAGCACAAATCATATACAACCCCCCAGGGGACTAAATACAAAAACATACACACAAAAGAACTCACCATCTAGAATAGAAGATATATTAAGTCAACAAATAAATATATATAGTGTATTTTTCATTGAGAAATATTTATTCATAAGTATTTGTCCACCTGATTTAATAGTTTGTTCTTGCTTCTCAGCTTACCTACTATGTATATAAATGTCCTTGGATGGCACAACAGATTTATAAACAGTTGCTAACTTAAAGGTTGATATTTCAAACCCAGATAGGGCCACCATAGGAGAAAGACTTTGAGATCTGCTGTCATAAAGATAATATTCAAGAAAATCTTATAAAGTAGATCTAATATGTCTTCCATGAGAACACCAGAAATCAGAATTGACTCAACGGAAATGACTTTAGTTTGTGCATGCATGCATGTGTGTGTATGTGTGTGTGTAAACTTGGATTAGTTAGCTCATTTTGATTCACCAACAACAGGAAG
The DNA here is from genome assembly GCF_050624435.1 of Tenrec ecaudatus. NCBI lineage: Eukaryota > Metazoa > Chordata > Mammalia > Afrosoricida > Tenrecidae > Tenrec > Tenrec ecaudatus. The sequence continues at coordinate 129,512,488 of NC_134530.1, forward strand.
AGAAACAATTAGAATGGCTACTTCTTTTTGTTTGAATAGGGTACTCCTGCTAATATAAAAAATGATTTGGAGGTCGATAGTCTAAAATAAGATTACTTGAACAGAGACTCTTCAAATTGGAACTAAATTTGTATACTTAATTATTTAATTTCATGCATGCTATTTCTTCTGGTGAAAAGAAACTAAATGATATATCTTGAGATAACCTACAAATCATCAGTTCTGTTATTAAACCAGGTTACTTTCCACCTGAACTTTCATTTCTGAATTATTCTACTAGCCTTATACAAATACAATATATTTTAGTGCTCCACTTTTGCCCACTTGTCTTGCATAATATAGTTATTCATTTCATATGTTCAAACATTTGTATTGTGTGCCAATCTTAGAAAGACACTGTGCTAAATAATAAGGATGCCTAGAACAATTGCCATTTAATTTTAGCAGTTTATTCATTAATTTATCTCAAAATCTTAAAAATTTTACTCTGTCAGGCATTTTCTAGGCATTTAGAGAGCAGCAAAGAAGAAAAATTGCACTGAAAAATTCACTGCTCACATACAGCTTGCATTTTTTAAGGTGAGACAAGTAATAGACAACTAAGCATCAAAAACTCCAAAACCAAACTCTCTACCATAAGTCACTTCTTACACATCACAACTCTGTAGGATAAACTGTAACTACCTCTCTGGGTTTCTGAGAGTGTAAATCTATGTGCGAGCAGAAAACCTCAGCTTTCTCCTAGGGAGCAGATGGTGGTTTCCAACTGCTGACCTCATGGTTAGCAACTGTGTTAGTCTGGGTTGATGAGAGAAACAAATTTATAGACATTCGTATGTGTGTAAGAAAGAGCTCTATATACAAGAACAATTATATATTGAGAAAATATCCTAGCCCAGTCCAGATCAAGTTGATAAGTCCGATATTAGCCCATATGTCTGATGCCAATCTATAAATTCCTCTTCAGACTCACACAGCACATGCAATGACAACAAATGCAGGAACATCACAGGCCTGTGGGTGGAAAGTTGTGGATGTAAGGGTGGTGTAAACATCTCAGTACTGGCAGGGGACTCCATGTGTCTCCTTCAGCTCCAGGACTCTAACATAACTCCATGTGTCTTGTCATCAAGAATACTAAGCAGAGAGTCTGTGTGTCCCACCTCCAGTGAGCTATTTATCTTCTTAGCGCCTCCAAATGAGGTCATCAAGCAGCAACCTATTGACAGGCTAACCTCCGCCCCTTAATTCTTGATAGTCTCCATTTGGCACCAGATTATGTAACCACCACAGCAGCCCAGCACATGATCCACTACGTCACCGGACACCATACCAACTAACCATAAGATATATTAGGCAGATCATTCTATTTTATTGTGATTTTACATATATACTATAACATTTCCCATATCAACCATTTTTTAAATATACCAAACAGTGAGATTAATTATTGTCACCTTGTTCTATCACCACTACTTATTTCTACATTTTTCATCACTTATAACAGAAAGATAATGTCTCAGCTAGGCAGATAATTCTGAAGAAGAAAAGGGATAAAGGATAATGGGGTAGAAAATGTTATTTTAAATATAATTATCATGCAAAAATTCATGAAGTCCAACAAAAAGGCTACTGCTACAGAATTCTGACTCTTAGCGACCCTATATATTGTAAGCGATCCTATAAAGCAGCCGTTCTCAACATGTGGGTCACGGCCTCTTTAGCTGGTTGAACGACCCTTTCACGGGGGTCACCCGATTCATAACAGTAACAAAATGATAGTGATTAAGTAGCAACAAATATAATTTTATGGTTGGGGGAGTCACCACAACATGAGGAACTGTATGAAAGGGTCACGGAATGAGGAAGTTTAAGAACCACTGCTGTAAAGGATTGCCAAGTCTCTAAATCTTGAAGACAGCAGTTCTCAGCCTTCCTCATGCTGTGACCCTTTCATACAGTTCTTCATGTGGTGGTGACCCCCAACCATAAAATTATTTTCGTTGCTACTTCATAACTATAATTTTGCTACTGTTATGAATCATGTAAATATCTGATATGCAGGATGTATTTTATTGCTACAGATTGAACATACTTAAAACATAATGATTAATCATAAAACAATATGTAAATATAGATTGTGAAATATTTATTTCTAATTACAAATAAATGACATTTTTTCTTGAAGCATGGTGTAGCATGGGTAACAGTCTTCACGCCGGGTACTCATATGTGAGCGTACGAGCCTGGAGAAGGATAAAGGAGCAGTGTCTTGGTTCCTAAGACCATCCGAAATCTGTTTTCTGATGGTCTTAGGTGACCCCTGTGAAAGGATTGTTTGATCCCCAAAAGGGTTGCAACCCACAGGTTGAGAACCTCTACTTTAAGAGGACAGATAGCCTTATTTTTCTTCCTCGGAAGATTGGTAGTTTGAACCATGAGGTAGTTAGTTTATTGTGCCAATCTGGCTGATAAACATGAGGGGTTAATTGAAGGGTGGAGGGATAAATGGCTCAGTGAGTCTCACCTTTCAAGTTCTCCCGGTCTCTTGCTTTGTGATGGTATCACCAGGGTGCCGCTGCCTTCACCAGTTCCTGCTTCAGCTGGCAAGGCTCACTTCCTGCAAGACATCCCTGAGGAGAAGCCACATGGACCTACCCTGATGCAGCCCTGGGTGCTGGAGCAACCATGTGGAGACCCCTGCCAGCGCTGAGATGCTTACACATTCACTGACTCGGCTTTCCTCCTGCAGTCGGTGTCATTGTATGTGTTTTGTGAAATGTAGGACTTTGTGCATTAGTGTTGTACATATGGATTAATGCTGGGCTTGTGGGCTTGGGCAGCACTGGGTTGGGATGTTTTCTTGATGCGTCTTACCCTTTATATAAAACTCTCTCTTATACATGAGTTTCTCTAAAGCACCCAGACTAATACAAACCACCATGCCTTTAGTTAGCAGGCGAATGCTGACCTGATAGCACCGCCAGGGATACACTGAACAGAAACTTTGAAAAGACCTGAATGCAAGGGAGAAAGCCATACAAAAACCAGGGAGAAGGGTATTCAAGTAGAAAGCACAGTCTGAGGCTGACCTGCTTGTGTTCCAGATAGAGCAGAGCGGGGTGTGCTGACGCTGGCTAGTAAATGCTCTGGAGAGCCAAATGTGCATCCCATCCAAATCCTACATTTAACCATTTCTGTAGCTTGAAATTTAGCCATGGTATAAATATTTCCACCAGGCAAATTGGCACATGTTAAAGTCAGCATTTTTGTCCAAGACTGCTTGCTGTGAAACATTTGAAAGCACACTGCTGCCTGTGTCCCAGCGCAGTGAGCAGGGAGCTCGTAGCGGCGAAGTGTGCCTCTGTAAGACTTACACACATGTTGCTAGGTGTCAGCTAGCCAGTCTGACTCGCAGTGACCCTGTGTACAACAGAATAAAATCACTTGGTTTCTTGACTGCTGCTTCCATGGGTATTGACTGAGGAAATCCTTGACAACTGCAATCCTCCATTTAATCTTTAACATATTTATCGTATGTTGCTTATCAATCATGTTGTGAGTTTTGGTTCCCTTTCACTGAGGTTCAATCCAGACTGGAGACTGTAGTTTGTGGATCTTCATCAGTATGTGCTACCAATTCTCTTTGCTTTCAATCAGCAAGATCATTTCATCTATATACTGCATATTTTAATGAGTCTTTTTTTCTATCAAGATACTTTTTCTTTGTACAGTTCAGCTGCGTAGATTATTTGCTCAGCAAATAGATTGATGAAAACATACAACCATAATATACCCCCTTGCTGATTTTTAATCATGCAGTAACCCCTGATTTTATTGAAATGACTGCCTCTTGGTCTGTGTCCAGGTTTCACATTAGCAAAATAAACAAAAGTAAAACTCACTGCCTTCAAATAGATTCCAACTCATCGTGAACCTGTAAGACGGGTAGAACTATCACTGTGGGGTTCTGATGCTGTGAATCTGTTTAAGAGCAGAAAGCCTCATCGCTCTCTCTCACTGAGTTGCTGGTAGTTTCAAACTACTGACTTTGCATTTAGCAACCAATGCTTAAACCATTATGCCAATGTGCCCTAACCCAGCATGCAACTATGTGATCCCAGAATTGTAGATAATAAAAGCCAGACCTGAAGAAGGAAATGGTGTTAGAGCTTAAATCCGGAACCCCTGATTTGCTGAAGGCTGTAGATGACAGCGAAAGCTCAAAATCCATTCACAGGGTCCCCAATTCGGATTAAGCCTCTGGTGAATCCTCCCTGATTATGATTTTGATTGAACTATGGAAATGTGAATTGTATGTCCGTGAACCAGAGACACATAAACCACAGATGTGCGAATGGATTTGTGGCTTGCCCTTAATTGTAGCCCCAGTCTCAGAATAATGATGACATAGCTCGATCCGATGCTCCTCTTCAGAAGCGATCACTGAAGATATGAGTGCCATCGCAAAGTGCACTGAAGAAACTAGATGTTGCCCAACTATCAGAAGCAATGGAGTGTGGGGTCTGAAAGGCTTGTCCTCATACGAGCAGCTAGGTAAATGAAGAGTCTACCAAGTACACAAGGAAGAAGCACACCAACCGGTGTGGTCCAAGGATCATAAATCATAAAATCCAAATCTGAAGGAGGGAATGGTGTCAGAGCTTACATTAGGAACACCTTGCTTGAAGAACACTATGGATGACATTGGAAGCCCACGATCCTTTTGCGGGGTTCACGCAGAGATTAGGTCTGTGGTAAATTCAGATCACAGGTGCGGGGTGTGAGTGGCCTTGTTATCACACAGAGAGCGCTGTAAAGTCACCTGTGGCAGCATCATTAGGTTAGAATGTAATATCTTATCATTTGATATCCCTTTTGACCCATTTAAAATTTGTTTCAGTTAAAAAAAAAGATGAAAGGAAAAGACATGTGTATTCGGCCTCTGGTGAATTCTCTCCAACCTTATACCAAGGCTGTGAATAGCCGAACACATTGGGAAGCAGATTATTACACATGCAGTTGGGTTAAAATTTAGCACATTATTATTTTAGTTCCCTTTTGGTACATTTAAAGTTTTTTCTAGTTTATAATATTTTCTGCTTTCTTTTTGATTGAGGTTGATATCTTTTACTTTGTTGTTGTTGTTAGTTTGTTTGCTTTTTTAAAATGGTTTTCTATACATGAAATCCAAGATAGATAAATCTACAAAACAATAACTGGATTAATGTTTCCTTAGGGCTGTGGCAGGGAAGTTGGAGGGAAATGGGGAGCTAATAACGATGAGGACAAGAATGAAGAAAATGTTGTAAAACTGATTGTGGTGATATTGTACAATTCTTTTTTTTTTTCATTTTATTGGGGACTCTTACATCTCTTGTTACAATCCAACATTGATTGCATCAGACATGTTTGTCCATATGTTGCCTTCTTCATTTCCAGACCTTCATTCATTTCTACTGAGCTCCTGGTATCAGCTCCTCATTTTCTTCGCTTCCTCCTCCTCTCATCCTCCCTTGGTAGATTATAAATTATTTTTATTTTCCTGTCTTACAGCAACCTCTCTCTCCCTTCCCCTGTGTTTTCTATTGTTCTTTCCCCCTAAAGAGGAGTGTATGGTTATGTGTTGATTATTGTGATCACTTACCCCTTTCCCTCCCCCTTCCCCTCACCCCCTTTATCCCTACCCTTATGGCATCACTATTCCCACTCCTATTCCTGAATTCTGTGTCATGAGTTCCCATATCTTTTTTATACCTGTGAACATGTTCCGGTCTAGTCTGAATTGAGAAGCACTACTTGGTCCTGATAGTGGGTAATGAGGAAGCCTTGAGGAACCAGAGGAATATAGTGTGTTTCATTGATCCTTTACTGCTCCTTGGTTGACTTATCCCTTCCCTGTGGCCCCTCTGTGGGGGAATTGTTCCATTGTCTACAGATGGCTTTGGGTCACTGCTCCACCCCACCTCGTTCTCCACAATATGTTTTTGTTTGTTTGTTATGTGTCTTCTGATGCCTATTACCTGGTCCCGATGACTCCACATGATCACACTGATGGTGTGCTTCTTCCATGTGGGCTTGCTTCTCTGCTGACTGACATCTTGTTTAACTTCAAGCCTTTAAGCCCCCAGATGTTATCTTTTAATAGCCAGGCACCATCAGCCTTCTTCACCACATTTGCTTATATGTACCCGTTTTGTCTTCAGCGATTGGGTCAGGAGGATGAGCAGCTCAGAATGCCGATTTGTTAGAACAAAGTGTCTAGTATTGAGGGAGGGGATGAGCAGAAGCCCCAAATCCGCCCACCACAATGGTGTATTGCTGAATAAATATCTGCACATAGGCCAATACCTCTGGTTTTGTGGATTAATGTATTTATAGCTGTACACACCTATGCTTATACCTCTACCCATTGCTTTGCTTCCTAGGTCCTTCCTCTGTTTCCTTTTACCTTCTTCCTGCCCCACCATCACTTTCCCCCTATTTCCGCCTCTTAGAACTTCCTCTTACCTAGTTTGCTGTTACTCTGACACCCTCAGGATCTCTATGTCCTCCTTGTTGTTGACTCCAATTCCCTAGTTATTCCCTGGTCTATGGCGCTGCCTGCTCCCCACACCCTTTCCCCTCCACCCAAGTTACCCCGGGACCCAGGGTTCCGCTGCGTTCTCCTCAGGCTTGCTTCCCATGCCTATCTTACATAAGTAGGCAAACAAATTATGATATAGACCAGGGCTGTCAAACTGGCAGCACGTGGGCCGCATGTGGCCCCCAAAGTAATTTTTTTGCGGCCCACGATACTCTGAAATAAAATGAAAATAGGGGAAAGAAAGTGTTATGAAGAAAATAGCATATAGGTGAGATGGAGGCAATAGTGCACACACAATTCCCTTGTTACATTTTATTTCAGAGGATCTTGGGCCACGAAAAATTACCTCTGGGGCCACATGCGACCCACGTGCAGCCAGTTTGACACCCCTGATATAGACCAAACAAAAAGACAACAAAAGATTAAAAGAAGAAAGGGATTAAATAAAAAAATTTTAAGGAGAAAAATATACACATTCCCAGGTCTGTTCACTGGCTTTCATGACAATCTCCGCACGGGTTATGGGGGATCTTCCCTTCCCAGCCTGACGTCCAATTTGGGGGCTCTTCAGGGGCTTCATTGCTTTACTTCACTTGCTGATCTGTTATGATCCCTTCTTGGTTTGCCCCGCTGTGGGAGGTTCAGACCGCGCTACCTTCCCTCCTTGTGACCCCACATTTGTCCTCAGCCGCAGTCTGCTCCAGTAAGGGGATAGCATGGCATGAACTATTGTTGGCCCCACAATCCCCTCTGTGTCCCAGCCGCTCTCCACAGGGATGTCGTCCTCTGGGCCTGGTGTCTCAGCATAGGGTCCAGACTTGCGGCCCCTTTCTCTTCTTCCTTCTGGATCAGCTTCTGTGAGGGCCAGGCATGCTGGACCTCCTCCCCAACCTGTAGGTTTAATGATGTTCTCTGTCACCCATATTTCTAGGGATGGAGTCAGATTGGCTCTCTTTGGGGGCCAATCTTTTCCTACGTTCTTCCATGAGGCCACCTTTCCCTCATGGTTTGGTGCACCATGGTAGGGTCTGCATGTCTGCTCCCAGTTCTGTGGAGAAAAAACCAATCCTCTCCCCCTGGGTGGGTTAGTGCCCTGCTCCCTCCCTGTCATCATCTCCGTCTTGTTCCCTCTCCCCTCCCCACATTACACTTCTTTGGGTTGGAACTCCAGGTGCCTCCTTGGGTTTGGTCTAACCTCCTCCCAGTTTCCTGTACCTCTACCTAAATATTGGGATGTAGATGTCTTCTCTTCTTTACCTACTGTACTGATTAGTTACCTCAGGGGACTCATGCTGTATTGCTCCTTTTGTGATTGGCTAACTTCACTTAGCATAATTTCCTACAACTCTTCCTATGAAACGATGTGTTTCACGTGATCATCAGTGCTTTTTAGTGATGCACAGTAGTACTCCATTGTGTGTATGTGCCAAAGTTTACGGATCCACTTGTCTACCGATGGGAATTTGGGTGGTTTCCAACTCTTTGTGATTCTGCCTTGTGCTGCAATAAACATTGGAGCGCAGACGACTGGTCGTAGTTCTTTCTTCCCTCTTACTTCTTACCTAAGGTGACCAGATGTCCCACTTTTGGCGAGACAGTCCCGATTTTTAACAATTTGTCCCACGTCCCGCGGCATTTTTAAAAAGTCCCGATTTTTGGAAAGAATGCACGACAAGCTAGGGAATGGAGGGAGAACAGGAAGGGAATCTACATAATACATAACACCATTCAAGCAGCTGCTGATTTGTCGCCCGTAGATGTGGAAAATATTGGTATTAAAATATATTCTTACTTCTATATATACACTGTGCACGTTGAAATGCTTAAAGAATTTTGTGAAACTGAGGAAGTTGAATATCAAAAATACTTGGACACAGTAAAACGCTTTTTTGCCAGCTGTGGAAAGAATTTTGAAAATATACGATCCTTTGAAATCCTACATTCTATCACAGGATAAATGTCCTAGAATTTTAGAAGAGTTTTTTGAAAAAGAGTCTTCAAAAATTTGGCTAGAGTTTGTACACAATCAAGCAGCTCTTTTCCAAATGTTATAAAACTTATTGAAGGTGACAAAATTTCGGTAATCAAAGTAGCAAATTAAGTTAATAATTTAAAGTTTCAGTGTCAAGAGCGGTTAGAAAATAATTGTCTTCCAATAACTATCCGTAATAGCATAAGCCAGCAAGAAGAACAAGGTGCAATAAATCGTGCAGATACCATGAATCACGTTAAAAAGTTCTACAGTAACTGCATAGATTATTTAGAAGTGTGGACGGTACATTGCACTGATTTTGAACATTTTCATTGGGTTACATTAAAACAAGAACTTAATTGGAATTGTGTGCAAAAATCATTCGATCATATACTCAAAATTTCCCATATAGTAATATTTCCAAAAATGATCTTTTTAATGAGGTGTCATTATTAAAAAATATATTGATAAGGAAAAAGTTAAATATTGGGCATCAGCAAAAATCACAATAGAGAACATATGGATAGAAATATTTCATCATTTTGAAACAAACCATGTTCCATACAATAAAGCACTAAAAATTGTGGAATACGCGCTGTCCTGACCAGGAACTAATGCTGCGACTGAATGCGTTTTTTCTACAGTAAATAAAGTGTAGACATCAGAAAAATCACAACTAAGTGTTGAGACTTTGAAAGCCACTTTATATGTGAAATATAATTTTAAAAATTCTTGTGAAAAATGTCATGACCTTTTAAATGACGACAGTGATCTACGAAAAAAATTCATTCAAATAGAAATATGCCAAAGAATAAATAATACTATACATAATTTTTAATGTATTATATTTGTAAATTATACTTATGTTGAAATTTTAAAAAGTTACAATACTATTTTTGCGTTCTATGAAAAGTTTTGTTGCTCCATATAGACCAAATTTTTATTCAAGAACCACCACCCCCACTCCCGTCAATGGTGTCCCGCTTTACCAATGTTAAAATCTGGTCACCTTATTCTTACCTCTTCTGGCTATAAGCCCAGATAGCTGGGACATAAGGCAGTTCAATTTCCATGTTCTCTAAATGTCTCCAGAGTGCTCCTCCATAAAGACTGTTGTGTCTACAAGATCACCAGCAGGGAGGAGCGTGGCTATCTGGCCGCATCCCCTCCAGCATTTGCTGCTCTCTGATTTCCAGATTTGGGCTAACCTCAGGGTGTTACATGGTTTCTCATGGTTGTTTTGATTTGCATCTCTCTGATAGCTAGTGATTGGGAGCGTTTTCTCATATGTTTCTTGGCCATACGGGTCTCCTCCTGAGTGAAACTTCAATTCTTTTGCCCACTTTTATTGTTCACTTTTTAGGCATGTTTATTTTAAAACAGAGTGAGTTTCATCCTGCGCTGTAAGTGTAGTGAAGGGCCATAGTCATACAGATTCCACTAGGTTTTATCCAATCTGTAAGCCTTTTTTGATTTGTTTTAAAATTATTTTACATTACCATCTGTCTTCTTTTAAGCTCTAGTGGTGCTGTGGGACTGCTAATCACAAGGTTGGCAGTTCAAACCCACAAAATGCTCTTCAGGAGAAAGATGAGGCTACCTGCTTCTGCCAAGATGGAAAACCTCCGAAACGCTACATAAAGTCACTAGAAGTGGGGAAAGGCTTGATGGCAGTAGATTTAGCAGTGGGTTTCTCTCTTCCTTCCAGGTTTCCTGTATCTGTCCACACTGCACATTGAACCCTTCAATATTGCAACTCAAGGCTTGATACTGTCTTCCTTCGTTTCAGCTTGAGAAATATAGAGCATGCTTTGCTTTTCTAATCCAGATCTTTACACATTTCAACATACCACGTTAATTCTACTGTTTAGTCATTAATCATCATTTCTTCCGTTTTAGGTGCTCAACATCAACAGCAAGTTTCTGAGTCTCTTCTGACCCCCATTTTGGTCTTCTCTTTCTTTCCTTTCAGTGATCTTTTGGTTGCTTTATGCAGCGTCACCCCACAACTCACCTCGTCTTTGGTCATTGTCGTTGCATGTGTCAAACCTGTTCTCCAGATGGTCTTTAAATTCAGGTGAGATATATGCAAAGTCATACTTTGACTCTTCTGGGCTTCTTTTCATTTTGTTCAACTTCAATTTAAACTTGCATATGAGTAAATGATTGTGTTAGCAGTCGGTCCCTGCTCTTGTTCTGACTGCTGGTAGTGGACTTCTCTATAAGCTCTTTGCATAGATGTAGTCCACTTGATTTCTGGGAAGGTCCACCGACCTAGTCACCATTTATATTTTGGGGATAATGAATTTTAAATGAATTCATTGATTTTTCAAAATTTTATCTTGCTAATTCTGGCAAAAATTTTATCATGCTAATTTCTAACTTCTCGCCTTTCTTTGTTTCCAACTTTCACATTCCATCACCAGTTATTATCACGGCATCTTGATTTATGTTTTATTAATTTCAGACTGCAAACATTGGTAAAAGTCCTTAATTTCTTTATTTTTGGCATTAGTGATCTGTGTGTAAATTTGAATAGTAGTTGCATTAATTGGTTTCCTTATAAGTAAATGGATGTTATCTTATCACTGACAGTTTTGTACTTCAGGATCCATGTTCAAATGTTCTTCCTTATGATAAATATGAAGTGCCAATTTATTATCCTTGGCCTGGTAGACTCTCAGATTCAAAAGTGTCAATACCAATCCATTTCAGATCACTAATGCCTAGAGTAATAACCTTTACGCATTCTATTTTATTTTTGATGATTTCCAGTTTCTCCAGATTCATACTTCATACATCCCACATTCCAATCATTGGTGGATGTTTTCAGTTGTTTCATTTCAGTTTAATCCATGCTGCCTGCCATCAAGTTGACTCTAATCCATAGTGACCTTTCCAGACAGGGTAGAACTGCCCCTGTGGTTTTCCAAGACTAAAATTCTTTCCCGAAGTAGGAAGCCTCATGCTTCCCGTTTGAAGTTGGTGGTGGTTCGGGACTGGTGACTGTGCAGTTAGCAGCCAAGTGTGCAACCCCTACACGACCAGGGCGCCTGTAAACCATGCCGCATTCCCCTTTTCTATTGGAAATACTGTTTCTTGTCTATGTAGAGGTTCCACATGAACTCATTTAAAACTGTATGACCAAGTGGTGTTTCGTTGTGCTGTACAGAGTCTATGAGTCAGAGCCAACTTGACAGTACCGAACAATGACCATAATGAGTGCATTAGTCCACTTCCAATGCACTCCCTCTGATAGGAATGGTATGCGTATCGCTGGGCAATGACCACAAGGAATTCACTGGAGCCTTAATCCAAGTGGGGACCCTGTAAAGGGATTTGGGATTTTCACTGTCATCCATAACCTTCTGCAAACTGGGTGCTCCGAATTTAAGCTCTAATATTGTTTCATCTCCCAGTGTTGGTTTTTATTATTTATAATCCTTGAATCATACACACTGGTGTGCTTCGTCTATGTGGGCTTAATTGTAACCTCAGTTAGATGGCTGCTTGTTTGAAGACAAGCCTGTAAGACCCCAGAGACTGTTATTTCTGATAGTCAGGCACTGCCTGATTGCTTCGTCCCACTTTGCTATAGCACCCATATTTTCAGTGATCTCTTCATGTGAGCAAGTGGTGAGTAGGGCCATGTAACAAGAATGAGTTGTTCTTAGAGTCGGGCTATTAGTAAAGGTGAGCTCAAAATCTGTTCATGTGACTATACTCATCTCTTTATTGGGGAACGTTATAAATTATTCCCATTGGCATATGGTAATTCTATTTATGGTATCATTAATTTGACCAATGTTATAGAATTTCAAATATTTTTAGAAAAGGAAAGTATACATGTCTAGGACAGATTTTTAGACCAAAATGCATGAATTTTTGACCTGTACAGGCAAAAAACTCAAATGAATGGGAACTACACAAACAATGCGGCATGTAGATGGGGCAAAACTTTCAATAATACTCACAAAGGCAAAACCATGCCTATTAGACTACGATATGTCATAAAAAAGCAACAAGTTATGAAAAGAGCAAATATGTGGTAGTCCTGAACTGCCATTCTTTGGGCAATTGTATGATATTGATGGATATTGAGCTGTTCAGATGTTGTTTGTTTCCTTATGGGTCCTTATAATCACTTTCCAATGCTGTACTTGATGTAACCATAGTATTTAGGTCTTGCAAGTGGTGGTGTATCAATAGGTCAAAATGAAAGAGGATTTGTTTATCGGGTAAGTAGATAGGCTGGAAGTGCCCCCATCAAAATACTTCAGACCAGATGGTAGAATAAAAAGAAACTTCACAATTCACCAAGTTCAATCTTCTATGGAGTTCATTGATCTCTTTTGTTGTTTCTCTAACAGATGCATTCTGCCCCTTATTGAAAACTCATAGTAATGTCTTTCAAAAGCACTAGGCAGCTCATTGCACTGTGAGGCGGTTGTTATTGTTAGATGCTTTGTTCTTATGCTTAGCTGAAAAATGCTTCTCTATAATTTAATCCTTCTACTTGGTGCAACAAAAATAATACACATAATTTATTTTTCATGTGGTAGTCTTTATTTGAAGAAAACTAACACATTCATTGGTTAAACACCTCCAATTTCTTCAAACATTTTGTGGTCACTGATACAGAACTTTCATCCATCACTGTTTTAATAGCTTTGTTAGTTTCAATTACCTGAAAATGAAATTCCTAGCCGATAGTTAGTCTTCAGGTGGTGGGTGACCCAACACCCATTCCTCATTCATGCTTCAGAATATTGTTACGGAGTCTCTACGATATAACCCCCTCAAAAAATGGGACAAAGCTCCACTGGGAAGAGCCTTGGTAGCACTCATTTTTCCTGCTAGGCGACCATCAAGCATCTCTCTTTAAGTTAGTAGAGTCACCTGGGAATGATCTTCTGGTCTCAGTGAAATTTTTCATAAAAGCAGCGTGACTTGAACCTCACTTTTGTATGATGGCCAGTTTAAGAGAACAGCTTGGAGCTATGAGCTTTTCTTACCTGCTTGGGAAAAATGCTGAAGAAATGGTTGTGAAGTTGAACACAGCTTACAAGGACAGCACTGTGGAAACAGCGCCTCAAAGGTATGAGCAATTCTCTCTTAAAAACAGGTGAAATGTCAATTGATGACAAATCTCATTCTAGACGTCCGGCAATGTTCCAAATGGACTTGTGTCCAAAGATGGATGGCAGACCATTGAAAAGATGGGGAAGTTATCTGGACAAACTTGGAGTTCAGTCAGTGAATTTTAACAGATGATTTGGGAACGAGAAGTCTCCCTGGAAAATTTGTACTGCGGGTTCAGACTGACCAGGAAAAATAACATGGGGGGGAAACATGCTGTGCTGTGAAAGAACAGATAAAAGCCACCATATTTTTTCCAAGGTCATTATTGGTGACAAGACATGGTGCTGTTCTTATGACACCCCCCCACAAGCAAACATCAATCATGCCAGTGGAACACACACCATCGTCACCTCACCCCCCAAAAAGCTTGTCAAAAGAAATCAAAGGTCAAGATGATGCTAATTTTTTTTTATGTGAGGAGAAAAGTGCATTTGGAGTTTGTTCCACCCGGTCAGACTGTCAATCAGGCTTGCTATTTAGTGGTTCTGAAAAAAATTGCGTTTAACAGTTTCATAAAAAAAAAAAGACCTGATTTGTGGCATATGGGGGATTGGTTTTGCCCCCATGACAATGCACCTGCTCACACAGACATCTCAGTGTGCCAGTTTTGGGCAAAAAACAGCATACCTTTCTTGGTCCATGCACCTTACTCAAATTTTCTCACTCTGTGCAACTTCTTTTTGTTTCCATGAGTGAAGAGGGGCACGAAGGGGCAGCAATCTGATGATGTAGAAGAGGTGAAATTAAATCAAAGTAGGTTCTGTTAGCCAATGAAACAGATGAGCTTGAAAACTGTTTCCAAGAATGGAATCACAGATTTGACAAATGTATTAAATGCAATAGAGAGTATGTTAAAGGTGATAGAGTTGTTTTATTAAAAAAATTTAAATATATAGCTTTGAAAAAAATTCCAGCTTTTTTGGTATGTCCTCATATGTCAGACATTAGTCGAAGTGCTTCAGATAAATCAGAAATAAAACAAACTGATCCTGCAGAGACTGAATTCTAGCAGAAGGAAAGAGATGCATGCACACAGCTCACTCCTTGCCTTCAATTTGATTCCAACTCAAGAGGTCCTATAGGACAGAGTAGAAGTGCTCACATGCGTTCCAAAGCTTTGCATCTTTTTGGAAGCAAAATGTCTCATCTCTAGTGGCTTAGAATCATAGACTTTTCAGTAGGCAATCAATTAGCCTACTAATGATTGTGTTACCAGGGTTCCTGGGAAAATAGATACTAAATTACAAATGTAAAAAATTAAGCAAATTATATAGTAAGGTAGAATGAGGTAAATGCTTTCGGGGGGGGGGCAGAATAGACCAAGAAAAAAAACTATTGCGAGCTATCTGAGTACAGAAGTATAAATAGTGCTACCCGGGTACTTCTCATTGTGTTGGAGAGATTTGAAGACAGATGTACAGATGTGTGGTAGGGGGTATTTAGCATAAGCAAAAAAAGTCGGTCAGTTTAGTAGTGGTACAAGAGAGCGTATGACAAGAGAGTCTACAAACCAAACTCCCCCTGCCTTCAAGTCAGTTCCACCTCATACCAACCGACAGGACAGGCTAGAGCTGCTCCTGTGCGTTTCCGAGACTGCAATTCTCGACAGGAGCAGAAAGTCTTATCTTTCTTCCATGGAGCAGGCAGTGGTTTTGAGTTAAATCCTGCAAGAGTTGGAAGCCTTTAATGGACTAAGGCATTTACTCGCATGAAATTGAAACCATATTCCATGTTAGGGATCTGAGTAGAGGAGAAGGAGTCCTAGTAGAGCAGTGGGTAAGCATTGGGATGCTCGCTGAAAGGGCGCTGGTTAGAACCCACTAGCCACTTTGAACGACAAAGGTGAGGTGGTCTGCATTTGCACAGCTTTACTGTCTGACGAACCCTAACGAGGAGAGAGGGACTTAAAAAAAACAACAAAAAGAAACCCTAACGAGAGGCTCTACTCTGTCCTATAGGGTCACTGTGAGCTGTCATTGACTCTTTGGCAGTGGGTGGTAAGAGAGAAGCGATATGATCTTATTACATTTTAAAAGGATTTCTTCTGATCCTGGAAAGAAAAGTAAAGAGACAGCATTTTTGTGTTTATGTAGGCTTTATCCTTTTGTGTTAGCTGCTAGCCAGGATTGATCACAGCTACATGATCCCGTATTTGTATCCTTCAAGAGAGAAATGATGACTCACATCATCATCAAATACATATTTCATGCCAATTATTTATCTCTGAGCCAACTCACGGAGTTAAGGAAATATCCTTCTTTGACTGGTGCTGCAACTATTGTGCTTGGTGAGGTGAAAGGACAGTGAAAAAGAGGAAGGGCTTCCATAGGATGGATTGACTCAGTGGCTGCGTCAATGGGCTCAGGCAGAGGAACAATTGTGAGGATGGCACAGGACTGGACAGTGTTCCTTTCTGTTGTGCAGAGGGTTGCTATGGGTCAGGCCTGTATCAATGACACCTAACAAGCACAATAACAGCATCATTACAGAAGAGAGATCATTACCATGATTGGTTTAAGCCTCGACTTGGGAATAGTAGTCAAACACAATAAATTGTATGATTGCTCCACAAAGCTACAATAAAATGAGTGCAAGGGTGCCAAAAATAATGCCTTCTAAAATGACTGAGATATAATTATGATTATATGTGTATTAAAAAAATTTTTAGCCCGGCTATCAAAAGATATAATGTCTGGGGTCTTAAAGGCTTTAAGTTTAACAAGCAGCCATCCAGCAGGGAAGCAAATAAACTCACATGGAAGATGCATACTAGCCTATGTGATCATGAGGTTTTGACAGGATCAGGTATCAGGTATCAAAAAATCCAAAACAAACAACTATATTGATGCAAGTGATGGAGGTTGGAGTGGAGAACCAAAGCCCATCTGTAGACAATTGGATATCCCCCACCCCCCCCACACACACAGAAGGGTTATAAGGAAGGGATGATTCAACCAAGGTGTAGTATAGCACCTGCGAATCATTCCTCTAGTTCCTGAATGCTTTCTCCCCACCCCCTGGCCCCCAATACCATGACCCAGTTCTACCTTACAAATCTGGCTAGACTGGAGAGCACACATTGGTACAGATAAGAACTCTCAACATATGGGATTCAGGACAGATAAACCCTCAGGAACAGTAGTGGGAGTAGCAATATAATGAGGATAGGGGGATGGTTAGGGAGGGGGAAGGGGAAGAAAGGGGGGACCCATCACAAGGTTGGATATATAGCCGCCCCCTCCCCAAAAGGGACAAATAACAGAAATGTGGGTGAAGGGAGACAACAGACAATATAAGATATGAAGTAATAATAACAATATATAATTGATCAAGGATTCATGAGGGTGGGTGGGAGAAGGGAAGGGAGAGGAGCTTATACCAAAGGCTCAAGTATAAAATGTTTTAGAAATGATGACAACATATGTACAAATATGCTTGATATAATTGATATATGAAATGGTAGAAAAGCTGTAAGAGCCCCCAATAAAATGATTTTTTTTAAAATTTTAACTCAATTTTAAAAAATTTCTCTGAGAAAAATTTGAATAAATAGGACAATAACACGCTCAATTGAATTCTCTAATTTCATTAACAAAGTCTAAAGTTGTAATTGTTTTGGTCAGTCTCTCCTGATTTATTTACATGGACTGTTTTCAAGCCGTATGTTTCCATGTGTGTGTTTATGAAGCTGAATTTTAAAAGAGAGAGAGGGACTTTACATTTATATTTCCATAGTGTTGTTAGGTGCCGCCGAGTCTTTTCCAATTCAGCCTCTATGTCAATCCAGCTTGCCAAAGGTTTTCCTCTTTTTCACAGCCTCTACTTTACCAAGCATGGCCTTTTCCGGAGGCTGGACTCTCCTCATTACATCTCCAAGGTATGTGAGAGGAAATCTTGTCACCATTGCCTCTAAAGAGCTGTCTAATGTCCTTTTGTCCAGACAAATCTTCTCGTCCTTTTGGCAGTCTCTGGTACTTTCGTTATTCTTTGCCTGCACCACAATTCAAGCACATTATTATTCCTCCAGCTCCCTTAGTTAGTGTCCCGTTTCTGTGGACCTATGAGGTGATTGCAAACACCATGGCTTGGGGAAGGGACACCTTAGTCCTCACAGTAACATCCTTGCTTTTCAACACTGTAAAGAGGTCGTGTGCAGCCAAATAACCCATTGCAATGCGTCACTTGATCCCATGACTGCGGCTTCAATGAGCAGAGGGTGTGGATCCAGGCAACATGAAATCCTTGAAAACGTCCATCTTTTCTCCGTTCCCAGGATCTTATCACTTGGTTCGGCTGTGGGGATTTTTGCTTGTTTCCTTTACATTGAATTATAATCCATACAAACGTCTGCCATCCTTGATCTTCATCAAGTGCTTCAAATTTACTCAACCCTTTCAGCAAGCAAGACTGTTTCAGCTGCATATTGCAGGCTGCTACAAAGCCTTCCTCCAGTCCTGTTACCACGTTCTTCCTGACATACACCAACCTCTGATCATTTGCACAGTGTGCAGATCATTTGCGCAGTGTGAGTATGGTGAGAGGATAGAAATGTGGGGCACACCTTTCTTCCTGTTAAGCCCTGCTGCGTTCCCTTGCTCTATCTGAAGAACTCCTTGATCCATGTGTCGGTTCAGCATGAGCACAGGGAAGTGTTCAGGAATCCCCATTCTTCTCGAGGTTGTCCATAGTCTGTTGTGATCCACACAGTCGAATGTCTTGCAGCAATCACTACAGCACAAGTAAGCATTTTCCTGGTTTTCTCTGCTTTCAAACAAGATCCATCTGGCCTCAGCAATGATATCTCTGTTCTACAGCCTTTTCTATAAACGGCCTAAACCTCTGGCAGCTCCCTCTCAATGTACTTCTGCAACTGTTGTTGGATGATCTTCAGCAAAATTTTACTTGCATGTGAGATCAATGATATTGTTCTATAATTTGAGCATTCTGTTGGGTCATCTTTCTATGGAACGGGTACAAATATGGATCTCTTCCAGTCAATTGACCAAATAGCTGTCTTCCAAATTTCCTGACATACAGCAGTGAGTGTTTCAGTGCTTCATCAGCTTCTCGAAACATTTCAATCAGTAATCCATCAATTCCTGGACCCTTGTTTTTGGCTAATGCTTTCAGTGCAGCTTGAGCTTCTTCCTTCAGCACCACTGGTTCCTGCTCATGTGTTACCTCTTGAAACAGCTGAATGTTGACCAGTTCTTTCGGATTCACTGACTCTGTGTGTTGCCTTTGATACTTCCTGTGTCAGTCAATATTTGACCATAGACTCTTTCAATATTGCAACTAGAAGCTTGAATTTTTTCTTGAATTCTTTCCGTTTAAGATATGCTGAGTATGTTCTTCTTTTTCAGTTTTCTAAGTCTAGGTGTTTGTAAATTTCATTCAAAGACCTCTATAAAATCAGCGCCACTTGTCTATCAGTTCGTTGTATTGTTGTGGCTTGAATGTTTCTGTGAGGCTGGAAGCTATGTCACTGGCACTTCAAATAGGTTTCAGCAGAGCTTCTGGACTAAGAACAGATTCCGAAGAAGCAATAGGCAAATTCTGAGCAACTGGCCAGTGAAAACTGTGTACTTTCTTCTATAGACCTTTGAATATCATTAGGAAGGAGGATTCCATTTTTTCATATAAAGTATCTTTGATTTGTTCAGCAAGTTTGGTAAATGTATTTCATTATAAATATTAAATGAAAACAAAATCATGTGCCTTCTCTCCTTCTTAAAGGGATGCTGCAAGGCCTGGGTTGTGTCAGTTTGGCTGGGCCTGCCATCTCAGTGGTCTCAGGGGAGGCACACCTAACCCACCTTGTGAGGGACGTAACGCAAACGACTCCACAATGGAATTTTTCCCATTTGTTTGTTCGTTTTGTTTTGTGTTGGTTCCTTTCTTTCAGAAGTTATCACAGAAGAATTTCCTTTGGAAAAGCTACTCTATCCTGATATGAGCTTAAAACCTGTTTGTTGATTTCAGAGACTGTTTATATTTGCAAATCTCTAGTCATTGCTTTCCATTTATGTATCCATTTGAATAAATTCATATACATTAGGTGGTTTTATAATATTTTATAATAGCTCGTGTTTATAATATTATTCTTTTAGGTGATGTCGTTTTATATAAAGTCAGCATTTTTTTCATCTTTTACTTCTCTGTGTAATTTTTCTTTTCTTTTCCCATTCCCTGGCCTGGATTAGTTCTTTATGTATGGCTGTTCTAAAAATTGCTGAGCCACTCAAACTATTGTGTTCTCTTCCCAGAATAATCTCTATTATGTGCACAGTATAGGAGGGACAGCCAGCAATGTGAGCTTTTTTTCAGTGAACATATAGATAAGCAGTCACTATAGCTGAATACAAAATTGACAGTGTTTGTCTAAGACCGTTTTTTTACCTGCTGCCATCTAATGCTTTCTTTTTTTAATGTAAAATTTCTTTTTTATCAAAGTTACGCATGTTCATAGCTTAAAAAGTAAATGGTTCTGGAAGAGATATCCTGATGTACACAAAAGCCCAAACAGCATGTAACAGTCTCATTCATCCTTCCTTACCCCCAAGGACCACCCATGGAGGCACACACCTTCACCGAGTCTCCCTGATTCTCCTGGAATATCCCACCCAAATATCAGGCTGATACGGCGACTTCTTCTCATGTCAACCCTCTATATTATCTGTTGGCTTCCTACCTTGAAAGATGAAAATTTATATCCCAGCCACACACAGAAGAAGGGCTTAATCCTCAAGGTCAGCAGTTTATCAAAACCACCAGGCGCTCCAAAGGAAAATGATGAGGATTCCTACTCCTCTAAGGAGCTGTAGGCTTGGAAATTCTGAAGGAGTCTACCTTGTGCTATAGGGTTGCTGTGAGTTAGAACTGAACTGATGGCCAGGAATCTGGCTTTTTGGTTTTCACACACAACCTGCACACATCCATCCTTTTCTTCCATTGTCCTACTAGCTTGTATCACATTCCTGATTTTGTTAATATTTAGTGCTAATGTTATCAGAAAGATAGAATTATTTTTACCACTGAACCAAAGTAGTGTGAATTTTCAAAAAAATTTCCTTATGTTTTCCAATAATTTACACCTATACTTGCCAGCAGTACTAGAAGACTCTGGTCAATACTGTTAAAACATTTTTGATATACCAGTTCATTGGAGGTTATTCATTAGTTGTTTTTTTTTATTATTCTTGGCAATATCTCTTCTGGAGACCTCTAACCTCATGTTCCATTGAACCCCTAGGTCTGCTGTGTTAACTGTTGTCCTGGGACTTTTTCACGGAAATCCTCCAAATTTCCTCCTTCTCTTTCTTATGTTAGTGTGGTAGTGTGGTAGACAGGGTTCTCTAGAAAGATAAAACCAGATTGCTACTAATTTACTATATATATATATATACATATTTATAAAGATATATATATATATGTTTATAAAGATATATATATATAACACAAGAAATGAACTGTTAAATTATAAACAGATATATAATGCAAGAAATGAACTGTTAAATTATAAACTGATAGATAGATATGCAATACAAGAAATGAACAGTTAAATTATAAAGCAGTACAAATGGCTCAGTGCAACTCACTCCTGTGAGAGAGTTGTGAGACAATGGAAGTCCTTCAAGTCCAGGTAGTCCGCTAGGCTATCCCAGTACAGGCAGCAAAACAGCAAGGCAGGTCACCAACTGTCAGCCAGGTCACCAACTGTCAGTCCCTAGCTCAAGAGATGTACATTCCAATCATGTGATCTTAAAGGGACATCAACTTACAGCAACACAGTCCACAGGCTAGGTGTCCCACAGCTAGAGTAGCCTGTAAATTGAGGCACAGAACAAGCAAGGCAGCTGCACACTGGTCCGATGATCAAAGAGCGAGAGACAAGAGAGGCGAGGCTCACTGAGCCATTTATCTCTCTGCCCTTCAATTAATCCCACTTGTGTTTATCGGCCAGGCTGGCACAATAAACTATGTCAGTAAGATTTCTAGTTTCCTGGATCTCATATGATCTTTCTGGACATACTCTTGTCATTATATTTCTCCAGATAGAATTCTCATTTCGAAACAACACAACTCTTTACTCTATCAATTATATCTATGCTGTTATTACTATTAGTTGGCATTAGGTCAGCCCCAACTCACGGTGACCTCGTGCATAGCAGCACAAAGCGCAGTCTGGCCCTGCAGCATCTGTATGATTCCCTGATGACCAGTCCCTCATGCTTCAGAGGGTTTTCATTGACGGATTTCTGGAAGTAGCTTTTTTCTCTCCTGTCTAGTCGTTAGGTGCCATTGAGGTGGTTCCAACTCTAGTGGCCCTATGTACAACTGAGTGAAGGAACGCTTGGTACTGTGCCATCCTCAAAGTTTTTCTTATTTTGAGCCCATTTTTGGCAGCAACTATGTCAATCAGTGTTCTTGAGGGTTTTCTTTTTTGCTTCCATCCACTTTACCAAGCAAGATATTCTTCTCCAGGGACTGGTCTTTACTGAAAGCGCTTCCAAAGTACATTAGACAATGTCTTTCTTGCCATCTAAGGACCTTTCTTCCAAGGTAGATAGTTTGTCCTTTTGGTGGTCCATTTCTAACACCGTAATACAAATGCATCTCTCCTTCTACAATCTTCCTTACTCAATGTTCAACATTCACCTGCATATGAGATGATTGAAAATACCATGACTTGGGTCAGGTTCATTTTAGTTCTCAAAATAACATTCTTGCTTTCGAATACTTTAAAGAGGTCATGTTCATTGGGCCTCTACTCAAGTACTCCCTGAACACAAGAACACTTTGTTCTATTAAACTGGCACTCCATGATGCTTACCTTCCCAACACTATCACTGAAGACAAAGCAGGTGCATAAGCAAATGTGGTGAAGAAAGCTGATGGTGCCCGGCTAGCAAAAGATACAGCATCTGGGGTCTTAACAGGTTAAAGATAAGCAAGCAGCCATCTAGCTGAGAAGCAAAAAGCCCAAATGGAAGAAGCACACCAGCCTGTGTGATCACAAGGTGTAGACAGGACCAGGTACCCAGAACAAAAAATCATATTATTGTGAATGAGAGGGAGTGCAGAGTGGCGAGGCAAAGCCCATCGGTAGACAACTGAACATCCCCTGACAGAAGGGCAGAGGGGAGGAGATGAACCAGTCAAGGTGCAGTATAGCACCAATGAAACAAACAACTTTCCTTTAGTTCTTTGTTTCTGTATGTTTCATAGATGCTTTTATATCTTTTGAACTTGTTTTGCCAATGTTGTGCTTACATCAATGATTTCAAAATACGTACAAGACTAAAATGTTATCTAATGGGTCCGTCCTATTAGGAAATCTCAATGTGAATGAGTTTAGTGCCTTTAGTGGTACAGTCAAGGAGCGGGCGCGCAAAGAATCAAATCAGAAAATTTAGAACATGACCCTACTTCCTATTCTTATGGCATCAATATTAGAGCTCATTTTGGCTTAACATGCACTGAAATTTAGATTTAATTATTATCCACATAAGTGTAAATCTCTGCGAAAGGTCAAAAATTACCATTCTGACAGGAAAGAACAAATCATTACATTGAAAAAAGATATGGGTATGAAAATAATACTGCAAAGCACTTCCATTTTTATTGCCAGATTTTGTTAGGAATCCACAAACACCAATAACATCTTGCCATTTATGATAAAGGTTGTCCATCTGCTAATGTTGAGATTAATAATCTACCCCATGGTTATCTCATAAAATCATACAAATTTAGATTTTAAAGGGCTTTAGAAACTAATCTATGACATTTCCCCAGATTTATTCCACTAATTACTTTAGTGACACGCTTAACCTTTGTGCAAATCTCTATATAGATGCACATGAATATTGTTGGCTTTTAAAAATCCAACATCCAAATGTGTGGCCAATCCCTTCTCAAGTGAACAATAGTAATAACCAAAATAATAAGGATTATGATAACACCCTATATTATTTAGGATAGTCAGTGGGCGGGGGTGTGCTTCACCTGCATTAAGATGTGTCCTATTTTACAGTAAAGGAAACTTTTCCCTGGGGAAGCTAATGAACGTGTGCAAATCCCACAGCTATTAAATGAAAGCCCAAATTCAAACCAAGGCTTTAATCACCATGCTTCTTGCTGGATATACTGTTCATTCGGGCTCTGTGCTCTTTTGTCCTTTTTTGTATTCTATTTTACTTCACTTACTTCATCTAGTACTTCATGTGCCCTGACTTGTAGACTACCTTAAGTTGTTTTTAGGAAATGATGATTTTAAATACATATTATGATAGGTTTGTAGTCTCGTATCTCATTAGGAGGGGCAAATTAAGATAAATGTGATTTTGTAGCTATTAGAATTTCTTCTGCCATGTAAGGGCAGACTTCCTCTGATGGAACAATTTGTCTTTGCCAAGACAAAATGAGAATCAATCAATCAATCAATATTGATTGAATAGGGAAATAGCAAATTGCACTATAGTCCCTGCCCTTTGGAAGCTTACCCATTCAATAGTTGAGTAACTCCACATGTGCAAAACCACAAATATGTGAAAAGTGATTATTAATGTCATTGATAATAGGTCGCCTTTGAAACCTGAGATGATCTTTAATATGAAGATAAGCAAAAGTATTGCCGAAAAAAGTACCCATCTCTGTGGCAAATAAATATTTTTTAAACATTTGGCTGCTTTGAATAGTTTGATAAGTACTTGGAAAAGTAAACTCCCATTTAACTCAATGAAATTCCAATTAGTAAAAAGGTGAGATATTGGGGCCTTCAGGACATTCTCAAATCTCAGCGTGGCATTGAGAGTAACTGGAGAAATGTAGGTAATATTTTCCATTTTCAGGAATAAGTGCGTTTGTGTGTGTATTGGACGTGTGATGACTTGTGGCCGATGGGACGCTGGCAAAAGTCACACCCACCATATTCTCTCAAAGCAGGTGACTTTTCCAACTTTTTTGTTGTCTCAAAAAAGGAATGTCCAATCTTATTAAATTAAAAATTGGGATTGCGATGCATGTATAAATCAAAACGTGTTCAGATTCAGCTGCCCCCACTTCATCCCCACCTTCCCTTTCACCCTTGCAAATGTTAACTGCTGACTTTGGGATGCATGTTCAGTATAAACTCTTTACTGTATTCCTCAACCTGTGTCCTTTTGACGCCGGTTAGGGTGCAAATTTCTCATGGATGCATCTAATTAACTGAATTGAGACTCAAACTTTCCTCCATTTGACATGTTCCTACAAGTGTTTGATTGGAAACACCTATTGTCCATTTTATGACATCTGCATGCTTTAGAAAGCACTGCTTTTAATAAGCAATGGTCTTGTTGAATAAAGTTTTGTGTGCTGGGATGGAGAGGGTCTGAGAATAAATGACAGCATGGGGAAAAAAGTATATATAATTTTGTGTTTGCCTGCATTGGTCCGGAATTGCCAAGCTGGCATTTAGTGAAAGCTGCTTCGGGGCACCCCGACAGTTCAGGGGTCACCCTCCTGAGGTCCAGGGCAGAGAGGCTGGGGTGGGGGGTGTCCCAGGCACCCCGCCCACTTGGAGGATCCAGAAACCCAGAAGCCCGCTCCGTGGCGGCCAGTCACGTCCCCCGGGGCGGCGGGCGGAGGGAGCGGTCGCTGCGGCGCGGGCGGGTGCGCCCACCGCCCACCGCCCACCGCCCGCGCCCCGCGCTCGCCGCCCGCAGCCCGACGCCCGCGCGCTCGGCTCTTTCCGCCGCCGCCGCCGCCGCCGCGGCCCCGTGCGCTCCGGCAGCTTCGGCAATTTCCGTCGGGCTCGGGCCGCCATTTTCTCGCCGCTTGTGCGTCTCGCTGGCTGCGTGGCTCGGTTCCTGTGGGCGAAGCTTTGTCCGGCTCGGCAATGGACGGGTACGTGGTCGGGCCGGCGGGGAGGGGAGCGAGGCGAGGAGTTGGGGTGCCCTCGGGCTCGGGCCGGGGTCGTGCCGACGCCCTCCGGCGGCCCCTCCCCGGGCCGGGCTGTCGTTACCCAACCCAACCCCCGCCCCATCGCACACACCCCTCCCTGGGCGGCCCGGCGGGCTCCGGCGGGGGCGCGGGGAGACGGCTGCGGGGCCGCCCGCGGAGAACGCCGGGCGCCGACCGGGCGGCGGGGGGTGGGTGGGGTGGGGACCCCGGCGCGCGTCGCCGGCCCCTGCCCCCCCCCCTCGGAGCCATTTCGATCCGTAACCTGGGACCTGAACCCGGGGCTCGGGCGCCTGTGGGGAGGGCGCGGGTGGCGGCCCGGCGAGGCCTGTGGGGCGCGGGGAGAGGCCCCCCTGTGAGCCCCACTAGTCCCCTCAGGCGCCCGGCCTCGCGGGCCCGCCCGGCGGGGGACGCGGGCGGCGGGAGCGCCGGGAAGCGCAGGGGGCGCCGCCGGGAGGGGGCGGGGCGGCGGCGGGAGGGGAGGGCAGATGTCAGACTCCTTTGTTTTCCCGGGAGTCGGTCGTGGGGGCGGCGGGCGGGGCAAAGCGCCCTTTGGTGGGGCCTGGGGCCTTCCAGGGCTTGGCGGGAGGGCCCGCCATGAAATCCTCCTGAAAACGAAGTGTTTGTGGTCTACATCCATCACCTGGGCGAAGGCCGCCCGCCCTGGCAGCAACGGGAGTAGAGAGCGCAGATCCATCAGATGCCCAGCTACTTTGACCACTTTCTGGAAAAACACAAAAGGCAACTATTAAACAAAAAAAACCACATTTTTTTTAGAGCCCTTGCAGTGCTGCATCTTGTGGAGCCTATGAGTGCAGACAGAATGCTGGGTGAGGCCAGGCGGTCCTACCGATTGGTGTGCCGCCCCTCCACATCTGAAGAGCCTTAGTTAATTGGCTCCTCATTAGAGGGCTCCATTCCTACTTCAGGGAGGCAGGGAAGCTGTAGCCAGCCTGTCTGGGAGAATTTAACACCAGGGTCGCTTTCAAACTCCCTCTGTGAGGACCAGACGGTTCAGAAGTACAGTGTAAATTTTACTTTGGGTGTAGGGTCTACAGTTCAGTTCTTTAAGGTAATAAAATGAACACCACTTGGAAGTTAATAGACTTAGCATTGTGGTCCTCCCACAGGTTACCAAGAGATTCCTGGATGTTTTACATCATAAACCACAGCTCCAGAGAGGCTCACTATTCTCCCAGCTCAATATGGAAATGGCTGGCAAAACCTTCATTGGAGTTCATGTTTCCTACTATTTCAGAATTCACCAAAAAGTTGATTTAATGTTAAATTATTAGTCTGCATGCACAATCCTAGCAGAAATTGGCATTTTGTAGTGTTTGAGGTCTTGCTCTTTATGCAACTTGTTCAGAAACACCACAGGTTGCCTCACTGTTTGAAAGTCAAAGTAGCCCTGTCACTGCCTATTGGTGTGTTAAACATTTGCAATAGCATTGTGGGGGCCTAGACCATTTATAAACTATTAAAAGTTTCAGAGAGGCAAATTAATCTGTGAAAAATAAGAGATTGAAACTTTTTTTTCTTTCCAGAATTGTCACTGAGGTTGCAGTTGGCGTGAAGGTAGGATATTATTATTTGAAACTAATATGAAAACTGATTGTTCAGTCTGTTCCCATCATTAATGGAAGTTTTCAGTTAGCTTTGGAAACTAGCTTATCGCCACCAAAACCCAATGGGAAAGGTTTCGCTTGATAAAGTTGTATCATGTAAATCATTAAATAGATAACTCTGCTCTTCTGGAAGTAGCAGCTTGTGAGAATATTTTAAAGTATGAGTGGTAGCCAAGGGATTAAAAATGCCTTTCAAACATGATTTCCTGGGAATACAAAATGTTAGTTCAATTTTCTGAGGGGAGATTATAGTTCCCAGTGATTTGACTTAGAGTATGTACTTTTATTAATCAAAGACTTGTATTTACCTTGTGATTTTGCCAATAATAAGTCACCTTAAAATCACTCATCCTGACCCTTGAAAAGAAACTTGTATAGGCAATTAGCTTCAAATTTGAGTTAGAAATTAAGAGCTGGCTTGGTTGTCTTCTGTTAAAGGTAAGTAGGCCTGGGTAGAGAGATTTTGGAATTCTTCCTCACCTACTTTTTGGCCAGGCCAACTCCTCTGTAACTTGTCAGCCTTAGCTCCAATTCTAGTGCCCAGGCCTTTGGTTTTTACAGGTTTTTAACATAATGGTGTAGGGAATTTTGTTTGCAAGCTTGTTTCCCTTGTTCTGTTCTTTGGGTCCTTGTTTCTATCTCTTTCTTTCCCGAGACTGTCACTTTCCAAGCCTACTCTGCAAATATTTGATGAAGGTTGTAAGGCTCCCGTTAGTAGTTTTGAGAGGCTGTAGGCTTACTTCCTTCAGGGATGCTGAACTTTGATAATTGTTTTGGCAACTCTTAAAATGGCATTCATAACAGTGCGATATTCTTTAGAATTTTCTTGGAGATGGCCAGTCTATTTTTTTTTTGGTAATACATATTTTGACATTAAAGTACTAAGTTAAATATTAGTGATACTAGTAGTATTAGGTGGTTTGTAAATTGTCAAAACCATCCAAAAATGTTTTCAGTATAACTGCTACCTAGTGGAAATGATAGTCTCTGAGGTGGTTAACTGAAGGATAATATCAAAATTTGAAAATGATGTATATTAGATTGCGCTAAATGGGAGGAAGAAAAGGACTAGGATGTGAAAAAGAGTACATTTAATGTATATGGCATTGAGGTTAAAGTATTAAGAGGATTTTGACCATAACTGAGATAATGAATAAAATGTGAGGAAACCAGTGTCAGGAAGAGACATTAAAATAAGAAATTGAGTTAGTTTTATGGAAGTCTAGAAGAGTAAGGACATTAATAGCTATAACACGATTCAAAGTTCATGGTTACGATTCTGGAACATGTTGGAATAGGGTGAGAGGAATGTTGAGCTGCAAAGTTTGAGGATGTGTGCAAGTGACGTGTACATTAAATTTTCTCCGTCCTTTTTTCCCTCCTTTCTTGAAAGGCCCTGATTGCACTGCATTCTTGTCTTCCAGACGATTCTTATTCTCCTTGGATGGCATCTTTTCTTCCCAAGTTACCTAGTAATTCAATATGCGTTACTACACGCCACTGACCTCCAAGACATCTATCTATTTTCCCACTTCATGGATTCACTTTGATATCTAATCATTTTCTTAAAATTCATATGGCTAAACTGAACTCTTGAGTCCTCTCACTTTCCCAAATCTATTTTTACTTAATTTCCTTACAAAAAAAGTTAACACTACCAGTCATCCAAATGCACCGATGTTACCAGGAGAGACCGTCCCTGGAAAAGGATGCCATGCTTTTCAGAACCAAAGTTGTAGTCATGCGGACTGTGCTTCCAGTGATCCCTCTCTGCCATCCATTTCCACATACAGCCAGTGATCTTGTAGTGCGGGGGCTCTCAGCCTGTGGGTCGTGACCTCTGTGGTTGTTGAACAACCCTTTCTGAGGGGGTCGCCTGATTCATACCAGTAGCAAAATGACAGTTAAGCAGCAACGAAAATCATTTTATGGTTATGGGGAGTCACCACAACATGAGGAACTGTATTAAAGGGTCATGGCATTAGGATGGTTGCGAGAACCACTGTTTTACTGTAAGTTTTAACTTGTTACTCCCCTGGATAGATAGATCCCTATGCTCTGTCTATTCACAGTAAAGTTGAAATTCCCATGTTGGTCGATAAGCCTCGTGATTAGACCTCAACTTTTAATATTTATCCTGTACTATGCACCTGTTGGGTAAGTGTTGTACTGCTGCTGGTAGAGTGGGTGGTTCAAACCTATCGGCCACTCCAGCGGAGAAAAATGAGGCAGTGTACTTCCATCAAGAGCTACAGCTAACACTATATAGTAATTGACAAAATGGCAGTGGGTTTGGCTTTGATGTGCCAGGTGTATGGGCATTTTTGTATTCCTGTACAATGAACCTTTTGGTGCCCTTGCACCAACTGACCCTAGTCTCTAAATCCTCCACCCTCTATGTTAGCGTCTTTTTGAACTAAGATTTAAATGACATTTTAAATCTTCTCATTCAAATTAACAG
This sequence comes from Tenrec ecaudatus, assembly GCF_050624435.1. Classification (NCBI taxonomy): domain Eukaryota; kingdom Metazoa; phylum Chordata; class Mammalia; order Afrosoricida; family Tenrecidae; genus Tenrec; species Tenrec ecaudatus. The sequence continues at coordinate 129,542,217 of NC_134530.1, forward strand.
CCTACCCTATTATCTGATTCAAAACCTTTCAATGATATCATTTGAGTTTATCTTGTTAATCTGTTTTTTTCTTGAATATTTTCTTAACCTTGCCTTATGTTCATATTTTAATATTTGGGCTTATTCTCTGCATTCGTAGTTGATAGAATGAGGAAGAAATAATGAGCACTTTCTTTGTCGAATTCACTTTGCTGCCATTGAGCCAATTTTGACTCATGGCAGCACTGTAGGACAGGGTAGAACTTCTGTGACTGTCTGAGATTCAAACTCCTTACTTACAGGAATAGAAAGCTTCATTTTTATCTCTCAGAGCTGCTGGTGGTTTTGAACTGCCAAATCGGGGTTAGGAGCACAACGTGTGACTCATCATACACAAGGGTTCCTTTTTTATTTAGCAGTGATAATTTCTAAGTTGCAATGTTTAAATATTTGCAGTCAGGAATAGCTCAAAAAGTTCAAGTTAAGGTACTTTCCCAAGTCGATTGCCTCCCTCTCTTACAAACTGTCTCTAGGAATAGACTCAAATTCCCAACCTTTGATTTCGCAGCTGACCATAGTAAGTGTGTGTCCTCGCCAGGACGTTCCCATACCTTTAGGCCTTCTTTAAATATTGTTTGTGGTGTTCAGGGTAGAAGATTTTTTTGGTGGACCTATTCTAAGTATTTTTTGGATGCTACTATAAACAGTAATTTAAAATATTTTGGTTCCTAAGTGTTCATTTGCAATTATCTAATTGCTAATAAATATAAATTTAAAGATAATAGTTGTTGCATATTGCTCAATCTAGAATCTTTTTTTTTTTGTTATGGCTTCTAGTACAAAGTTGAACAAGAAATGTAAGAGTAGGCATCTGTATTCTGTTCCAGATAAAAGGGTAAAAACCCTAAATGGTACTTATTCCTTAAATAATTGGGAGAGTCCACCTATGAAACCCTGCAGGCCTGTGTTTTGCGGGGTTAGGAGTTTTAAACCACGGGCTCAATTTATTCTGTAGATAAGCGGGTATTCTTTTCCAGTGAGCTTAGGTGATTTGTGTCTTCCACAGAATTTGTTTACATTGTCTAAGTTGCTACCTTTTTTTGCTAAGAGTTACTCATGATTTTACCTTTTTAATCCTTTTATTATCTCTAGAATGTGTAATGATTTCACCTTCCTTATACCTGTTATTGACTATGTGTGCCTTATCTTTTTTTCCTGATCAGTCTGATTGAGGTGTATTGCTTTTATTAATCTAAAAAATTATTTTTGATTTCATGGATTTTATTTTGTTTTAATTCCTAGTTTATTGACTCTGTTTTTGCTTGTGTTTAGTTGATTGTGTGAAGCTGATTGGTGTTTTAGTGTCAAATGATGTTTTAAATACTTTCACTATTAACTTCCAATGATTTGGGGTTTTTTTCTTTTCTGATAAGAAGGCGGTAGACCAAGTAAATTTGGGAGCCTATGTTTTCCATTGTTTGCATGATATCGTTTTCTGTCCTTTTACTTTAACCAATTTATTTCTAAATATTTTAAATATGATTCATATAGGCAGCCTAAGGGTTGGTCTCTAAGTTTTTTTTTATCCAATCTTGCAATTCCTTTCTTTGATTATTAAGGCCATTTAAATGTAATGGTATTTTATGGTTAATATTAAATCTACTTTGCCATTTTCTATTTGTCCATTGTGTTCCCTTTTCCTTCATCTACTGCTGTCTCTTGCTGCCCCATCCCCACCATTTTACCTCATTTGTTAGTGGCTTAAATGAAATTATTTTGTTATTTTAGTGACTGCTGTAGAATTTATTTATAGTAGAAATTTTTAGCTTTCTAATCTTCTCTCAAATGTGAGTCTTACACAATAAAAAAAGCTCACTGCCATTGAGTTGACTCTTACTCCTAGTGACTCTTTATCTAGGGCAGGGTAGACTCTACCCTGTGGGTTTCCATAACTCTTTCTGGTAAAGAAAGCCTCATCTTTTTTCCCAGGAAGCAGCTGGTGGTTTCCAGGGCAGCCCAGCTCGATACCTACTGTGCTCGCAGTGCTTCTAGATGGGCTTGTGCAATTGCCACAAATGGGGCTCTAGTGTGGACTAAATGCCACACCATTTATTATTATTTGCTTATCGTTACCTTTTAAAATATTTTAGTAATAAGCAAAATCGCATTTACATTTCTTCCCATAGTACATACGTTTATTATTACTGTTTTGAGTCTTCAAGGGGAGTTCTCTAACTCCCTGGAGTTCTCTCGGCATCTGTCCTTCTATGGTCCTGTGCCATTTGTGCTCTAGATGCTTTAGCTTCTTGGCTCCTGTCAGTTAAGGGGTCTTCTAGTCTGCCCAGATCCCCTACCTGACCTGTAGCAGAGCCTAAGCATACACTCAAAAGACTTCATCCAGGGACTCAAACCTCACTTGATTTGCAGGCTCCCTGGAATCATTGTTCTTCATTGCTTACGTCCACTAGTTTGCAAACCGTGCTTTCACATGTACTTTGTGCCATTTTTAAGTTGTTCCCAGCAGGTAAATCCAGTCCCTCTTACTCTGTACTGTCTAGGAACCTACGTGTTTGTTTGGTTTTTTTAAACGCCATCATCTGCTAAGGGAAAGGTTAGTGGTTCAGTTCTATCCAGAGGTGCCTCAGGAGAAAGTTCAGCAGTCTACTTCCAAAAATCCAGCCATTGAAACCCTCTGAGTCGCTTCCTTCTGACATCTATGGGGTTCCCATGACTCAGAATCAATTCCTTGAAACTGGTTTGATTTTTGGTTTAATTTCTTAATATATTGTTAGCAGTTTTACTTTTGTCTCACTGTTAATTTTAATCTGTGATATTTTAGTGTGGACACACCAACTTTTCCTAAATTGATGGATATTTTGATTCTTGTTTATAATTTAAAACTTATAGATATATGTAGGGTAAAAATTAAAACGCTACATTAAGTAAAACTTAGATATTTTTGAATGCCAAAGTCCACAATAGGTTGTTGTTAGGTGCCATCAAGTTGGTTCTGCCTTAAAATGACCTTACGTAAAACAGAATGAAACACCTCCCAGTCCCGCACCATATGTTGTTGCCATTGTCAGTCCATCTCATTGATGGGCTTCCTCTTTTTCTCTGCCCTTCTGCTTTTCCAAGCCTGTATGCCCTTTTCCAGAAGCATGTCATCTCTTGATGACATGTCCAAAGTATGTGAGACATTCTTGCTGTCCTTACCCCTAAGGTGCATTCTGGTCGTACTTCCTTCTTCCAAGACCAGTGTTTGCTCTTTCGGTAGTACGTGCTACTTTAACTGTTCGTTGCTAGACCAATAATTCCACTGCATCGATTCTTCTTGGCCTTCTTGATTTAATGTCTAATGGTTTATAATACCATAGTCATGTATGAGCATCTACCAGCTTTGAAGTTTCTTGAAATTTAACATATTAACTAATTTTAAACATAAAATATTGGATGGTTTATACATTTTGTAATGGGTGAGATTTTTAAAAATATATGACTAGTAGTTCTATGAACTGCCTTGCATACTTGACCTATTTTAATGATCATTAAAACTCTTGTGTAGCGAGAAAACTTTTGTGATATGCATTTAAAATTTTTAGCTTATTTACGTAGTTTTGGATGTAAAGATACTTATCTTAAATTGTATAATTAATCTTTTTCACCTATTTAATACTTTTGTGTCTTCTTTAATGTTCAAAATTAGGCTTATACTGCATGTGAGAATTCAACGTGATTATGTTGAATAAAATATATTTTCTGTAGAGGAGGTCTTCAGTAGATAAATAATGATGAGCACCAGGCATGGGATATCCACTTGTAGAACTCCAGGCCCTATACCATTGGAGGTGTGAGAGTTCAGTGCTCAGCTGCTGTGGGAGAGAAAGCTGGCAGTCTGCTTCTCAACGTTTACCACAAAACGAAGCCAGTAGCCCAAGCCATGATGCCTCCTGTGATGCTGTGGGCAGAGTGGAGCTACTTCCCCAGGGTTTCCGACCTGTAGATCGCGCGGAGGAGACCGCTGCATCTTTCCCTGGCAGGGTGGCTAGTAGGGTCAAATTGTTGCCCTTGTGGTTTAGAAAACCTCACGGGACAGTTGTCTGGCATGCAGTGTTACTTTTAGTCCGAATCAACTTGACAACAATGAGTTTAGTTGGGATTTGATTATTGAAAGGCGTGGGAAACAAGGACCGGGAAAAGAATGAATGCAGCCAAATTGTCTGTGCTCATAATTAAGAGCTGGAAGGGCAAGAGTGGTGGAGGAAGGTTTTCACCTTTGTGAGTTAGAGATGAATCCTAGTCTCACACTCCAGATTGAAAATCATTTCCCCCCCAATAATGCTACTTTTAAGATTCCTCTCACAAGCAAGCACATGACTGATCCCCATGTGGTCTTTGGCCTACCTCTAAGAGCAGACATGTTCTGCTCTCCCCACTCCAGGGCTAGTTGACTCCCCTCTGCCTGTCCCCAGTACTGGTCCTAGGTTACTGCCCCAGTGAGTTCAGGAACATGTAGCGTTACTTAACATTGATGGGGCTTGCGTGTCCCAAGACTATATATACCTGTTGAAAGATACATTTGCTCTTGTTCAGGGCTTCATGGAAGAGATGAGCCCTTTGAACGCTTTGTCTGTTGTTTATTCTTTCCCTTTAATTGCACAATTGCCTTTCAGAACCCATTCAATTGTAGGACTGGACCTTACAGAAAAGTCATTGGTTTCACTTCATAACTCATGAACCTTTTATGCGTAAAAAGATAAATACCAATTGTATTGTGCAAAGTCTTCTGTTTGTTGAAGAGGTAAAAGGATCATTGTCTTCCAGAACTTAATGTTGTTTAGTTAGACCCATAGGGTTTTAATTCTAAGTGCCATGTTGCTACAGAAGGAAAGATTAGTTTTGCTTGGTAAAATCCTAGAAGATTTTGTGTAAATAAGTGGTTGTGACTTGTTTCTTAGAGATAAGCCCTATGAGTGAAATACAATGGAAATTTTAAAAGTCAGAACTGTGGAGACAGGATGGCACAATTCATGGTTAACAGTGGGGTAGAATGAGTTGGCTTTGAGCGGTACTGCAATATTTTAGAAAAAAATCTTAATTCATGAGAAGGGAAGAGATACGTAAAAAGGCAGTGGAATAGGTCACACAACATGTTCTTGTTAAGAGAGACTTTTAAGGAGAATTTCTTGAAACCTCTAAGCAGAATTTCTGGCGGTTATAGGAAAGAGTGAATTATTCTTGTTCACTCCAAGTACAAGAAGCTGTTGTAAAAGAACAATCAGTAGGAAATTGGCACATTGACGATTACTTTGTTTGGAATGTAGACTGAGATGGAGCACAGTATAAGACAAAATCAGAGTCATGAAAGACTTTGATATAAAGAGATATGAATGCAGAGGATTGTAGTGAGGACCTTTGGATACAATCTACTTACTGTTAAGTAAATAAACTTGATTATTCTTGAATTTTGTTAGATTTTTTTGAAAACCATTGTCGTAGTAGTAGTAGGTTTCTTTTTTCTTTGTGTACATATGTTCTTCCATTAATGCTACATCAAAATGACAATGTTCCTTGAATTTTTAGAACAAAGGGAAGTTTGAAAGGGCAAGATCATAGCTGTATGGTGACTGCATAAGGTTTCCCAATTAAATTCCTGTAAGACAGCCTTTCTGCCTTTGAAGAATGTGGCTAACGTTGCAAAGAATGAGAAGTCCAGAACACTTAATTCTGCTCATGTGGATCCTGAGAGGCAGTCATTTGAAAATAAAATTAGAATACTGTGGGGTTTAAAATCACAGAAAAGTTCATTTTACTTGGTTCTCCATCAATATTAGTTAAATCTGCTTGCACAAGATCTCTCTAGAATATTGAAAAGCAAGGACAGTTGAGGCAAGGAAGGTGTGGCTGACCCAAGCTATGGTATTTTCAATTTCCTCATAATGCATTTGAAAGTTGGACCTTGAATAAGGAAGCCCGAAGAAGAATTGATAGGTGTGAACTGTGCTGGTGAAGAATAGTGGAAGTGCTATGGACTGCTAAAAGGATAAATGAATCTGCCTTGGAAGAATACAACACGTCCCTTATTTTCAAGGATGGCAAGATTTCATCTTACATACTTTGGATATCCTGTTAGGAGTGGTCAGTTCTTAGAGAAAGTCGAGGGGCAGCAAAGAGAGGAAGGCCCTCAAGGAGATAGACTGATACTGTGGCTATAACAGCATGCTCAGGTATAGGAAGAATTGTGGCGATGGCACAGGACTAGACAGTATTTGCTTCTGTTGTGCGGAGAGTTGCTATGGGTCTGAAAACCTACTCCATGGTACCTAACAACAGCACATCAGTGTTCATGGAAACAGTCAAGAAATTCAAACTACGTATTGTTGGGCAAATCGGCTGCAGAAGACTCTGAAAGTGTTAAGAGCAAGGATGTCGCCTTGAGGACTAACGTGCTGTGCCTATCCAAGCCATGATATTTTCATTTGCCTTATATGCATGTGAAATCTAGACCATAAAGAATAGATGCTTTTGAATTTTGGAGTTGACAAGGAATATGGATTATACTATGAACTTCTATAAGAATAGGAGTGACAGCAAAAAAGAGAGCTTCCAAATGAGGTGAGTCAGCACAGTGGCTACAACAGTGAGTTCAAACAGTGATGGCTGTGAGGATGGTGCAGGCCTGAGCAATATTTTATTCTTTTACATGGATGGTCACTTTGATTTGAAACTGCTTCCGTGACACCTAACAACAAACACTAAAACAATTTTTGCTTTTTGTTTTTATTCCTGTCTGTAAGTGTAGTTCTAATTTACATGTTTAATTGACATTTAGACTATGATTAGTCATAAGACTTTGCCATTATCCGGTTGACAAATATTGAGGTTTCTGTTTTTTGCCTTCTGTGAACATTCATGTACACATTTCTATATCTCAGAGTTTTTCTAGAATTATGACTGCTGGATTATAGATGAATATTGTCAAGTTGACTCAGACTCATGGCTATGTACACCACTAGAAATATCTGGTCCTACATAATCCTTATGATACTGCTGAAATGCTCAACTTCTTCATCATTGGTGTTATGCTTATTGATCCATTCCACCAAGGCTTGCCCTTGCCTGCCGTACCACCTTGCCTTTCTCTAGTCACTGATTTCTCCTGATAATTCGTCCAAAGCAAGGAATCAGGCCATGTTCACTTGTGGTCTATAAGGATTTTGTTGACTAATTTTTAAAAGTAGATCTCTAGTCTTTTCATCCTAGTCTGGAAGCTTCTTAGAACCTACTTAACAGAAGCAACCCTAATGGTATTTGAAATAACGATAGACTACCTTCCAGCATTAGAACAACATGAATGCACCACAAAATAAGAACCTTGACAGGATAAATTACCAAGGGCATATGAGGGAGGGGGGAATGGGGAGGGAGGGGGGAAAAAAAAGAGGACCTGATGCAAGGGGCTTAAGTGGAGAGCAAATGCCTTGAGAATGATTGGGGCAGGGAATGTATGGATGTGCTTTATACAATTGATGTATGTATATGTATGGATTGTGGTAAGAGTTGTATGAGTCCCTAATAAAATGTAAAAGAAGTAAAGAGAAAAAAATGATTAGGGCAAAGACTGTACAGATGTGCTTTATATAATTGATGTATGTATATGTATGAACTGTGAAAAGAATTGTATGAGCCCCAAGAAATTGTTAAAATTAAAAAAAAAAAGAACCTTGACAGGAGTGGACAGGATACTATATATATTTATATATATTAGGTCATTTATATTGCTGACTTAAATGCTTGTGTTAATTTATACTCTAATCAGCAATGTGTGAAAATTTGTTTCTTCATTTCCCTCCTGATGATTATTATGGTTGGACTTAAAAAAATGTTGGCCATCTAATGTGTATCTAAATGGTTTCATGTGGCTTTTAGTTTGAATTCCCATTGCATGGCTAAAGTTCTCAGCTGCTAACCAACTGGTCAGTGGTTTGAACCTACCAAAACTACACAGAATAATGATAATGGCAGTCTGCTTCTGTAAAACTTTTAGCCTTAGTAACCCCACAGTAGTGTTGTGATCTGTGAGGTCCTCAGTTCAAATTCACCCGTTCTGTGGGAGAAAGACAGGGCTTTCTACTCCCATAAAGAGTTACAGTCTTAGAAGCTCCCAGGGGCAGTTGTAGAGTCACGAGGAAGGGGTCAACTTCTGCTTGATGGCAGTGAGGTTAGTAACGCCATAGGATACGTCTCTCTGATCCATTGCTATGAGCCAGAACAAACTCCATGGTAATGAGTCAGGTAAATTTTGGTTTGTTGTGGATACATTTTATTAGCTATTGGCTATTCTTATTTCTTTGTTAAATGTCAGTTCATACAATGTATCACTTTTCTTCATGTTCTTACATAGTTAATATATTTTGTGACTCATCGTTTTTTTCACAGATACATATGAGTTTATGTATCCTGAATGCTGTTAACACTGTTAAATGCTGGACTGATAATTTGTCAGAGTCTCACTCTCATTTGTGACTAGGTTTTTGTTTTTGATGAATAGAGGTTTAACATTTAACTTCAAATTTTTTAAAAATATTTTATTAGGGGTTCATACAACTCTTATCACAATCCATCCATACATACATCAATTGTATAAAGCAAGTCTGTACATTCTTTGCCCTCATCATTTTCAAAGCATTTGCTCTCCACTTAAGCCCTTTGCATCAAGTCCTCTTTTTTCCCCTCCCTCCACGCTACCCCCTCCCTCATGAGCCCTTGATAATTTATAAATTATTATTTTGTCATATCTTGTCTTATCCGGCATCTCCCTTCACCCCCTTTTCTGTTGTCCATCCCCCAGGGAGGAGGCTACATGTAGATCCTTGTAATCGGTTCCTTCTTTCCAACCCACGCACCCTCTACCCTCCCAGTATCACCCCTCACACCCCTGGCCCTGGAGGTATCATGCGCCCTGGATTCCCTGTGCCTCCAGCTCCTATCTGCACCAGTGTACATCCTCTATTCTATCCAGATTTACAAGGTAGAATTCGGATCATGATAGCTGGGGGTGGGGGGTGGGGTAGGGGAAGTACTTAGTAACTGGAGGAAAGCTGTATTCTTCATCAGTGCTATATTGCACCCTGACTGACTCATCTCCCCTAGACCCCTCTGCGAGGGGATCTCCAGTGGCCGACAAATGGGCTTTGGGTCTCCACTCTGCACTATAGTAAGATTTTTTTTCTGGTGATGCCTTATACCTGATCTCTTCGACACCTCATGATCACACAGACTGGTGTGCTTTTTCCATGTGGGCTTTGTTGCTTAGATGGTCGCTTGTTTACCTTCAGTCCTTTAAGACCCCAGACACTATACCTTTTGATAGCCGGGCACCGTCAGCTTTCTTCGCCACATTTGCTTATACACCCGTTTGTCCTCGGTGATCGTATCATGGAGGTGTGCACCCACTGATAGGATTTTTTGTTCTTTGATGCCTGATAACTGATCCCTTCAGGCTGGTGTGTTCTTCCATGTGGGCTTTGTTGCTTCTGAGCTACATGGCCGCTTGTTTATCTTCAAGCCTTTAAGACCCCAGATGCTATCTGTTTTGATAGCCGGGCACCATCAGCTTTCTTCACCACATTTGCTGTTCACCAACTTTGGCTTCAGCGGTTATGTTGGGAGGGTGAGCATCATAGGCCAATTTAGTAGAAGAAATTATTCATGCATTGAGGGAGTACTTGAGTGGAGGCCCAAGGTCCTTCTTCCACCTTAATACTAAACCTATAAATATAGGCACATAGATCTGTTTCCCTATCCTCATATATATATTTGCATATGTACATGTCTCTGTCTAGATCTCTATAAATGCCCTTTGCCTCGTAGCTCTTCCCTTTATTTCCCTTGACTTTCCTCCTGTCCCACTATCATGCTCCGTCCCCACCTGGGTTACTGCTATACCTCTTCATTACCTTACCCTTGATTATTCCCTACCAGGTCTGTCATTCCCACCTCACCACCAATTTGGATCCCATGTTGTTCCCTTGTCCCTGGATTTGTTAACACCATTTCCTTAGCCCCCACCTCCTCCTATCCCATGTCCCCCCAGAACTGTCGGTCCCGTTGTTTTTCCTCCAGATAGTTCATCCAGCCTATCTTATTTACCTGTGGAGATAATAACATGCATAGAAATAAGACAGAGCAAAACCAAGCAACAGTATACAACAAAAAACCAACAACAAACCACTGACAGAACAAAACAAAACACATCAAGAAAGAAAAGCTTGTAGTTAGTTCAAGGATTGTTTGTTGACCTTTAGGAGTGTTTTCCAGTCTAGTCTTTAACTTCAATTTTTGTGGGAGGTTTTTTAATCTCAGAATTTCTTATTCTAATTTGGTGTCTTGTATATGGTTTTGTGGATTTTTGTTGAGAAATTCTTCTAGGGCCTCAGTACACGTGGACTTTATTTTTTGTGTGAGGTGTGAGGTAAAGGCTTGTATTTTTCTCTTATGAATAACAAATTGGTTACCAATAAACTGAATAATTCATCTTTTCCCCACTGAGCTACAGTATTAGCTTTGTCAGGCTTTATATCTGTTAAGGCTTCCTTACTATTTCATTGTCTATTTTGATATCAGTACCACATTTTCTTGATTACAATAGCATCAAAATATGTCCTGAAATCTTGTAGAATGTGTTTTGTAAATTTGTTCATTAAAATTATTTTGGCATTTTTATTTTGTATTTTAAAGTCACTTGGCTATGTTCCATGATTACGTTTTGAGTTTTTGATTCTAATTGCATTGATTTATAAGTTATTTATAAGTTAATTGAGTATCATTATATTTGCATATTTAATAAAATGACACTGTTTGAGCTCAGAGGCAGAGAACTGTAACATTCCTTTGATGAATTTCCTTTTATTCTCCATAATATTTTCTCTAATTATGAAGACATGTTTAATGCAGAAAGGCAAAAAGTAAAATAAATTAATCGCTAGTAATCCCCCCACCAAAGCTAATCATCCTTGTTTGTACGTCCCATACTTGCTTCTGTGAAAGAGAAGGATTTTAAACAGCTTATGTGGTTTTGATTTGATGGCAGTGTTTTATGTGTAATTCCCCATGCCTTTTGAAGAGTATTCTAGAGGTGAGAAACAGTGTGATGCTTTGATAAATAGTTACATATCTCACAAGGCTATTGGTTTATTCAGTTATGTATGGAACTTTTATGGAAAAGTGTTTTTATTGAGCATTTCAAATTTCCCAGAATTATATAACATTTAAAGTTTTTGCTTTTATTACTAATACTGGAAAGTTTGTTTTCTCCCATTTATTGATTTGTTTTGCCAGAGGTTTATTTTTTTAGTGCTTTCATAGCACCAGCTTTTGTATTTCTAAGTATTTTCTAATTCACAAGTTTCTGCTTTTCTTTTTCTTTTTCTGTCTAACATTGAATTTATCTTACCAGTTTTTGTTCAATTTAAGTTACGTTGTAAATCATTTCTTTTCTTGAAAAATTAATGCAACAATTATTGTTCTTTTGGCATTAAAAGATCTCTTATGTATTTAACTTCATTATAAACATTTCAAAATACACAATGGTGAAGAAAACGATGTAATCACTTCTCTTTTTTTCTTTTTGGAGTTACTATTGTGGATCTGAGATCATTTTAAAGCATCCCCAAATACTTCAGTCTACACCTGTAACACAAAAGCTCCTTTTCTGGAAGCTAGCATTTTGATAGCAATGTTATACCTAATAAAATAAAAATAATTTTTAATCTAATCTAATCAATTTTTAGTTGTGCTCAACAGTCCCCCGTTGCTTGCAAAATAACTTTCACCTCTTTATTCTTTGATTCATGAACCAGTCAAAGGCTACATACTTGGTTTATTTCTCTTGATCTCTTACATTTTAACACCTGTTCTTCCTATTTTTTTGTTAGAGAAACATTCTAGATTTGGCTTCCTGTGTGTCTGTGTTATCAGTTCATATTCCTCAGTAAATTTATAGGGGAGGCTTGATCAGATGCAGGTTTATTTTTACCAACATTATTTTGTAAATATGTTGTTCAGTTCCTCTCCTATAATATCTAATTCCCCCTTTGTGAAGTTAACATTTATTAGTTGATTCAGGTTTTGGCCTCATGCATCCGTTAGATACGTCCAATGCTTCGTCGTCCTTTTATTTAATGGATTTTTGTAGCTGTTGCATCTTTATTAGCTATTGCAAAAGTGATGATAGTAAACAGATGCATACACTTAAACCCAGTGCTCACAGAAAACGAACACACCACACCGAGAGGGTTGCACGATTGTTGGAGGAGTGAGAGCAGACCTCCCCCAAACTTGAAAAGTACATCAGTTACTTGTAGAGAAGAATGAGATTATATTAGTTGGAATTCTTCTATTAGGATTTTTAACAACTATTTGGTCTCACTGTGCTTAAGCACGCTAGCTATCTTATTCGTGTTGTAGCATATGTCAGAACTTCTTGAGTAAAAGCCATTATCCGAATACACCAAATGTTGTTTATTTACCCAGTGGACATTAGGTGTTTACCTTTTGGCTGTTGGTAATCATGATGCATCAAACGTTGAAATATAATTGTTAGTACAATTGTTTATGGTAGTCCTATTGTCTTTAGGTGCCATCACATAATTTCAGATATGCAGTGACTTTATATACAACAGAGTGAAACACTCTGGTCCTGCGCCATCCTCACAATTGGTTTTCGGTTTGAGCTGATTATTGCAGCTACTGTGTCAGTCCATCTGGCTGAAGACCTTTCAATTTTTCACTGCCCCTCTACTTACCCAGTTATACTGGTATATACCTAGGAGTGGAAATACGATTCATTAATTCGGTGTGTGACTTTATGAGAAATCCCCATACTGTTTAATACAGTAGATATACCATTTTACATTTCTATTAGCATTGGGTTAGGATTCCAATTTGTCCACATTCTTACCAACTCTTATATTTTGTTTTTTAAGATATTAGCTGTCCTAATGGGTTTGAAGCATTATTTCTTGTGGTTTGCTTTTTCTTAATATTTAATGTCAGGCGAGACTGAAACTTGTGTGTGTTCATAGAGTAGCTAAAGCAAATGGAAGAAGTGATGAAGTTAAAGAGCTGAATGGAAAATTTCACAGGGCAGCTCAAAAAGACAAGTGTAATGAAATGTGCAAAGATCTAGAGTTAGAAAACCAAAAAGGAAGAACACGCTCAGCATATCTTAAACTGAGAGAACTTGAGAAAAAATTCAAGTCTTGAGTTGCAATATTGAAAGCTGCTCTGGGCAAAATATTGACTAACAAAGGAAGCATCAAAAGTAAATAAAAAACACTCAGACTCACTATACCAAGCAGAAGTAGTTGACATTTTCCCATTTCAGGATGTAGGTTATAACCAAGAATCAATGGTACTGGAGGAAGAAGTCCAAGCTGCATTGAAAGCATTAGCTAAAAAAAGGGTTCCAAATATTGATTGAATACCAATTGAAATGTTTAAACAGCTGATGGAGCACTGGAAGCATTCATTCATTGACCTATGTCAGGAAACTTGGAAGTTGGCTATTTGGCCAGTTGACTGGAAGATATACATATCTATACCCTTTCCAAATTATGTTATCAAATTATAGATCATTGATCTCACATGCAAGTGATTTGGGCTGAATATTGTCCAACAATGGTTGTAGCAGTACTTTTGAGAAGGAGCTGCTGGAGGTTCAGAAGAGAACATGGAAAAGGGATAATCATTCCTGGTGTCAGGTGGACCTTGACTGAAAGAGAATTCCAGAAAGATGCTTACTTGTGCTTTATTGATTATGCCAAGGCATTTGAGTATGTGGATCATAACAAGCTGGATAGTCTTGAGAAGAAAGGTACTTCCAGAACTTTTCAGTGTACTCATGCTGAAACGTACACATGGATCAAGAGGGAGTTGTTGGAACAGAAAAAGAGAATAAATACTACATGGTTTAAAATCAGGGCAGATATTTGATGGGATTAAATCCTGTTACCATACTCAGTCGGTAGCCAGAGCAAATCACAAGAGAAGCTGGATTATATAAAGAAGAAATTGGCATCAGAAGTGGAGGAAGACTTATTAACAACCTGTGATTTTCAGATGACACACCCTTGTGCTTGCTGAAAGTGAGGAGGACTTGAAGCACTTGCTGCTGAAGAGCAAGGATTGCAGCCGTCATTGTGGATTATGACAATGTCAAGAAGACCAAATTCTTTACCACTGAGCCAATAGGTAACATGATAATGGAGAAAAGATTGAAATTGTCCAGGATTTTGTCCTGCTTGGATCCACAATCAGTGCTCATGAACGCAGCATTCAAGAGGTCAAAAGACACATTGCATTGGCTAAATCTGCACAAGACCTTTTTAAAGTGTTGAAAAGTAAGGATCTATAATGATCCCTATTTCCTAGTCTTCAGTTAGTTGAAAGTGTTTCAGAAGGATTGAGTGAATAAATAGAATTCTCCAGTGACACTGTCTTTTCTAGGACATTTTTTATTGAGAGGGATTGAACAACAAAGCTAATCTATTGAATTGTTCAAACTTGTTTGAAATTTTCTTTTTTTTTTCTTAAGTCAATTTAAATAGTGTATACTATATATACTCAAATATAAGCTGACCCAAGTATAAGCTGAGGTACCTGTTACCTGGGAAACCAGAAAAAAACTGATTGACTCGAGTATAAGCCTAGGGTGGAAATTGCAGAAGCTATTGGTGAGTTTAAATAATTAAAACAAATGAAAATAAAATTACTAAAAATTGAGACATCAGTGGGGTAATGTATTTAAATATTTATTTTAAATAAAAGGACAAGTCATTTAACATTAGTAAACCAGCACAGTAAGTGGAAAATAGGTTCAACAAAAATAATAAGGTATCAACAATGATACCTTAAAAGTACTATTCCCTGAGCTCAATCAGCAACCAAGCTAAAATGTAAAGAGTTAAAATCCTTCAAAACTGGATTCCTCATCATCATCCATATCCCAATGCAGAGCTTCAGCTGGTGTGAGGTCATCATAGACGCTGTCCTCACTGAGATTGCCATCATCACTGCTGTCATTTTCATACAAAGCGCAGTCTTCACTGCCATCCATAGCATTACTAAGACTACATTTCTGGAAGGCACGTCGCACCATGTCTTCTGGAATGTCTTCCCATGCATCTCAAACCCACTTTGCTATTAACTCTATGTCAGGCTTCATGAGATTTCCTCTATCTGTTAGTTGGGCTTGACCAGATGACATCCATTCATGCCACATCCTTCACACACGGTCTTTAAAAGACTTATTCAAAGATACATGTCATAGGATGGCTCTGATTGGTTAGATGTGAGTAAACAAACATTCAAAGCCCTGCAGTATCAGCGGGGCTTTGAATAAACAGCAGAGAAAGACAATCATCTACAAGAGCAAGATAACAGGCGCTCACCTGGGGGGTGGCGGGGCAGGAGCAGCAAGATGTTAAACCTCCCTGGGGTACCACTGACTCTTGTGTAAGCTGAACCCCAGTTTTTCAGCACATTTTTTGTGCTGTAAAACTCCGCTTATACACGAGTATATACGGTAGGTATCTTAGGAATGTGCTTATTTATTGAGTCTGTCTGGTTTGATAGTAGAATTGTTGATCATATTTTATTTACATTTTTTAATTTTGTGGGGTCAGTAGTAATATTTGTACTTCACAATTTTAGTTTTGGATTTTTATTTTAGCATATGCATGCACGTGTGCACATACAGAATGGATGTTGATTATCTTTTCATTTTACATATTGTTAATTTTAAATCAATTTTTAGCTTAGCTTCTCAAGTCCCCGCATCATTGGTGAGAAGTTAACCCTTTCGCTGTCTTAGAGATTGCTTTTAAGCTCCCATGCATACTCTTCCTAGTTTACCCTTCCTTTGAACGTCTTCCATCTAAACCGTTGGAAATCTTTTAAGTTTCCGAGATATATTTTTATACTTTATGATTACTTTGGAGTAGAATTTATTATCAGTGTGTTTTTTATGGTTAGTTTGCTGTCTTTGTTTTAGAACTCATTACTTATCCCCAGTCTTAAAGATATTTTCTTTTTAAACCTTTTAATTTGCCTTCAAGTTTGTAACTAATTCATCAGAAAATTATTTCTTGTGTGAATTTTATTTGGTATGGATCCACTTTTAGTTCTTTGCGCTTTAAGGGATTACCAATTAAATTAAAGTTGGCAGTGCCATTTCTTTTATATTATAGATGGTTGCATCTTAGAGAAAAAGCTAGGCTTTTGTAACAAGTTTATAGAGACATAAAATGGGCTAGAATATTTCTCTTATTAAAAAAAATACTCGTTAGTCTAGGTCTCTAGGAGAATGCTTCATGTGGTTATTCATTGGGTAAACTTTATCTTACTGCTTCAGCATTCCCCAAACTTTTTCAATTATCCACATGCTGCAAAGTTTGTAGTTAAAAACCATCAGGTGCGAATTGCAAGAAAGATGAGGCTGTCTGCTCACTATAAAGATTTATAGCTGGAGTGAGGGAAGTCCAGCCCAGCCCACAGACTGGGTAAGGCCAGAGAAATCATCAGTACCAGCTAACATAACTTGCTTCACCAAAGAAAAACAGTTTCTAGCCATTACATTGCTGATGAGTTCATGAAATATTTGACCACATGTAGCAGACGGCTTTCTATGGCCCTTTACTGATGTTAAAAATATCCAAGTGGCCCTTGACAGGTAAAGGGTTTTCACCTTTGATGTACA
Organism: Tenrec ecaudatus; assembly: GCF_050624435.1. Lineage (NCBI taxonomy): Eukaryota > Metazoa > Chordata > Mammalia > Afrosoricida > Tenrecidae > Tenrec > Tenrec ecaudatus. Next base: position 129,558,955 of record NC_134530.1, read on the forward strand.
ACCTTAGTTAGGGTTCAGATGTGTTAGTACTGACTCCATGGCAGCGCGCCTGGTTTTGATTTTGGTATGGTAGAATGCTTGCTTTGCTTTTGTGCAAAGTAAATTGATCTCAGTTATTTGAACAGAGACCAATATATGCATTTAGCAATTATTAGTAATAATGACTAGCACTAATTTGCTCATCTGGAAAAAAGTGTAGCTCCTTTTTTTGGTTGAACTCTATTATAAAAACATTACTTTTGCATCGTTGCTACATCACACCCTGACTGTCTCGTCTCCTCCCCAAGACCCTTCTGTAAGGGGATGTCCAGTGGCCTACAAATGGGCTTTGGGTCTCCACTCTGCACTTCCCCGCTCATCCACTATGGTAAGATTTTTTGTTCTGGTGATGCCCGATACCTGACCCCTTGACACCTTGTGATCACACAGGCGGTGTGCTTCTTCCATGTGGGCTTTGTTGTTTCTGAGCTAGATGGCCGCTTGTTTACTTTCAAGCCTTTAAGAACCCAGATGCTATCTCTTGATAGCCGGGCACCATCAGCTTTCTGTGTCACATTTGCTTATGCACCCAGTTGTCTTCAGCGGTCCTATCAGGGAGGTGAGCACACAATGATATTAATTTTTTGTTCTTTGATGCCTGATAACTGATCCCTTGGGCACCTTGTGGTGACACAGGCTGGTGTACTTCTTCCATGTGGACTTTGTTGTTTCTGAGCCAGATGGCCGCTTGTTTACCTTCAAGTGTTTAAGACCCCAGACGCTATGTCTTTTGATAGCTGGGCACCATCAACTTTCTTCATCACATTTGGTTGTTCACCCTCTTTGTCTTCAGCAGTTGTGTCAGGAAGGTAAGCATCATAGAGTGCCAATTTAATAGAAGAAAGTATTCTTGCATGGAGGAAGTACTTGAGTGGAGGCCCAATGTCCTTCTACTACCTTAATATTAAACCTATAAATGTAGGCACATAGATCTATTTCCCCATCCTCATATATAAATATATTTGCATATGTGCATGTCTTTATCTAGAACTCTATAAATGCCCTTTGCCTTCCAGCTCTTTCCTCTATTTCCTTGGACTTTCCTCCTGTCCCACTATCATGCTCAGTCCCACCAGGGTTTCAGAAATTCCTCTTAGTTATATTACCCATGATCATGCCCAACCAGGCCTCCCATACCCTCCTCACCACCGATTTGGATCGCTTGTTCCCTTGTCCCTGGGTTTATTAACACCACTACCTTTCCCCCCACCTCCCCCTCTCCCATGTTCCCAATGAACTGAACTGAACTATTGATCCCATTGTTTTTTCCTCCAATTGTTCATCCGGCCTGTCTATTAGACCAGCGGAGACAATAACATTCACAAAAACAAGACAGAGCACAACCAAGCAACAATATACAACAAAACAACAACAAACCAATGACAAAAACAAAACAAAAAAGAAAAGCTTGCAACGATGAAAAATACAATTTTCCTCGAGTTCCTAAATGCTCCCCGCCTCCTCCCGGTCATGATCCAAATCCTACTTTGCAAGCCTGACTAGACCAGAGGATGTACACTGGTACAGATGGGAATTGGAAACACAGTTAAACACAGTGATCCCCTCAGGACCAGTGATGTGAGTGGCGACACTGGGAGGGCATAGGAAAGGTGGGTTGGCAAGGGGGAATCAATTTCAAGGATCTACATGTGACCTCCCTAGTGGACATACAACAGAAAAGTGGGGGAAGTGAGACATGAGACAGAACAAGATATGACAAAATAATAATTTATAAATTATCAAGGGTTCATGAGGGGGAGTGGGGAGTCGGGAGGGAGAGGAAAAAATGAGGACCTGATGCCAGGGGCTGAGGTAGAGAGCAAATGTTTTGCGAATGATGAGGGGAACAAATGTACACATGTGCTTTACACAACTGATGTATGTATGGATTGTGATAGGAGTTGTATGAGGCCCTAATTAAAAAAAAATTACTGAGGTGGGCCATTTTGCCTTACAGTGTACTTTATATGACCAGAAGTATTACTATTAGGCTCTGGTTTATACAGTATGGTTTTTCTCCAAACCAAACATAATTAAACCTGTCTTTGGAACCAGTGGTGGATGGGTGCAGACAAGTTTTGTCAGTACTACATTTCTCTTAGTTTTATTAGGATGCCTTTAAACAAAGGGTCCAATTAAAGCAGTGACTTTTTAAAGATCTGCTGGAGTCCGTAAAGTTAAATTCAACGGAAGAATGACAGCACACAAGGTTATGGAAACTGCTTGTTGAATATACATTAGAGCAGTCTCCATAGATTTTTCTCAGAGCATAGGATGATCTTGGGAGCTTATTATGTAAACAATTTTAACAAAATAGAAAATTGTAGTGGTGAGAAAAAGGCCAAGAAAGTTGAGCTGAGGAATCTCATTTTTATTTATATCACTACAATGTACCTGCTCATTCTGAAGGTGTATTAAAGGGGTGTCCTAAGAAAATGTTGGGAAGTCTTACCCCATCTACCATAACCTGATCTTGCCTAATTCTTCGTCTTGTTTCCAGTACTCACCATTTAAAAACATGAGGATGTCCACACTGCTTTTTTGATCTGCTGTAAATGGGAGATTGCAGAAGTCTTCGGGGAAGGGTTAGAGAGACGAAAATACTGACTTCAGAAAGGCCTGACCTAGATTGAGGATATGTTGAGAAAAGAGCTTCCTATTTTGATATTCTTGAGTCATGAGTCTGTGATTTTATAGTAATAATTTCTGATTTATTCTCGTATTAGTGCATGTAATCATAAAGCCTCTGACTTAGATGTTATCTGTTTTTACAATTGAGGAAAATAAGGAAATCAATAAAGTTACATAAATAAGAATTGTGGAAGTTGGCCTTCAGAGTTCTTTTTCTTAACAGATTATTGAATAATTATGGAATCTATTGAACCAATTAGGTTGTTTTGCCAAGTACCCTTAAGTGGGTTTCAACCTATAACTACCCTATATACAACAGAAGTAAACATTCCCTGTGTCACCCTGACCATCCTTATGATTGTTTCAACCCATTGTTGGAGGTACTGTGTCAGACCATCTCCTTCATGGGAGTCCTCTTTTTCACACCTTTTATTTTACCTAGCATGATGTTCCTCGCCAGAGATTGGTCTCTCCAAATCCACCATCCATAATTCTAAGGAGTATTCTACTTACTATACTTTTTCCAAGACAGATTTTTGTTTTGGCAGTTTATAGTACTTTCAGGATTCTTTGCTGACATTGTAATTCAAACGCATCAATTCTTTTGTGACCTTCCTTTCACTTGCATATGAGGCAATTGAAGATATTATGACATGGATCAGGAAGTGGTATACTGTCCAAACCAAACTTATTGTCATTGAGTCACTGCTGACTGGGAGGTCACCCCCTGAGGGCTTCCAAGATGACTGACTTTTTAGGAGACTAGAAAGCCCAGTAGTTTTGAACTGCAGACTAATGGATTTATAACCCAACATGGAAGCACTGCAAAGGGCTCCTGTGTGGTAAACTGTAGTCCTTCTTAAATGTCAGAAAAGTTTCTTAAAACTCCAACACCAGAGTTTCTTCATTATGTCTGAAATGGCTTGAAACAAATCCATAGCTAACAAATTCCTAGTTCTAATGCTAATGACTAAAGCTAAGGGTCACACTTAGAGACGTCATCATTTAGAGCCACCATGAGTTGAAATTGACTTTGTGGCAGTTTAGGTTTTTTTTATTTATACTATTCCTTGATAAGTCAGATTTTATTCCTTGATAAGTCAGATTTTATGTAATTATAATATTGTATGGTTTGATATGCTTATTTTTCTTATATTTCTTGAGGTCTTAATACTAATGAGCGGAGAGCTTTTAAAATGTTTTTAAGAAGTGGTTTTCTATTTGTTTCAAATATATATAAATATTTTGTAATACAACTCATTAGTGAAGCATTATTTCAAATTAGCGGATAGTTTATGGTTAATTTGGATCGGGAGGGACTATGAAATGCTTTCACATCTTTTGATATATTTTTTCATGGTTACATACTTTATGTATTGGTTGGTTGAATACTTGATAGTTTATGGTTAGTTTGGATCGGGAGGGACTATGAAATGCTTTCACATCTTTTGATATTCATGCTTTATACACTATTTCTATGTATTGATTGGTTGAATACTTGCTTAGTCAATATTATTCTCTGGCTATTTTTAATACTAGTGTCTACCTATGTAAATGAACACATAGTTTGAAATAGTCAAAAGAGTACTAGCTGCTTTGAATAGCTAGTTTTCAACACATAATGGTTTCTAATCATATTCTCTGCAGTTCGAGACGTGAGTAGGAATTCTTTATATTGACAAGTGTCTCAGTTTGTAGACTTTGCTTTCAGTGTTCTAGCCACAGAACTGTATGTACACTTAACTGTTTAATTTTTAAAATGATGATGACCCATCCACCGGTATAAAGTTCACATTTTCTAAAACTCAAATAGTATATATAATAAAAGCATGGAAGATTCATAGCACATCTCCTGCTTTATTTATTAGTTTGTTTATGTAGCTTTTCAACGCTTTTGATTATAAAACTGAATCATTTAAAACATTTCCTATATTGAAATTTGAGTTAGTTTTGACATTTTTAGTTTTATGGAATAGAATGAAGGAAAATTAGAGGGATGAAATTAATTTTTGTTTTAAATTTGTTCTTAGACTAGAAATTTTTCCCCAATAGTGTAATATTTGACATACTTTTCAGTTAGTATTAGAAAAGTTACAGCTAGGGGACAGGCTTTTAGAATAATGTTTCAAAATGAAAGCGGTCTTATGCTCATTTGTTGCTGTTTTTGTAGAGAGGATCTGACGAACTACTCTCAGGAGGTGTTCTCAGTAGTCCAAACTCTAACATGAGCAGCATGGTAGTTACAGGTAAGTGTTGTTCTCTTCTCTGTCTTTATTTGCCCTTTTATGGGACAAATGTTAAAGCAGATTCAGTGCTATATGCTGAAATGTTTTAAACTCTACTATCTGTATATGTATGCCAAGTTAAAAATCAAAAGTAAAGTTGATGTCTTTTTGTGGTCAAGTAACTGCTTGCTTTTTTAAAACCACAGAAATAATTATTTTTCTGTCAAGTCATGAGCCCCCTCACCACTTCCTTTATACTTTTGGTTTGGTTTTGTGTGTTTCATGGCGTTTTTGACTTACAGTATTCTCTAGCCTATTTGGCCCAAAGCACAAACTATAATCTACAACCAAATGATTGAACTTCACAGTTCCTTTCTTCCTGTGTGTGTAACTTTTCTCTTTTCTATAACAATATTTAAATGATTTGCGTGGCATCCTTATAATCTTGGGAATTTACTACTAGCTATTTAATCTGTAAGGTTAAATAAGCATCTTTGGCTGTTTGTAATGTCTGTTTAAGCTTAAAAAACAGACACATTTAGATCATAGTTTTATGACTGGTAGGCCCAATTTTGTATCTGTTTATTACTATTATGATTATTGAATGTTTATGCTTCCCATTATTTCCCTGCAACCAAAATTGTTGTGTATGCGCTAACACACACACTCTACCTCTTCTTAAATTAGTTGCTTGAGGAATTAATTATATCAGGCGTGAAAAGAATTGTAAAAGACTAGATAGAAGGTGTGGAGACTTTTAGAAGTCATTACGTGTATATATAAACATAGGCACACACATACACTTTCTTGACAGTTCAATTAACTAAAAGTAATAATGAAATGCTTACCAAATATATTGGTAATGATATGCTTCATATGGGAAGATGAATCTGTCAGCACATCATTATAGACTTTACAGTGCCTTGATTACAAAGCAAAGTAGGCACTGTTGTACAATGTACCAAATAATTAAATAGATTCAAGTGTTTGTAAATCTGCTGTATAACTGTTATTTTTCTTTCACTTAGTATGTACCCCAAACCAAACCCACTGCATTTGAGTTGATTCCAATTTATTACAACCTTATAGGGCAGAGTAGAACTGCTCCTTAGGGTTTCGGGGACTGCACATCTTTAATGGAGCAGACAGCCTCATCTTCCTCCTGTGGGACAGCTGGAGGATTTGAACCTCTGGACTTTGGTTAATATTCCAGTACCTAAACCCACTCTGTCACTAGGGTTTGAAATGTAAGGAAGGCCATGACTAGTATCAGTCTTAACTTTTCTTTCCCCTCACCCCCCAAAAATAAATAAGTAAAACTGAAAGAGAATAAAACGTATGAAGCAACTCGACAATTGATGGGTAAACAATGCAAGGCTATGTTTATTGAAAGACGAGAAACACATGCAGTAAATCCCATGACCATTCCAACTTTCTGCCCTAGAGTGTTTTATTGCTGTGGCTCAGAGAAGTAGACCCCTGGAGACCACACAGATCTCAGAGAGCTGTAAAGCCTCTTTGAGAAAGCAAGGTTGTTCTAACAGCTCAATTTTTGGAGGGAAATTGGTGTGTTCCTAAGCATAGGACGGTATCGAATTGGTATGAGGATTTGTGCCACTCAGTGCTTTGTATAACACCTGGGTGTACATATATAGGCTCTGATTTTACAAGGTCTGTCAGAAATTGCTCACTTTGGGTCTCAGTGCTAAATGGTTATACCAAAGGGTTTACAAATGTTGAAATTGTAGAAAGCCAGATGGAGATACCTTGAAAAGTACCTCAAACATTTTTCATACTGCATTAAAAGCAGGCCTTATGAGAAAATCGCACCCTATATTTAACATGCCATAAAATCGATGTATGGCCCCCATCCCAGGGGGACGGATAGCAGAAAGGTGGTGAAATGAGACACCAGTCTGTAAAACATGGGGTAGGGGGAAGAATAGAATAATTTATAAATTATCAAGGGGTTATAGGGGAGGGATATATATATGTATAGAATGTGATAAGAGCTTTAAGAGTCCCCAATAAAACAAAAATGAAAGAAAAAGAAAGAGTAAGGTAACAAAATGAAATAGTTTAACTTGACAGGACTTAAAGGATTCACTAAAAATCTGATTCCTTGCCAAAATAAAAATGGAATTCCTTAAGGCAGACAGCATGACAGACTTCATATTATTGTTACCCACAATATCTTGCATATAGTCAAAACTAAAATCATGTGAATTAAGCTGGGAAATAACCCATAAGTTAGAGAATATACCATTAATACAAACATCCTGAAATATAACTTACATGTTGGTCATTGCAGGCAAGGATGACAAATATTTTCAAAGATATAGAGGTAAAGATTGAAATGGTTAGAGAACAAATAGGAAATGTATTAACAAAGGAAGTAAAACAACTATTAAAAAGCACATAGGTATATTCTTAAGGGAAAGGCACAATTTTTGAAATTAAAATTAATTAGCTAGAATTAATAAATTGAAAACAAAAGAAAGACTTTAATAATGGTAGTTTAAAATTATTAAATTTACCTGAGAGAAATAATTATTACAATGGATCTTAAAAAATACATGGAAAAATAGAAGTAAATGATTCTGGAGTTTTCCTACAATTTTATTTTTTTAAGATCCCTTGTTTACAGAGTCCTGGTGATGTAGTATTTACATGTTGGTGTGCAATCCACAGATTGAACAGTTCAAAACTACCCGTGCTCTGTGGGAAAAAGAAAAGGCTTTTTACTCCCATAAAAGGTTACAGTTTGAAACTCACAGGGGCTGTTCTACCTTTCCCTTAGAAGGGCCCCTATGAGTCAGCCTTGACTAGATGGCAGTGAGTTTGCGTTTCATGTTTTGTCTATCTATAGGGAGCCCTGGTGGCATAGTGGTTGTTTGGCTGCTAACCACAAGGTCAGCAGATCGAAACAAGCAGCAGCTCTGAGGGAGGAAGATGAAGCTTTTCACTCTTGTAACATATTACAGTCTTGGAACCCACAGGGGCAGTTCTACTCTGTCTTGTGTCCTTTAAGTAATAATGACCACAAACTGCCAAAGTTAGAAAACAAATACCAACCTAGAGTTTTAAGAATCTTGAGTGAATTCTATGTTGGATAAATGAAATGAATCTAAGCAGGCAATAATAATCAATAGTATAAACTTAACTAATCATAAGTAGCAAATTGAAATTTAGTCAGGAAGAAGATATTTAATAGTACAGAAACACTAGACATTGCTAAAACATGCACACAAAACCAAAAATTATTTTTGAAGCCTTGTAGAATTATATAGATAAAAATTTAAATCTACAGGGAGTAATGAAGACCCCTGGGAATGGGAAATAGGTGCATAAATCAAAAAATATTGTTCTGCTATTATACTTTAGTTTTGCTTGAAAGACTTTGGATAATAACAGACTAGCATGGGATTTATTTTACATGTGTATGTGCACGTACACACGGGGTGGGGGGTGGGAGTGGGCACCAAAATGTCCATGGAAAAATCCCCACTTGGAGCCCTTTCTTGGATGGCAACAATTAATTCAAAGGAAAGATTAAGTAGACTTCTGAAGATGATAGCATTCTTATTTTACCTGAGTGATTCAAAATTAATTTTAATAGGCTGATCGCTAAGGTTACATAGTAAAATCTTTAAAACAGCCTCTTAATTAGACAAAAATCAGTTAAGTGCTGAGTTGCTAACTGAAACCTTGGCTGTGTGAACTCACCCAGTGGCCCCATGGGAGAAAGACCGGGCTGCGTGTTCTTGTGGAAATTTCAGCATAGAAAACCCCTTTGCGCAGGTCTATTCTGCTTCACAGGGTGACAAATCGGCTTACCGGCACCTACCAATAGCAATAAGTCAAAGCCAATAGAGTAAAATAAACTTGACCATCTGGTACTTTGTTTTCAAGAATTAGTATCAAACTATATTAGTCCATTGAGGATTATATTGACTTAAATAGAGACTAGAGAGTCCAGAAATAAACCCACACATATGTGGACAACTGGTTATTAACAAAGGGGCAAGGTATGAATTTGGTGGAGAAAGAATAACCTTTCTATAAATGGTGCACTAGCAATACTAATGGGAACGAAAGGGAGCCCTGGTGGTGTTGTCTCGTAAGTATCGGACTTGTAACCAAAATGTCTGTAGTTCAAACGCAACAGCAACTCTTCAGAGAAAGAACAAACTGTCTGCACCGAGATCTACAGCTTCAGAAAGCCCCTCTAGGGAAGCTATGAATTGGAATGGCCTCAGTGACGGGGTTGGGTAATAAGGCTCTTTAAACGCAAGGGCTGCTGTAGTGGTGGTGCTCTAACGGCCACATCAGCAGTTTGAATTCAACCCGCTGTTCCTAGGGAGAAAGTGGGGCTTGCTACTCATGGAAAAAGTTACTTGTCTTGGAAACTCAAAGGGGCCGGTATATAGGGTCTCTGTAGGTTGCCATCAACTTGATTCATGAGTTTTTGGTTTTATCTAAATGTAAAATTTTAAAAGTTTGGTTTTATCTAAAATCCAATTTGCAAAATTTCTAGAAGAAAATACAGGAGAAAAATTTAGGGATCCTGAAGCTGAGATTTTTAAGATATGCCCCCCCCCCCAAAGTGGACTTTATAAAAAAAATGTCTTATTAGACTTCATGAGAATTTAAAGCTTTGACTTTAAAAAGAGGATGAAAAGACAAGCCATAAAATGGCAGACAATCTTTACAAAACTTAGAGTTGATAAAAGATTCCTGTCCAGAGTCTACACACACACACACACACACACAAAATGCTAATGGAAATATAAAATGGTAGAAGTTCTTTTGAAACCATTTTGGCAGTTTCTTTAAAAGTTTATATATTACTATATGATTCTGATGTTTGTCTTAGGCATTTATTCAAGGAAAATAAAATCATATGTTAACTAAAAAGTAGTTGCAAACACTAACATTGATTTTAACTTATTTTTTATAAACTCAAGCCAGGAGATAACTTAAATGACCATCAACAGCTTCGTGGGTAAACAAATGACTATTTACCAGTAAAGTAGGATGTTACACAGCAATGTAGAGTGAGCTATAAATACATGCAGCGGCAGGACTGAATCGTGAAATAAGCTGTGTGGAAGAAGAGAGACATTAAACACTGCCATCCTGTCAGATTCTGTTGACCATATAGACTTGTGTATAAGCCGAGTTTTTTCCAGCACATTTTAAATGGAGTTTTTGTGGTAAAATTAGGTGCCTCAGCTGATATTTGGGTTGGCTTATACTCGAGTATATACAGTATATCTTACTGCCATCAAGTCTAATCTAATTCATAGCAGCCTTACAGTTCTACAGAGTAGAACTGCCCCTGTGGAGACTTAGCTCTTCATTGGAATAGAAAGCCTCATTTTTTTGCCTGCCGAGCAAATGGCGATTTTGAACTCCTGACTTTGCAGTCAGCAGCCAAATGTAATCATTATGCCTCCAGGGCTCCTTTTATAACTAAAAATTGCAAAAAAAAAATTTAATGAAGGAAAGCAAATTAATGGTCATTTCAAATTTGAATTAGGGGAAGGTAGAGAGAGGAATTGCAGATTGCAATCACCAGGAAAGTTCAGGATCTGTATGTATACTCATAATCATGATGAAGATTTCACAGCTGTTACTATACCAAGAAGAGTAAACAAACCTCCCTGCCATTGAGTCCATGCCAACTCATTGCGACCCTTGAAGAGTCACTGAGTTTCCGGGACTGTAACTCTGCAGTAGTAGAAAGCCATGTCTTTCTCCTGCAAAGTTGCTGGGGATTCACAATGCTAGACATTGTGGTGAGCAGCCCAGTGTGTACCCATTGTGAAAAATTAGGAAATTATACCCCCTAAATATATACAGATTACCCATGTGTATGAATTGTACCTGCAAAAGCAGTTTTGTTTTGTTGTTGAAAAGCCCATATAATAATTAAAATGGGATACTATCATTTATTCCATAACACATTGCAACAGAACCCGGGGGACTAGAAAATAAACACCAAGAAGTAAACCCAATCAAAACCCCAACAGGCTTTGTAAGGCTTTTTCTACTTACTGGTCCATATGTTGTTCAGAACTGTGCAGTTTAATTTCTGTAAATATTTGGTAAGCTGCTATTTCTTACAGTTTTATTTTTAATGTAATTTCTATAATCAGACTAAGTTTTTATCCATTTTAAATTTATTTGACACTAGAGTAGCCAAAACAATTTTGAAGAAGTAAAGAAAAAAGTGGTCACTCGTGCTGTCTTAATTGAAGAATTAAAAAACCTGTAGTAGTCACAGAAGTTTATTGTGAACATCATGACTATCATAGAATAGTCAGAAATAAGCTCACTTTGAAAGTAATGAGTATGAAGATGCATTGGATATTCAGCGTGGAAAACTTTTTTTTCCTGCAAATGTTGCTGGAATACATGTGAAAAATAACAAAAAGAGCCTCAACCCCTACATTAAACCATATATAAAAATGAACTGAGATAAAATGATACTTGTAAACATAAAAACTATTATAGTAAACTATTAGGAAAAATCATGGTCTGAACCTAGGGATGTGAAAAGGTGATACCTCCAAAAAAACGGAGTTCCACTAGGCTGAGCAGAACTTTTGGAATAAACATTTTTCTCACTAGGCGAGCGTCAAGCAACTTGCTCTAAGTAAGTGCACCCAGTGGTGCTGCTGGAGAAGGTTTTCTCTAGTCACGGTGAATTTTTTCCTTGAAAGCTATTTTGAACCTCTATTTTTTGTGATGGCTTGCAGCTGTGAAATTTTGTTTCCTACTCATGGACAAATGCCACAGAAACTCTTGTGATGTTGAACACAGCTTACAAGCACAGCTCTATGGGAAAAACTCAAGTGTATGAGAGGTTTTCTTATTTCCAAAATGGTGAAATGTTGATTGATGACAAACCTCAGTCTGGACTTCTGTCAACTTCCCGGACGGATAAAAATGTCAACTTGTTTGTTCCATCAGGTCATACTGTTAAATCAAGCTTTTTGTTTACAGGTTCTGAGAATACAGCATAATGGTGTGTGACAAAAAAGGCCTGATTTGTGGCAGACAGGGCTGGCTTTATGCCTACGACAGTGCACCTGCTCACACAGCCTTCCTTCTCAGTGCACCTGTTTTTGGCCAAAATTTGCATGCCTCTTTTGCCCCCATCCACCTTACTCACCTGTCCTAGATCCGTGTGACTTCTGTTTATTTCCGCGGATGAAGAGGGACTTGAAAGGACAACGATTTGACAATGTAGAAGAGGTGAAGAAAAAGTGAGGGAGGTGCTCGCTGCTATCCAAACCAGATGAGTTTGAAAAATGTTTCCAAGAAAGGGAACCTCAGATTTGACAAATGTATTAAGTGTAATGGATAATTATTTGAAAGTGATTATTGCTTTGTAAAAAAAATTAAATGCATAGTTTTGGGATGAAAAATCCCATTTTTTGGCCCCATTGTATTGCAGATTCCTCTTAGGAATGACATAAAAATACTAACCATAAGAAAATTCATAATCTCAATTCTATCAAAATAATATATCTAATGACATTGTTTTGAAATGAAACGAAGCATTAACTGGAAGAAAATATTACTGTCAAGGGACCTGTATTTAGAGTATCTAAATAACATCTACAACAGTAATTAAATATAGACAATCCATTTATTTCTTGAATAAGCCAAATAAGGTAGATAAAGTGACAAACAGATGAAAAGGTGCTTTTGTCATCAGTAAGAATGAATTTTAAAATGTCTGATACCGATAAGAACTAGAAACACAGGGAATCCAGGCTGGATGATCCCTTCAGGAACAGTGGTGAGAGTGGCGATACCGAGAGGGTGGAGGGAAGGTGGGGTAGAAAGGGGGAACCGATTACAAGGATCTACATGTGACCTCCTCCCTGGGAGACGGACAACAGAAAAGTGGGTGAAGGGAGATGTCGGACAGTGCAAGATATGACAAAACAATAATTTATAAATTATGAAGGTCTCATGAGGGAGGGGGAGTGAGGAGAGTGGGGAAAAATGAGGAGCTGATGCCAGGGCCTTAGGTAGAGAGCAAATGTTTTTAGAATGGTGATGGCAACGAATGTACAAATGTGCTTTACACAATTGATGTGTGTATGGATTGTGATAAAAGTTGTATGAGCCCATAATAAAATGATTTTTTTTCAAATGGCTGATACCAATTCGCAGCCATGGAAATGGCTAAAGCAGATTGTAATGTCCCATGCAACTGAAACTGTTTTCCATTTCTGGTGAGAGTGTGGTCAAGCATTTGGCAGTTTCTTCGAAGCACACGTAGTTTTCTAGATCTTTGTCTACTGAAAGCATGTGTTCAGTAGAAGACTTATATTGGATGTTTTAAAATTTAATTCACAGTGGCCTTATTGAAAAAACCCCAAATGTTTATCAACAGTTTTAGAAATAAACTGACATTTTCAACTTCAGAAATTCATCAATATGAAAATGAATAAATAGTAGTATAGTATACATAGCACATTGCTTCTCATTCATAACAGAAGAATGGTTACAAACATATGAGGGGATACCCAACAAACCCCGGAATTATATTCCCTGGTTATTTATTTAAAAAAAAAAAAAAAACTAAACAACCCTCTCATCTTCAAAGTACTCTCCATTACACTTAATACATTTGTCAAATCTACGATCCCATTCTTGGAAACATTTTTCAAACTCATCTGTTTGGGTGGCTTAGAGTAGCTCCCTTGTTTTTTTTTCTTCACCTCTTCTACATTGTCAAATCGCTGTCCTTTCATGTCCTCCATTCGTTGAAAGAAGTCACATGGATTTAGGTCAGGTGAGTTAGGTGCATGGGGCAAGATAGGCATGTTATTTTTTTTGTCAAAAACTGGCGCACACAGATGGCTGTGTGAGCAGGTGCATTGTCATGGTGGCAAAACCAGTCCCCTGTATGCCACAAATCTGGCCTTTTTTGTTTCAAACTGTTATGCAATCTTTTCAGAAGCTCTAAATAGAAAGCTTAATTAATAGTCTGACCTGGTAGAACAAACTTAAAATACACTATCCCCCTCATATTAAAGGAAAAAAAGAGCAATGTCTTGATCTTAGATTTCACTGGACAAGCTTTTTAGGCGAGGTGAAAATGGTGTCTTCCACTGGAGTGGTTTGCTTTCAGGATCGTAAGAACAACACCATTTGTCTCCTCACCAGGAATGTCCTTGGAAAAATAGTCTGGGTTGCTTCGGAGCTGTCTTTTTCCTGTCAGTCAGAACCTGAGGCACACATTTTGCAACGACCCTTAACATTCCTAAATGTTCTGTTAAAATTCATCAAACTGAGCTTCAAGATAATCCAGACAACTTCCCATTTCTTCAGTAGTCTGTGGTCAGTTGTCAAGCACAAGTACATGAATTTTGTCCATATTTTTGTCTGCTCGGGAAGTTGACGGACATACAGAAAGAGGTTTGTCATCAATTGACATTGCACTTTTTTTTATAGAGAAAACTACTCATACATTTGAGTTTTTCCCATTGCACTGTCCTTGTAAGCTATGTTCAGTATCACAACAGTTTCTGTGGCATTTTTCCCAAGCAGGAAACAAAATTTCACAGCCGCAAGTTATCTTAAATCAGCCATCACAGAAAACGAGGTTCAAGCGGAACTGCTTTTACAAAAAAATTCACTGTGACCAGACAGAACCTTCCTGGTTAACACCGCCGGGTGCACTAACTGAGAGAGCGAGTTGCTTAATGCTCGCCTATCTGGACATAGCCGAACTACAAAAGCTCTGCCAAGTGGAGTTTTTTCCTTTTTTTTTTTTCAGTACCCAGTCGTATTCAACAACTTGAGTGAATCTTAGTCAACCTTATAAAGGAAAATGAAGTCAGGAACAAAAGAGTACATACTCTGCTTACATTTCTCTGTACTTCAGAGCAGACAGATTTGGCAGCGGGTTTTGTCTTGAATGGGTTTCCTTTTTGCATATCATTTAGCATGTATAAAGGGGCTTAGGTAGTGTATTGGGCAAAGTGATGAGCTTTTAACTGCAAGGTTAATGGCTTAAACCCACTACTCACCCTCTTCAAAGGTAGAAGATGTGGCTGTCTATTCCTGTAAAGAGTTACAGTCTTGGAAACCCTAAAAAAGAGTAGTTCTTATAGAGTGGCTATGAGTCAGTCAACTCCATGTCGACAGGTGTTTGGGGTGAGTTATTTATACATTACACAGTCATTTGTCAACTGAATATAAATTACCAAAAATTTAATTTCAATTATGGCTTTATATACCCAGAACAAAAGTTTTATGGGTAGCAATTTTTGAAGGATTGTTGCAAAAGAAATCCACAGTATTTTATTTTTATCTTGTGTGAAGAACCAGATTTATAACCCAGGCAAACCTAATCCTCTCTTTTTTTTTTTTGGATAGGGTGCTGAGTCAGTTTTTCAGAAGCTAAAAGTGACATTTTACATTAAATTTCCTTTTTAGAGTTTAACATTTTATCAATGTGAAAATAATGCATAGTTGTATGGAGCTGGTCGGCAGTTCAAAACCACCCAGCCTTCTGTAGGAGAAAGATGAGGCTTTCTACTCTCATCTATTGTCAGATTGACAGCCTCAGAAACCACAGGAGCAGTTCTTCTCTGTCTGATAGGGTCGCTGTGAGAATTCAGATGATGATAGTGAGTTATTGTTATCTCCCAAGTTTGCATTAGGGCACTTTAAGTATTGTGACAAAATCATAGAAACTTTTATTAAAAGTATAAAAATATGAAACTATAATTTCTCAACATAACCTCTCTTTAACTCTATGTACTTCTGAAGGTGATATTTCCATTTCTAATCCTTTCCTGAAGAATTCTGTGCCCTTTGTTTAATACCTGCTATTTTGACATCCTTGAGGAACTTAATGTTTCTTTTTCATTTGGTGTTGTTTGACTTTGGAACACAAAAGGATACCTGAAGGGGCAAGATCCTGGCTGTTAGGCCAGGGGGCCAGGTTTCCCAATACAATTCTTTAATAGGACAGCCTTCGCTGCCCTCAAAAGAATGAGTAGGTTCCTTGTTATGATGTAAACATTTCCTCTGTTGGATTTTCCTAGTCTTTTTGTCAGTAGTAGAGTTTTAAATTTATTAAAACTTCGACCTAATGAGCCCATGATCATCCCGCGTCTTTCGAGAAAATGTGTCAAAATAACCCCTTTGAGATAGATACCCTAAATACCTGTATACTCTGCTTTGATTTGAGATGTCCTAGCAGATCCCAGCAGAAGCCTGCTTTGAATGGACTTTTTTTTTTTTTTTGGAAGGCATTTTAATGAATTAAGACAAGTATATTACTGGGAGAAACTTGTTTCCAGTCATTCCTAACTATATGTTTAGTTTGGAATAAGCCTACCTGTGCATGTATGAACTGGAATCCTGGTAGCAATATGTTTTTCCTTAACCTTCGTAGTTATTTAATATGAAGACATTACTGAGCACTACGGTTAAGGATTGAAGAGAGCCCTGGTAGGGTGGTGGACTGTGCATTATGCTGCTAAATGCAAGGTCAGCTATTTTGAGGGAGATGGATGAGTGTTTGTTCCTGTAAAAATGTAAAGTCCTAAAAACCCAAAAGGTCAGTTCTACTCTGCTTTTTTTCCCCCTGATTTTTTAATTAATCGTTTCATTAGGGGCTCATACAACTCTTATCACAATCCATACACACATCAATTGTGTAAAGCACATTTGTACATTCATTGCCATCATCATTCTCAAAACATTTGCTCTCCACTTAAGCCCCTGGCATCAGTTTTCCCCTCCCTCCCCACTCCCTCATGAACCCTTGATAATTTATAAATTATTCTTTTGTCATAGCTTACCCTGTCCGACGCCTCCTTTCACCCACTTTTCTGTTGTCCGTCCCCCAGGGAGGTGGTCACATATAGATCCTTGTAATCGATTCCCCCTTTCCAACCCACCCTCCCTCTACGATCCCAGTATTGCCTCTCACACCACTGGTCCTGAAGGATCATCTGCCTTGGATTCCTTGTGTTTCTGGTTCCTATCTGTACCAGTGCCCCTCCTCTGGTCTAGCCAGACTTTCAAGGTAGAATTGGGATCATGATAGGGGGGCAGGAGGGGAAGCATTTAGGAACTAGAGGAAAGTTGTATTTTTCATCATTGCTATATCGCACCCTGTCTGGCTTTTCTCCTCCACGAGACCCCTCTGAAAGGGGGTGTCCAGTGGCCTACAAATGGGCTTTGGGTCTCCTCTCCGCACTCCCCACCCCCAACCCCTCATTCACTGTGGTAAGATTTTTTGTTCTGGTGATGCCTGATACCTGATCCCTTTGGCACCTCTTGATCACGCAGGCTGGTGTGCTTCTTCCATGTGAGCTTTGTTGCTTCTGAGCTAGATGGTCGCCACTTGTTTACTTTCAAGCCTTCAAGACCCAAGACGCTATATCTTTTTATTTTTTTCCCCAAGAGGCTATATTTTTTGATAGCTGGACACCATTAGCTTTCTTCACCACATTTTCGCATTCACCCACTTTGCCCTCAGTGATTGTGTCAGGAAGGTGAGCATCATAGACTGCCAGTGTAATAGTACAAAGTGGTCTTGCATTGAGGGAGTACTTGAGTGCAAACTGTAAGTCTTTATGGGAGTAGATAGCCTCATCTTTCTCCTGAGGAGTGGCTGGTGATTTTAAACTGCCTAGAAGTTTGCAATCCAACACTTACCCAACAGTGCCACCAGGGCTCCTAGAAGTAAGACCTCAAACACCCTACCATGGAGTTGGTGCTGACTCAGCAACCCTTTAGCGCTGGGTACAACTGCCCCTGTGAATTTCTGAGCTGTAATTCCTTACAGGAGTAGAAAGCAGCTTTTTCCTCCAGAGGAGCTGTTGGTGGTTTCTACCTGCCGACCTTGTGTTAGCAACCCAACACATAACTGCTACACCTACAGGGCTCCTAAAACAGGAAAAGGATTAGTTTAATATCGTGTAATATGAAGATTGGTGTAGATTTTGTAGTTACAAAGTAGATAACTGGCTTGGCCTTTTTGATAAAAGCAGATCTCTAGATCATCTGATAATACTTATTGTCATGGTCTGAGTTATATCCCCTTAAAATATTTGTCAGCTTGGCCAGGATTCTCAGTTGTTGGAAGTTATTTAATGATACAGTGTATCAGTTTTGTGGTGATGTCATTTGACATCAGTAGGCTGTAAAAGGAGTTGTGAGGTGCCTGGCAAGTAGTTAACTTGAAATGAGTGTGAGATATTAATGTGAAGGAAAAGTAGGGTTTTTTCTGTATTTCTCAAAAAATAAGGACAGTGTAATTTTATAATTTTCTTTAATTATATAATGTGTATCTCCTCCCTAAATTATTTATTAACTCTCTTTCTTAATTATGCTCACCATTCTCCAGAAAATATCCAACACAAATCTAAAACAAGAAGATACTCTCCTCATAGACTTCTGTTTCTTGGGAGGCATATTCTAAAAACCATTTAAAAAGGGAACTCTTTTTTTTTAATATTCTTTGTTGTGATTTTTCTTGCCCTTCTAGAAGAAAAAGGACAGATTAGAGTAGAAGAAAGTGAAGATTTGTAGTTTTGAGTGTCCTGATACCATAACTCACTAGCTCCTTGACTGGATTACTAAAAAAAAAAGCAAGGCCATGGTGGGTGGGGTGGGGGTGGTGGGGAGGCTGGCAGACATTAACAACAAACTACTATCATGCTTTTGTACTCCGATTTCCTTGCCAAGAAAAGGCAGTTTGCCAACGGAAGATTTAGTATTTCTGTATCAGTTATATCTTTTAAGGTATGTGTGTGTGTTTCATTCCTTGCTTTAACTTTTATTGAACAGAATAATTGATGATTATTTTGTTAAAAGGTACCACAGAATCAAAAGAATAGCCTTTTCTTTTTGAGAAGTTCAAATGCCTGTGTATGAATATATTTTCTTCCCTCATAAGATTTTAAGTGCATGAACTTTTAGGTCATGTAGAATTAAAAGGAGGGCTGGAGAGATTCCTGTAGTTTTTCATATTGTTGTAATGATGAATCGCCAGCAAGATTTTCTTGGTTCTGTATTCTGAAGCCGGCACTCAACTACTTTTCAGTGCTCAAAGCCAACTTGAAAGATGTTTTAAATGATGGTCAGTTGAAACTCTTTAAAAGCAAAATATAACAAGTATAACTTGACAAGTGTAAATTACCAAGTGAGTTCACATATTAGCTCATCTTCTCTCCTGATCAAATAAAGGCATGACACCAACCCTTTGCAGTCTTCATCAGAGACTCTTTTTATCACATTACTCGATTGTACTTTCTTCACATCACTTATCACTGTAAGAAATTACCTTGTTCTGGTTCCCCCATTAGAATATAGGAAAAAAATAGAAACTTACTCATTATCTTCACTGCTGTACTCCCAAAGTCTCTGTCATTGTCAGATATTTTACTAATGACATATATTTAAAAATTCAATGCGTGCCTTAATTTTTCTCTTGTGTTAGATTTTATTCATTAGTTTAAGGCAACCTGAACACGCATCTCTGAGTGTTGATGCAGACACACCTCACAGTTAACGTAGGTTCCGTTCCAGACCACCAGAATAGCAAATAGTACAAGAAAGCAAGCCACGTGAATGCTTCTGGTTTCCCAGCAAAGCATATCCTATGCTTACACTGAACTGTAATCTACTCTGTGCAATAGCATTATGGAAAACTTTTATGTTACTAAAATGTGACGTGGAAGTTTGAAATGAGAACATACTATTTTTTTTAAAAGCCAGTATACTTACTTGATGCAGGATTGCCATAAAAAACAGTCCCTTAGAAGTGTACTAAAATGAGGAGTATCTGTGATGATTTACAGTAGCAAATATCAGCTGTGATTGTGTATGATATCGTGAGAGGGCCGTAGAGATTCACAACGTTAGTTTCATTCCTGTAGAATCCCAATCAACAGGTTTGTTTATAAGCAACAAACTTTACAAATCATAGGTTTAGACTTAAACTCAAACAGGATCACTTAGAGCTTATTTAATTGAGAATGACTTTATGCTGTATAATTTTATATTTTTGTTCTCAGTTGCCATTTAGACAATTTGGACTCTGACCCCGTGTGACAGAGTAGACCTGCCCCATAGTGGGTTAAGAGAATGAGTTTCAAGTCATGGAGAGATTGAGACAATCTCAAGAGTTTTATTAAATGTGGAGAAGTTCTATGAAATACCTGAAAGTATATGCCAAGTGGAGTGCACGCATGTATTTCTCAGTATGTTAGGGATCTCCATTTTAATTAGATTCTCACAAAGACTGTTGAGTTACAAAGAGACTGAGAGTCATTGACCTGGCATGCTTGATAGACTATATAAGCCCTTTAAACAATTCTACATAAAATACCCCCTATTGTTTTATAATTTATCTTTGATGGAGCTTTGGGATTGAGGCAGCTATCTACATCATAGATTGAAATAGATCAGCTTAACAAAATAAGATGGTCAAACTGATCAGTAATTTTATAATAAAAGGATCTTGATAATAAAAAATATTTAAGTAGATACCAAATCCAAACACACTGCGATCGGGTTGATTCTGACTCATATAGGATAGAACTGCCGCCCCTCTGGATCTCTGAGACCTAATTCTATGGAAGTAGACAGCCTCCTGAGAAGCAACTGGTAGGTTCAAACTGTTCGCAGCTCAATGCATAGCCCACTGCACCACAAAGGCTCTTTTGACAAATAGAATAAGGTGGAAATATTAAACAATTAGGAAAGGTTCATTTTAGATGAAGTAGAAAGAATATTCAGTTGTTCTACTAAGAAGAATGATACAAAGTGAGGCTGTCTGCTCCTGGAAAGATGTTCAGCCTCAGGAGCCTTCTAAAGGACTGCTGTGAGATGGAATTCACGCGATGGCAGTGGGTTTTCAGGTTCATCCGGTTTACAGCAGTGCCCTTACACCGTGCCTCCTTTGATGCTACTCTTAAATAGCATATGTTTCTTACTGAAGAATTTATAACTTCGTAGATATAATACAACCTCACTTTTTTTTCCAGTCCAAAATTTTCACTTTTTCCCCCTTTGCATTTTAGAGGTTTTCTGCTCTTGTAAAGATTTACAGCCTTGGAAACCCAATGAGGCAGTTCTGCGTTGCCCTATGGGGTTGCTATCATGAAATTGCATGCTAATTGTGTCTTTAGCTTCGGGGAAAATTCTTTATAAAACAGCTTCTAATGTTTTTGCGTGTCATTTATTATTTTTACATGTTATCATTCAGAAACATATTGCTTGGCCTCAGTCTTTAACTAGTTAATGAGAATTTCATTTGTTAATAATTGGTGGGTAAAAAAAAAGAGATCAAAGCTAATGAAAATGACCTTATACAATAAATTGTAACCAAGGTTGAAAATTTGGTTTGCCAATAAAAAAAAAAATAATTGGTATATTTCTCCATTCCTTTGAAAGCCATATTCTTTAATAGCAATTCTAGCCACTCCGCAATATTTTAAATCTTTGTTCTGTTTCATACATGTAAGAAAGAATAGTGTGTTATTTTATTCATATATGGACATTACATTTTTTAAATGTTTTTCAGCCAATGGAAATGATAGTAAAAAATTTAAAGGAGAAGATAAAATGGATGGTGCTCCTTCTCGTGTACTTCATATTCGAAAATTACCTGGTGAAGTGACAGAAACTGAAGTTATTGCTTTAGGCTTACCTTTTGGTAAGGTGACCAACATCCTTATGCTGAAAGGAAAAAATCAGGTACATTTTTTTCAAGGCTTATTAAATGTTAAAGCTCAAACTAATGCAGCTGATGTCAACTATATATAGTAAGGGGTCCAGTACTGTGTTAAATTTATGGAAGAAAATCATTGAAGTTTAGGCCTAGTGTTATTCTCTTGGTAGCTTTGTGGGAAATTAATGCTAGAAAATCAGAATAGAAGAATCATCATAGTTTTCAGATCTTTCCCTTTCTGAGTTCATTTAATACTCTTAATTGAATAATTATTCTTTGAGGCTATGGAAAGTAAAAATAAAGCATTTCTTTTCTTGTTCTCTTGTAGTAACCAAAACTAGCGGAAAGAGTAGAATAGTATCTAGTCCCATAAAATTATCCCCGGGAATTATTTGTATCAGAACATAAGAATAAATTATTCATTGATCCTGGATATTCTTCATTGATTAGATTTATTAATGCACTAGGGTCAAGGTAAACTAAAACCTAAATTATTTCCAGTGGTGTGGTTGGTTGTGTGTTGGGTTGCTAACCACAAGTAAGCACTTTGACCCCACCAGTTGCTTTGTGGAAGAAAGATGAGGATTTCTGTTTTTCTAAAGAGTTACAGGCTCAGAAACCCTAAAGGGAAGTTCTGCTCTGTCTAATAGGGTCGTTATGGGTCAGAATTGACTCAGTGGTAATGAGTTTACTTATTGGCATTGAATATGGTTAATGGCCTGATGTTTGAAGCTTAAATATTTTTCTTTGCTTTTAAAATTGCGTAGCCTTCTAAAGTTTTTTTTAATATCTCCTATGTATTTTCTCTGTTGGGAGTAGGGTATTTAATGCTAGAAATGGTTTAGGTTTTATTTTCTCTAGCTTTGTTATGGGGGATAGAATCATGAGGTACAGATGATTGTGCTTAAAAGTGAAAACACTATTATATGCTCAACTTTTTTCGTAGGTTCACTTTAAACATATTCTTAAGCTTATAAGGGATTTCTGATTCTACTTATTAGAACATCTGAATGTAATTTGAAAGGAGATATTCTGAATGTTGCTTTTAAAAATCAGATGAATTGATTATACAGATGATATTAATTTGAATTTAATGCCTGTTTTTACCCCTTTTTTGTGGCTTAATTTTTTTTCCAGGCATTTTTGGAACTAGCAACAGAGGAAGCAGCTATTACTATGGTTAATTATTATTCTGCTGTGACACCTCATCTTCGTAACCAACCCATTTATATCCAGTACTCAAATCACAAAGAATTAAAGACAGATAATACATTAAACCAAGTGAGTATGTGTCAGTGTGATCCGTTAGGAATCTCATAAACATACTAACAGAAAATAGCATGTTTAGCTCTCTAAAACGTGTGTGTGTGTGTTTTCTTATTTTCAGTCTTTTGTGTATTCTGTCACTTTTACCTGGAACATTATGGTCTGCCCACCCCCTACCCTTCACATACTTCACATACCTATTTCCAGAAAGCCATTCCCTGATCAAAACGAGTGGATTAGGTTTGGATTGAGTGACTTTAATGCCAATTGCAATCACAGTCTGAGATTATTGTACACCTATCAAGACTGGCTAAAATTCAAACTCCAGGCAATGCTTAGTGTTGGTGACAACATAAGGAAGCTCACACCCTTATATATAAATAGTAGGAATGTAAGTACTAGAATCATTGTGTAAAATTTAGGGTATATACTTCAACTGAGCATGTGCATATTCTTTGACTCAGTAAATTAACTCCTAATTACATACTTGAGAATACTGGTATACTACATACAGTAAGGGTATGCCGGGCCCCTGTAGGGTTTCCCGTACGGGCTCCATGGCATACATACAGTATACCGTGATATGTCTGATGCATGTCTGTTGTGACACACATAAAGACATTCAGATGTTCAGCAGCATTGTTAGAAATACTGTCAACCCTCTGCATCTGCGAGCTTTGCATCCACTCATTCAACTTATTGCAGATCAAAAACACTCGGGGGAAAATGACAAATTACCAAATAAATCCCTCAAAGGCTAAGAGTGGTGGTGGTGGGGGGGTTTCTAAAATACTATTATAGCTTATATATTATACTAGTATTCTAAGAAATCTGGAGGTGATACAAAATTGAAGTATACAGGAGGATGTGTGTAGGTTAGATGTACTTATTACACCGTTTTGTAGAAAAAGCTTTTGAGTATCCTATTTTTTGGTATCCACAATGGGATCCTAGAACAAACACCTCACAAATACCAAAGGACAACTATAACGAACTGTACAGAATTGTCTTAAATAACTCAGTAATTTCCATGTTGCTGTCTATAATGAATTTCTGTTCTGTGTTTCTGTTTAAAACATTCTGGTTATGTGAACCAAGTGTGTGCTTTTGCACCATTGTTCCCTAACCCTAAGTAATTGTTATGAAGTATTAGTATTTGAATAGTACGTAGACGAAGTTAGGCTTGTAGTAATATATATGCTTAAGAACATTAGTGGAGTATTAAATTTTGTTTAGTCTGCGTTCTAGAAAGAAGTGAGTCGGTAGAATAAAATACAGCAAAGTCTATAATGGCTGTTTATAAAGTACTCTCTTTCCGTTCACTTGATAGCGTGCTCAAGCTGTACTTCAAGCCGTGACAGCTGTGCAGACAGCAAGTACTCCGCTCAGCGGCACCGCAGTTAGTGAGAGTGCCGTGACTCCAGCCCAGAGCCCAGTCCTTCGGATAATTATTGACAATATGTACTACCCGGTAACACTTGACGTTCTTCACCAAGTAAGTTCAATTTAATTTGCACATTCACCTCTAACATTAGAGATATATTGACAGCATAGAAATAATATGTTGAATTTAATGTTTTAACAGATATTTTCTAAATTTGGTGCTGTATTGAAGATAATCACATTTACAAAAAATAACCAGTTTCAAGCTTTGCTCCAGTATGGTGATCCTGTAAATGCTCAACAAGCAAAACTAGTAAGTCTGGAGATTGTTTTTAGGTGGTAATACATTCCAGTTAACAGAGATGCATTGTTATTAATATTGACCTAACTTATGATAGCATGTGGCATTATAGACATAACAGATATGTTTACAGGCTATTTAGAAAACCGTAATATTTGGCATAAAAATTGCTTATTTTAAAAATTAATTTAAGGAGACATCAATTTATTCTTATCCGTAATATAAGAACCAGTTGTTGCCTCGTCACATTTAACTCGAGGAGGCCCCATGTGTGTTAGACTAGCACAGTGCTCCGTAGGACTTCCTGTGGCTGGTTTTATAGAAGTAGCTATCCAGGACTTCCTTTTCAGGTGCTTGTGCTTAGACTTGAACCTTTGGCCTTTTGGTTAGTGGTATGCACATTAACATTTGCACCACCCAGGAACTCTCCTATCCATGATAGAGTTTTTTTATTATTGTGCATTTTTGTTTATGTGCAAAAAAATGTGTTGTGTAAGTGTACGAATTTAAGATTTTAACTGGTTTTTAGTTCTAAAGTATCTTGATACTGACTGGCAGTAGATTGTGTGCAGTATCATAAAGAGATGTGGCTCATGTGGCTATGTTCTCTCTTTTTTTTTTTTTTTTTTTTTTAAGCAAAAGGGAAGACATGTATTGGAGCCCAGCATACCCTACTGTGTAGGCATGCCCAGCAAAGGGTCACACCATTCACTGTACCCCATGTCCCAGAGGAATTCCCCGAGAGCCGAGTCCCAAAGCCCCAGGACTGGCTGGGAGTGGGGACATCAATTTGTTTAAGCTTATATTTAATGTTATTTATGTAACCAAAACTGCAACACAGCGGATACACTAGAAATTTTCGTGAGGGGTGTTCACAGATTTGGGTTTTCCTCACTATTCTTTTTTTTATTTGGGGCTCTTACAGCTCTTATCACAATCCATACCTATATCCATTTTGTCAAACACATCTGTACATATGTTGTCATCTTTTTCAAAACAGTTTCTTTCTACTTGAGCCCCTGGTGTCAGTTCCTCATTTTCACCTTCCCCCTGCCCCCTTGATAATTTTTAAATTCTTCTTTTTTTTCCCATGTCTTACACCAACTGCCATCTCTTTTCACCCACTTTTCTGCTGTTTGTTCCCCTGAGATGGGGGCCATATATTGATCCTTGTGATCCGTTCTCCCTTACTACCCCTCAGCCCCCAACCCTTGCCCTCCTAGTATTGCTGCTCCTCTTACTGGTCTTGAGGGGTTTATCTTTCCTGGATTCCCTGTGTTGTGAGCTCTCATCTGTTTTAGTATACATACTCTGGTCTAGCCAGATTTGTAAGATAGAATTGGGGTCATGGTAGTGGAGGGTTTGGGGGAGAGGAAGCATTAAAGAACCAGAGGAGGGTTTTGTGTTTCATCAGTGCTATACTGCAACCTGAGACTAGCTCTTCTCTTGTGGCTGTTCTGACAGGGTGTACACTTGACTCCTGGTGGGCTTTGGGTCTCCACTCTGCCCTCCCCCTCATTCCCATTGATACGCTTTTTGTTTGCTTCGCTTTGGGTCTTTGATGTCTGATACCTGATCCCATATTGACACCTCATGATCTCACAGGCTGGTGTACGTCTTCCATGTGGGCTTTGTTGCTTCTTAGCTAGATGGCTGCTTGTTTATCTTCAAGCCTTTAAGACCTCAGCTGCTATGTCTTTTGATAGCCGGGCACCATCAGCTTTCTTCACCACATTTACTTATGTACCCATTTTGTCTTCAGCACTCGTGTCAGGGAAGATGAGCATCACAGAGTGCCATGTTAGTAGGAGAAACTGTTCTTGCATTGAGAGAGTACTTGAGTGGCGGTGGTCCAATGTCCATCTGCAATAGTAATACTTTATAAATAAATATATGTGCATATCTCTATTCCTCTGTCATTGTATATAAATATATTTACATATATAAATGCCTGAATTTAGACCTCTACATAACTGTCCTATGCCTCCCAGTTCTTTTCCTCTATTTCCCTTTACTTTTGCTCTCATCCCACTATCATGTTCATCCTTCATTTGGGTTTTGGTACTTCCTCTTTGCTATATTACGCTTGATCAAGTGCCCCCCCCCCCAACAAAAAAAAATCCTGTTCCCTCCTCCTCATCAATTTTGGATCACTTACTCTTCCCTTGTCCCTAGGTTTGTTGGCACCCCCATCATTTTCCTCCATCTTTCCTCCCGGATTCCCCACAGAACCATCAGTCCCATTATTCTCTCCTCCGGAATGTTCATCCTGTCTATCTTGTCCAGATATATACCTGCATAGACAATAGTACGTGCAAAAACAAAGCAGAGCAAAATATTTTTAAAAAGACAAAATAATTCAACAACAGCTAATACAACAAAAATAAATAAAAAAGAAAAACCAACAGAAAAACTGAGATGCCCTCAAACAGTTCCAGATCTGTTGGTTGACCGTTATGAGTGTTTTCCTGTCAAGTCTGCTGGGGTGTCATGCCCTGGCCCCCAAATCTACTTTTAGCACTCTTCGAGGACTTGGTTGCTTTGCTCCCCTTGCTGCTCCGCTGCACACCCTTAGTGTTCACTCCAATGCGGTGGGGTGAGGTCAGGCACATCTCCCACACCGTGTCCCTAGTGCTGTCCGCTTTAGTGCTATGTGCCAGTGCAGGAAGCATGGTCCTGTCTCAAAGGGGGGCCGGCCCTGTGATCCTCTGTGCTTTGGCTGAGCTGAGCCGGAATGTTGTCCTCAGGGGTGGTTGAGCGCATGGTGTGCTCCACTCTCTCCTTCCCTCTTGGTTTGCTCCTGAGCTGCAGCTTCAGTGCTGTCCTCTGAAGTACACTTCTTTGGGGTGGGGCTGGGGATGCCCATGTAGTTGGAATTGGGGTCTGGCCCTGCTGACCTATCTATTGGTTGCCTGGTTCATGCCTGTATGTTGCATTCACGTCTTGGCATGTCGGGTTGGTGTCTGGTCCCTCTCTCTCCCCTGTGGAGATCAAAACAACACCCTCCTTTTGGGTGGGTAATGTCCTGTTCCCCCAACACCCTCTTTCTCTCTCTCTGTTTCTTCTCCCTCGTTATTTGGCTGCCCTGTGTCCCTGGATTGGGGTTGGCACCTGCCGTAGTACCTGGACCTCATCCCTGGTTTTAAAAACCATGAGAATCTTCATAGGTTTTCTGAATAAGTTTTTAGTCTATTCACAATTATCTTGCTTGATTGTTACATACAGTTGCAAAGAAACCTTGAGATAAGGCAGAATCTTCCAATACTGATGATCATTGTCAGTTGGCTGTCTTGGTTTTACTTTCTCAAACTTGTATTTCTGACTTTACGGTACCTTTGCTGTGTGTCTCTAGCTTTTCTGTGCCATGTTGAATCATTGCATAGTTCTTCGTTATTGAATAGCAAATGCACTCTGTCTACCCTTGTCTCACCCTTTCCTCCATGGCACACTTCTTTTGGACAGTTTCACTTTCAACAGTTCTAGAATGGTTGTACAGAGAACAGACTGTTTTTAAAATTATTAAATTTCAAGCCTTAGAATCTCATTTAAAGAACAAAACCACTTCATAGAACAGAAAAGCTATAATATTAGTTGTGAGCGCATAAATGGAATCGTTTATCAAGTGCTATTTTATAAATTTTCTGACCACTGTTAAGCTATAAACTAAAGAGAATATTTTTCTGTTACAAGGGAAGGCTAAGACTTAATGAGGTCAATCATTTGTATACTGTACACTACTGAAAGGTAGATATTTTCAGCTAACATTCCATATATATTTTGGTACCCACATTATATATCTAACTTTAGTTTTCCTCTTCAGACGTAACTATTAGAATTTCTCCCACGGGTCTATTGTTCTTTTCCACATGCCACAGTAACCCCACTTCAGAAAATTTTGTATTTAATCAGTTCTTAAAATCAAGTTGCTGTGATTTGAGATGACCAGTAGGAGAAAATTTAGAAGCCCTGATTTTAAATGCAGTGTACATTTTTCTTAATGTGAGCTATTTTTGTTGTGATTCCAATTGACCCTTCTGATCCAGAGAGATCATATTTAGCCAAAGGACCAATGAAATGAGATATGGTTTGGAATTGTGCTGCATTCAGAGCATAATTTTTATCGAGAGAATAATTCATATGTGTGTCTTAACCTGAATTTATCAAAATTAAATGTATTCTTATGATATTTAAAGTAGTATATTGATGAGAATAAATGAAGCTTCACGTAATGAGTTGACACACAGCTAGGATTCATTCGGAAGTGTAACCTTTGCTTCACTCATTGGAGGAAAAGGAGTTTGCGTCTTAATCATACTTGTCCCATTACCTTGTTGTTCAGACGCACAGATAGGATTCATTCGGAAGTATAACCTTTGTTTCATTCATTGTTGGGAGTGGGGCGGGGGTTGCATCTTAATCCTGCTTATCCCTTTACCTTGTAATTCAGATTCCTTGGTAAAATTTTTATTTTGATGACCAGTTATTCTCTTCTTGACCAGTTATTCTCTGCTTCTACACCTACTTCAATGCTGTTGGGTATACGTAATGAATCAAATATACTCTTGACAGTTTTTACCAGTTTCCATTTGTGAGAATCAACCCTTTGCTTCAAAAATCATTCCAGTTTTTTAGCCAACATGATCTCCCGTATTGGGAAGAAATTGTCTTTCTCCATGTCTGCCCTAGCTCCTGATTATGGCCTTATCCACTGTTACATAGAAGGAAACTCCCAACAAAATTACTCACAGAATCTGATGTATCAACACCTATGAAGCTGTGAACTAAAGCTTTTTAACTTATTTATATTTTTAGCTGTAAACTAAAGCTAATGTTTATTTTTTTAAAAGCCATCAAGTAGATTCCAACTCACCAGTGCCCGAGTGAAACACAGTTTGGTCCTGCGGCATCCTCACAACTGTTCTCCTGGTGAAGTCCAGTGTTTCAGCCGCTGCGTCCGTCCATCCAGCTTGCTGAGGGTCTTCCTCTTTTTTTGCTGCCCCTATGTTATTAGATAGGATGTCCTTTTCCAGGCCCTGAACTCTTTAAATTCAGTGCACTGCTGCAACCATTGTTAGGTGATCTTCAGTAACATTTTGCTTCGTGTGATATCAGATTGATAATTGTTCTGTAGTGTGAGCATTCTTGGAATGGGTACAAATAGAGATCACTTCCGGTCAGTTGGCCAAGTGTTTTCTTCCTAATTTCCTGGCAGAGACAAGTGAGTGCTTCCAGTACTTCAGCAGCTGTTGAAACATTTCAATGGGTATTCTTTCTATTCTTTGTGCCTTTTCTTTTTTTGTTTTTGTTTTAGCTAATGGTTTCGTTGCAGCTTGAACTTCTTCCTTCGGTGCCATTGGTTCTTGGCTGCTGCCTCCTGTAATTGTGGAATTCAGACACATGGATTTTATTATTACAGTGACTATATATTCGTTCCATCTTTCTATGTTTCCTCCATCATTCACTACTTTGTCCATAGAATCATTCAATATTGCAACTCAAGACTTAAATGTTTTCTTAAGTTCTGTTAGTTTAAGATGTGCTGAATGTGTTCTTACTTTTCTAACTCTAGTTCTTTGCACATTTCATTGTAATATTTTCTCTTCTGCAGCTGCCCTGTGAGAATTTCTATTCAGCTCACTGACTTCATCATTTCTTCCATTTGCTTTAGCTACTCTGAGATTGAGTTTCAGAGGCTCTTCTGAGACTCACTTTTATCTTTTCTTTTTTCCCGTCTTCATGACCTTTTGCTTTCTTTAAAAATGACGTTCTCGGTGTCGTCCCGGAGCTCATCGCTTCTTTTCCCATTGCTGTTCATTGAGTCCTAGTGGTTCTTCAGTTGTTGAAGTTAGGTAGGATATACTCAAGGCTCTATTGGGAATCTTGTTTGCATTTTCTTCAGCTTTAATCTGAAACATGTGAGCAATTGGTGGTTTGTTAAAATGTTGGGCCCTTACTTGATTTCAGGTGCTGATATTGAGCTCCTCTGTGGTCTCTTCTCACAGAGGTAGTCAATTTGATTTCTGGAGTTCGTGTTTATAATGGCCATTTGTATAGTGGGAAAGTATTTGCTTTTCTTTTTCTCCATTTATAACCAGACTTCGTATGTGAGTTGTGTATGCTGGTTATGTTGTTTCTTAACTCCTGATTTCTCTGCTGCCTTTAGTTTGGTTTCTGCCAGAATTTATCCAAATTCCTCCTCCTGGTGCACCACAGATCATTTAGATTAGCCCAATCCCAGTAGCACTATTTACTTTTATCACAAATAACTTCTAGGTGACATTTGACACTGCAAACCTGTCTTAAAACTCTTACCCACTTTCTCTCTCTCACCTGACCTTTGCGCTCTCTCTCTCTCTAGGTGACATTTGACACTGCAAACCTGTCTTAAAACTCTTACCCACTCTCTCTCTCACCTGAGCTTGCTCTCTCTCTCTCTCTCTCTCTCTCTCTGTCTCTCTCTCTCTCTCTCTCTCTCTCTCTCTCTCTCTCTCTCTCTCTCGCGCGCACACACACACACACACACACACACACACACACACAGTCCCTCCTCACTGAGCTATATACTAACATGCCCTAATACTATGGGACTTCCTGCCTCTCTCTCTCTCCTTCACACACACACACACACACACACACACACACACACACACACACACACACACACACACACGACTTCCTCTTTGTTGTATCTCTTCCACTTGAACTTCGTAAGTTACCCATTTGTGATTTTTGACCATACTCACGTCACTTTCTCTAGCACAGATTTAACGTAAAATGTCTAGATTAGGAGCCTCATGGCCACGGGACTAACACTGAAACCATCAGTCTAACTTTCCTTCCCATACGCATCTTCCTGAAACAAACCACTATCAATAACAGTAACAGGAAGACACAACCTGGTTGACCTCTAATATACCTATGTCAAAGTGTAATAAGTAAGGTATAAAAATAAGTAGTAACAAGCAATGGAAAGAAAACGAAGTTTTCTTAAGACTTTTTAAATGTTAAATTCACACCCAATGTTTCATTGTGCTGTTTCAAGTGTCTTGTTCTGTAGCATATTTTCCAAGTTTTGCTTACAATATTTAACCATAAATTCTACAAATGTTAACTACAACAAAACTTTTTATTACTGTTTTTACATGCTTCCTAAACTTTCCCTGTGAATAAATGCATTTGATATTTCTTCATGTGAAGTATCTTTAGCCTCTACTGTCAGAAAATCTTTGCTCTTGCAGTTCCTTTACATTCTTGATTCCTAAATGAAGGACTGATTTGTGTGCTATTATTTTTCCTGAGTTTTTGCCAAAAAAATGTGAGACTGGTTGAATTGAGATTGTGTAACTTCTTTTTAATCTTGTGATTTTTCTCCATGTTTATGGCCACCTTCCTTCGAACTAATAACAAGTGCCGAGATTTCGATTTTCATGCATTCTCAATTTCTGTTCCTTTTCTTACTAGCAGATCTTTTAAATTTTTGCTGATTGTTTTAAGATTTGCATCATGAGTATATAGTGTAAACTCCACGTATGTATAGTCTTTCAAAAAAATTGAAAGGGTAAGAGTTAAAATTGAGGGCTTCTAAAGAATTGGCATATGCCTTCTAGACCTTTGGATGGATCAGTCAGCCTTAGTATTGCTTGGAAAGAACTCAGTCCAAAGAAGTTACATTGATGTTGTCATTGTTAATGATTTGATGTCAATATCTTTTCATTAATTTGGACACTAACTCAAAGCTAGGTCTATTTTCCCAAAGTATCATTTTTTTCCCTTGATACAGCAGTCATCCAAGAGTAAATTTTCTCTACATCTTTTGCTATTCATATATTGAATTGAGACATAGCTTATTTTACTTTGTTCTCATTTTCTCTATGGAAATACTAGAAGGTTAATGTATACCGATTTCCAGTGCTTTTGTTTTGCGGTAAAATATAAATGATAATTATTCTCACTAGGAGAATTGACACTTGGCTTTCATTCTTACGTGGTGATAGGTGCCATGCCTAGCCCCAATATAATTGAAAACCCTGGTAGGATTTTTGCTTCAGTTGAATCTTGTATTGATATGGATGGACTCATGTTAAAAGTTTGAATCATATTGTTTATTATTAACTTGATTAAAAATATATAAAATTTAACTTGGCATATTTATTAGCAAAAGAGATTCATATTTCCTGAGAGTGGGGATATTTGAGTGCATTACAAGCTTTATATACATTAGTGGTAACTATAAAGAATTACTTTCTCACATCCCCGGAAAACCAGGTTGAAGTCTGGTCCCTCTTTCCCTTTGGAGATATAAACAATACCCTCTCCTTGGGTGGGTTAGTGCCTTGTTCCCCGACTACACATTTCTGTCTCTACCCACCCCACCCCCCTTTTTAGTTGGCTACCATATGTAATCCTGGATTAGATCTGGCCCCTGCCATACTACCTGGACCTTACTCCAAGAATGTTTGTATACAGTAGCTTTTTCCCTATGCCTCTTGCTTTTTTTTTTTAAAGCTTACCTGAGCAGACTCATGTTGTACTTGTTCTTTTGCGCTTGGCGTACTTCACGTAGCATAATTTCCTCCAGTTCTTCCCATGCGGTGATATGCTTCATGCGTTCATCACTGCTTTTTAGCGATGCATAGTACTCCTTTGTACATACGTACCAAAGTTTCTTTACTCCGTTCGTCTGTTGATGGGAATTTGGGTTGTTTCCAACGCCTTGCATTGCGAACTGTGCCGCGATGACATTGGAGCACAGATGTCTGGCCATGGTTTTGTTTCTTGCCTCTTCTGGGTATATGCCCAGTAGGGGGATTGCTGGGTCGTATGGTAGCTCAATATCCATCTGCTTCAGAAATTGCCAAATCGATTTCCATAGAGGCTGTACATACCTACAGGTCCCCCAGCAGTGGCCGAGAGTTCCTGTCGCCCCACAGCCCCTCCAACGCTTGTTGCTTTCTGTTGTTTTGAATTGGGCTGTCTTTGAGGGTGTCAGGTGGTACCTCATGTTATTTTAATTTGCATTTCTCTTATGGCTAATGATCGGGAACATTTTCTCAGATGTTTATTGGCGATTCAGATTTCTGCCCTTGTGAAATTTCTCTTCAGGTCCTTCGCCCATCTCCTCAGTGGGCAGTTCGTTTTTCTCTTATTGTAAGCTTGTAAAGTATTGTAGATTTTAGTAATAAGACCTTTGATGTGTCATTCCTAAAAATGTTTTCCCAGTCGGTGGGTTCTCTTACTCTCTTGGTGAAGTCTTTCAATGTGCACAGGTGTCTTATCTTCAGTATATCCCACTTGTCAATTTGTGACTCCTCTGTATTTGTTTCCTTCCCTATTTCCGATAGTCTATGTGTTCTCTGTGCCAAGGTTCTCAGGTTTGTCCTAATTCCCTCATTAATGGCCCTAATTGTTTGGGGTTTTACCTCAAGGTCTGTGATCCACCTTGAGTTTATTCTTGTGCACGGAGTGAGGTATTGGTCTTGCTTCAGTTTTCTGCTGGTAGATAGCCTTATTTCCCAGCGCCATTTATTGAAGAGGGCATCTGCTTCTCATTGGATGTTTTTGAGCCCTTATCAAAAATCAGTTGCTAGGGTGCTGGTGTTTTTGTTTCTGGGTCTTCAGCCCTTTTCCATTGGTCTGAATATCTGTCGCTATACCTGGCGATGCCTGGGTGGGGTGGGATGGGGTGGGGTGAATGGAGGGTGAGTTGGAGGTGGGAAGCTGATTATAAAGATCTGCATATGGCCTCCTCCCTGGGGGACAGATAATGGGGAAGTGGGTGGGGGGAGACATCGGACAATGTGGGATATGACAAAATAATGATAATTTACAAATTGTCAGGGTGGATTGGAAGGGAGGAGAAAAATGAGCTGATACCACGGGCTTAAGTAGAAAGCGAATGTTTAGAGAATGATGAGGGTAACAAATGTGCAAATGTAATTGACGTACAATGGATGGATGGATGGATTGTGATAAGAGTTGTATGAGCTCCCAATAAAATGATTAAAAGAAAACAATAATTAGTTTCTCTTTAGCACGACATATTTTTAAGTCTAGTTGAGTTACTTTCCATCCTAGCTCTATGGCAGTGAAAATGGATGTCCTGGAATAATTTTAAAGTCCCCTAGCAAATAGCTAACGTGCAGGTTGGAATGTTGTTCACGTTCAGTGGCGCTCTGTCCATATAGTTCTGCATTTACTTTGGCAGAGCCAGGACTCCTTTAATGGATCTTGGGCTCTTGGGTGTGATCTTTTTGATATGTTTTTAGCAGAAAAATTATGTATTCGTCTAATGGAAAGTTAAAAACGTATTAATCTGTTCTTAATTTATTGCAGTCTTATATCAAGCTGGACTAGAAATGGAGATTATATAGGAAGAGAATAAAGCACAATAGCTGCATTTGCTTAGTTTTTTTATGATTCACCATTTATTTCCACACATGACTCACCCCACCCATGTGAGGAATTATGGCCATAATTATAAGAAATTGACTCTCAGCTTCAGACCTGGCAGCCTTTTATCTCGAATTTCCTTGTGGAATGGCATTAGACTTACGGATCTCCTCAAGTTATGCTGACTTATATTGAACACCCCAGGTTAAGCGTGATACTAACTTCTGTTCACTTTCATGGGAATTGCTACTACATATTATGGTGGCAGATAATTTAATGGTTTGAGCCTAGCTCATCTAATATGGGATTAAATAGAAGATACTTTATAAATCTGTACCAATTCATATAAACACTGTCATTCACCAAGGTGCTATGCAGTGAGTTCTACTACTCTAATAAGACTGATGCAGGTTAAAGGTTATTCAACAACAGCTAACGAATGTAACAAAGCATGATATATGGAATGGTTCCTTTTCTGATGGCTTTTTTTATACAGGGTTTTCACTGTTGGGTTTTATTGTGAAATCATTTTCCCCCAGTTTTCATTCATTTCTTTACTGACGTAACTGACTTCCCTTTTGTAGGCACTAGATGGTCAGAACATTTATAATGCTTGCTGTACCCTAAGGATTGATTTTTCCAAGCTTGTGAATTTGAATGTAAAATACAACAATGATAAAAGTAGGGATTATACTCGACCAGATCTTCCGTCTGGAGATGGGCAACCTGCATTGGACCCAGCTATTGCGGCAGCATTTGCCAAGGAAACATCTCTTTTAGGTATGATTTTTAATATCTATACCACTTTTCTCCCACTTTGTCAAATGGAAACGTGCCTGGTAAATTTCCGTAAGTATACTGAATCTCCCCCAATTTAGAAACTAACTTTGTATTAAGTTTTGTTTGTTTTTTCAGGTGAGAAAGTTTTAGGAAAAAATCCTTAAAAGTGTACTTCATCTGAGTAACTAAAAGTATGTTCTCTTCATTCCTATGTCCACCTTCATCTCTTCAGTACTACTTTCTAAAACAAAAGTAGAAAATTATCTAATGAAGATACTACTGTTGACATCTTAATGTAATATTTACACTTCAAACTTGTTTATGTCACCTTGCGTATATTCTTTATAGTAAATCTGATTGTTTTAATTAGTATGAGAAGCAGTGAAATGTTAGCAGACAAATTATGTGTAATGGGAGGGAGCACCTGTGTTTTTTGAAAGAGCCTAATCTTTAAAAGTAGAATTTTCTATACAAATTATTATTTTGCTATTCTTTTTCAGATTGTTTATTTGTTTAACTTTGTGCGTTACAATGATGTTAACCCCCCTAATAAAAGTGTAGTGAAAGGATACTGCTAATAGTTCATATAGATGATATTTTAAAAATGAGTGAAAATTTATTTTGTAACAAGTAATTTGTAACTTAAGATGAAATCTTGTACTTTTGTCTTATTTAATGGGCTTAGAAAATTATATCTCGATTTCTGACACATTTAAGATCTTTTGAATTAGAATTTTTGCTCACATGGAACTTGAGATTGATGGTACTAATTAGCACTTAGTTTTCTCCCTAGATGAGTTTTTTCCCTTACTGAAAAAGATACAGCATTATAATTAAATATTTTTTTTGGAAATAGTTTATTTCCTGAGAATATGGAATGATGCCATCCCCTTGTGAGTATGAAATGTGTAAGTGATAATAAATCTATGAAGAGCCATAGCGCACAAGCAAAGCAATTGGTGTTGGGCATTATGTCTAGTGACATCAAAAAAAAACCACCCTTTATTCTAATTAATCTCGCACAACCCATATATACTTATGATTAAAATAGATGCCTTATGATAGTAACATGACAATTTCCCTCTGATTGTTTTACTCTAAGCTTTGATTCCCTCAGCTCTGCTAGAAAATTGGTAATACTGACTTTTATAATGTGTAATTTTAAAAGCAGTCAAGATAGAGATAATAGTGAATGATATGGCCCTTGCTTACAATTAGTGCTGTAGAGATTTAAATTCTTCACTGACCAAAATTGTATAGAAAAGATTTAGCGTTTATTGGATAGTGCATTAGACCAGGTTGACTAGATAAACAAGTCCAATTATACTCCTCTGTGTGAGAAAGAGCTTTATATCAAGGAGTAATTATCAAGAAAGCCTCCCAGCCCAGACAATTCAAGTCCATAAGCCCAGTCCTAGTCCATAAATCCTTTAGACTCATGTATCTACATGGAGTGATGCAGAATGCAGGAAGGTGACAGGCCGGTGGGCGTGGATTCCCATGAATCCAAGATCAGTGGACACATGGCAGGGCTTCAGCAGGACTGAAGGTAGAGCAAGGCCCTCATGAGAAGGCTACACCCCTTTCTTGGTATAATTTTTGAAAAGGTCATTGGGGAGTAACTGTTCTCATAAAAGATTACAAAGCCTTGGCACTACTAACATCTATCTTGCATTATGGCTTTATACATTTTTGTAGTATTATAGCTACATTGTTTCACATTGGAAACCTAAAAATGGTTTGCTCAGTATATCTTTGAGCTCTGTGTTGAACTTTTTCATAGAGTGTATTTGTTCCCTACTTTTCTATCTTACAGGAAAAAGACAAAATTTTGTATTGTGAATATAGTAAATTCATATTACTACATGTTTTTGTCTTTTTTACCTGTCTTTATTGGTCTTTGTATATTATTTAAACTAAGATTTTAATTTAATTATAAATATCCTCATAGTTTATGGAAGTAGATAGGTCAAACATTTTTAAAGCAGTGGACTCTTTAGCATTGATGACCCACAGAAGATAGCTTCTCTTCTATTTTTATAATGTTTTTCCCTTTTTCCTTTAGTTACAGAACATACAGTTTTATATTAAATAAGATCATATCGTATATGAAGATTTGTGTTGTATTTTATTGTAACTGATGTTATTAAGCAGTTTGTGGAAAAATTCCATTTAATAGCTGTCTAATGTCAGAAAATTTAATCTTTTGTTTTAAACTAGCACGAATGCTATGAGAGGGACTGTCCTAGCACTGACTTATTTTTTAAGTTGATAGGAATACGTCTAATTTTTATTTTAGTTTTATCACTTTATTAGCTAGTTTGAACTTTTAAAATGTTTACTAGGTATATATAACTGTTGAATTAGTGACTTATATTTCTGTTTGGATATTCAGTAATTCTTGCACATTTTTTATTGGGGATATTGTGATGGTATTTGATAAGAGGTGAATCTTCAGCTTTATAATCACTTTAAAAAATCATTTTATTGGGCGCTCGTATAGCTCTTACCATAATTCATACATCCATCCATTGTGTCAAGCACAATTTTACATTTTCTTCCTACTTGAGCCCTTGGTGTGTGTAATCACATATTTTGACGAGGCTTTTTTTCCCTTTTTAAATCTTAATCTGAAAGTACTCATCAGATAAATATTTGCACATATTTGAGATATTTTGTATGAGGAACCACTTGCTGCATTGTTATTCACAATAACAATGTGAGATTGTCTTCACAGTCTCACTGTAGTGGGATAGTGGGATCTTTCCTCCGGGATTGATAACCAAATCTTTCCTATTTGTATGTCTCAGTTAAATCTAGTTACGTTAAAGTACAATTAAACTAGTATTGATTGTATTTATTTCCAGAGGAATCAGCTTCAATTAGTACTTGTTTTAAAGGGAAGTGATTAAGTGTGCTTTCAATTTGAAGGTTTTATTAAAAAACAGTATAAAGTTGCACTCTTAAATATTTGGTGGGAAATTAATGTGCATGTTTTCATAGCCACTTGATTTAAGTTTAATTATTTTATAATCAGTATTATACATTTTTATTGATTTATTTTGTACAGTACTTGTTAAGGACTAACACTTAAACCTAGTTTCTCTGGTTTTTTTCTTCTAGTGCTTGCAATTAGTTTCCTAAAAAATATTATTTATTTAAAGAAGGGAGATTTGGTAGTTAGTTAGAAATCTGACATCTAAATACACTATCAGAAACCTGGGAGACTCTTAACCATTCACATATTCTACTTCAAAGAACAAGTTGATCAAAAATCCTTGAGATTATAAATTGAGGCATTATTATAATGATCATTTAATCATGTTTAAGGAGTTACAGAAATAATTGTTAAATGATTGTGTTGTCTA
Organism: Tenrec ecaudatus; assembly: GCF_050624435.1. Taxonomy (NCBI): domain Eukaryota; kingdom Metazoa; phylum Chordata; class Mammalia; order Afrosoricida; family Tenrecidae; genus Tenrec; species Tenrec ecaudatus. Next base: position 129,598,063 of record NC_134530.1, read on the forward strand.
AAAAATAGAGGACAATACCTACAAAGAATATTTATTTTAAAGCATTCTATACAATTTAATTTGAATAAAGTAGCAGGTAACAGAATAAAGTAAATTTTTTGTTGGAAATCTGTTAGCATTTAATATTAATAGGAAATAAGTACAAGAGGACTTCAAACGTTTGTGGGGAAAATGGAATAACATTTTTTCCATCTACTTTTGAAGCTTAGTATTTATCCAAATTTTTATACCATTTGATTTTATCTTTTCGCCACTGTATTTGTGATGTATTAAAATGACATGTAAACTGAACTTGAAATGATTTCTGAAAGTTTTTTTGTCTGTTTTTAGTAGCTAAAAACATTCACATGCTAATTTAAAACACATTTTTATTACCGTACATACTCCAGTATAAGCCAACCTGAATATCAGCCGAGGCACCTGATTCTACCCCAGAGACTCCATTAAAAATTTGCTGAAAGCTGCTAACTACCAGGTCAGCCATACAAAGCAACTGACCCCTCCAAGTGAGAAGGACGAGGCTGCTTCCTTAGAACGTAAAGCATCACTGTCCTGTTAGAGTTACTGTGAGTGAGAAGTGAATGTGGCCTTTGTTCTTTTTCTGAATTACAATGAATGCTATGTGTCCCATCATCTTAATTCAGTATTTCCCACACTAAATCTATGGTATTTAGATGAAATCCTTGCCATTAGGTCATTTCAAAAAGTACTGTAAGATCTGTAGAATAACATTTTCTTGCCAATCCATAATAATTTGCATAGGAAGTTTGATTTGGCCATGCCTGGCATTGCAGAACATGAAAGGATGATAGTAATGTGAGCAGAATGGGAGAACAAAGATTTGGGCTGCATTGTGCAAAGCCAAAGGAAACTAAGAAGGAAACTGGCTACCATAAAGGCCAAACGTGCCTTCGGAGGTTCTAAGGGAGTCAGAGGATCAAGAACGTGAACAGAGAAAGTCAGGAAAATAAATTTTAATATTAGAAAGAGCAAAGAGGTAAAAACAAAAACAAATATCTAGTCGAGAGAGGGTGTTGAAGTGGGTTAATGAATTAAAAATCATCGAAGGTAGAGGTTTTTGAAAAATTGTAAGACCAGAATGTTTTTCTAAAAAGTCTCTCAGAAGACGACAGGCCGTTGGTGAAGTTAAAAAATAGCATTGGGTGCTTAAGTCTTTGATTTAGAATGAATGTCCTGGTGACTTTGATCAAATGGGTGATTGATTGCATGACATTGAAATCAAGCAAACTCACTGCCATTGAGTCGATTCCCACTCATAGCGATCTTAGTCTGACGGGGAAGCACCCCTCTGGTGTTGCAGGACGTCACTCTTCACAAAGTATAGAGCCACATGCTGAGTGGCTGGTGTTTTGAACGTGCTATGCCACCAGAGTTCCTTCTCCCACCATGCAGTCAGTGCTGACTCAAAGCGACCCTCGGTGGGTTTCTGAGACCATGTACAGGAGTAGAAAACAGTCTTTCTCCCAAGGAGCTGCAGATGGTCTTGAACTGCCAATCATGTGGATCGCAGCCCAATGCATAACCACTACACCATCAGGGTTCTTTATGACATCAGAGGTCAGTCAGTTTGATGGTGCTAGACCAGTCACAAAGCCATGTTGTGTAGTCAGGTAGAGTGCCTAGTTGTACATTTCTTCCTTAAAGAAGAGTTGGTTTATGGATCTAAAAATGAATGTTTTGAGATTAATAGGACAAAGCATCCTTCTGAATTTCTTTAAAAACAATTTGAGTAAAAGTACAATTGTTGATAGAAAAGAATTGATTCCAGAAGTAAAATAAGAATTGAAGGGAGCATTAATAGAAGAAGAGAAATGGACTGTCAAAAATAACATTACTGTTTTTAGGATCCTCAGTAATTTAAAATCATGTCCTTAGACCAAAAAGATAGAGAACTGATAGAGCTGATTCATAGTAGCCTATGAGATATGATAGCTGCTTCTGGAAATGAGCATGGGGAGATGCAGGAAATGGTGATAAAAGTCAAGAGATGCAGGGAAAATGCCAGGAACCAGGCAGCTTTGTAAGGAATATTTTAGTAAATGGTTAATGATTCCAACAACCAACTAAAGGCCTTGAGAATCATCATGAGAAATGAAACTGATTTTTTTTTTTTTTACGAGCTGGTCTAGATTTTACTAGATCCTAACGTAGATTTCAGAGAGGTCCTTGCTGTCAAAGGGGAGTTGAGGCTTACTCACGACACTCCAGGTTTGTCTGAATAGAAAGGTGCCTCTGGAGACTGAGCGTTTTTCTTTTATATGCCACAGATTGCTTTCGTGTGTGTGTATGTTTCCAATAAAAACCTTTTGCCAATTAAAGTCATGACAAGAAAACAGGGGGATTTTATTCTAAATGAATAAATCAGGAGTTACTGCTACTCTTAAATACTTTTGTGTATAAACTTTTAGTTTCATGCTATGGCATTCAACCAAAACTTCGAAAATCCTGAAAAACTGTTTTAACAAGTAATAGGGATGATGTAATGAAAAGTTATGCGCGCATTCTTAGGAATTAGGAATATATTCATAACTTGAAATGTTTCATTGAGAAACGTATTGAAAAATTTTTGTTCACAAATCAGTTCCTTATTTCTGGCATTTACTTTTAAAATCAAGTTGGTAAATGAATGAAATTAATTTGGTTGTGGTGTTTATTTGTTGAATTTGGACAGTGACTAATAAGGTTCATTATTCTTGATGCTTTTGTATATGTTCGAAGATTTTCAAGATAAAACAGGAAGAAACATAGGAAAGTAAGGTAAATTGGTGCTCTCAAAAGGGGGTGTAAAATATGCACGAGTACATGTAGAAAAGAAACATAATAGAATCTTCAGAAATGATGAAGAATGAATTAAACAGAGATTGGAGGGAAAGTAGTTGTAAATAAAAAACATACAGAAATAATAATTGTGATAACTAAACAGCATTTCAGATTGCCAACAAAAGGTCATATTTTCTGTAAAGTAAAATGTTGGGTAAAAGAGCACCTGAAACTAAAGGTAAACAACAACAGATCCTCTTGACAAATACAAGAAGGCTGAAAAATGAGAAGACATAAAATGTGAACCTATGGAATAAGGCCATTTCTACCCAGGTATGTCATGAAGTCAACCTTATTTAGGTTGGATATTTTTCCTTTTACTGCAAAACGGTGAAAAGAACATATTCACTTTGATTACTGAACTGTACTTAATTGAAAATAAGTTGGTATGTAAGAATGCAAGAGGTGAAAGGATTCTTAGTTCATTGCTACTTGACAATTGGGGTACAGGGAGCTGCAGCAGAAGGTATTATCTAATACATGAGGATAGGATTGCGTCCAGGGGACACGAAACAGTAAGGCAGGACAGTGGAGCAAAAAGTAGAAGGACATGTTACAGCTAGCTAGTTGGCAAACACTGAGAGAAAAGATCTATATCCTATAGAGTGGTACTTTGAAATTTTATTGGAAGCATGTGACTTTGAGAAACGTGTGTTCCATTTTAATACTCCATTTGAGTGTGGAATTTAATAGGCCCATTTTGATAAAGTTTTCCTGTAATTCTTTGAATTATTTCATGATAATTTTCCTCTAGAAACTGAAGCACTTAACTTTTTCATTAACACGCTTTTATTCTGTTAGAATATACAAAGAAAATGCCTAGTTTAAAGTCTTAGTAACAATTATGTTAGAGATAATTTTTATATTTGGTTTCTCACTGTAAAACATGAAAGTCAACTTTCACGTCTGCCTGAAAGCATTACATTTTTTATGCTTTGTTTACTTTTTCATAGGAAGTGAATTGCTACATAATTTTTACAGAAAATACAGGTAGGTACTTTGCCTCAGATCATGAACGGCTTCATTGAAACCAGTTTCTTTTCACAACTGCATATTGGCAAACCCACTTTCTCCATAATATAAAACTTGACTTTCAGGAACCACTTGGAATGGTCAGCCGGAAGCCATGCAGCCATCGTTCATAAATTGGTTTTTTTAAACGACTTGTGTGTGTTTCGTAAAATATGCTTTATTTTAAAATTAGGGCTTCCTGTTGCAGCTGTTCCAGGAGCTCTGAGTCCTTTGGCTATTCCAAATGCAGCTGCTGCGGCAGCTGCTGGCCGAGTGGGTTTGCCTGGAGTCTCAGCTGGTGGCAATACAGTCCTGTTGGTTAGCAATTTAAATGAAGAGGTTAGTAAATGATTTTCTAATGTTTATCTTGTAGCTTCATTTCATTTGTGGAAGTTCTCATGTTTATATCATTTTGCACTTGCCTTTTCTTTTTATGTACATTCATTAGTCAAAGTATTTTTGTATGTTTCTATTTCTGAATAAATTCTTATGGACTTGTTTAGATAATATTTTATTTCCTTTTATTTGTTATTATTATTATTTTAATTGAATGACCTATTTTTCCTAAGAAAAATATGGTGAAGTACTATGGTTTGGCTTTTTATCCCTTTTTTTATTCGTAAAAACAAGTGTAACCTAATTTTCAGATTTAACTGTAAAACAATTTGCTCTTTGCCTTTTCTAATTATTTGCTTGTTCATTTCATGCTTATGTGTCATTGCATTTTTTAAAATCTTATTTTATGTGAACTTCTCTAATACATTTTTCTTTGAAGGTTCTTCCAAAGATCTTGACACGAGGCACTCTTCCAGTCTTTCTTAGTAATTGTTTTCTTTGCAGTTTATTAGTCATTGTCTTCTAAAAATATTTTCAACTTTATTTTCCTTCCTCCCTTTCGTGTTAAATGAAGTCTATTGTTAAGTTGTTTTCTTTAGTTGTACATTTTATGTCTGATATTTTTATTTTTATTGCTATGAAGGCTGGTATGAAATGTGGGAAGTTCAATGTCTAATTGAAATATTTTATTTTTAATTGGCCTCTGTTAATGTAAACATTAAGCTTATTTTATCATTTAAGACTTGCCATTCACAGAGTTCTGCATGCCAAAATGTGTGGATCAGAGCGCCTTGTTTTTATTTGAAGACTTTTGCCTGCATTTCATAACCAACCATGCTTATGCCGTTATAGTTCAAAGTTTAAAGTGCCTATGCATGCTTTCCTTCCCTATGTTGAGATGAAATGCTGTAATTTACTCTTTGATGTAGATGTACTTTACCCATATTTGTCTTGGATGACTACATTTTACTCAGTTTTTCTTGTACAGTACATAAACCAACCATTTTCTGACCAAATTCCTGCATTTCCTATGTACTGACCTATATTTTATTTTTTTGTTTTGTTTCCCAATTCCTTATTTTTTCTTCTGCATTGCTGTTTCCCTTCCCCATCTCATCCTTTCCCCTGTGTGTTCCCCGTCCCTTTCCTTGTCTTTTCCCAAATGCCCCCTCCCCCTCCCTGTCCTATCCTTTATTTTCCTTGTCCTTGTCTTCATTCCCTGTCTCCATTCCCTGTGTTCATGCTTCTGTGCTTGAACAAATGTTCCTCGGACCAACTTGCCCCAATTAACCGCCTTGAACCATGATCCATGACCACCTCACCATTCTGCGGGAACCACCCTTCGTTATGGATGATCTGTTCATCTCCGCTCTTCCTCGACTCTTCTCTCTTCTTGTCTTACGCTGCTTGCTCTTCTCTCCTTCTAAAGATGGTTACGCCCCAAAGTCTGTTTACCCTCTTCGGTATGTTATTGTTAGCACTATACTTTTATTATTGATTTGATTTTTGTTTCACCTTAGTTCTTATTTGTAGCTAGCACTTTGGCTTAAAGTTGAATAGTAAATCTTTTGCTATTTTTCTTTGCTATTTAAAACTCCATAGACACAAAATTTGTTTTAATGCATGCTGATTTATTTTGCATGGTCTTTAATTTAATATCATTCACATAGCTTTGAGGGTTTATCAAAGATTATTCTTTTCAAAATTCACTGTTCAAAATCTTAATCTTCTTTATTCATATGTGAGAATGGTGAGATTGAATGAGTGATCATGTTGATGTCTGAATGTTTCATTGATATGTCAGAAAGATAACCTGTATAGATGACTTGCATGTAAAATTAATTCCATTTTTGGATTACCTCTCTGTGACTCCAAAAAGGTGTTTATGGAGATGTACAGCGTGTGAAGATTTTGTACAATAAAAAAGACAGTGCTCTAATACAGATGGCTGATGGAAACCAATCACAACTTGGTAAGATGAGACCATGAGCTTTTCTATATAAGGCTAATAACATATGCCAGTAAGAATTTTTTCTTAGAAAAGAGCAAGTTCTTCAATGTCACTTTAATTTTTATATTTAAATGTGAGTGGTGCTAACGATGATCATATTTGTATTTTTGTGGTTTTCCTCCTGCAATTTCTCAGGCATAGTTCACTGGAAAAGATTTGGGGTTCAAAATTACAGTAATAGTTTTTCATAAGAATGATAGAATTTATATGACAAATCTTTTTTTGGTGATTTTTCATTCATTATTACTCCCTGTAATAGAAATTAGCCTTTTTTAATAAGTTGTTAGGGAGAGAGGCACCAGTAGCGCAGTGGGTTGAATTTTGTACTGTCAATGAAGAGGTTGGCATTTTGAGCCCGCCACCTCAGCGGAAGAGCTAAGCCGTCTGCTGCTATGGGACAATACTACTCTGCCCTGTAAAGTTGCTGTGGGTTGGAATTGACTCAATAGCAGTTGGTTTCGGGTTTATATATGTCCTTGTTTGGAATCGTAATAAGTGCTGAGTTTTAATTTATTCAAAGTCATTTAAGAGTATTTGGCTAAAATGACAAACTCTAGTACCTTCATATGGAAATGAGTGGGTTTCCTTATTAACCCTTTTTATGCCAAATTTCTGCATATTTTTTCTATGGATATTTTTTTGTTCTCTAACTTTGTTTTTCTTCTGCAGTACTCTTTCCCTTCCGTATTTCATCCTGTCTCCTATGTGTTCACTTTTCCTTTCCTTGTCTTTCCTGAAATGACCATCCACCTTTCCTGTCTGACCTGTAAACCATTCATGATTACCTCTGTAATTTTGAAATGTACTGTTGTCAACTTATTTCATTAAACCAATCTAGTTGACATTGTACATAAAATGTTTAAATCACTTCATTCTAGAGCACAACTACATTCTCACAACATGATTGACTATAAATTTGTGTATGTTCTTGGTTTTTATAATTTCATATATTGAAATTCAAGATGACGGTAGCTTCTACCTGGCTGTAGTCACATTGTGCATTTTGAAGCGTTTCAGTTTTCAAAATAAATATGGTTGTGTCTTTGCAATTAGCTCCAAATGAGAGTTGTGTACAAATAGCACAGTATGCTGAACCAATTTGGGACTTGGGAATCTTAAAGTTTGACTAGTATTTAATACCAACTATCTTGGCACCTCATAACTATATAAAGAATCCATTTGGCCACTTTTTAAAATCATGCTGTAGGATGTGAGCGGCTTGTAAAAGATACCCATTCATCAGTTTAGTCAAATATTTTTAATAACTTTGAATAAAATAACTGCTCAAATCCTTTTTGTATTTTTTCCCCATTAACCGTGTGCAGTGTGAGTGAGTGACCCTACTCTTATTTTGTACACACTGGATACAGACTTGTCATGGTTGAGATTTGCATAAGATAGAATTCATAACCAAATTCTTTGGCTATATTTTTGTATAAGCCTTATTTAAAGTAAAGGATTTTTGATTTTTATTAATTTTATATTTGTGCACCTTTTACCCTCAATTTTTGTAAGGTCTTTACACCAGTACTTCGATTTCTTATAACATGTTTCATATATTCTGGTTTGTCAGAGTAAATATATTATTTTCAATGCTGTAGACTAGAAAAGATTTTCCGTTCTTGAAGTACATGACCTTAAAAACGTATTTTAAAGATGCTTCAAAGAGTTTGTGGAAAAAATAAAATGATGGAATAGAAAGCTAGTCTAGTGTTTCCACAAACCACCAAAACCTTTAAATAGTGCATGCATGCTCTCCTTCTCCCCTCTTCAACCATCATCGCACCACCACAGCACAACAAACTGACAGGCATTAAAGGGAATAGTTCAGGTGGATGGAAATCAAATCTGCTTTGAAAGTGAAAATATGTACGTGCATAACTGTCATCTCAGATCTGGTCATTCACGTTGAAAATAGCCCAACAGTTACCTCGAGTAACCACATCATGTTTTGTGGGCAGTTGCTGCACCAAGTGCTGGAGTGGAGACAAATGGTTCTTGTTTCATGTATTACAGAGTTGGAAGAAATATATGACTACTGTAAATTGTGATGGATTTCAAGGATTTTTGTTGGTTTTTTTTTTACCATTTTTTTGTTGGCTCGTACAACTCATCACACTCCATACATACACCCATTGTTGCCATCATCATTCTCAAAACATTTGCTTTCTAATTGGGGAATTTCAAGAATTTTATGGATTACTTGGTGAGGAGAATGTTTAGTGAGGTTCCAGAAAATAAAAATCTTCCTTAAAATGGAACATTAAAGGATGAAGAGATGGATAGAGGAAGTTCAGGAAATAGAAAAATATTAGTGATAATGTGAACAAACGTATATATGATTAAAAGTTAATAAAAACTAACATGAAGCTTGAATGAATACGTTTGTTTACCTGGAGTGCAAGATGCAAGCACAATTTAAGGCTAAGATACTGTAAGTTTTATAAGGGTTGATAATTGTGCCTTATCACTTCAACTCCAAGTTGGTGAGTGATTGATATCACATATCTGAAAAAGATGATGACATATTTAAAAGTCAGACTGTAAAAGGCATAGCCGTATTGAATGACTTAAGACATCATTTCTGAGGACTTTCAGCAGGGAGTGACCGGACCAGATTTGCGATTACGATAGGTCAGTCCAGCTGCTGAATAGAGAATGGACTGGGAAAAAAACAAAGGTCCACAAGGAAGGAAAATTAGGAAACTGGATCGATTTTTTTTTTCCAGGTCAAAAATTATGGCAGGCAAAAGTAAAGAAGTGGAGAAAACAGAACCTTAGTGATAATTAGCAAGAAGTATAGTATTACAGAACTGGGCAGAAAAAAAGTGTTAAGGATACTATATAGTTTTCTTGGGCAATTAAGTGTTATTTGTTGATAGCACTTATGAAGCAGCAAGAGTGTTGAGAGATTCCTCAACAATCAGGGCTTTTATACTATTACAGTGTTTTGCCAAACTATGTATGCCTAACAAATGACAATTGAGTTTGTCATGCTACCAGCGCTAGGGGTAAATTCATGATTCATTTTAAAGTCGTAAAAATTCAAATTTAAAGTAATTTTCAATAATAATTCTTTTCATTTTTGAATTTTGTAGTCACTTTTTAAAATAGATACCCTTTATTTTTTATAGCCATGAACCATCTTAATGGACAAAAAATGTATGGGAAAATTATTCGTGTTACTCTCTCTAAACACCAGACTGTGCAACTACCTCGGGAGGGACTTGATGATCAAGGGCTAACCAAAGATTTTGGTAATTCCCCATTGCATCGCTTTAAGAAACCCGGATCCAAAAATTTTCAGAACATTTTCCCTCCTTCTGCAACTCTGCACCTGTCCAATATCCCGTAAGTACTAAAGCCGAAGTTTTCTAAAGACCGCACAGTTGATAGGAATTTTAATGTTAACCTTTACTTATGTTTTCCTCCAATTTTCCCAGACCTTCAGTAGCAGAAGAGGACCTACGAACACTCTTTGCTAACACTGGGGGCACTGTGAAAGCATTCAAATTTTTTCAGTAAGCAACCGTCCTTGTCTTTAAATTGACTTGGTAGAAGTAAGTTTTTTTCAGGAAGTTTTTATTTCTTATGTTTCTAGAAGTGTTTTGTTGATTAGAAGTATTGGACATAATTTTGCAGTGTGCTTTTTTTCTTAAGTATCTAATTTCATAATTTTGTTTCAGAAGAGATCACAAAATGGCTCTTCTTCAGATGGCAACAGTGGAAGAAGCTATCCAGGCCTTGATTGATCTTCATAATTATAACCTTGGCGAAAATCATCATCTGAGAGTGTCTTTCTCCAAGTCAACAATTTAAAAAAGGGGGAGGTGAAGGTTGGGAGTGAATCACATTGTTTGGTGTTATCACCTATTGACTGTTCAGAAAGTGGGGGACCAGAGTTTGATTTTGTTTTGTTTTCTTCACGCTGTTATCATTCCTTGTTTATAAAATGAAATGGCGTGCTGCGTAAAGGCAGAGTTGTTGACTGCTGCATTTCATCAGTTCTGTAGGGAAGCCATTTTTACTGTGTTGATAATTTCAGGTTAATTTCACTCTGTTTTGTTTTCAGCTTAGTTGACATACGTGCCTTAAAAAGGAAAACTAGTGTTGCTGTTGCGCATTTACTAGAAAAAAGCAATTGGTTGTCTAGGGCACACTGTTACGTGGGAATTAAAATATGTTTAGGCAGGGGTGTGTAAAAAGGTTAAGTTTGTTTTGTTTTTTTTCTCCTGCTTGGAACTTATTTTTAATTATTGGCTTGTCACATTTCTTTCCATTTAATCAAATATTATACATGATATTGAAAGAATAAAACAACATTTTCAGTTTTTACTACTGTATGTAGGCTTTATTGCTTTAAAAAATCCCATTGGCCTTTTGTATCTCACAATTCTGGTCTAGATTCAGTTATGAAGATAGGCATTAGTTAAAATTAACAAGATGCAGAGTATTCATTTCTTAAGACAGCAAAGTGGTTTCTGTAAGTTTGAGCCCTCTGTGGAAAGCATTGTGGAAGCTTAACCTTCTTGTACACACTCTTGTGGGACGTGTCATAAATGTCAGCACTAAGTAATGTCTTGTTTGTGGCTGAATATTTTTCGTAGATGTTTTTGAAGTTGAAATGACTTATGTGCATTTAAATATATATTGCCATCCTTAGTTTGTAATTAAGATTTGGAATATGGTTGTGGATTTCTGAGCATGTGCAGACTGGTCTAGCTAGTTCAGGAACTGGTGCATGTATTTTTCAAAGATAAAGAAAGTGTACTGCGAAAATTTGCAGGAAGATAAATTTTGTGGCAGTTTTCTAAAACTGACAACCAGGTGGGACCAAAGTTTATGTGCCTTTAGTCTTAATTTACCTTGCATTGTAATATTCAGTTTTAATAAATCTTCAAAATATTTTGTATTTAGGAATAGATCTGACTTTAATAAAAACATGGCTCAGAATCTACAGGTCAAATTAATTTGAACAGTTCTTGTCGATCTGAATTGTTGATTCTGTTTAAATGACCAATACTTTTTGAAATCGATGTAATTAGTTTCAAGATTCATAGATTCTGTTATCTATGTAGACAGAATGGTCATGTATATTTTCTATTAGTTGAGTTTTTACATCTTTAGAAATGTAAAATTCAGTATAGTTTGAAAGCGGCACAATTAAAAATTAATTTTCTAACAAAGTTGGGAGGTTTGATGGTTGTTTAATTTCATTTGTGTGTACTCTGCTTACCTCTGTAGCATGCTCAATAAATACTTCTGTAGCTCTGTATTCACCTTTTCTGTCTTTCTCTGCTGCCTTTTCTCTCTTCTCTTTGTTTTCACTCCACTGTGCTTCTGAATTCATGTTTATTCTCTGCCAGGGTGGGAAAGGACTAATAGTACAATTCTATGGCTTAATACCATTAATAAATCTAGATAACTGTGAAATTATACCAGCTGGGGTTTGGTTTTGTTTTATTTTGATTTTTTAATTTGAAAGATGGTTAACTGTTTTTCAGTAGGACACATATTAAACATTTCCCACCCTGTTAAAATCTGCTTTAAAGACATAACTTTTATTATAGCCTGTTAATTCTATCTCTTTGGTTGATTTTGTTTCTTTTCAGTAGACTTACGCACTGATAGATCTTTTGGATTTGCCATGCTTTTTGCTGCAATTTCATCTTTCATCTTCTGTGTCTGCTAAAGATTCCCCACTAATCTTAGAATACCTTGTGAGTTTATTTTAAAAAGAAAGAAACCTTGCTATTTTCATAAAGAAGGAAAGTAGCATATCATAGACATTTTGTCTTTGACGGGAAAACAAGTATACAGGTATTTAAATACTTTCTTGAAGAGTGACATTTTACAAGTGGGGATCTTCTTCAATTAGGGTTTAAAGATTCACTATTAGAGTGCCGTGTCTATTACTGAAAATATTGATGTCACTTGTTCGAGCAGATGTGTGTATATAGTTCTGTCCCACAACTCTGGAGGGGTTCCTGCTCCTTAGGTTTGTTGTTATACATGCCTGACAATTATGTAAAATCCTTGAAGTAGGAAAAGGATACAGATTAGTGAAGGGGCATGAGATATATTTAAATTTTTATACTTACGGACAGCTCCAAGAAAGAAGATTCTTAAGAAATATATTGGGTGTCTACTTGTGTCCAAGGTGGAGGTTTTGCTCATGTTTTAAAGTTAGCATTGCAGTACCCCTGCCACTCCAGCAATGTGAAATCAGTCTATAAAATATCAGTAGTTAATGAGTAATATGAGGGGGGCTTCAAAAAGTTTGTGGGACAAATCCATTATCTTAATTCCATTATCCCACTCACTTTTTGTAAAACTCTTGGAAGCCCCCTTGTAATTGAACAAAGCTGCGTTCATTGAAGTTCTTTGGAATAGGAAAAAATTTAGAGTAGGCTCAATTTTTTTTTGAACTTTGTGTAGTATCTATAAAAGAGGTGGAAGGGTGCAGTTTTTCTTGGAAGGAGAAATGGGCCTGTAATGTGTAAGTATTGGTCCATTTGCTGAGCTGGGAGAAATTCCAGATATCTCCATGAGGGAGATAACCAGAAATTTAGTTCAAAATTTCAAACTTCACAGAAAGCATGATGTTGAATTGATTTCAACTCATTTGTAGGAGCAAACTGCCAGTTCCTTACTCCTGCGAAGCCACTGGCCAGTTCAAACCAGGGCCCTTTTGATTAATTGCCAAGCACTTAACCAATTGTTACCACCACGGTGCCTTAATGTAAAGAATCAAATTATACTAATTAACCTGACTTGTTCGTAAATTCCATTTGGATCACCGTCCCCTTTCCAGGAAAGGAAGTCATTTTCTAAGCGTCAGTGTCTTATTTATAAAGTGGAGCCAGTGAATTCTCCATATTCTTCCGGATTCTTGTGAGGTACACATTGCACAGTTGCAGAGTGCTATGTAATTAGTCAACGCTAAGATTTTTTTTTTAAGGTTAAAGGTCAGTGCACAGGATTGCCTATAGTAAACATACTTATCCACAGTAGGTTTTTCTTGGTATGAAGAAATAAAATATTTAATAGCTTAAAATTAATTTAAATGTCTATAAAAGAAGTAGAATGGCAAGCATATGGTTTAGCCTTCTTTTGTCTTATATGATCAAGAAACAGTTGATAGTCTAGTAATAAAATGTATGTGTAGATTTCATTAGACATCCCTTAGCTGTGAGATTTTAATGTGTAAATCTCTTTTTAAAAAGTGCTTTGAAACAAGTCAGTCTAATGTTTAAAGACATTCAAGGCTGCGAAAGAAACCCCACCTAAGCAGTAGCTCTGAATTTCAAACAAGGTTTTACTGGGCTGCCGTAATATTTTAAAGTAGAGCGTAGATATGAAGAGTTAGTTTTTCTTCCTCCTCAGGAGGTTTCTTTTTTAACCGGCTATTTGTCTCTAGAAAGTCTGTGTAAGAATCTAGAAAAACTTACTTTTTGGACCACAATATTAAGGTATATGTACTAATTACCAAGCATCTCAATTGTATAGACAATCTTGATTTTCAATATAGTAATTCCCTTTAAATTAACTTTTTTAATTTCAGAATTTGAAAATGCAAGTCAACATTTGAATGTAGCAAAAGTACCAGATTACTCACATTAAAGGAACAATGAAACAAGTCTATAGAGTAATAATGAACTCCTACACTTCTATTAGATGATTATTGACCTTTCCCACACTTAATATATGACTTTAAGTAGGATTTTTTCTTTTCAAAAATCCTAAATACTAAACAGATCCATGTACCTGGTCTGTCCCTCCTTCGTTTTCCTGAGATAATCCTAATTAGAATTTCATGTTTTATTATTCAGTGTTTTCTCTGCAAAGGAACTGTTCATGGGCTAAATTTATTTTTTGCCTATTTCTAGAGATACTGTAGATACCATCATTTTTCATGGTAATTAAAATGCTGCAGTGTTAGTAGCATACCCTGTATAATGTTAAGATTAGGATGTTTGTACTCCATCAGTGTGGCATGTAATCCTTTTTAAAGGGGAGGTGGGGTTAATCCTCAGAATGAATCACATCTCCCAAATAAGAGATGTAAAATAGTTTAAGTATACTATTTCTAACAACCGCCCTCCTTGTAACTTTTAAGTGCTGTCCCCTTTGTTTTGCCTCTTCCCTCCCATACCTTTTTAAATTTCTGTGGGCAAAGCGTTTGACATATTTATTGTCATCCTTGCTCACTGGTGTTTAGTGTGTAGGATTTTTTAGCCAAGAATTTTCATCTTTTATGATGAGTTTTTTATGTACTGCTCACTTCCTTTACTAAGGCAAATCCCAGACATATTTCATAAAACAACACTTTGGCAGCTTAAGAGTTATTATTGTAATCACTGTTCTCTACTGTTTTAGCTTACTTAGCCTGTTCTCTTTGAAAAGGGTAGTCCCTGGACACACCGCAGACTTGGATGAATCTAAATTTTGACAAGTTCTACAGGTGATTATTTGGGAAAGTTTGAGAAGCTTTTTAGTAGACAGCCTCAGCACTATGCAGATGAGTTTGTTTTCCTTTTTCCCTACGTGTGTTATTGCATGTTATTGGTGACTTTGAGTTACCCAATTTTATGTAGCACCAATCAAGAATTGTAGAACTAAAAAGGACCCTACCTACTTGTAACCTCTTAAAAAGAAAAAAAGCTTGTACAGAAAAATTACCCGTCTAGCAACATTTATTGAGACTTGACTATAATCAGTATTCAGGTCCCTGGATTTCCAGTCCAGTCTGCAAATAGCCCATGGAAAGGAAATAACCCATTTGCCACTGAATGGATTCCTACTCATAATGGCCCTGTAGAAGAGGATTCCCAGACTCTAAATCTTTATGGGTGTAGGAAGCAAGCCTCATTCTCCTGCCCATTCCCAAGGAGCACCTGGTAGTTTCAAATGCTGACCCTGAGCTTAGCAGCTCAACCAGTAACCAAGCAAACAGAAGCGTGGTGTTAGTTATAAATCGCAGCTACTTAAAATAAGTACAACAGAAAAGAATTTTTTTAAATGTATGCATCAAATGTAGCTTTATTGCAAGTAGATTAATGCTGGTTCATTTTTCCCTCAATTATAAGATAAGACTTTATATCCTGATTCTTTAATATGTAGGATTATAAAATGGGACCCTTGATTCACCTTAGTAAATAGACAGTTCTATACTTGAAACACTGCAAGGATCCCATCTCCCACCAATCGCAAAATTTCAAGAGTTTATGTATCTAAGCATTCTTAAGTGCTCACTTGTACTTGGGCCGGGTTCTGTGCCACAAATAACAGATAGCTGTGCAGTGATGTGCCCCAGCACCTACTCCCGGTCGGTGGTTGCTGTGGATGTTTCCGTGCCTGGCCGTGTTTTCTACTGTCACGTCTTCTCCGTGGAGTCTCTCTTGCTTGCCACCCCACATGCTGTCTCTAATCTTTGTTGCTGCTTTTGCTCTTCATCACTTACTCTGTTGATTTCTCTCTCCTCCGTCTTCCCTTCATCTTTCTCCTGGTTTCTTCTTTGCAATTAATTGCATTTCTTGTTCCAGT
This sequence comes from Tenrec ecaudatus, assembly GCF_050624435.1. Taxonomy (NCBI): domain Eukaryota; kingdom Metazoa; phylum Chordata; class Mammalia; order Afrosoricida; family Tenrecidae; genus Tenrec; species Tenrec ecaudatus. The sequence goes on from NC_134530.1 coordinate 129,613,808, forward strand.
GATTTGGATATAATAACCATAACCAACCTATTAAAGTATTCTTTTTTACATTTGGTTACTGAACTGACTTTATGGTGCTTTGTATTTCTGTTCAGCTGTACGACTATTTTTATTGTCTGGTTTGGGTTAAAATCTCATTTTTTTTCTGGGATTGTAAGAGTTATAGATGGGGAAATCACTAAAGGTCTCTAGAAAGTTGAAGCATTCTCGTATGTATCTAGTATATTCAACACTACTCCAGTGCATAATGGAAATTCATCTAAATATTTGCTTGCTGTTTAGGAAGAGAGATTTAAAAATAACTTTAAAAAGACATCCCATTATAAAGGCCGATTTCATCCACAGAATAATTCTAGAAATGAGAGTGCATGTGTTTAAATTAATTACTTAAATCTTTTGAAAGCTCTAAGGAAAGGTTACAGAGAGTGTAATAACTGGTCTCTGGGCTCGGTTAGAGTTTTGTAATTAAAATAGTAAACATATGCTTTCTTTTTCATACATGAATCAGCTTCAACATTCACATTGGACCTTATTCTGCTGCCTACTAGCTGACCCTCCCCCATATTAGTGTTGATTCCCTAAAAGCCTCAAACTGAGGCACGGGCTGTGCAAATGGCGACCCGCTCAACTGTTAGCTGACAGTCCTTCCTGATACATGGAGGCAACTACGAGGCAGCGTCAACAGTAATAAGGATCCAGAAGGCGTTTATTGCACACGTTACATATGTGATGGGGCAATATAAAGATGACTTAAAACCATGGTACACCTCAGTTACTCTGAAACATTTTTTTAAAATACACTTTTATGTTTGTTTTTAGGGAGTAGTTTGAGCATCTTATGTGTGGTGTTATGCTAAGAAACTAGGAAAAAGCAGAAAAACCACCTAGCTGAACCCAACACCTACCATGAACTTGTATCAGCTACCTTGGTTCTCCACGTTGACTAGAAATTACACTCATCTACATCTAATGTTGACTTTCCGTCCGACTTCCGATGACCCTCCGTGCACTTCGTGACTCACCAGAGGCAACAATACGGTGCTCACTGGCACAAATATAAGGCCCTTTTCGAGATAAAATGTTTAACCGTTGAGCTTATGTAGGTAGCCGTTGGTTTTGATTAGGGTCCTGCCTATCTTTTTATATCAGTGAAGCTTCTGAACGTGCTCTTAACTCAGTGCCCCCGTGTGCTACACGTACTGCAGTGTAACATTTAATAATACCTTCGAGGCCCGACAAAAGCTCGCTGCCATCAAGTCAGTTTGACTCAGGGCGACCCTGTCGAGCTGAGCATCACTGCTGTAGGTTCTGAGACTGCCTCACTTTTCTCCTGTGGAGTGCCTGGCGCTTTAGAAATGTCCTGGACGTTAGCAGTCCAACATGTAACCGCTAAGGCACCAGGGCTTCTCCAACTTGGAAGAGAGTATATTAAAAAATACCCAACTCGCCGTTTTGTCGCTTGCAACTCCTAGCGGCCCTATAAGGACAGAGTCGAACTGTGTCTGGGCATGTTGGGAGAGAGCCATCCGTGGAGAGGACATGGCTGGTAGAGAGGCAACCAGAAAGATGGAAGCGGTCCACAAGAGGGATTGGCATGGTGGCGGCAACAGTGGGCTCAAGCATAGGACCCAGTGGTGAGGGTGTCCCGGGACTGGTCAGTGCTTCATTGGGTTGTGCATAAAGGTGCTAGGAGTTGGAACCAACTGAGTGGGACCTAAGAACAAGGACTGCCCCTTTGGTTTTCCTAGGCTTCACATTTGTTGCAGGAGCCCAGTCTCACCTTTCTCCGGAGGAGCATGTTAGTTTTGATTTGCTAACCTTAGCCCGATCTGTAAACCGCTGTACCACCAGGGCACTGAAAAATAGTACCCGACCGCCTACAGGGTGTGAAACAGTTTCACTCCGAATGGTAACTTGGGCAAGGCCCTTTATGTGGTCCCATTGTTTCATCGTGAAAATGAAGCTGGTGTGTGTGTGAATGAGATTTGATTTTTTTACTCAATTCATATGTTTTGTGACACTAATTCTTACAGTGTAGCAGCGTTCCATCCCTGAATATGTCTCCTATGCCTTATTTGGTTATTTTTAGCTTCAAGCAAGATAATTTATGGGACTAGGGGACAGTGGGGAATAAATCCAGAGCCATCTAATTCCAACTCTCAGGGACTCTGTAGAACAGTGGTTCTCAACCTGTGGATCACAACCCCTTTGGGATTCTATGGGACCTTTTCACAGGGGTCGCCCAATTTATAACAGTAGCAAAGTGACAGTGATGAAATAGCAACAAAGATAATTTGATGGTTGGGGGGGTCACCACAACACAAGGAACTGTCTCAGGATTAGGAAGGTTGAGAACCGCTGCAGTGTAGAACAATGTAAAATGATTCCCCAGGGTTTCTGAGACTGAATCTTGGGGAGCAGTCTCTCTCCCTCAGGAAAGCTGGTGGGGTTGAACTGCTTACCTTGCTGTTAGCAGTACAACATAGAACCTGTCAGCCTTGCTCTATGATTATTTGACAGTAGTGTTCGTACGAGAGTCGGGTGGTGTAAAGGATTACTGTTCAGCCATTCAGCAAAAGGAAGAAAGGCCTCGTGTTGAGTTTCTCAAAGAGTGTAGCGCTTGTAAATCCTGTGGAGCTCTGTGGCACGTGTCACCAGGAGTCAGACTTAATTCATTGGCGACTGTGATGCTTGTAATGGTACAAAGCTCACCTTTTGGACTGACCGGGTTTAGGATGATTATGAAATCATTTTCATACCATGCTCATTTCGGACTTGGAAACCCATGTTCTTTCCCCTCTACATCACAGTGAATAATACAGCATATGTAAATTATTTGTGATCAGTTTAATCCCTTGAGTTTTCCATTGTCGTGTTTCAAAAGTAAACAGTTGAATTACAAATTATATAAGCACCAGAAAGGAGTCCAGTCAGCTGCTTTTGCAGCCCCTCAGGTGGTGGCCTGGGATCACTGTGTTGCAATCCAGTAGAATGGCAGTAGATTTGGTTTGGGTTTTACAGTTTGTGAGGAGCCCTGCTGGTAGCCCTTGACTGTTCACCAGTCTGCGGTCAGTTTGGATCCGCCAGCTGCTCTCCATTAGACACCTAGGGCAGCGTGCTCTCAGCCTTGGAAGCAGGGGATTCTATGGGATCTCTATGTGTCAGTGGACAGGTAAACCATGTGCCAGGTTTGGATGTGTGGGGAAAACAGCCCTTAACTGTTCCCTCCTCTCCTGGAGCTTTCTGTCTGACAGGAGATCGGTGCATAAGCAATTACATAGTCTAACTTATGCCTAAGGCATTGGGAGTTATAGGTACTCAGCCTTTCGTCATTAGGAAAGGATTCTTGAAAGTAGTTAACATTCGAGAATTAGCTGGCTTAGAGGGAGATGCGAAGGGGAAGTGTATCAAGCAAAGAGAACAGTTAAAATCAAGAGAACTTGTAGCACCTTGGAGTAGAGAAATGAACTTGAACTGGAAAAGATTGAATAGAGTCCAAATAGTCCCATCTTATTTTAGACTTGGAAGATAAATGGAGATCCACTAAAGGTGTTGGAACAATTATTAGTTAAAATAGTGATTTTTTTTTCTTATCTCCGTTGTCTGGAATAGTTTTAGAAGGAAAGGTATTAATGTAACAAGGTTGGTGGATTTGTCATGCTCATTAAAGGTTTTTTTTCAAACTCATGGTATTCATGTTTTCTAATTAAAAATTGCATACATAGAAATTTTATTTAAATATATCCATTGAAAACTATTTATAAAAATAAATGATAAATTCCTGTTACATACTATTCAAACAGAGTATTGATAATTCTTGAACTTTGTTTGAATAGTATTTAACTTGTTCAGTGTGGCTTCATCATCTTCTGATAATTTAACTGTACTGTACAATAAGGACCCAAAGCCATGCATAGACATGTTACAGGATTTTAAATTGTCTTAAAAAAACAAAATTTGGGGGGGCAATTTAAAAATAATTTCCAACTAACAAAAGTTTGCAAGGTACGACCAACCCAAACTCAGTGCCATGGAGTCAGTGCTGACACATAGGACCCCCCTGTGTGTTTCCAAGACGAACTTCAGGAGTAGAGAGCCAAGTCTGTCTCCTGTGGAGCTGCTGATAGTTTGGAACTGCTGACCATTCGGATTGCAGCCCGACTCACAACCACGACAGCACCAGGGCTTGCAACATACATCAGAACATTTAAAAGTTCAAACCTAAGGGGCCACTTTAGGGGCTCCAAAGCACCCAAAGAACTTTGGTGCATAATCATGTCAGTAAGGCTGCTGTTTTCGTTTGAAGAGTGATATAAACAACAAAATTTTAAATCTGAAGTGTTATTAATGTTATGGCAAAAGAATAAACAAATGAACAAAGAACACTAAAAAGTACTTTATCACTTAAAATTGCAAGGCTTATAGCAAATTTAAATTGCTATTCAATGGCAGTGGGTTTGGTTTGGGGGTTAAGATTAACGAACAGGCTAACCCTAATTTCTCTTTTAGATAATTCAAGTGTAATCTTAGATACTCTCTATTCTTGAATTGAGAACAATAGATAAAAACCAGTCTTTAAATTAGAAAATTCTGCATTTTCCTTTACAAATCACCAGTGTTTCTATTTGTTCGCTACCTCAGTTTATTGTTTTGTGTACAGAAGCCATATGTGATTGAGTTTAATCAGAATTATAAAAAATCAAATAGATGAAACATTTAAGATTTAGAGAAGCTAAACTTCCAACAATGTATTTGTCGGCATTTGTTTTTTGCCTGGTCCACTGAATCGCTATACTTACTTAGACTTCAAGGAGTTCTTTACTAATATCATATTCGCTTTCCCCCAATGCATTCTTTCTCTTCTTTTTATGAGATTTTTCTAATGGAGGTGATGTATGAAGTTACATAGAGTCCAGGTCCCAGTTAAGTTACTCCAAAAGATTACCTTAAATTTTTCCCACATTTTAAGTGAGTTATTAGCAAGGTAATTTAATTGTGATTAGTTTAATGGTGTTTGATAGTACCTGGAAAGGTCAATGTCTAAATCTGAGCCATCTTTGCCTAACATGTTCTATCACTGCAAAACAGTTGGCAAAATTAGTCTTTTTTTCTTCGCCCCGTTTCCCTTTGCATTCACTGTATTCTAAATCCAACCGTACAACATACAAAGGCACTAGTAAATAGAGGTTCATGATATCTTCTATTTGGGTTGGGCAGCTCAAGTGTATATGGTTGAATGCTAACTGTCCATAATGTAGTAAAAGGAAAGTGGTGAAACGAAATCCCATATTTTTCTGTTGTCCTTGGCACAATTCCTAGTTAACTTTCCTATTGCCCTTCAAACATAAACCGTATATGCTGTGATCACACGTCCTACAGGCATGTTTGCTCTCGAAAGCCAGAACTTCAGTCCAGCCGCCCCCATCGCTCTCAGAAGAAAAGCACGAGACCATCTGTTCTCCTTTTCCGAATAATGGGACTTTAATAAAACTTGAGGAAATGCCATCGTCGAGTGGAGTTAAAGCTTCAGGAAGTGACATTTCGAGAAATGGCAATGGGAATAATTGGATCCAATTTCCAATAGGTCTGGGTTTAGCAGCTGTAGTCATTTCTTAAATTTAAAGAATATTTCTGCTAAAGGTTACATATTCTAGACTGTATGCATTTGCTCACTTCGTTCTTAGGGCAGTGGCACGGGGTAAATATTACAGTATTAGATGATAGAGAGGCTCAGTCCATGCTGTTACCAATTCCTATAACAAAGGACAGAACTAGACCAATACTAATTATTTCAACAGCATAATCTCACCATGTAGACTTTTAGGGAGAACACTTGTCCTTTACTTCTATAAAAGGAATCTTACTCATTTGATACATTGTTTCTTTATCCTGCCTCATTGTGCTGCCTATCCCAGGATCAAAGATTTAGAACCAAGGGATCTGACAACTGAGAGACCCTGCTTGAGGGCAGATTAGTTACTTATCAGAGGTCAAGTTGGCTGATAAGCAACATTATGATAAAAGGAAGAAGTAAGTGTCAAGGAACTTACTTTGTACAATCACGTTTCCAGGAAACAGTGGTCAAGAAGTGGGACAGTGGGTGAGGAAGATGAAGAGTTGATGCCTTGAAAATGGTGTTGGCCATGAATATTGAATATACCACTGACTTCCGGAAAAACACTTGTGTCTTAAAGGAGTATAGCCAGAACGCTCCTGAGAAACAAGAGTGGCAAGATTTCATTTCCAGTACTTTGGACATATTAGCAGGAAGGACCAGTCCTTGGAGAAAATTTGGTAGAGAGCTACTCACCAATAGATCGGTACAGTGGCTGCAACAATGGACTGAAACTGAGCAATGATGTGAGAATGGCAGAGGTCTGGGAAGTGTTTTCTGATTGCAAATAGAGTCACTATGGGTCTGAACCAATCGGCACTTAATACAACAATCAGAATCTAAAGTCTATTCTCTACGTAAAAGGGATATGTGTTTCTGTAAAAGTGGAATAATTACAGATCTCTCCTCCAGCCAGTCTAGGTTCTTTCGAACACCATACTTGTACCTGTAGTTATGTTTTACATGGCTCCTCTTCTACCTCAGCTTTCTTCTGCCTTATAGCTTTCTACTATCTCTATCAAGCTACATCCAGGACTTTGAACAGGTTCAAACTGATTAAGTAATTGTCATTGTAAAGAAGGGTCATCTATGATAGGTGGTATTTTGACCTTTATGAAAACAAACAAGGAATTCTGTTGGCACTGTGAGCTAAGCATTGTAATGGTAACTGCAAGGATGGTAGTTCAAGCCACCAGCTACTCTTAAGAATGAAAGATGAGGCTGTCTGCTTCCAAAAAATATAGAGTCTCAGAAACGCTGTATCAGGTCACTAGGAATCAGAATCACTCCATTCAACTTCCAGCACTTTTGGGGGATGCATCACATTATTAATAGCTAATATTTATGACAATGGCATGAATTGATTTCCAGGACATTAAGCTGAGTGGCATCCTCAAATACGAAAACAAAACTCACTGCCACTGGAGAATTGATTCTAACTCATAGTGGCCCTGTCAGATAGACTAGCACTGCCCCTGTGGGGTTCGGACACTCACTCGTAACGGGACTAGAACAATTCCTCTCTCCCCAGGGGAGGTGACATGGTTTCAGACGGCTGACTTTGTCCTTAACAACACGTAACTACTATGTCACCCGGGCTCCAACTGAGTGAAGTTCGTCAATCACAAAGGAACAAGACAAGACTTTAATTGCTTCCAGGAACGAGGGAGGAAGGAAGGGAAGTAATAGGCTAGAGAGTAGACGTGTTAATCTGGGTGAAGGAGAACACAGTATCCTACAAGAGAGATGGACACACACACACAAAGGGCAGGGTGGAGGAACAGGGCAAACTGTTGGGATGGCTGATAAGTGCAAAAATGATCTCGTATGTAACCGCTCCACTTAATTTACAATAAAAGGATTCTTAAAATGCCAGATGGCACGCTCTGTGCAAAGTACTTTATCTAAACAATGTCCAAAGTCACACCAGCTGAGTGGTGACGTTGGAATCCCTAGGCGGTTTGTCTCCAGGCCTGGTGCCCAACACGCCAGTCAGCCAAGCCCTTGATGGCTGACACATTTCCGTTCCTCTGGTCCTCTATTTTGTACCCATGCTCTCACTCCGGTACTCGTGTTTTCTCTTCTCTGGACCACCTTGTCAATACTGGTCTTCCCTGTGGTGGGATTCCAGTAACTTAACAACTGGTTTGCTGCCCTAATGACCAGCCATCCGTTTTTAAATATAAACAGAAAGACATACCAGAAGGTAGTATTATCATTTCAAACAGTTGACGCTTAAATAAGAACAATAAAGGAGGTATGCAAAACTAGATTATTTCATGAGTTTTAAAATATTAATGAAAAAATAATACCTGACCACTACCACCCAAAAAAAAACCCCAATAAAGCTGTTACTTAAAATATTTACATGTTGCTTCTTGATTGGCTTCCTCACTTGAAATATTCTTCCACGAGCATCATCGGCGGGTGATTGATCCGCAAGCACCTCTTTCCTGTGACAGTGGGCCAGTTGGACAACAGCCATGGTGTTTGATATATTAGAAATCGGCGACTTCTCTTCTCTGAACATATTATGTTCATCTTTGAAAAAAAATATTTTTGTTCCTGCTGACCTTACAGCAGTTGTTCTGACAGCAATTTTAGCTCTTTGAACACTTTCAGGAATTGCATAATACACTCATAATGTCTTGGGAATTTGGGGTGTAATAGCAACACTGACACAAATGAAAGCGTGTCCCTCTCTAGCTGTGTGGCATTTTTCCTCTTTGCACTCTATGTTTACTGAAGTAACAAATGCAAGGGAATGAAAATGTAGCATTTCATCAAAAGCATAATGATTTACGAAGTGAATAAGTAAATATTGCCAGCATAGTTCCGCCTAATTTTCTATGGACAGAATGAAAATTCCTGTGAGCACTTTACAGTAACGCTGCTGTACAAAGGGGCGTTAAAAGAGGAAGGGATGGGCGTTTGTGCCTGCCATAGTGGGTGGCTGTCTGTCCGCCCGAGAGAAACTCTTGCTTACAAGTGCCGTTTGAACCCCAGTCTGCCGAACTCAACCAAAACGTAGTGCGACCCAGTGGAATCCCATCATAGACTCCCAGATCTTTGCAGTGGGTCTCTGGCCTCCCCACGGTGCCCTGGGGCAGCAGGAACCCCGCGCTTGCCTGCTAACCAACCGAAAGGCCAGTAGTTCCAAACGTACCAGCTTCTCTCGGGAGAAAAGGGGTGTTGGTTTGCTCTCGAACAGATTGCGGGCCGGTTCTCCGCTGACCTGTGGGATCCCTGCATTGGAATCAATTTAACGGCACGGAGTTTTCTGCATCCATAGCGGGCTCATTTAGTGCCTTCCCACTTGCTTTTCGAAACTAAAACTTGGTCCTTGTCATTTTACACTTGGAGCCATGCTCTTTTCTTTCGATGGCCACTTTTCATCATCCTTCGCTCTCCAGTAAAAACTGCTACTCCTGCGAAGCTTTCGCATGTGCCTTTGCCTTGCCCTGGGGGCCGAGGAGGAAGCGCTCAGCTGCCAAACCAGTGTTAGAGTTTCATGTCTACCTTGGGAGAAAGGCCTGATAATTCACTCCCTAAATCACTTTACTCTGACACACAGAGGGCCTCCAATAAGTCAGAATAAATATGGTTTACGCTCTCCTGGACCCATTTTATGTCTCCGAAAAAACGCACTGCTATCAAGCTGATTCTGACCCATCGCCACCACTTAGAACCAAGTAGAAGTGCCCCTGCGGCTTTCTGAGGCAGACTCTTAGAGGAACAGGAAGCCCTGCCTATGTCCTGCTTTCCATCTCCACAGTCGAGCAAACTTGGATTCACACTTTTATATTAATTGAAGATTCCTATGGGACCCTTTTCCCATCCCAGTGTCGTTCAGGCTGATTTCCAGTCCACGTTTTTGAGTTCTAGAATGCATTGTCCTTGCAGTCTATTGCTCTCCCGGACGGCCTTGATCCCAAGTGTCGCTTCACGCAGCCTTAGTCCCCCATCCCCATAGCGACATGTGACGCTGTGTGCTGTCCAGAACGGCTTTCCCTCTGAAACGCTGAACGACAACCAACACCTTGGGGGGATTTTCGTCTTTTTATTGAGACTCTCCGGGGTCTGCGAACAACATTGGGCAGATAGTATGGGGACGCATAGTGCAGGAGCCCTGCCTGGTGCAGAGCGGCTACGCGAAGCCACCGGTTGCTGAGTCTCAGCAGGAAAAAGATGAGGCTTCCTGCCCCGGGAAACAGTTGCCGTCTCAGAAGCCCACAGGGGACTTCTCGGCCGGCCCACAGGGTCACTGTGCTTCAGAATCGACCCGAGGGCTGTGAGAAAGTACTGAATAGTATATTGCTACTGTCAATGTCTCAGTCCCAGAATACCTGAGTTTTCCCAACAAATAGAGCCTGGGTTCCTTGAGGCCGCCTGGTTTTTCTAACTTGTCTCAAACCAAGAACTGAGCATCTACACTCCCTTGCTGAAATAATTTCCCTCATACCAATCTGTTTATGCCAAACTGGCCCAACAAATCCCAACCCAGGTCAGTATCAAAATCTGTATTCTGTGCTCGAATTGCCAAGTGCAGTTGAACTAAAGGGTACACCCTCACAGATGAGCGCAACACTTGTGACTTTTTAGCAACATCTTTCCATCATTTTAATGAATGGAGTCCGTTCCTTGCCCTTTTCTCCTCAGCATATATAAACATGATTTCTACTTTACCACTAGTAAATGCTCATAGGACACTGAACTTGACTTCATTTTGTTGTGTGCTGTCAGCCTAGAATGAGCATCTTACGTTTGGCTTGACTAAGCTGCCGCTTTGGACTTGTCCCAAAGATGTCATTGTGTCCCTGGAGCCCTTGCCTCATTCTCTCTGTCCAGATCAGGTAATGTGCGCTCTACTAACCACCTTTCAAAAAAAGCCCCTCCGCCTAGTAAAGAAATTCATAACTCGGTCAACGTGACAACAATAGAGGTATATATTGTGCTGTGAGAACTCGGGGAAACACAATCCATTCGATCACACTGAAAGTGACCTGCGTGGACAGTGGTCAGTGGAGAAATGGAGGCGAAGGGTAATTACTGCTGTTGGCCTTCAGGTTCCTCCTCCAACTCAGCATCCGATCTGCACCACCTGCTCTAAACTGGCCACACCGGGACCACACTCAGACCTGGGGTTATTTCTGAGCCCGTTCGATCTATCTCATTGGGGACCTTCCTTTTGTTCACTGATCCTTCCTTTTTTACCAAGCATGCTGTCCTTTTCAGGGTCTGGCCCCTCCTGCAAACATGGCCAAAGCACATGAGACAAAGGCTGGCCTTGCTCACTTCGAATGAGCAGTCTTGCAATACGTTCTAGGTAGATCTGTTTGCTCCCCTGACAGTCCATAAGACTTTCAATATGTTTCACCAGCACCACGATACCAATGCATCAGTTCTTCTCTGGCTTCTTTATTCATTGTCGGACTTTCACATGTATATGAGGGGATTGGAAATATCATGGCTTGGGCCAAGCACACCTAGTGCGCCAAGTGACATCCTTGCTCTTCACCATTGGTATTCTATTTTCAGCCAAGATCCACCTGACATCAGCAATAATATCCTTTGTGCAATGCCGCCTTCTGAATGTGGCTTGAATGTCTAACAAGTCCCTGTCATCATACTGCTACAACTGTTTTTGAATGATCTGCTGCAAAATTTTACTTGCATGTGATCCTAAAAATATTGTTCCATTATGTCCACATTATGGGTCACCTTTCTTTGGAATGGTCAGATAGCTTTCTCCAAATTTCTTGGCGTAGTCTAACAAGTACTGCATGAGTTTATTGAAACATTTCAATTGGTAGCCTGTCAGTTCCTGTCAATTCCAATTTTTTTTCCCTCCACAAATTTCTACACAGCAGCTCAGACTTCTTCCTATGATATCGGGTTCTTGATCAAACACTACCTCGTGAATGATTGTCAGCTAATATATTCTTTCTGTCCAATGACCGTATCCGTTCATCTTTTGATGCTTCTTGAACTATACTATCTTTTGCCTATAAAACAAACAAGCAAGCAAGCAAATACACAAACACAGTCACTGCCATCAAGTGAATGCTGAATTTTATAGCAACCCTCTAGCACAGGATAGAACTGTCCCTGTGGGTTTCTGAGAACTGTAACTGTTTGGGGGAAATGGAAAGCCTCACCTTTCTCCCTCTGAGCAGCTAGTAGTTTTGAACTGCTGACCTTGAAGGTAGCAGCCCAGGGAGAAACCACCACACCGGCAGGGCTTCTTAGAATCCTTCAATATGGCAACTTTTGAGTTTTTTCTTTAGTTCCTTCCGTTTCAGATATGCCAAGAAGAATCTTTCCGTTTAGTTTCCTAATTCCGGGCCTTTGCATATTTCATTGTAATGTTTCACTTTTTCTTCTTCGGTTGCCTTTTGAAATGTTCTGTTTTGCTCTTTTACTTCATCATTTCTTCCATTCGCTTTAGCTACTCTGTTTCCAATAGTGAGTTTGAGATTTGTGGTAGTTACATAATTGTATGTCAACTTGAAGATGTATAAAAGTGTAGGGGGCCGTCAAGCCTGTCAGTCAGGTCACAGCATTGATGGTGACTCCTTGTGGGCGTGGCCTTCTCATAAGGAGGGTCTTGGGAACCTCCCATTCTCTTTCTGTATTCATGCTGGCAAGCCACACTGGGACCTGCCAGAGCCCTTGGGGATGCATCCACTGCCCATTGGATCCAGGGGAATTTGCACTCACTGGCCAGTGATATTTCTGAACTCTGCACCATTGCCTGTGGCTGCGTGAGTCTGAAGAGGGACTGATGGCCTCGTATCGGGCTGATGGACTGGAAGGGGAGGTTTTCCTGACACATAAAGTTTCTTGACATAAAGCTCTTTCTTATACATGAGTGTCCCTGGACTTGTTTCTCTAGTCAACCGGGCCTAGCACAAGAACCTTCTCTGACACACGCTCTGGTCGGTCTTTCATTTAAGTAGCCTTTTGCTGTCTTCTTCTTATGAGATTCTTTATGTCATCCCACACTTACCTGATCTGCCATCATTAATGTTCAATGTGCCCAATATGAACTTTTCTTTTTCCTTACTTTAAAAAAATATTTTTACTTTTATATTATAAATTGAGGCTTGATGGTGTGGTGGTTATGCATTGGACTGTGATCCCCAAGGTCTGCAGTTCAAAACCACCATCTACTCCAGAGGAGATGGTGTCACTCTTTCTAATCCCTGAAAGAGTGACAGTCTAGGAGACACGCTGGGGCACTTCTGCTCTGACCTACAGAGTCCCTGTGCATCGGCGCCAACTTGGTGGCAGTGAGCTTTCTGGTTTTCCAGAAAATTGTAAATTATGTGAAGGTTAAAGAGCAGCTAATCAATTGCACATTTAACAATGCATACACATTTTTGTTCCCACTCATTAATTACAAATAATGTACGTCAGTTATCCTGCTTCCTTTATCCCTATGTTAATTGTTTCCATTCTCCTTCTTAGCTCTTTGTACTTTGTTCTTAGGCAAATACTGCCCTTTTGGTCTAAGTTATTAGTTATTCTAACAAGGGTTGAGTTTGGGCCTAGATGTGCAGGCTAACTAAGGGCCATAGTCTTGGGGACCTCAAATATGTGCTTTATATGGTGTGTGAGTCCAGGTAGACTGGAGAAACAAATTCTTAAACATGCATATGTGTATAAGAAAGAGGTTTATATATAAGAGCAATTGAATATTGAGAAAACATCCCAGCCCAGTCCAGATCAAGCCCATAAGTCCAATATTAGCCCATATGTCTGATACCAATCTATAAAGTCCTTGTCAGACTCACAAAACACATGCAATGATGCCAAATGCAGGAGGATCACAGGCCAGTGGGTTGGAAGTCTTGTGGATCCAGTGGCATTGTAAGCATCTCAGCGCTGTCAGGGGTCTTCATGTGGCTTCTCCAGCTCCCAGGGCCTTGTGCCATGTGTCTTGTCAGTAGAGCATTTCTCAGGGAGTGAGAATCTCTCTCCTCCAAGGAGGAAAATATAGGATTTCCCAGAATCCTCAGGAGAAGGCCATGCCCACACAGAGGCCTTATTGGCCTGATTGACAGACTAGACTCTACTCACTGATGGTAGTGAGCTTTTCCGTTGGCTTTTCCAATTTGATTCTTGTGTATTCCATCTGCAAGGTCCACACTTGTGGTTGCCATTTGTGTATTTTCAATGAGTGAGTCATTGGTCTTGAAAAATGCTATTTTGCATTTCCAGCTTCATTTCTATCAGTAAGGTCTTTCCTCCCAACTACTGATCCTGCTTTCTTTCCAGCTGTCGCATTCCAGTCACCAGGCATTGGAACATGCTTCTTGGTGCATGTTTGATCAATTTCAGACTAAAAACCTTGGTAGAGTTCTTCATCACTGGGTTTAACGGTTGCTGCATAAATTTGAATAATTGCTGTATTAACTGGACTTCTTTGTAGGCTTCGGGATATCATCTGGTCACTGAAAGCGTGCCATTTCAAGGGAAATCTTGAAATGTTCTTTTGGAAAATGAACGGGACCCTATTCTTCTTCAATTTGTCATTCCTAGCTTAGCAAAGCTTATTACTGCCTGATCCAGAAATGACAAATAGCAATCCATTTTAGCTCTATGATACATGGAATATTGATCTTAATGTATTCCGTTTCATTTTTGATAACTTCTAATTTTCTTAGCTATATCCAAAGCCTTCACTCCAACCACCTCGTTTGCGTGGACTCCACTCTGCGGAGGAAGCTCTTTGAGTCACATTTGAAATGCGTCTTAGCCTGAGAGGCTCATCTTTGTGCTCTACATGAGGTGACGCTCTGCTGGAACTCATTAGGTTTCCAGTGACCAAATTGTCAGAATTGAACTGCCTCTTCCCTATTTCTAACCTGTTCTTAGTCTGGAAGCTCTGCCGAAACCTGTACAACACGAGTGGTCCTGTAAGTATCTGAAATACGAGGTCTACCATACCTTTTGGTATCAGAGCAGCACGCAAGCCACCACGGTATGACACATTCACAGAAGAATGGCAAAGGGCATCTTGGTACAATGAAAGACACACGGAGAGACAGAGACAGAAAAGAACGGAGAGACGTATTTGTTTAACTCGCCTGGATGCCCCGGAGGAGGTAAAGGAGGACGGGCTCAGAGAGCGAGCAAGGGAGAGCACTGGCAAAAGTGAGTTTTTTCTGTCATGCTGAGGAGTTTAGTCTGATCTACAGATAGAAATTGTGAGTGTGTCAATAAGGGCTTCACAGCCTCGTCTTTTAATCAAGGGGAAGCTGTTGGGTTTGAACTGCCAACATTGTGATTGAGAGCTCAATACTTAACCCATTACAACATCAGCTTTCCTTATTCAGATTTTTATTAGAAAAAAATGGTAGGAATCATAAGGATGGATTGTAGTGAAGAGAATCTGGAGAAATAGAATATGAATGTAAGCATGGTAATGGAGAGAGAAGTTGAGGAATATTTCAGAGCCAGGCTTAGGGACCATTTAAAACAAGCGGCTGTGACGGGACAGCAAAGGAAGGGTGGGCTAGCAGGAGGTTAAGCTGCAGTTTGAATTAGAGAAAAGAAAGGGGAAAGAGTTAACTCTTACAGTTTGGTTTTAGAGAGAAAATTAAACTTCCGTTTCAAGAACTGCTAGAATATCCGCTTAGGTTGCAAAAGCATAAAGGAAGCCCAGACTAGAAGTTAGCGTGGGCATCACATTGAGGGCGCCTTTGGGCCACACCGTGCAGCTAGTCATTGAAGCCGGGGGAGTGGGTAGGGACCTGTATTTCCATCTATTTCATGTCCTACCAGTCCTTTCCCTCATTGAGGGCTGGGATTGAGTCAAATTTTGCATGCCACTGGAGCCCCGCCGAGGAAAATGATACTTTCAACATGAATGGGTATTTCCTTAAAAACTTTTTCTCCTCTCGCTCGTTTATATTTCAAGCATTTTCCTCTCGTTGCTTATGCACCCTCTGTTCAATTCAGCACAGAGAATAATTTGGGAAGTAATTTCTGGCGAGGTGCATAATATAATGAAATTCCACCACAGGGGAAAATTTGAATGCTCCACGGAACTTGCTGTGTAACTCCAGACACAGTTTCACCTTAGAGACTTTTCAAGAGCATAAGAAAGTCCTTTCGGGGGGAAAGTGATATTAATGATGTATTGTAACTCGATTTTTCTGCTTTGAAGCTTACATGTATGCGAATCCAACGGGCTACAATATATAAATGGGCTTAGGTACTATATTGTTTTCACCAAATATATGAAAAAGGGTTGGAAATATCAGCACTTACTCTGTAAAATTACTTATATATATATACTATCTAAATGAAATTACGTAATTCTCCATCCAAACACACACTCCATGTGCATAATCCAAATCTGTGCTTCCAGATATTTGTTAAAATTTTATTCCTTTAGATCAGGGCTTTCGGATGTTTCGATGTATCTGATTTGGGGGTTGTAGCTCTTTTCCCTCCGTTTTTTTTTAAAAACAACTTCTCCTTATTCCATGAAAGCCTCAGAGTTAAATAAGCAATTTTCTAAGATGTCCTTGTCAGGCAACATTATGGTAATTATTTGAATATCATTGCTAAGCCAGGTGAGCGATTTAAAAATGTAAATAATTTGTAATACTATGAATCTAGTTGATGAAGAGCAACCTTAATGTTGATTGATTTATTAGAATCTTTTGCTGATTACTTAGTAATTGCTTCAAAATCTTATTTCTATGGTTCAGTTGATCACTTTCGTGGCAGTTTCTTAGTCTATATCTGTCTAACTCTCAAATCTGTAATGACCATTTCACACCAGGAGTCACTAAATACTTCTCCGGCCAGTAATAAAAGGCCAGTAGCTGCAGAGTTTCACAGCTGTTGACTACTCACATTCAGAACTTGCTTGATATATTCGTGGTCTGATACATAAAGTATTTTAAAGGTTTGCAATTGTTCTACTCAGCACTGTATTTTTGCTAGTGGCAGTGTTGACTATGTATAAGGCCAACCTCAAGGTCAGCAGTTCAAATCCACCAGCCACTGCCTGGGAAAGAGGCGAAGCCATCTGCTCCCTGAACGATTGGCAGCCTCGGAAATCCTTTGGTTCGCAGCTTCAGCATGGACTCGCTGGCAGTGGATTTTGGTTTGGGGATGGATTCAACTGTGTTTCCTAAGAACATGTTTTAGGATCCTCATTCATATTCCCGTGGATGAAGTCTAATCTCATCTAATGTCATCACTTTCTGTAATACACTGTAAGACCCATTGACGTCATACTGGCACAGAGTGGATTCAAACCCAACCACTTCGGAGTCATACAAAAAGCAGCACAGTTAACAAAGAGAGGTTCTGTAAAGACACAGGGGGGAGACAGGCACAATCTGGCCATGACAGAAACAAATAAATTCATAAGCCTTGGCACTCCAAGCACTGTGGGTATGTGAGGCTGACAGACAAAGAAGAACCTTCTCTACATCCATATCTTAAATTCAGACTTCTAGTGAATTTGGGGGAAATAATCGTTTGTTCCGTAAACGTGGAATTTGTGTTACAACAGCCCTAAGAAACGAAAACTCTTAGAGTGTTTAATTTTTAAGTGTATATCATGGTCCCAGAACAACATTCAGGCTATGAACATTTAGCTTGGCACCCATGCTTAAAAGTGTCCAAAATAATCAGATTTTGATAGTGAAAAGTTTTATTCAAAAAGAAGAAGAAAAGCGACTATTAGAGTAGGGGAAAGGGCCTATTTTATTGGGGAGAGTCATCTGACTATAATATCAGCAAGTCCCAAGAGTTGGGGACTAGGTGAGTCCTGGTAGTGCAGTGGCTAAGAGTTGGGCTGCAATCCACTTCATGGGCAGTTCGAAACCACTAGCAGTTCTGAAGGAGAAATATGAGTCTTTCTACTCCAGTAACAGTTATAGTCTCTTGGAAGCCCAAAAGGGGTTTCTATGAGTCAGCCGTAACTCCGTGGAAGTGAGTTTGAGTGAGAAAGTTAACAAGGCTAGAAAAAACTCAGGTGTGGGGAAGCAGCACTGTGGTTAAAATGGTGGGTTGTTACTCTTCAGGTCAGTGGTCTGCTGCCATAAAGATCGACAACTTGAGAAACCTTGTGGCGCCGTTCTGCGCTGTCCCTGAGGGTTGCCAGGAATCCTAATTCACACAATGGGAACACAAACTCTGAAGGACAAAACAGACCTGCCCCTGTGGCCTCCCAAGAGGGCAACTCTGGATGGAAGTGGAGCGCCTCATCTTTCTCCTTTGGAGTGGCTGGCTGCTGGGTTCAACCTGACCTTGGTGTGAGCAGCAGGAAATGTGACCCATTACCCCACCTGGGCTCCTCACAATGGCAATAGGGTTGGTGCTTTGGTTTTTGTGGGAAAGTGGGATGGAAAGCCGGCCTCACTGGACAGGAATCAGAATACTTATGGGGAGATCAGTCTGTTCTTAAGTAGGGCGCCTAAATAGCATAGACTGCGGGGCCAGACTTCTAGGACTGGGAGGATGGACAGAAGCTTAGTCAAATGATTAGTAAGCACTTATTTCTGATTAGAGTCTTGGGCTGCAATGCACTTGATCGGAGTTCAAAAGCACCAGCAGCTCTGAGGGAGAAAGACTGGGCTCTGGGCTCCCATAAACAGTTAACAGTCTCAGAAATCCACGGGGAGGGAGGGGGTCATTCTGAGTCAGCATTGACTTGATGGCAGTGAGGTGTTTGGAGTATTGTTTTATTTTCTGATTTAAGAGGCAAGAAATAGGAATTTGAAGGATCTGGTGGCACAGTGAGTCATCTGCTAGGTTGCTAACTACAAAGGCAGCAGATCAAAGTCACTACATGGTCCTCAAGAGAAAGACACAGCTTTCTACTCCGTAAAAGTGTTGTCATGGAAACCCACAGCAGCAGGTCTACCCTGTTCTACAGAATCACTAAGAGTCAGAATGGGCTTGATGGCAGTGAATTTGGTTTTCTTTTCCATGTTTGTGTTTAACTGACAGAAGCCCTGTTGGTGCTGTCAGGTAAATGTTGGGTGAGCTGTTCAAACCTACAAAGTACTCTGTGGCAGAAAGTTGAGGCTATGATTTCGGTTCGCTATGAGTCACAGTCAACTTCATGGCAGATTGGTTTGGTGTGGTTGCTGTGGTTGTTGCTATTATTATTGTTATTGGTGTCTGACCTCTCCAGAACCAAAACTGATTACCACTGAGTCAATTCCAACTTATGGAGACCCTATTCAACAGGATAGAACTTCGCTGTGGAGTTCGTGAAGTTGTGCGTCTTTACAGACGCAGAAAGTAGTATCTGATGAGCTTGCACTGCTGGCCTTGTAGTTAGCGCCCAATGTGTAACCAACATTTTGCACTCGGTGATTTGCACTCAATGCAAAAGATCGGCAGTTCAAACCCATTCAGTGGTACATAGAAGATAATGCTTGGTGATCTGTTTCCCTGAAGATTATAGCAAAACAAAACAAAAAAGCCTAAGCAAAAAAAAAAAACAACAAAGAAACAACTCAGCAGAGGATAGGGTCACCAGGAATCCGAATTGGCAATGGGATTTGTTTCTTTGGTTTGGTGTCGCACCTTATCGTAGGTACACTGGGAGCATCATGGAGACTTACGTACGTTATCTGGGAGGGGTGGGTATTTGCATGCAGTAAGCTACTCTCTTGAACACAAAGGTTAGGGGATTTCCTTAATCATCACTGTTTTCTAGAATCACAGGCTTCATGTAAAATCCAACATTAGCAACATTACCTTGACGAGAAAGCTATACCCATGACCTTAGGCCTTTTGAAATTTGAATCTATCTGAAATTCACAAACATGATTATAATGTCAGGAAATATAGTCTTAACGAGCGTTAAAAAGTGATTCTTAGCAACTGTATTTTGACTGGAATGTAATTATTTGCCATTACATCTCCCTTCGGACCCGCTTTCAATTTATCCTACATGTTTACTATCGTTTGCTTCTGCTCACAGGAAGAAGACTGGGCCTTCGGCTCCTGGAAACAGTTACACGCTTGGAACTCTCCGGGCGTCGCGGTGAGCCAGCACGGGCTCCATCGCAATGAGTTTGCTTCTTCCTTAGATTGAGGTCTTTCCCTGTTCTTTGTGGTCTTCGTGGCTGAGTCTTCATTTTTTCTCTCTGTTTTTCTCTGTAGGGAAGCCAGGATTGATGAAGACAGTAACTGAGATAGCAATCACCTAGAAGCACAGAAGGGGAGGGGGTCAACGCTATTGGGTACAAGACAGAAGAAAAGGTCCCAAAGTTGGTTGTGGTGATGATTGTACAACCCTTCTTAATATGATTGGTGTATTGTATGATGTGTTAACTATAGCTCAATAAAACTAAGTTTAAAATATAATAAAAATAGTTTTAAAAACTAACTAAAAATGAAACACCATCTCTTAAAATTGTCTTATCGTTGTATTGAAGCTACTACACATTTCATTTATCCTTGAGCTGAATCACAGGAAACCTATTTTATTGTAAGAAATTGGTATAAGAAATCATTTAATGCAAAAATGCTGTTCTTGACTCTGGAGTTCAAATTTACTCATGTACTTGAGTAATTCACGTACCACAGAAAATTATTCCTGTACCTAACAAATGCTTGTAAGTTCTTCAGCTACTTGATCGCCTATTATATTTATTTTTAAATATAAATTTCAAAATTTATATTTCAACATTTCAAGATTCTCTTTTGAGAATACTCTGTGTATTGCTATTTCTATATATTTACCTGAATCATAGATCTTCATGTATTTAACTGTGTATGAAGTTTTCCATATTCTACATAGCATAAAATTTGATTGTATAATGTAAGTAAAAGTATTTGAATGGAGTACCTATTAACTAAAACATCTATGATTAGGATTGTTTCTCGACCACCCCATTTAACAAAGATAAGAAATATACTATGAAAAAAAAGAGATATACTGTGTTTATAAGAATGTTTTCCATTTTAGAATAATGTGACTGAAGATATTTTGGTAGTTTTAGATACAACGTCAATTTTGTGATATATCCCTGAAAATATTAGGACAAATCAATTACTCAAGTAAAAACAAATATAGGACAATGTGGCAGTTACATAATCTCCCATCAACTTGAGCGAAGGGGTGGAGTCTAGTCTGTCAAGCAGGTCATAGCCAATAATGTCTCTGTTTGGGCATGGCCTACTCCTGAGGATTCTGGGAACTCCTCTCTTCCTCTCTGAAGGTGGTATATCCACTCTTTCTGCCTTCCTTTTTCTGATGTTGAGACACTTAGAGAGCTGTAGAAGACGCCTGGAGACCCATGCCAATGTTGAGATGCTTCCACTGCCACTGGATCCACAGGATCTTCTACCCACTGGCCTGTAATCTTCCTTCATTCAACATCATTGCATGTGCTTCATGAGTCTACAGAGGAATTTATGGACTAGTGTCAGACATAAGGACTAATATCAGACTTATGGACTTAATCTGGTCTCTGTGAGGATGTTTTCTCAATATGCAATTGCTCTTTTATAAAAAAAACTTTTTCTTATACACATATGAGCATCTGTGAATTTGTTTCTCTAGTCAACTGGGACTTACACAGACACTAAAATTATTCACTGGTACTTCAAAGTACATTGTATTGCTTTGTTTTAAAATTTTTATACATGAAGATATCAACCTTAAATGTACATTACATTCTCAAGAACTATTTTTCTTTTTTTAAATCCATAGTTAATCATTTGTGTACTCTTAGCACTACATAATTTATCTTTATTTTAAAGTATTGTAATTTAACATGTTTCAAAATATTAAAAATAAAATATTTCTTATTGTGTATTCATCTAAATGCTAAGTTGTTTTTGTGCCAAGGGACTTTTATAAGTTTTATGTGTTACATTATAAGCCTTTCCTTATGGAGTATAGGTATATTTGTTCTGCAGGAGTTTGTTTGAAATAATACAGCATCAGAGTGTAAAATGAACATATTTCTGAGGCCAAGGGGGCAGAAGAAGCATCTTACAAACATTTAGGGACCCTTACCTCCTAAATTTTAAACTAAGATTTATCTTTTCATTCAATTGATTTGATATCTCTAAAGATGACACATTAGAACCTAAAAGTAAACAAGCCTTTCCTATATAAAATAAATGCTCATAAGCCTACTTAAACAACTTGAAGATTTTGCAGTCTCTGATCTACTACATTTATTTATTTCATGTGCATTTTCGTCTAAAAATGCTTTCTCTGGTGAGGCAGTGGGTTAAACATTGGGGATGCTAATGGGAGGGAGACAGAGCGGTGTTGGCTCCTGTAAAGAGTGACTGTCTCCGTACGCCAGTGCTGCTCTGTCCCGGCAGCCTGCTATGTGTAAGAATTGATTCAATGGCAGCTGGTTTGCTTCTGATTTTCATCACAAAGAGCAAACAAATAAGCTTAGATTTAAAGCTAAAATTGAATATATGAGGGGCCTTCAAAAAGTTGATGGAAAAGTGGAATTAAATGATAATGGAATTTCCGCACATATTTTTGAAGCACCCTCATATTAAAAACAAAGCAAAACAGAAAAGCAAGCACACATTAAAATCCCATAAGTGTGAACCAGTGGTGATGCTTAAATCTGACTGAAGAAATTATTTAACCATTTAGGAGATGAATTTTCTCATAAGTTGAATTGATAGAATTAGTTGATGAAATCTCAGAGAAACGAAAATATTTTTACATCTTGGAAAGATCAGAAATGCTACATGTTTTTTAGCAACAAATAATTTTAAATTATTTGGAAATTTGACCTCTAGGAAGAAGCATTATATATATATATATAAAACAGGGAGCAAAGGTAATTGGTCAGTTACGGGCAGTTTTCCTTGTCAGAAGAGTTAATCTAGGCATAAAGAAATGGTTCCAGTGAACTGCAATGCAGTTGATCATTTCCTATGGCTCTTCTAGTCGTAGCCTTTGTTATTCCCACCAAAGGACCTATGGTTTGCTGATGGGTCTGGGTAGGAAGTTGGGGACAAATATTGATTGGATTGTATGATTCAGCTATGAGTGATTGTTAACAGGGCTAATTGTGATTGTCATCCCTCAGGACATAAAATGAGCCATCTCAGCATCAGGAGGGGGAACTGTACTATCAGCAAGAGGGAAGAGCCAGACATGGAGTGCATTCTCTGGACCCTGAGATTCCTATGAATGAACCTTCTTCTTCCAGGAGCATCTGTGGCACCAGAGGAGCAGCAACAGCAGCAGAAGAAGGAGTCAGAGTGGTGACACAGAGTGGTGGACTTCCTAACCCACAGAGCAATGAAAGCTGAGTATTTAGGAGCAGGAAGCTGGTTTGAGGAGTAGGGTGCCTCTGGCACTTAATTGGGGGTGCTGAGTTGGCTGACCAAAGAACAGGAGTTGTGTGCCCCGGAATGGAGGCTCACAGCAGAGCAGCATGCCCTGCAGTCATTTATTAGCAGCCCTAAAAGAGTTTCACAATATTACCCAAGGAGGGCAGAAGCTTGGCCTGCCTGCAGGCTCAGTAGAAAAGAAATTTTCCTTTCTGAACAACTGTGTCCTGAGCAATTTTCACTTGGATTGTAATCCGTTAACTTCCCTAATAAGCCCCAGAGTGGTGATTGTAGTCTCAGGAGTCCTGCGGTACCATTTCAATGAATTCTAGACCCCAGAGGAAAGGCAGGGTGTGGGGAAGATAGAGGGCGACGGGAGACAGCAATAACAGTAAGGAGTTCTCTGTGGGAGACAAAGCAGGGGTACAGAGGGATTAGAAGGTTGTCAGGTCACCTTACGGAAGACTTCCATATCCCACCTCTACATGGGAGGGATGAGTCTCAGGGGAAAGAATCAAATCTCAATCGATTTGTGGATCCTTGAATAGAGAAGGTCTATATCCTATCCCCTCAAACAAAAAATCTCACTGCCATCGAGTCAATTAGGACGCACAGTGAACCTTTAAGAGAGGGTAGAACTGCCCTTGTGAGTTTCTGAGATTGTAAAGTTTAATGGGAGTAGAAAACCCCTTTCTCCTGCCGAGTGGTGGGTGGTTTTGAACTGCTGACCCTGCAGTTAGCAGTCCAACAAGTAGCCATTATGCCTCTAGGTGATCATAAAGGAGCCTGCATAGTGATGTTAGGTAGGCATTGGACTGCATACTACAGGGCCAGTGGTTTAAAATCACTAGCCAGTCTGTGAGAGAAAGGTGAGAGAAACTGCGCCTGTAAATATGGACAGTATGGGGGAAACCTATGGTGCGGTTCTACATTGGAAACAGCGTTGAATTAGGGAAACCTAGGCCAAGGGTCAGAAAGCCCTGGGTTGAGTGATGGCTTTTATAAATATGTATCCATTCATTTATGAATTGTCTAGATTGCGCTAGGTCAATCTGCTTCACCAGGCCTCTTTAGAGTATTGAAAAACAAGGATGTTACTTTGAGGACTGAGGAACGCCTGCTCCAAGCCACGGTATGTTCAAGGACCTCACGTACGTGCGGACGCTGGACACTGCATAAGGAAGGCAGTGGCAGCATCCATGCGCTTGTATTGTGGTGCTGGACAAGAACATGGAAAGTACCGCAGGCTGCTGAAAGGACCAACCCCTCTGTGTTGGAAGAAGGACAGCCAGAATGCTCCTTACAGGCAGGGATGGCAACACTTCTTCTTACAGCCTGCAGACGTGTTGTCAGAAGAGACCAGTCTTTTCAGAAGGACATCATGCTTGGTAAAGTAGAGGGGCAACGCAAAAAAAAGAAACAAGAGGACAGCCCTCCAGGAGGTGAATTGACAGCGGGGCTGCAACAGTGGCCTCCAGCACAGAAAACTGTGAGGACAGTGCAAACCCGGGCAGAGTTTCATGCTGGGCCAGGGCCACTCTGGGTTGGAACAGACTTGGTGGAACTGATCGACCTCAACAGATACTTTCAATCACAATGGTAGAGCTTAATAGTTGCAACAGAAACCTAAAATATGTCTTATCTGCCCCCTTCCAGAGAATGATGGCCACTCCTCAGTTTAGGGCATTGGCAAACGCCAGAGTTGCCCTGGCGTTATGTGGGAATAGACAGAATGTCTAGTGTGGATGGGTGGATAGGCCCAAAACTTCTTTCAGGGCCCATTCATAGTCAAACGATTCTCTATACATGCCACAGGGCAATGAAGCGGAAAAGTTCGAGACAGTCCTGGTGGATTTCTCACAGCTTCGGTGTGGAGTAGGCACAGCAGAGTGATTGTTATTCCAGAATACTCAGAAAGCCACTGTGGTCTGGAGTTGTCAGTGCAAAGAACAAAGGACAGACGGACCAGCATCTGTCATAACCTCACAGCGTAGGACCCACAGAGATGACATGTCATAGTAGGTGCCAGTTTGGACTGAAAACCTGAACCATAGACCACATGGCATACCACTTATAGCGACCCAGGACTTAGACACAACTGTAGAGCTAGGGAGGGTAGAGAACCTACATCCATGCAGACATAGTTACTCATTCAGTAAGTATTCCTGTGGGCCCATTCTCTTTGCGGTCTTCTGGCAACCCTGCACATAACAAATAAACACATTGTTGCAACTGTAGTGCTGATTCATTTAATTGAGTGTCTTTCTCTGTTTTGCTGATTCTCTGCTTCCCCGAGCATAGTGCTGTATCTTTGTTCACGGCTGCAAATCAGGACTTCAAATCTGTTCATTCTGGTTCAGCCTCTTGCTGAACCTGTTCATTTCCACCTCAGATATACTGAATTTGAATCTACATTTTAACAGAATTTCTGAGCTGTAGATGAGATTAAGTTAAAAAATATCACTACTAGCATTCCACGGATTCATGGTGAGCAAACCAGGGTAAAATACGTCTCTGAGGTCACTGGACGGCTGCAGACAAGTTCCTTCAGTCACACGCTTTGTCTCGCGGTGACCACTTGAAAAAAAATAAGATACTTTTTGTGCCATGGGGAAAAATGATTCTGTGGTCACAGTTAATAACAAAATCTTAAGAAAAATCACATGGGAATCTTCCCAAATTATTGCAGCTTTTCCACACGTGGCACAATCATTGTTGGATGGAGCATGCCTTTGAAGGTAGGTTGGGAAGATGTCCCCGGGGAGACAGGTGAGGGCTGATTGTCAATCTTGACAATTGACCGAGCTGTGGCTGAGGTCCCGGAACCGGTAGCATAAGACCATCTAATTACCATTGATGCCATGGCTGCTGAAGTGGGGACCTCACACTTTAAATCTTCCAATCTTCCTGGCCGTAGGAACCTTTTTTGCTTGATGGATGCTAAACGTGTTGCTTGAAGATTAGCCTGCTCCCAGAGCTGATCTTGACATTAGTTTTTTAAGCAAGATTTATGCTAATGAAGGTGATTTTAAGAAACAAGTCACAACTGGGCATAAGTCCCCACTTGGCCAATACAATTCAGGAAGCAAGGTCCAGTCAAAACAGTAGCTTCCATGGGAATCCCGTAGGCCAGTTAAATCTGTGGTACAGACGTAAGCTTAGAGCAGTAGTTCTCAACCTTCTTCGTGGCGTGACCCTTTCATACAGTTCCTCATGTGGTGGTGACGCCCCCCCCACCAACCATAAAATCATTTTCATTGCTACTTCATAACTGTCATTTTGCTACTGTTATGAATCGGTTGACCCCTGTGAAAGGGTCGTTCGACTCTCAAAGGGGTCACGACCCACAGATTGAGAACAACTGGCTTAGAAGGTCATGGTAGTTTTCTTTTCAACTTCCAAAGGGGCCATCTTAATAAATTTTCTCAAAGGACACAAGTCAATCACAGAGGCCTATTAAGAAAAAGTTTGGGGGGGAAAAAAGAACTGCATGGATGAGAAAAAGGTCAGGAAATTTGTACCAAGTAACTTTCTTTCCCATGACTGCAACACACCTCCTGCTCAGAGGTGGCAAGGGCTGTCTTATGAGAATCCCACTGGGAGATGGGAGCTGTCCAGATCAGGAGCCCTGATCTCGCTCCTCTAAAATTCTTTCCCCACCCAAACTCAATATTTAAAAGAAGCACAAATTGAGTTCCTTGAGGACACCAGCACGGCCCTTTAGACATGGGGTAAATAGACATGCACAGCGGAAAGGATGAGAGACAAGGGCACATCAGCTTCAGAAATCTAAGCCTAGACAGAGGATATGTTGGGAGACAATATCTTCACATTTTGATATTTTTATTTAATGAAGGTTTACATGAAAATATGGCAAATCTTTTTGATATAACCTATTGCCTAAGAATTATTTGGGTATCTGTAAGAATCACCTGGGGATCTTGATTCTGATGGAAACAATTCAAAGCCTGACTGGAAATAAAGCTTTAAAACAATATTGAGGTCCCCCCAAATATCGCCAGCCAATCAACTAGTATAGAAAACATCATGAGAAATCTGCAGAAGTGCGGAAAACTATCATCTTGACAAAGTTTTAGGAGGATCTTAAAAAGGCGAACTTGAAATAAAAAATGCTACTGTAGTTAAAGGTGGATCTTTCAAAGATGGCACTAGAATGAATTGGGCAACATAATAAATTGCTCTGAGGAAGTTTCCTAATGTGACCAGTGAAGTTATTTATTGACTTAAAGTCTTGCCCTTTCCAGACATAGATATCCTGGAACGAATAACTAAGTCCTGATGACACAGGTGATCTGTAGTCTCAACTCAGTCTTGTTGCCACAATGAGTCCACGGGTACATGAGATGTCTTGCTAGTCTGGAGCATCACTGTGCCAAATAAAAGCAAAGTAGAGTAGGTAGAAAGAGACGGGGCTGTGGGGACCAGTTTTCATGGACTCAACTCTGACTTATGAAGATCCCATTAATATCAGAATAGAACCGTGCTCCCAGGTTCAATAGGGTTTTCAATGGCAGATTCTTAAACAAACAAACAAAACAAAACAGATCTTTCTTACAAGATTCCTCTGGGTTGACTCTGACCTCTAACCTTTCAGTGAGCAGTGAAGCGTGTCAACCACTCTCACCCTGCGGGGATTCCAAAGTACAGTCGTTGTGGGCTTCTGAGCCTAATTTGTGGGGACAGTGCGGCATGATGTGGTCAAAGCAATCCATAGCATTTTAATGGACTGATCTTAGGAGGCAGATTCCAAGGCCTTTCTTTATAGTCTAGAAGCTCTGTTGAATTGTGTTCAGCATTTTAGTGACATTTCACTGACTGGGGGTGACTATGTTTCAAGTGCATTGCTTGGGCTCATACCCTGGTCTCTGGCATGGAAAGGTGAGAGTTCTATCTCTGAATCGCCACTACTGTGGAGTATGGTTGGGAACGTTATTTTACATATTAAGAGAGACTTCATTGATCAGGGGCTGCTTGAGCAGAGTCCGGAGGGTGTGAGTTTGGGAGTCGTGCAGACAGCTGGGAGAGAGACTACCTGAGGTTGTCATTACCACTTTGGAAACAGGGATGCAATAATTCGCTCATTGAGAGACAATAAAGTTGTGTTTCTTTCTGACCCGAGTTGCTGGACTGAAAGGTGTACCTTGCTCTATCAATAAACTGGGCAAGCAAGGATGTTTCTCATTTTCCTTCCTCCCAGTTTTGAATCCGCTCACAATCTTGTCTCAACCCGTGTTCTTCTTTCCTGAGTCAATCTTATCTCCCCACCAGGAAAAGCAGCACAGGGTGTGCAGGCCCCCACGTTTCTCTTCCACATTTCACCATACCTCCCCACCCACCCCCCTCTGCTACCACTCCCAGACCCTCCTGTAGGCTCTACTGGTCAGGAAAGGCTCCTCTCCCCTAGGGGCCCAAGAGCATCCTGGCTTGCACAGACTACTGAGGAGGCAGGTGAGGCTGTAATATTCCTGAGAAAGTGACTGAGGAGGTAATTGAGCACAGACTGGTATAAGAATTCCCTGGCATATGTATGATATTAGGGCTGTGCTGAGAAGCTGAGCTCTCGGGACCCCCTGGCTCTGCTCCTTGGAAGAACAAAGATGGCTGTCCCTAGCCACGTGCGGCCTGTGCTGTCTGTCACACTCAGAGAAGTTAATTAAGACTTTTCACAATGCCTGCAATATCTCAGACGCTTAGGGCTGGACTTTTAATTTTAAACAATTATAGCTTACACTGATGTCGCGTTTTGCAATGGGCAGTGCATTTTTAGCTTCACTTTTTCTGTTAATATAAAACTCTCAGGGGTAGTCAGGAAACCAGTGATGATAATGATGATGACAGTAGTACTCCTTTAAGAGATTCCAGACGATGGGTCCCTATATGGCTGCTGTTGCTGCTACTCCTGCTACTGCTCTTGTTCGCAAGGAAGGAAACCGAGAGACGCCATGAGTAGCACACCCTGGGTATGTCAATTACGAACAGCGGAGTCATGATTTAAAGCTATTCATGCCTCACCACCCTACTACGTGGCCCCTGGGGTATCCGATGGGGAAACAGAGATGACATAGCTTTCCAGATCTGGAGCAGGCAGTATAATCCCTAGTGCAGTCGTCTTTGGCCTCATGAAACGTTTCCTTTAAACCTAGCACATTTCAGCTAAGGCCCCAAAGAAGTAGCTTTGTGTAACCTGGAGGAAAACAAACTAATTGACCATGGAGTCAATTGCAGCTCACAGGGGGACAAAAATGAACTCAGAACAAGGCCCGTCTCATCCTTCTCCCCCTCCGGCTTTCAAGCTGTCCTTTTGCTCCTCGTGTGCCTTTTAGTAACAGATCCCAGCTGATACAAACTGCTACATCCGGGGCCTCTGTGCAAGGACCACAGTCCCCGTAATTGTAATCGGGGCCAATAACTACGCAGTCTTGACAAGACACAACTTCCATCCTCTCAACCTGAAAATCATGTTTTCCTTGGAGAGTTACTTGTTCAATGACCCTTAAAGCTCCTTTCCTGACGTTTCACCTTTCTTCCTGACGTGTGTACTATTTGAAAGTGTACGTGAAAGAAGGACCCAGAAAGAAGAAAACCAAATGAACAAACAAACTGGGTGGACACATGTCATGGAGACATCTGCGCATTTGCTTCGATTTGAAATAAATGCTTTCTCGTGAACGGTTTTATTTACCGAGTGCTCTAGTTTGTGCTCTTGACAATTCTGTTGCTCACCATGGCCTAAAACAGCTCTTAACATGCGGTGCCCCAAGCTGCCCCACTGATGGGAAGGTCAAGCATGTGGAAAGGTTTCAGTGTGTAGTCCCGTGTCTCTTCATGTGTTCTCTCCCTGAGACCTTTTGCTCACAGGTGGAAGTGCTGTAGATGCCAATTTTTGTCTTCAAAGGATTTTTTCCGGATAGTTGGTGATTAATCTTTCTAACCCCTCTTGGAAGTGCTTGCGTATCTCTCACTTATGGGTAGAGGAACTGGGGCAGGCAGGTCGGGAAGTTAAGACACTCCCCAAAGCAGAAGACGGTGCTTTATGAGAGCTGAGATTAAGTGGAGGCCAACTTTGCCCACATTCTACGCTCAAAATTCTCTGGCTCCATGAAAAATACATACCACTTAAATATTTACATCTGCTAACAGTCGCAGAAATAATGTTAATGAGACAGGACTAGATGATTAAAACACTGCTATGGGCCTCCCCAGCCGAGGAAATCAATTAACATTTTCCTATTGACTCTGACTCTAATATGTCTCCAGGAGCTGAAACAAAACCAAATCTCTGGTCAAGGAAATTTGATCAGTACTCCCCAGAGGGGGCCTCCACCTTGCAAGCAGATACACATCACAAGGCTGGTAGGCAGCGCATACTTCTCATGGTGGCACGCAGAAAGGGCAGCAGGACTCTTAGAGGGAGGCTGGTGGTAGAGAGCAGTGACCCTCTGGAGGCCAGGTGAAAGCCGACCTCCACCCTCCCGCAGCGACCTTGTCTCTAATAAGCAGCCATCACTGCTCACCGCTTCGATGGGTATGGCTCTGTCACTGCAAGGAGCCCCTGCCCTTTGCCCAGCTTCAGGGGCCTCTAGTCACATGACCCTAGGTGAGCTAGCAAGTGCCTGAGATCAAGGCAGAAGTTGCCTTTCCCCTGAACCTGCAAGTTCCTTCTCCTCCAGTGTGGGGAAGTAGCTTCACTGCCTCTTCTAGGCACGGAGGCTGCTCAGTACCCTCACGTGTCCTATCCAGGAACTGTTTGCCTAAACCCTTTTCTTTGCATTTCAGCAGCTTAATTCTGGCCTCTGATTTCTGCTTCCTCCCCACCCCACCCCCTTCCCCGTTGTGGGAGCCACAGGAAGTTTTCCTAATCTCTTTAAAAAACAGCAAAACAAACCCATTGCCTCTGAGTGGCTTCTGACTGACCACTCCTTAGGTGACAGAGTAGAACTGAGCCCAAAGGCTTTCTTGACTGCAGTCTTCACCAGAGTAGGTCAGTCTTCACCAAAGTAGGTCACTGGGCCTTTACTCTTCAAAGCTTTCGGTGGGCGTGAACAGCCAGATTTAAGATTAGCTCAAAGGAGCCACACCAAACTCACTGCCACTGAGTCAATTCCAACGAAAAGTGAACCCATGCAGGGTTTCCGAATGATTATAAATCTCCATGGGAACAAACTGCCTCATTTTTCTCTCTCACAGTGGCTGGTGAGTTTGAACTGCTGATCGTGAGGTTAGCAGCCCAGCACCTCACTCGCTTACATTAATAGTCCAGCATAAACTGTTTGCTCCACCCAGACATCCGTTATTCTTTAAAGACGCATCTTAAGAACTCTGTTCAATGAAAGCCCTGCTTGTCACTCAAGCTCCCCAGGCCAACTCTGCTGGTTTTTCACTTGAGCCCCTTCTATGGGAAATGGGTTGCACATTCTGTTGTTAGCTGCAAAGTCAGCAGTTTGAAGCTACCAACTGCTCCTCAGTTGAAAGCTAAGGGTTTCTACTCCTGTGGAAACCCACAGGGCAGTTCTGTTTCCTATAGAGTCACTGTGAGTCAGAATCAACTCAATGGCATTGAGGTTGGGTTATTTTTTACGTGTGACATTTAGTAGATGGATGGCCCCTAACTTACATGCCAAGGGGTTAACTCACAGCCTAGCTTCTGCCATATCCTTCTAGCTTCTTCGTGAGCACCGGGAATCCTTTCTGGGTTCTTTCTAGGTGTATAATCCTTCAGCTCGAGAAGCACCAATAGAGAGCAATAGCTAGCTGTACTTTGCAGATTTGTGAAGTCTTAGCAGCAAACTTCGGGCACCATTAGAAGAAACAAACATTGCGGCAGCTACTATAGGAAAGAAAAATGCCAAAAAGACTTTCTGCTTCACCCCATACAGAATAGACAGCAGATCCTTTTCTGCACGAATCTGAGTCCATTATGAATAAGAATCCAGAAAGCACATACTCAGAAAGTCATATCATGAATGGATGATTTTCCCTGGAGATCAGAGAGCTTCCCCCCACCCTCGTGTGCTGCTTTGATGCTCTCTGCTTCGTCCTCCTGCTGACAAGCCACTTGGAGCTATGCTGATGGCAGTGAGAGCCTTGGAGGTGACAGAGCCATGTGGAGACCCACGCGAGCACTGAGATGCTTCCACCGCCACTGGATCTACAAGACTGCCTACCCACTGGCCTGTGATCTTCCTGCATTCGGTGTCATTGCGTGTGCTACATGCGTCTGAAGAGGAATTTATAGACTGGTGTCAGACATATCAGCTAATATCGGACTTAAGGACTTGATCTGGACTGAACTTGGACTCTTTATATAAAGCCCTTTCTTATCCACATATGAGTGTCTATGGATTTGTTTCTCTAGTCTACCCAGACTAAGACATCAGTCGTCCTCCAGACTAGGATACACCTACTCCTTCAGATATGTGTCTTTCAATGCTTGAGCCAAGTCTTGGGGAACTGGACGCAGAATCAGAACCAATAGAATAATCTCCACTGACATTCCTCCGTAGACTCAACTCTGTTACATAGAAGCACTTTCACACTTATTGAATAGCTACTCAGCACCAGGCACTGTGTTAAGTACCATGAATCAGAGACAGAAAAGAACATTACATGACATGGTCTCAATATTCAGGTTGCTCAAAGCCTGAAAGAAGATTCGTGTCTTAGTCGATGGACAATTTTATCTCTCAAAGGTTAGAAAAACAATGAGAGGAGCTAATGCTTTGGACAAAATTGGGAGAGATGATAAGGAAGCATAATCAAATTCATATTTTAGTTTCAAAGAAAATGAGAGGTAACAGGAAGTACTAGACATCGTAGTTGTAAGATGTGTCCCACTGGCTCTGACTCAGTGACTCATAGGACAGACTGGAACTGTCCCACGGTGTTTTCTGGGCTGTAGTCTGTATGGTGCGTGTTCTTGCTTCTTGGCTTTCTAACTTCAGGTCTTTGTATATTTCTTCTATTTGCTTTAGCTACTCTATGGTTAAGAGTAAATTTCAGAGTCCTTTCTGACCTTCACTTTGAACTTTCTTTCTTGTCTTTTTAATGACCTTTTCTTTCTTCATCTAGGACACAGTATGTCTCAAATGGACAGAAATTAAGAAAAAAATTCAAGCCGTGTGTTGCCATGTTCAAGGATTATAAGGGTATAATATCGAGTGATTCAGGACAAGTCAAAAGATGAGAGAAAGAAAACAGTGTTTGTACCAAGAAGAACTGGTGAGCATTCGACCCCGCCAAGAGATTGATAGTCAACTAGATTAAAGACCAATGATACCTGAAGGAGAAAGTCCAAGCGCCACTGAAGGCATTACAAAATAAGCCTCCAGGAGCTGATGGAGGACCAGGGAAATACTTCAGGTGAAGCATTGGAAGCTCTCGTTTGTCTGTGCCGTGGTCTTACTGGACTGTACTAAGAAATTAGGAAGACAGCAACCTGGCTAAACAACTGAAAGGAATCTGTATTTGTACCTACTCCAAAGAAAGGTGACTCAGAATGTAGAAATTACAGGATAATATCATTAATATAACAAGCAAGTAATAGTTCACTGAAGACAATTACAATCCAGGAGCACATTGACAAGGAGCTGAGAGGAATTGAGGCTGGATCCAGGAAAAAGGCATGCCACGCTGGACACCATTAAAGATGTCAGCTGGGTCATGGCTCAAACTAGAAAATAGCAGGAAGAGGTTACTTGTGTTTTGTTGATTGCACAAAAGCATTGTGTGGAGCATTGCTGCAGTACTCTAGCTTAGCACGAGGAACTCCATTTTGTTTTAAACTGCCTCCAATCCCTGCTAGCAGCTAGTCAACCCTTTCCCCTTCTTACACCTCCCTACTTTCCTGGCAAACCTCGACTCTCCCGAGATGTCTCCGCACTCTGCCTGCCCAACGAGCAAGAAATGTAAACTATCTTGTTAGACCTTGAATTATGACCCACATCTGTGCTGTCCCCAGTCCTCCCAGAATGCAACTGCTTGAATATCCCTCCCCTTAAGCCAGCCCACTCTTGGATCTATAAAAATCTCGGAATTTCTTTGTCTTGTATTGAGATGTTTTCAGGATGATAGACCTACTCCCAATCCAGCCATTTAATAAGAGCAAAAATTATTAATAAAGTGGTGTGCTTGATCTCACTTGGTACAACAATAATAAATTACAGAAAGCATTGAGAAGACTGGAATTCCAGAATAATTCATTGTGTGCGTAAGAAAACTGTACACAGACCAAAAGGCAGTTTATTGAAAAGAAGGAAGTGGTTTAAATCAAGAAAGATGTGCATCAGGGCTGTCTCCTTTAACCTTACTAGACAATCCAGATGCTGAGAAAATAATTCCAGAGGCTGCACCGAGGAAGAACATGGTGTCAGAATCAGAAGAAGGCTTGTTACCAACTTGCAATGCGCAGAACGCACAAGCTTAGCTGCTGAGATGGAGCAGAACGTGAAGCTTGCTGATGAATAGCCGGGGTTTCCGCCTTCCCTGTGGAGAAGAGCTCAGTGGACAGAGTTCCCGAGTCCTCACAGCTGGACCACTAGGTAACATCATGGTAATGGGAAGACATGGGTGTCCTCAACGGTTTCATTTGCCTAGATCCACAGCCAGTGCTCCTGGAAGCAGCAGTGGAGAAAACCCGTGATGAGTTGCCTCAGGCACCCTGCTGCACAAGAGCTCTTCCCCGTGTTGACGAGGAAGGGTGGCACTCTGAAGCCCAAGGCGTGCCTGAGCCGGGCCAGCATAACGCCCCTCGTCACAGATGCGGGGGAGAGTCGTACAATGCACCAGGAAGTCCAAAGAAGCAGCGACGCATATGAACTAAGGTGTTGGGGAAAGTACCGTGGCCTGCCAGAAAATCCAGTCCATCTGGGAAGAAGTGCAGCCCGAATGCCCCTTAGAAGTGATGACTTTGGACATGTCATCAGGTGAGTGCAGTCCCTGGAAAGGACATCTCCTTGGGTGATGTGGAAGGTCCGTGGAAAAGAAGGAGACTGTGAAGGAGATGGCCGCACCACTGAACTTGAACCTCACAGTGATCGTCAGAGTGGCAGGGGCGGAGGCGTGTGTCATTCCGTTGTGTGTAGTGGGAAGGACACCCAGCACCAATAACCACAACAGTCTTTATGGAAGCAGATTACCACGTCCTTCTCCACAATCGCCAGATGAGTGCTTAACCATTTGTGCCACCAGGGCACTAAGAATTTATAAGCATAACCTTTAAATGCTGTTGTTCTTAAGCGGTTTTTGAGAAATTGAGAAATCCTAGCAAAGTTCTAGGCCCCAAACTGAAGGCAGTATAATAATAATTATTAATATTATTAATAAAGGTACATTTTCAGGATACAAAATATGGGCTAATCCCAACCCACAGCAATATTCTATGTTAGGTTCACTAAAACAGATCAGCAACCACCCACCCACCCCCAAAAAAAGTCTGCTGACAAATACTTAGAAAAAAACAAGCAAGTGATGTAACTGAGTTAACCTTGTTAAGGAAGAGTAAATCATGCCAAACTCACCTCATTTCCATTTTTTACAATCTCAGTACATGGATGCATCATGAAAGCACAGTAGACATTATATATCCAATATATTTGTGGACACATATGTGATTTTTAGAGACGTAATTGCAAAGATACTGCAAGAACATTAAAAATGCTCAGAACTGCCTTTTAGAGCTCTTGCTTGCGATGTAATTAAATTCCCCTATATTTGCAGTGTCCTAATGCCCAATCAACTGAGAGGCATCTTACAGCCCAGGAGGCTATTAGAGAGAACCCGGAGGTTACATTTCAGTTATTTATTCACTTTATCTCAGGCTATATACTCTCTCTCAATTCTTCAACCTTTCCATTAATCTGTTAGCGTGTCTTCAGACTGTTTGCTTTAAGTTGTTTTTGCAAGCCCCGGGACTTGATTAAGGACAATATCTGTGTAGTTCATCAAAGCCAGAGGAAAAGCTAAGCACAGTTTCAGTTGAATGTAACCTTTTGCTTTGCCTGGCTCGTTCTTAAGTAGGACAAGTAGTGGGCATGGGCCTCCACGGAGCTCCGCGCAACCTTGAGTTGGAGCTTGCTGTCTCGAGAAAGCACGGGCGTCGCCTGTGATTTGATTTGGGCGGCACCACAGCGCCAAGGTCCTGGTCAGTCCCAGGTTATCGGTTAAGGCACGCCTCAGACTGAGGGCCATCATTCTAAGTCACCTTTTCCACTCAAAAGAGCACGGAGTTGAGAGTGAAATTTATGTTATTAAAGTGATATGATATTGATTGCAGTCTAATATTAATGGAAAAGCTAACTGCCCTTAAACCTTGGAATTTATCAAAGATGACGAATTACTTATTCCATGTCATAACTACTGATATTATGCTAGTACTCCAGTACTAAGAACTGGACTAGATCTCAGTGATACACTCCGAGGCTTGAAAACTTCAACACAAATGCTTTTTCACTGGGAGAAAATGCAGTTCCACTGTGCCTCTCGTGATGGCACTTGTTTTAGGCACGTGGGTGAAAAGGTCAGTTTCTGTTGTCAGTGCTTCAGTTCATTATTTCTGAGATAAAAGCAAACCAAAATAAATTTATTGAAGTTCCTTATTTTAAGTACTTAATACTGGACCCACACCCCAACCTGCTGAGCCCTGTGTAATGGTGTAAATTCCACAGTTTGCTCAAGGACACTACCCTTAGGATACATAAGATCTTGGACTATACATACCTCATACATTTGTCATCATTAACCTGTCCTTTCCTTCTGGATAACGTTTTGGCGCCTTTCCTCCTGGAAGAGCATCAGGGGTTGGTATGACCAGACCTGGACTGCTGAATATGACCACCTTCAGGGCACCTTGGAACAAAAGTCACTGGAAAGACGTCACCAGACTAACTCATAAGGCATTTGAAAGCCAGAGGTCTGATAAGCCAGACATATCCTGTCACGAATTGTAACCCCACCTAATGCATATCCATGTTCATTCCTGGGAATCTGTTACATAACCTGACCCTCTCAATTTACTTCCTGCTCTACTTGTACAAAATCGTTAAGCCCCCTTTTTTTGTGGCGCCTGCCATGGCTCACCTCAGCTTGCTCCTAGCTTCATCAACCAACCCGAGTAAAGCTTTCTCACTTCGCTGCCATCCATCTACGCCTTTGTTTCTCAGCGAGGCCTCAGTTGGCAGCAATATGGCTGTCTGCGTTTTCTTCCACCTATCAGGATCTACATTGATTCAAGGGTCTGCTCTCAGTCATGGCCAGTCCAGGATAAATTTAAATCCACGTACTTTGTCTTCAGGTATTTGAAGTTTTTAAACTTTATTTCAACTATAGAGTAATATTATGTACCTGCCCTAAAACTGGACAGTTTCAGGCTGAAATCTGTAGGTAGGAAGAGTTATCGTTAGCATTTTTTTTAATAATGAAAAATAGGCTACTAGAAGGGAAGGTAACATTGACTCACAGTCTCCACTGCAAGGCATGTTTAGAGGTTCCTGTCCTAGATCAGTTAGCCCATTCCACGGCTGGTAGGCTCCGCCATAAAAGTTGCCCTCTTTATAGGAAGAACTGTTTGACGTAACTCATGTTTACAGATTAACTCCTATAGAAAAAGTATTAGAAGTTGGAATATTCAACCAGATGCCAAAAGGACAGAAAAACAATGAAGACTTACCGTATGTCAGTCATAGTCCATATACATACATATAAGAAGATGTAAGCTACTTCTTCAGAGATTCTTTTATAATAAAACCTGCACTATTTCTGAGTAAATTAATTAGTAGTTAGTTACCAATCAGGGTATTATATTTTAAGTTTAAGGCTTAATACCATTCCTGTTGAGGGAAAATCTGCCATTTACTGATCACCTAACCTTTCTATTTAGGCTAAAATAAACCATATCCCTACTTGTGTAGTTACTGCATTTCAAGTTCCTTAATTTGAAAAATGCACTTGGGGAAAATCCCACCATTGTAGACTAAGACTAGTATTGACACCAGATGATAGCAGAGAATCTGATATGTGGAGAATGATACCAGGAACATTTGTGACACCGATAGAACATGGGATTTAAGAGAGTCGGTGTCGAAGTTTTCTTTCTCTCCTGTGACTATTAAATCATTGGGTCCATGGGATTTCAGAGAAATTCAGTGATAGAACAGAAATTGCTTCATTGGAAGGGTTTTCTAATCTGGGGTTCACCACTCTCTATTTAATAGAATTTTTGGAGTTCTTGAGTGGTGTAGATGGTTAATGCCCTGTGATGATAATTGAGGGGTTGGAAGTTTGAGTCCTCCCAGAGGCTTCTTTGAAGAAAGACCAGGTAATGCATGTCTGAAAAAGAAATCGGCTGCTGAAAACTCTATGGTGCACAGTTCTAGTCAGACCCTCTTGGGGTTGATAGGAGTCGGATGCAACCAGAGGTGGCATTCAGATACTTTCTTTTTTTTAAATAATTTTATTAGGGGCACATACAACTCTTATCACAATCCATACATACATCAATTGTGTAAAGTACATGTGTACATTCATTGCCCTCATCATTCTCAAAACATTTGCTCTCCACTTAAGCCCCTGGCGTCAGCTCCTCATTTTTCCCCCTCCCCGCACCCCACTCCCTCATGAACCCTTGATGATTTATAAATTATTATTTTGTCATATCTTACACAGTCTGATGTCTCCCTTCACCCACTTTTCTGTTGTCCATTCCCCAGGGAGGAGGTTATATGTAGATCCTTGTAATCGGTTCCCCCTTTACACCCCACCTTCCCTCCATCCTCCCTGTATCGCCACACTCACCACTGGTCCTGAAGGGATCATCCGGCCTGAATTCCCTGTGTTTCCAGTTCCTATCTGTACCAGTGTCCATCTTCTGTCTAGCTGGATTTGTAAGGTAGAATTGGGATCATGATAGTGGCAGCAGAAGAAGCATTTAGGAACTAGAGGAATGTTGTATGTTTCATTGTTGCTACACTGCACCCTGACTGGCTTGTCTCTTCCCTATGACCCTTCCGTAAAGGGATGTCCAATTGCCTGTAGATGGACTTGGGTCTCCACTCCGCACTCCCCATCATTCACAATGATATGATTTTTTGTTCTGATGATGCCTGATACCTGATCCCTTCGACACCTCGTGATAGCAAAGGCTGGTGTGCTTCTTCCATGTGGGCTTTGTTGCTTCTGAGCTAGATGGTCGCTTGTTTACCTTCAAGCCTTTAAGACTCCAGATGCTGTATCTTTTGATAGCTGGGCACCATCATCTTTCTTCATCACATTTGCTTATGCACCCATTTGTCTTCACTGATCTTATTGGGGAGGTGAGCACACAATGATATAATTTTTTTTGTTCTTTGGCATTCAAATACTTTCACACCCTGCACTTGCTGTCTGCCTTAACTGCCCTTATGATTTCTAGTGGTAGGATTCAAATAATTCAACAGCAGTTTTGCTGCCTAATGACCATTTAGAAAGATATACTGAAAGGTAGTTTATTATTTGGTACATTATGACTTAAATAGAACAATAAAAGTGGTACACCATACTAAATTATGGTATGAGAATGAGTTTTAGCATATAATGAAAAATATTAGCTAAGATCTGACAAAAAGCAATAAAAGTGTTATTTAAAATATTCCTATGCAGCTTATTGATTGGCATCTTCATTTCTCTACGTTGAGTAGAGAAACAAATCCAGTGCACTCATACATGTATAAGAGAGTGCTTTATGTCAAGAAGTAATTATATATCACGAAAATATTCCAGTCTAATCCAACTCACGTCCGTAAGTCTAATACCAGTCCATAAGTCTCTCAAGACTCATGCAGCCACACACAATGATGCAGAATGCAGGAGGCTCACTGGCCAGTGGGTGCAGTCATGTAGATGCAAGTTCTGGGGAAACACAAAGTGCTCCGGCAGCTCTCACGGTGAATGGCAAAGAGGAGAGGTGGGGGATGGACAGGTCTCAGGGCCCTCCTTATGAGAAGGCCACCCTCCCAAGGAGGTACCATCATGCTGTGACCTGTTGGACAGGTTGGCTACCATCCCTACTCCTTTAAACATCTCCAAGTTGGCATGGAATTTATCTAAGATACCACCTAAGTGATTTACTATTTACCATCTTTTCACTTGGTATTCAGCACTTTTTGAGTGTGTTTTCTGTTTGTTTACTGAAGTAACGAATGCAAGGGATTCAAAATGTATTCTTTCATCAAAATATACCAAGTTTTATCAAATGAATAAGTATTACAAACACAGTTCTAATTTTTTTTGTATCTATGGATGGGATGAACAATTCTACAGGTGCTTACAATATGCTTAGAATTTTTAAAATGGCAAGGAATACAAATTTGTGAATATAAATTTGTGATTTGGCCAGCTGCCTTGCCACCCACCTTAGAGAGCACCCTGGTTACAGGTGTCATTTTAACCACTGGTTCTTCAAACTCATCAAAATATTATGTATCAGTTTTGCTGACTTATGTGAACTGGCTGAATCCCACCCCTGGAATCAACTCAATGGCCATGATTGGTTTGGTTCCGAACCCCTACACTGCGCTTCAGCATGGAGCTTGTGGGGGAGCTAACTAGTTGGGAGGATCTAGTTTCTGTTTTCACTGCCTACATGAGTTTCCTGAAACACAAAAATGATTACTTAAGAAACCTTTTCAATCTTTCCCAACTTTACTCAGAAATCTATAAACCCCTGTTCCCTACCTTCCCCAAGCCCCAACTATCATCTGTTACGTTACAAAGTATTTTCTGACAACTTTTTATAGTACCTACCATGTATTTTTTGATAGTTTGTACAGTTTAAGTTCCATCTGCCCGGAATCCTGTCCTGGACTTGCCTGCCTGAAGAATCCCTACCACTTTAAAGGAGTAACTATAATCCTCCTCTCCCCAGCTCTGTCCCTGGACTTTTCTCCATTCAGTCAACTGGGACATTTATTCTCTGCGGATTGGCTCAGGAAACGCAGAATGCAAAAGACAAAGAAGTCAGTCCTTGCCTTTGGGTTTTAGACAGTCTTAAGCCTAGGTTGGGGGGCTGTGATTTGGGGAAACAATGAAGCACAAAGGAAGGCCTCCAGAGGTGAATGCTCTGGTTTGGGGAGGGAAGCGTTGGAGAAGCGAGCAATGAGTCCGGAGTGGCTGCGAATGCCAGCGAAGGTCAGGGCGAACGCAGCTGGGAGAAAACAGAATGCAGAGAGGCCACAGGACTGAGTGTACGGCAGCGAGCGGATCCATGCTCTACCTAAATAGAGGGGCCTTATAGCCCCTCCTCCGCCCCCTGTCAGGAGGCTGTGGCTTTAAAGAATAATCTCACGCAGGGATGTGGCAGAAGATTCGATCTTATCCTTAGGTGCTTTCAAGTTGATTCTGACTCAAGATAACCCCATGAAGGATCTAGGGTAGAAATGTCCTTCACAGAGCTTTGTGAGATAGTGATCTTTTGGAGTCAGGTCACCAGGCCTACCTTCAGAGCTCCCCTGGGGCTGTTCATAGAAGTTTAGCACCACAGCTTCGCACACAGGGGCAGCAGCAGCAGTCAGGGAGTGGGAGGCAGGTGAGGGCCAGCTTTGAAGTGATCCTTTGCAGAATGTGACTGATGGCTTGGGGATGGCCTGCATGGACTGATCCTGAGGAGCAGGTAGGTGATGCAAGTCACTGCAGATGTTCCCATACTGTAGAGGCAAATGCAAATGACAGAGATCGTTTCCACACACATCCCCGCCCCCCCGCAGCTGTATGACACTTCAGATAGAAATTGAGGTAAACAAAAAATGGAATATACCACACACCGGAATTTGTATACAGAAACTTAGCCACAGTAAAAGTTCATAAAACTTAA
The DNA here is from genome assembly GCF_050624435.1 of Tenrec ecaudatus. Lineage (NCBI taxonomy): Eukaryota > Metazoa > Chordata > Mammalia > Afrosoricida > Tenrecidae > Tenrec > Tenrec ecaudatus. Next base: position 129,655,588 of record NC_134530.1, read on the forward strand.
CTCAAACCTGATAACCTTCCTGGGAAAAAGTTAAGGGCTTCCTATTAAAAAGAAAGGATCCACATGTGACCTCCTCCCTGGGAGATGGACGGCAGAGAAGGGGGTGGGGAAGGGAGGCTCCGGATAGGGCAAGATATGACAAAATAACAATGTATAAATTACCAAGGGCTCACGAGGGAAGGGGGCACGGGGAGGGAGGGGATAAAAAAGAGGACCCGATGCAAAGGGCTTAAGTGGAGAGCAAATGCTTTGAGAATGACTGGGGCAGGGAATGTGCGGATGTGCTTTATACAACTGATGTACGTATATGTGTGGATTGTGATAAGAGTTGTATGAGCCCCTAATAAAATGTAAAAAAAGAAAAGAAAAAAAAAGAAAATGATTAGGGCAAAGAATGTACAGATGTGCTTTATACAATTGATATATGTATATGTATGGATTGTGATAAGAGTTGTATGAGCCCCTAATAAAATGTTAAAAAAAAAAAAAGAAAGCCTTTTCATCTGCTTCATTGAAAGCCCTCAGTAATTGGTGAATGTTATTCTAATTTTTCTTATCTGTCTCCGTATGCATGGTTACCTGGAACAAAGCGCACTCTCACATTCACCCCCTGACTGGAACCTTGATCTATGACCCAGTTAATAGGAACAACTGGCACATGTAAACTATATGTATTTGTGAATGTAGATAGTTTGCTATATGGAGAGTGGCACACAGTCTGTAAATGTAAAAGCAACCCAACAGAGAAGGAGAAGTCACTCTTGTTAATAGTCTGCTTCCTTCAAACGTGAACATGGAGGAATAGACAGTGCGTTTCACAAGCAAAGCAGATGCCTCCATTCAGAATAAGCGACCAATGATCTCCTATTTGCTGGACCTGCCTATGCAAATTCCGCCTCTGATTTCAGGTCCAAGTGGGGAAGGAAGAAATGTCCATGGTCTTCTGCTTGAACGTGGATGTAAACATGTATCATAATTTTTATTCTTACCAGTTGTTTAAATTTGAAAATAATTGAGAAGTCACTGGGGAACACTGCACTAGATGACTGAAAACCGCAGCGTCCCATGGACAGCAGCAAGGCGCTCAGAGTGAAGGAGCAGGGAAACAGCAGCTCCTGGGAGGCACCGGCAGCCTGTGTGACTCGGAACCCCCAGCTCTGCCCGCCCAGGCACACAGCGGGGACTTGAGGAGCAGGAGGCAGAAGCCTTTGGAAGGTGTGTGGCTGCTACTGCCAGTTTCACCGAGGAAGGCAAGCCCAGGCTCCCTCATCAGACACTCTGAAAGGGTCCTTTGTCTGCATGGGGTAGAAAATTAATTGGAGAACAGACCCACCACGAAGGTGTGAGACAGCCAACCCAGGGGATGGCCTGATATACGCTGCACTTGGCTAAGGAAAAAACTCTCGAAATTAATTGGCCAGATAAGAAGGAAATGAGATGTTCTGACTAATCAAGAATTCTCGTTTCCTGCTCCTCCTTCTACTTCTCTCTATTTCCTCACCGACCATCCCCCTCAGCACTCACCTCAAAGACCGCGGGACTGCCACCGGATAGATGGCTGTTTCCAGACATCAAACCCCCAAACCTTCCGTGGGACTAGAAGGGAGAAAGTGGAGTGGGGGTGGGGGGGTTGGGGATGAATTATTTTGGTAACAAATTCTACCTTTACAGAAACAGAATTGTGGAAGCTTAAGTGAACGTCCATGATATGAAAGAACTGGGAATACGGGGAGTGCCTGTGGGGAGCAGCTAGTTGATGCGCTGGGGTGAGAACTGGGCTTCATTGAAAACGCGAGAGGGCTGGGGAGGGACGTTGGGGAAAGTACCTCGAGTTGACTCCAGGGACCCAAATACTAGGTGGGTTTATCGCAAATGAGTCTCTAATTATGATTGTTTTGTTCTTAGTGTTCTTTGTAGACGGTTGGAAAGGCTTTCTTATTCTCAGAACGATTGACATTTTCTACCGGCAGCTTCGTTGGGGCGTCTTTTCTGTGCATCATATATTTAGCAGCATCTTTATTCTCTGTCCATTAAATGCCATCTGCACTCTCTTAGTTGTGGCACCTGAAGACGTCTCTCCAACTCACTGGCCTCAAGTCAGATTTGATTCATAGAACTGTCTTCGGTGCCTTTCTGAGGCAGGAGCAGACAGCCTCTGCTTTCTCCAGGGAGCGCTTGGTGGTGGGCAGCCAGAAGCACAGCCGCTGATGCACCTGGGCGGGCGCCGACACTGCAATGGGTCCCCAGGCCGCAGAGTGGGCCCTGGTTGAAAACCACCGCATTAGAATTCGACCAGCTGAACACACACGGGCATTTTCAGTCCTGTGATTTCTGGAGTCGAACACAGTAGAAAAGTTCTTGACAGTAAACTGACGATTATGTTAGCTGCTTGCAAGTTCCCGAGTAAGGGTAGGACGACTTGCAATTTTACACGTCACATACTGAAAAATTCCTGGCTTCTGTGATTATAGCAGACACCCTGGTATTATTCACATGGGATGCACTACTCCGTAAAATAATTCTCTAAAAAGCCTAAGGATAAGAGAGGGCGCATGCACGAGGGAAATGGATCTGAAAGGGAGAACACACATAGAAATAAGGGCTACTACACCTCTACTGTCAAAATTTTCTAAGTCAATCCGAGGAGATGTAAAACGCTACAAAATCCACTGTTCGCGTGCATTCTGTGGATTTTGTGGAGTGGGGCGTTCTGCTTCCCACTCAAGGGCCTCCGCCTTGTGCACGAGCGGCTCTCATCATGGGAGTCTGCACAGGCTGAGAGAAGCATCTGAGATGGCTTTGAAACTTTAATAAACAATTTGAAATAAACCTGAGGTAAAGTGGTGACCTCCGACGGGTGAATGTTTGGAGAGTGACAAATAAATAAGCAGCCACTTGCAAGTAAATAGTATGATGGGCTCTAGGAGAGGGAAGTACTGATGTTGGGTTAAAACAGAAGAAGAAAGAAAAGCCAGAGTGAGGTTAAACCACCCCACCTCGATATAGTGGGTGAAGCAGCTGTGGGCTCTTAACTAAATGGTGTGTGTCCATATAATACCGGCCTTTTAAAGGTTAAAAAAGAGTCAGGACATTGCAGTCCACTCTGCCCTTTCCACCCTGGCTGTTACAATAGTCCTGCTGCTTTTGTATTTTCCCCTGGGCACTTGACCCGGATCACACACAACTCACTGAGAGATTAGAGAGGTATTGTCCAAAGAATAATGAGAGTTGCTGGATAAACTGGGGTGGCTCACAAAGAGGAAACAAAGCGCGGTTATCCTCAGGATAACACCAGTCAGGGAAGGACATCATGTGGCCTACAGGGTGTCGCTGAGCCCATCCTTACTACCCAATCCCTTTCATGATTGACCTTGAAAAGAAGGTTAATGCGATATTGACCACATTTGCAAATAACACCTAGCTTACATGTATGGGAGATAAAGAAGATGACATATTACAAACACAGCAGGGTTCAGATAATTCAGGGCACCGGCTGAACAAAAGTGAGATGAGGTTTAATACAAAGGCATGCAAGATAATATATGCACCTGAGAGAGAATAACTCTCCACACAGATTCAAATTATGGGAGTATTACTCAGGAAGCTGTCGTGCTGAGTGAGATTTGGGGAGGATGGCGGATAACAAATTGAATAGGAGGTCACACGGCAATGCCACGGTAAAGAAGGGCAGTGCTATTTTCAGATGTGTAGACAATATAAAGCGATCTTTGAAAATACAAGAGGGGATAGAGTGTTGCTTTTACACCATGTCAGTAAAATCTCACCTTGAACTCTCTGGTGCCCTGCCTTTAACAAAGGCAGCAATAAGATGAGCGAGTTAGCCGAGACAGTCATTTAAATGCTATACAGCATGATGTTCAGGTCTCTGTCGGAGGAACGAGTTGTCTGCTCATGCCAGGCAAACTCACGTATGTGACAAAGTTTTCTCTCTGATAAGGTCTTCTTCCTGTTGTGTTTCCTGTAATGCCTTTTTGACTTTCCAGAGGGAAAATGTCTACTTAGGAGGAAAGGCTAGAGCGGAATAAGGAAAAGAGCCCCCCACGCCTCCCTTCCAGTCGCAGGGAGAGGAGGGTAGTTCGCTTGCGCCGCAGTGCTTGCTGGGTACGTTGTTGCTGCCATTGGGCCTGGCTCAGAGCAGCCTTTGTACAGACAGGGGAGGAACCACTGCCGTGCCCTTCAGCATCCTCACTAACGTTGCTGAGCTTGAGCTCATAGTTGTCACCACTGGGTTGATCCATCCCTTTGAGAATCTTCCTCTTTGTGTCGGACCGACTTCTTTACCAAATAAATGTACTTCTCCAGGGACGGATCCCTTCTGTGTCCCAGTTACATAGACAAGTCTTACCATCCTCCCTCAATAAGGAAGCCCCAGCTGCACTTCAGCCAGGGCGGGCTGGTTCCTTCTCCTGGCAGTGCGCGGTGTATCCAACGTTCTTCATCCAAAGAAGGACCCCAAGTCAAAGACAGTGATTCTTCCTTGATCTTCCTTATTCATTGTCCAACTTTCACATGCATATACGGTTATTTACAAGAGCATAGCTTGGGTCAGGGACACCTTAGTCTTCAAGGTGAAATATTTGCTTCCTAACACTTTCAAAAGTTCTTGCTCACAAAAATGGCTGCTTTGGGCAGCCTGTTGCAGGTGAGCCAATTCACAAGATGGGGCAGATGGGAGAGTGAGACTGTTTACTGAGGTATACAGCCTGGACCGTGTCCATCAAAATCTGCTGCCTTGAGCAACAAGTTATTGCTGTTATTAGATGCCTTTGAGGTGGTTCCGATTCCTAGTGATCCTATGCACCACAGAACAGAACTCTGCAGGTCCTGTGCCCCTCACAATTGTTCAGTTTGAACTCACTGATGCAACCATGATGTGCATCCATCTCCAAGAGGGACTTCCTTTTTTCCCTGCCCCTTCTAATTCACCGAGCAGGACGTCCCTGTCTAGGAACTGGTTTCTCTGAATCACATGCCCAACTGCTAGAGACAGAGCCTTGCCAGCCAAGCTTCAATGCGCATTCTTCTGTGCTTCTACTAAGGCAACTGTTTGGCAGTTCGGGGTATTTTCAATATTCTTTGCCACCACCCTGATTCAAATGCATCGATTCTCCTTTAGTCTTCTTTATTTAAAGTCCAGCTTTCACATGCATATGAGGTGATTGAAAATGCCATGGCTTGGACTGAGCAGGCCCACCTTAGTTCTTAAAGCGACATCTTTGCTAGCAACACTTTAAGAGATCTTCAGACATTTATCCAGTGTAAGGCATCACGCAATTTCTTGATTGCTGCTTCCTTGAACATTGATTGTGAATCCCAGCAAGATAAAATCCTTGACAACTTCAAACTTTTCTCCATTTACTATGATGTTACCTGGTGGTTCCGTCGTGAGCTTACATTGCATTGTAATCCATACTGCTTCTGTAAAGACTGTTGTGGTTATTGCTGCTGGGTGTCCAGCCCAATACACACAACGGAATGACGCACGCCTCTGTCCCTGCGGCTCTGACGATCACTGTGAGGTTCAAGTTCAGTGGTGCAGCCATCTCCTTCACAGTCTCCTTCTTTTCCACTGACCTTCCCCATCACCCAAGGAGATGTCCTTTCCAGGGACTGCACTCACCTGATGACATGTCCAAAGTCATCACTTCTAAGGGGCATTCGGGCTGCACTTCTTCCCAGATGGACTGGATTTTCTGGCAGGCCATGGTACGTTCCCCAACACCTTAGTTCATATGCGTCGCTGCTTCTTTGGACTTCCTGGTGCATTGTACGACTCTCCCCCGCATCTGTGACGAGGGGCATTATGCTGGCCCGGCTCAGGCACGCCTTGGGCTTCAGAGTGCCATCCTTCCTCGCCCATACGGGGAAGAGCTCCTGTGCAGCAGGTTGCCTGAGGCAACTCATCACGGGTTTTCTCCACTGCTGCTTCCAGGAGCACTGGCTGTGGATTTAGGCAAATGAAACCGTTGAGGACACCCATGTCTTCCCATTACCATGATGTTACCTAGTGGTCCAGCTGTGAGGACTCGGGAACTCTGTCCACTGAGCTCTTCTCCACAGGGAAGGCGGAAACCCCGGCTATTCATCAGCAAGCTTCACGTTCTGCTCCATCTCAGCAGCTAAGCTTGTGCGTTCTGCGCATTGCAAGTTGGTAACGAGCCTTCTTCCGATTCTGACACCATGTTCTTCCTCGGTGCAGCCTCTGGAATTATTTTCTCAGCATCTGGATTGTCTAGTAAGGTTAAAGGAGACAGCCCTGATGCACATCTTTCCTGATTTTAAACCCTGCAATATTTTCTTGTTCTCTTTGCATATCTGCCTTTTGATCCATGTACAGGTTCCACATGAGTACAGTGAAAAGCTTTGTAATTTCATTCTTTTCAGTGCCTGCCATAGTCAGTTATGATCCACACAGTAGAATACCTTTGCATAATCAGTAAAACTTAAGTAAATCATTTTCTGGTATTCCTTGCTTTAAGCCAAGATCCACCTGATACCAACCATGATATCCCTTATTCCACATCCTCTTATGAATCTGGACTGATTTTTTGGCAGCTCATTGTCAGTATACTACTGCAACTTTTGTTGAATGTTCTTCAGGAAGATTGGCATGTGAGATGTATGCTCCTGTGTTGTAATTTGAGCATCCTGTTGGGTGACCACAATTATGGATCGCTTACAGTCAGCTGGCCAGCAGCTCTTTTCGGATTTCTCGGCTAAGCGAGCGAGTGCTTCCAGTGCTTCGTCATCATGTTGAGACATTTCACTTGGTGTTCTGTCAATAATTGGAACCTTGCTTTTTGCTAATGCCTTCAGTGCAGCTTGGACTTCTTCCTTCAATAACATCTAGTCGTGATTATATGATATCTCTGTACATAGTGGAATGCCGGCTGTTTCTTTTTTAAAAAAATCATTTTATTGGGGGCTCTCACAGCTCTGGTAACATTCCACATATCAATTGTTTCAAGCATATTTGTACATATGTTGCCCTTATAGTTTCCTAAATATCTACTTTCTATTTGCTGTAACATTTATAGTTTACTTTCTCTTTTTTCTCTCCCTCCCTCCCACCCTCATGACCCTTGATAACGTATTAATTATTATTGCTTTCATGTCTTACACCAACAGCTGTCTCCCTTCACTCACATTTCTGTTGCTCATCCTCCTGAGGTGGGGATTATACGTCGACTGGTTCCCCCACCCTCCCCTCCTCACCTCACCTTATCCTTATTCTGGTATAAGTACTCCCAATTCTGCTCCTGAGGGGTTTTTCTGACCTGGATTCCATGTGTCCTAAGCTCTTATCTGTACCAGTGTACGTGCTCTGGACTAGCCAGAACTGAGAGGCAGGATGGGGGTCATGACAGTGGGGGGCTAAGGAAGCCTCAAAGATCCAGAGGAATTTAGTGTGTTTCACGGGTGCTATACTGCACCCTGATTGACTCTTCCCTTCCTTATGACTCTTCTGTGAGGGGATGTCCTATTGTCTACAGATGGGTTTTGGGTCACCGCTCTGGCCCTCCTCGTTCTCAACATTATGTGTGTTTGTTTGTTGTTTATATTGGGTCTTCTGGTGCCTGTTATCTGATTCTGCTGACACCTCATGATCGCACAGGCTGGTGTGCCCCATCCATGTGGGCTTATGCCTTCCCTGCTAGATGGCCGCTTGTTTAACTTCAAGCCTTTAGGACCCCAGACGTTAAAACTTTTTTTCCCTTCAATTATCACATGTGCTAGGATGGGAAGATTTATGTGCCTTTTCAAGCTTTGATTTTCCACAGATAAAACTCCAGCTCCTTCCCCACTAGCACATAGCATTCTGCTCGGCCACACTGCCTGCCCTTGAAGTGATACAGGCAAGAAATTTCACTGCTGGAACGGCTTCTCCAGAAGACCGCTGATTTTTTGCATTCTTTTTCCGTTCATCATATTTCTTCTGAATTTTCTTTGATCACTTCATTCAATATCTCTTCCTCTTCATGGGTGAGTTTAGTCCCCTTTTACTGGCCTAGGGGCAGCACAGAGTGGGACACAACCACTGGTGGTACAGTGTGTGACAGTGAGCACGATGCACTTCTTCACCAGGGTCTTGGCCCTGGGCAGCTCATGGTTGGATGCGTTGTAGACAGCATCAATGATCTTGTTTTGTGGGCACAACACTCGGAGCCCCAGGAGAAATTACCCATGCCCAGCCTCAGGGCCCTGTACTTCTTGTTGCCTCCCCTTACAGGAACTGTGTGGATGCAGCGGGGACCGATCTTAGTGTTGGCAGGGGCGCCCCAGTTTATACCTCTGCTTCTTGTGGTAGGGATATCTCTTGCCCCGGTCTTGCAGCGCTTGTGCTAGTTGTCCTGCGAGATGCCCCTGTGTCATGGCAGCAACCCTGAGAAACTCTGATGCTAAATCTTTTGACAGCTGGGCACCATCAGCTTTCTTTACCACATTTGCTCATGCACCCATTGTGTCTTCAGCGGTCATATTGGGAGGGTGAGCATCACAGAATGCCAGGTTGTTAGAACAAAATATTCTTGTGTTGATGGAGGGCAGTTCTTCAAAGTATTGTCATGCAAATATATGCACCTAAGCCAATACCTCTATTTTCCCTTTTTGATACAGTGGCTGTGCACTCCTCCCATGTTCTTTTGATGCTTCCTGCATCATTCAATATAGATTCTTTGAACAATGCTACCCAAGGCTTGAATTTTTTCTTTAATTCTTTGAGTTTGATGTATTCTGAGCATGTCCCTCCTTTTTAGTTTACCAGGCCTTTGCATATTTCATTAAAGGTAAAATATATTCCACTATTTAAAGAGATATCATTTAATCAAGAATAGATGTTATTAAAGGCAGAAATCAAAGCTGCACTGAAGGCATTAGAAAAAAGCTGTTTTAAACCAAGATATTTCTGATGCTAAACTGGTATCCCTTATTCCACATTCCTTTTTAAGTCAGGCTTGAATTTCTGGAAGTTGCCTGTCCACAGTAAAAAACATTTAAAAATTATCTTCAGCAAAATGTTATTTGTATGTTGTTTCATGATTTTTGTAATCTGTTGGATCAGATTTCTTTGGAATGAGCACAGATATGAATCTCCTCTAGTCAGCTGGAAGTACCTATTTTCCAAATTTTTGGCATTGATGACTTAGAGATTCTAGCACTGAGTATTTGCTGAAGCATTTCAGTTGGTATTCTAACCATTGCTGGGAGCTTGGTTTCTGCCAATGCTTTCAGCGCAGCTTAGACTTCTTCCTTCAATACCTTTGGCTTTTCATCAAAGGCTACCTCCTGAAATAATTAGAAATAGGCTAGCGTTTTTGGTACAGTAATTAGGTGCATTCCTTCCATATATTTTTATTGCTTCCTGTGGAGTTTAACATTTTCCCCCATAAGATCCTTCCATATTTCAATTCAAGGCTTGGCATTTTTTTCTTTATTACCTTTTGCTTGAAAAATTCTGAGTGTGCTGTTCTTTTTTTTTAACTCTAGCTCTCTTCACATTTTGTTACAACACTTTACTTTCCTCGTAGAACTTTCCCTAGAAACCATATTTTCAGCTCTTTTACTCACCATTTCTTCAATTCGCCTCATTAAAAAATGTTTTATTGTAATTGGAGTGAAACTTTTGAAAATGGGTTTTTCCTTCAATAGTCCATGTGCATTTTTGATTCCCGACATTGATTGCAATCCTCACAATTTAACAGCATTTCCCTCTTTCTCCTTGTCTTCACTGTTTCTTTGTGTCCTTGTTTCTTGTCCCTTCCTTCCTTCTGAACTTGACACCTTCCCTTTGGACCTAGTCTGGCCAATTGTGTTAAAGAGTGGGCATTCCTTCCCTGTGTGGTTGTTCACCTTCTCGATTCACCTGTTGGTTGGCTGAAAGTTTAGCTACCAGGGTTTCAGGTTTGAAGGGTGTCTAAGGGCCAAATATTCTAGGGTTTCACCTTGTAAATTTCTATTACACTAGGAAGTCGGACTTTTAAGAAATGATTTTGAGTTTTGTTTTTACATTGTTTCTCAGTCTATTCCAGATTTTCTATTGTGTTTCCTTTTAGAGGAGTCAGTAGCGGTTGCTGACCATCATCCAGTTCTTCCGGCTGAAGATTGTGGAGTGGAATCCAATAATGCTTTGGAGTAATTGTTTGTGTCCGCCTGGATTCCTTCACTCTTGTTCACTCAGGATGAGGAGAGATTAATAGTTGCATCTTGGACAGATGTTCACAAGCTTTTAAGATCCCAGTCCCTTCAATAGAAAGTAAATGTCTAGAAAATAATGATGGCAACATCTGTACAAATATACTTGATACAATTCATGTTGTTATAAGAGTTGTAAGGGCCCCCAATAAAATGATCTTTTAATAAAAAAATACAGCTCAAACACCCCAGTCACTACTTACCACAGTAGAATTTTGTCTATGTGGACTATGCAATGCTAATTGACCTTCATGGCACCTGACCCTATGATCCTGATCTTTCAGCTGCAGTGGATCACCTTGCCAAGGTACTTGGGTATCCTAAGAAGTTTATTTATTTATTTATTTTTTCCTAAGAAGTTTTTATAATTTGATACTTTGTGTGCTCTTCTGTATTTGTGGATATATTTACAGCACAGATAAACATATGTGTAGAAATATCATTTTCAAACCTATGTGCATTCATAGGTGTAGTTCATTCACCTTTCTGTCCTTCTTCAGCTTGAGTGTCTATTGATGTATCCACTTATAAGTTGTTATTCCTATTGTTATTGCAGGATGGGGTGTGAAACAGTATTTACCTTTGTTGTTTTTAACTTTTGTGCTCCTCCCTGTGTCTACCTTTGCTTTAATTCTTTTTTTTCCCCTGAATCCTCTGCTGATCCCCACATTGTATCTTGCCTTTCCCTTCACCCAAGTCAATACATGTCTGATTTACTTAAAGTTTATTGTGCCAACCTGGCCAATATATACATGTGGGGTTAATTGAAGGGTGGAGAGATAAAAGGCTCAGCGAGTCTCACCTTTTGAGTTCTTGGGTCTCTTGCTTTGTGATGGTTGGATCAGGGTGCAGCTGCCTTAGTCAGTTCCCTGCTTCCGCTGGCAAGGCTCACTTCCTACAAGACATCCCCAAGGAGAAGCGGCATGGACCTACCCCGATGCAGCCCTTGGTGCTGGAGCAGCCATGTGGAGACCCCTGCCAACACTGAGATGTTTACACATTCACTGACTCGGCTTTCCTCCTGCAGTTGGCATCATTGCATCTGTTTAGTGAGATGGAGGAGAACTTTGTGGATTGGTGTTGGACATATGGGTTAACGTTGGACTTGTGGGTTTGGGTAGCACTGGGTTGAGATGTTTTCTTGATGTGCTGCACTTATCCTTTATATAAAACTCTCTCTTATACTTACATGAGTTTCTGTGGATTTGTTTCTCTAAAGTACCCAGACTAACACAATGTCTATCTTCTGTTTAGTGATATATTCTCCCTTACTTTTCCATCCATAGTAACCTTCAAAGAATTTTTCTATGTTTAAAATTATTCTTGATTTTTTTATAATAGAAGTCTCAGCTGGTATTTGTCTTTCTATAATTGATTCATTTTACTAAGAAGAATATCCTCTAATTTTATCTATATTATGGGGTATTTCAAAACTGCATGGTTATTATTTAACACTGTATGGTATTCCACGATGTGTATGTAGCATACATTTTCATCTATTGATCCACTGATGTGAACTTAGGTTGTTAACTTTCATCTTTTTGTATTGTGAATAATATAATGACAAACATGGATTCACATGTATCTATTCATGTTTTGACTTATTTTCTTGAACTATATACCAATATGTGGGATTGCAGATTCCCTGGGGGTGTAATGGATTAGGATTTGGACTGCTAACTGAAAAGCCTGTCATTGAAACCCAACAGGTGCTCTATTGGAGAAAGAGGAGTCAGTCTGCTCCTGTAATGATTGATAGTCTCAAAAACTGTATGGAACAGATTTATTCTGTACTATTGGGTCTCCATGAGTCAGAATGGATTTGAGAAATAGATCTAGTGGGATCACTAGATCATATGCTATTTGTATTTCAAATTTTTTTAAGGCAGTGCTATACCATTTTACAATCCCCCCAGTGACATTGGAAGAAGTATAGCCAGAATGATCCTGATAACTGGAAGCAGTAAAGCTTTGGTTCATGTCCTTTGGGTATGTTATCAAGTTGGACCAATTCTCAGAGAAAGATAACGTGCTTATTAAGGTATAGGTCAGTGAAAAAGAAGACCTTCAGCAAGATGGATTCGACACAGTGACTGGAACAACGGACTCAAATATAGAAACAATTGTGAGGGTGGTGCAGGACCAGGCAGTGCTTTGTCCTGTTGACCATAGGGCTGACATCAATTGGAATAAACTCATCACAATTACTAACAACAAAGCAAGCAGTGTATGAAGATTTTAATTTCTCTACATCATCACCAACATTTGTTGTTTTCTCTTTTGTGTGTTTACTATTTTTTGTTTGTTTCAACTTCACTATTAACATTAGAGGGAGAGGATATCTCATCTTCAGGTGTTTGTTGGCTACTTGACTGAACATCTTCTTTGGTGAAGTATCTAATCATGCCCGGTTCTTTTCTATAGTTGTGATGTTCTTTATCTGCTATACATTTTAGAGAGTAGTGCCTTGTCTGAATGTGTCAATCCCCCACCCCAAAGTCTGTGTTTTTAATGAACATTATATTGTGAAGCAGGTATGCATTCCCCTCCCTTCTTGTTGTATATTATTGTCCCCTTCACTCAATTTAACACCCAACTCCTCTCTCGTATGTGATTTGCCCCTCTCACTCTTGGTAGCTATCAAAGTCTGTTTATTTTAGCGTGAAAACATTTTCATTGATGATTTTTGTAACAATGGTTGCATGAAATATTTGTTCTTTCAGATTAACTAATATCTATCAGAAAAATGTACTTCAGATTTATTCTTGTCATGAAATATCATCATGCTTTTTTATTAAATCATTTTATTGGGGCTCTTACAGCTCTTATCACATTCATGCATACATCCATTGTTGTGTTCGTCCAGGTAGACTAGAGAAACAAATCCAGGGAGACTCATATGTGTATAAGAAAGAGCTTTATATACAAGAGAAATTGAAAATTGAGAAAACACCCCAGTCCATCTAAATCAAGTCCATAAGTCTGATATTGGACCACAGGTCTGATACCAATCTACAAATTCCTCTGCAGACTCACACAACACATGTAATGACACTGAATGTAGGAAGATCACAGGCCATTGGGTGGAAAGTCTTGTAGATCCAGGGGCAGTGGAAGCATCTCAGCACTGGCAGGGGCCTACATCTGTCTCCTCCAGTTCCAGAGCTCTAGTGTAGCTCAATGTGTCTTGTCAGCAAGCATGCCTCACAGGGAGTCAGAATGTGTCCTGCCTCCAGTAAGTTTTTACCTCCTTAGTGCCTCCAAATGAGGTCATCAAGCTGATACCCAATTTACTGGCTAAATTCCACCCCTTCACTCTTAAGTCTCAAATTGACAATAGATTATGTAACTACCACAATTGTGTCAAGCACATTTATACATATGTTGCCATTATCATTTTCAAAACATTTTCTTTCTACTTGAGCCCATGGTATCAGTTCATTCCCACTCACCCCCAACTCCCCTGCTCCACCATTCCCCCCCTCATGAATCCTTGATAATTTATAAATTATTATTTTGTTCATGTCTCACACCGACCACTGTCTCCCTTCATCCACTTTTCTGTTCTTCATTCTCCTGGGAAGGGGTTATATGTAGATCATTGTGATCGGTTCCCTCTCTCTCCCTCCACCTTCCCCTTATACTCCTGGCATCATGAATCTCACTGTTGGTCCTGAGGGGTTTATCTGTCCTGGATTCCCGGTGTTTCCAGCTCTTATCTGTACCTGTGCACATGGTCTGGTCTAGCTGGATTTGTAAGGTAGAATTGGATCATGATAGTGACAGGTAGGAAGCATTAAAGAACTAGAGGAATATTGTATGTTTCATTGGTGTTATACTGCACCCTGACTGGCTCGTCTCTTCTTTGTGACCCTTCTATGAGGGAAAGTCCAATTGTCTATGGATGGGTTTTTGGTCTCCACCCTGCACTCCCCTTCATTCACATCAATATGATTTTTTGCTCTGGGTCGTTGATGCTTGATACCTGATCCCATTGACACCCATGATAACACTGGCTGGTGTGCTTCTTCATGTGGGTTTCATTGATTCTCAGCTTGCTGGTCCCTTGTTCATCATAAAGCCTTGAAATAGTTAACGTTTATTGTGCCAACCTGGCCGATAAACATATGTGGGACTAATTGAAAAGTGGATTGATAAATGGTTTGCTTAGCTTTGCCTTTCTAGTTCTTGGGTCTCTTGCTCTCTGATGATTGAACCAGGGTGCAGCTGCCTTAGCCAGTTCCCTGCTTCAGCTAGCAGGGCTCACTTCCTGTGAGACATCTCTGAGGAGAAGCCACATGGACTTACCCTGATGCAGTCCTGGGTGCTGGAGAAACCAGGTGGAGACCCCTACCAGCGCTGAGATGCTTACACCACCACTGGATTCAAAGACTTTTACCTATTGGCATGTGATCCTTCTGCATTCAGCATCATTATGTGTGGTTTGTGAGTTTGAGGGGGACTTTGTAGATCAGTGTCAGACATAGAGGCTAAGTCGGATTTATGGGCTTGAACTGGACTAGGTTGGGATGCTTTCTGATTGAACAATTACCCTATATATAAAACTCTAGCTTATAGTTATATGAGTTTCTGTGGATTTGTTTCTCTAGTCTACCCAGACTAACACTAGGCTTTAAGACTCCTGATGCTATATATTTTGATAGCCGGGCACCGTCAGCTTTCTTCACCACATTTGCTTATGGGCCCATTTTGTCTTCATTGAATATATCAGGGAAGGTGAGCATCATAAAATGCTGGGTTATTAGAACAAAGTGTTTTTGTCTTGAGGGAGTACTTGAGTAGAGACCAATGTCCATCTGCTGCCTTAATATTTAACATATAAATATATGTAAATATATATATTTCCCTATCATTATATAAAAATATATTTACATATGTAGATGCCTGTATTTAGACCTCTATAAATGTCCTTTGCCTCCTAGTTCATTCCTCTATTTCCTTTTATTTTCCTCTTGTCCCATTATCATGTTCAGCCTTCATTTGGGTTTCGATCACTTCTCTTGAACACATTGCCCTTGATTACACACCACCAGGCATCCTATACCCTTCTCACCATCTATTTTAGATCACTGTTTTTGTTCCCTTTTCCCTGGGTTTGTTGGCATCCGTGTTCCCTTCACCCACTCTCCCCCTCTCATATATCCCCTCGAACCATTGGTTCCATTGTTTTCTCCTCCACTGGATTGTTTATCCTGCCTATATTATCTGGATAGAAATCCAGAAATAATAATAAGCACCAAAAGAAAATAAGACAAAGAAAAACAAAATAACAAAAGAAAACAAACAACCCCGCCCCTCCCAAACAACATGTTCTTAAATGTTGTGTAGTATTCCAAAAAAAACAAACAAATCTGTTTTGTGAGAAGTAAAGCCAGCATGCCCCTTTGAGGCAAGGATGGTGAGACTTGATCTCACATAATTTGGACATATCATCAGAAGATATTCCCTGAAGAAGGATATCATGCTTGTGAAGTACAGGGACGGCAAAAGAGAGGAAGTCCCTTGACAAGATGGACTGACGCAGTGGCTGCAGCAACGGGCTCCTGCACAAGAACAATGGTGAGGGTGGCGCAGGCCTGGGCAGTGTTTTGATCTGCTGTACACAGGGCTTCTACGAGTTGCAACAGACTCAATGGCACCTAAGACAACAATAACAACAACAGGGTCCTAGTAAGTGTCTATGCCAAAATTTATTCATTAATTTTCCACTGAGGGGCATTTAGGTTGTTTTCATGTTCTTGCTGCTGTGTATAGTGCTGAGATGAACATGGCTGCACATGTATGTGTTCATGCTATGGTTCTTATTTGTTTAGGGTAAATACCAGCAAAGGGATTGCTGGGTCATATATTATTACTCTTATTTCTTTGACTTCAGTTGCGATATTGATGTCAAAGTTATCATACAAGGACAAATGTGGAAAAATCCTATTAATTTACAAACACTATATGCTATAAAAATTCAGAAGGTAGGGGGGCGGGAAAAAAATTCAGAAGGTGAGATCTTGGTCTATGAGCCAATTAAGAAAATATATTAAAATGCTCTTTCTCTCTTCTCATTTATGTTAGTCAAAGATCAATAAGGGTAGGAGTGGGAAGAGAATTGAATGGGGAGAAACTGGAGCCAAAGCAACTATGAGAAGGTATAAAAGACTGGGACCTGAACTAGAATTGAGGTTTTGAGAAAGGAAAGCCACAAAAGGATATGAGAGTTCATGTGGAGAAAACTTGGAATGCTCAAACCCTGGAAACAGGATCTTGTTTTCAAGGTGGAATCTTACTTAGTAGATATAAGAAATAGACTCTAGCACTTAGCTTCAAAAAGTACATGGATAGACAGGATTAATAGGTAGTGGAATTTTTCTGTGAACTTTTGAAGTACCATTGTCATACCTGCAATTTAAAAATTCTCTTTAAGACTCAGTTTCCTAAGTACTTCGGTAAGAATTATAAAAACTACAGATGTGCTTTATACAATTGATGTATGTATATGTATGGACTGTGATAAGAGTTGTATGAGCCCCAAATAAAACGTTTAAGACAAAAACAAACAAAAAAAAACTACTTTACAAAAAGTGAACTAGAATTAATGTGTGAAGCACTTTGAAATCAAGGCGTGTGGTTTATGATAAATGTCAAATTTGTAGCACTGATTTATTGTTGAGGCTATAGGGAAAACATAATTAAAATCTGCTAGATTTTAACATGGAATGGTGTGGGGGCTATTTTTCAGACACACAGGACAAGGAGTCGTGATTTTGGCTAGGTGCTAATATTCTTTACTCACATTGAATTTGAAGAGATGATGGAATACCTTGACTGTTAACTTTGCCAGAATTTGAGTCTTGAAATGTGTGTGTGTGTGATAATTTCATAAGAGCAAAGTCACAAAAATAGTATATTTTAATACAAATTTGGAATCTGATTTTTGACACAAAGGGAGAAATTGAGATGTGTTCATGAGTGTGGAGCAAACTGTGACTGTTTGGCTCGGGCCAGGTCAAAGTGAAAAGGCACCCGAGGCTTGGAAGCCTCATCTCGTTGATGCACAGACATTATTTTCTCCCAAGTAACTAGGTAAAGTGATGGAATCTCTTGCACTCATTTCCTAAAATACACTAAATTTCACACAAATAATGGCAGTGCTTCTTGGCAAATCAAAGGTGTGTACAGTGGAGGAATTTACTGATGGGTGTATCCAATTCAACGAATAAGCAAAATAGTAGGACAAGAAGAATCCAACCTAAGTATTTAGCTGCATTTTCTGGGTCTAAGACACCATACTATTAGGATGCATTGTGTCTTTACCTTGAATGTCAACAGAATGCTACCAGTTGTCATTCCATTGTCTAAAGCCGCAGGAACAAAATATGATGATCTGGTTAAAATAGCCACTCCGTGATGCTCCTGTGAGCACTCCTTCTTTTCTTTACTTAAAAGAGGCTTCTACTTCTGCCTGTCAAATTATAATTATTTCTTAAGCTTAAAATAATATATTAAAATTTAAAATAGAATTAGCATCATAATGCCCGAGGTGTACGTAATTTTGCTGATGATAACATGCTAATAAAGGAGAGAAAGGTTAATTTTAATGGTTGCAATCATTTTTCCAATCACCCAAATTTATTTTTACACTCTAATATTCTAGAGCAGGGGTTGGCCAACTATTTCTATAAAGGACCAAATCGTAAATAATTCAGGCTTTGCATGCCAGGAGACAGAATTTAGTACAAAATGTAGATACTTATATAAAAGGGAAGTAACAGATTTCCACCCATTTTTGTTGATGAAATTTAATAATAATTGGATAATGCCATTAATTAACATAATAATTGAGTTCTGTTTTTAAAATTCAGATCTATTCATGAAAACTCCAAGGAACCAAATGATTAAGGTCTTTGCGGCTCATGGAAATGCTGCGGATTCAAATCACCCAGTGGCTCTGTTGTCAAAAGACCTGGCAGTCTGCTCCTGCTGAGATTACCGCCCGGAAGACACTGTCATCCATCCTACTTTGTCACATGGGGCCCCTATCAGTCCAACCAGACTCAACAACACGAACAACGTTAGTGAGAAATTGGAATTCTTCTAGAGGAGATAAGCATTTTATTCACGTGGCATTCAAAGTGAACCTTCTCTGCATCCTTGGGGGGCATACTTAAACCAACTGTGTTGGAGACTCGCACACAGAGGGCACACCTGGAAAGAAAGTTCGGAAGACGTACTTTGGACAAGTCAGTGCCTTGAAAACGCGTCTGAGTGGGAATCAACTCTACAGCAACTGAAAAGAATGTGCCTGTGGTTTCACTCTGATACAACTCTGTCTTCTCCGACACACACCGATCTTCCTATCTGGGCACGCTGTGGAACATGCTGTCTCCATCTCTCTTTGGCAATGTCTCCCTATTTTCATAGTTTTGGGTAACTTTTCACGTGAGAAACAGTAAGAGCCACGGCTCTAGGGTAAGACTCTTTGAGTGTGAGTTTCTAGTGAACTGGAATTCATTAGTATATGATTAGATACTTCGTATCCTCATCTGTAAAATGAATAGTAGCACCTATCTCACAGGGTTGTTAAAATTAAATAAGTCAATATATGCACATATTGAGAACAATACAGGGTCACATTACAAAGTACTTGTTATAAATATTATCTTTTAATAAAAAGTACAAATGTGAAGCAATTCTCAGCTTGTGGACAGTACTAAAGCAAACAGTGGGTTGGATTTGGGGGATGGTAAAGCATTCTCTTTCTCTTAAATGATTATTAGTTTTATATTATGATTAAATGTAAGATATGAAACCTTTAAAAGTGGTCAAAACATCCCCACTCATTTTGTAGCTCAAGAAAATTAGATTTAGTCATGAATAATTTGACCTTGCCCACATAGCCCATTATTGAAAGACCCTTGTTAAAAATTAGCTTATGAGATTTTCCTCACTCTCCAGTCACAAAACATAACATGAGTTGAGGATAGCATGGTGGGAGTTGACCTGAGTTGGGATTGGCAAATTCAGACATTAAGTCTTGCTCAACTCTCAAAAGGAGGCTCAGTGTGCTGGTCTCCTGCCTGATCATCACACTTGTGACAACTTAGGAATTACTCTTTCAAACTATGAGAACACAGGGAAGAGATGGAATTAGCAATATGTAACACTTCTTATCTGGTTTAGAACTTGAACTCTGGTACTTTGGGAAATAATCTTGTTGTACCTACATAATTCTCTAATTCTCACACTGGGCCAACTGAAACCCATTGCTGTAGAGTTGAATCCAACACCTAGCAACCATATCGGACAGGACAGAACTGCCCCTGAGGGTTTTTAAGGCTGTAACATTCCAGAAGCTGACCGCAGCATCTTTCTCCCACTGAACAGCTGGTGGGTTTAAATCACCAGCTTCTAGACCGCAGCTAAGCTCTTACCAGAGCTCTATTTCCAGCCACCTGGCAGAGAAGGATAGAATCATTAGGCATGGATGGTTAATAACTTTGCATCGTATCTTCTCTTTTAATTTTTGAAATGCAATGAACTACATTGACCATGTCTCACTGACACTCCCTGGCTTTCGCTTTTTCTGACCTGACATGCAGAAACAGAGCAGAAGTGAATAAATGTTTGCCAGGCACCTGAAAGTGCCAGAAGAAAGCAATTCTGTCTGCCCAAAGCATTTAGATTATGGATTGCAGTTTCAGAATTATATTTTTAACCAAGTAATATTTCACAGGGATAACATAATCACCTAATGAAGTCCCTCGAATGTTAATTATAGGGAGGCATTGAAATGCACCAACATGATTTATTTTGTCTGAAATATCTTTTACTTTTTCATGCGATGTAATTTAGAGAGCATTGTGCCTTTTCCACAACATTCAAAGTCACTTTGCCCCTTTACAAAATTCTGTTCTGCTAGAAATATATTTAAATTCATGCATGAGGTGCAGAATTTTATGTACAAAGGTTTCTGAGCACTGCCGACTTAACGATGAGCAGGAGTAAATGTTTCTAGGAAGAGCATGGAAAATACAAAATTTGTCTGTACAGTTCTGACATTTCCCTTCTTTTTAATAAAGCACATATATGTTTTTGATAAAACATGTTTTGGAAAAAACCTTAGGTATTGCTTAGAAACACAATTTGCAATACTATTTTCAGAACGGTGTAGTTTAGTAGCCAAATCTCTTTTTCCTAACTAAAAAAAATTCAGAGGATATCCAGGACTATTTTTATAGTGTTATGATAACTAATATAAAATACTCACCAGGTACCAACCAACAGCATTCACTGAGTCTTTTTAAATAACTTCAGATATATTAACTCACTGAATCCTCAGTGTTAGCACTCTCAATTTCTTTGCTTTACAAACGAGGAAACTGGGACTTAAGGAACTAACATTGCTAATATGTGTTAATAATTGCTAATAAACTACAATCATTGTGAATTAGATTGCTTGCAAGTGGTGGGCATAAGAACCAAACCCAGTCTGGTCCAAGAAACGCTCTTGTTCCCGTGCTATATCGTTGTGTCAATTTTTAGACCTGTTCCCAAAGTTTCCCAGACTTCCTTCACTCAACAATCCTCAATTGTTAATCTTTCTGAGCATATCTCCTTGTTTCTGGCCTTTATTTCATAATCTACTTTTTAATGAGTCAACACTTAGATGGTGTTTAATAGTTTACTAAGCATTTTTACCCAATATGTATTTTTTAATTTGAGTTTAGTTTGTTCATCTGCTTATTGGGCAGATGAAGAACCTGCGGTTTGGAGAGGTAAGGTTTCTTGTTCAAGACACTTCATCTATGAGAAGATAATGTTAAGAGTGAGCCTAAGCATTTTATTTTATTTTTTACTCTGTAATAGCACCTTTGGGGCAGCAGCAGAATAGATCCTTCAATAAAGAAGAAACTTGTACTATGGGCTATTGTTGTTCAAAAGGTTTGGAGTGGAACACATGTTGTAGAAGTGTGAAATCAAAGGAAGCTGTAACTGGAAGGTCATTGTGTGACCTTGCTCTTTCACACTGTGCTCTCGGGAGCCTGGGGTTGGGGGTCTGGAAGAATAATCAACTGAGCTTTTCTGAAGATTGTACATGTTGAACTTTGACTAAATATTCTTTCAGACATGGTATTCTCCTAAAGAAAAAGTTAGAAAATGATTGTTCAAACAAACAAGCAAAAGAAAAATCAGAATGGAAAAAAAAAAATCTCCTGCTCTAGTCCCACCTTCAGCCAGGGTAATTCTGCCAAAGTCTCAGAGTTCACTGCATTGGAGAACCAGAAAACCTATAACCCATCTCTCCCAAGTCCCATCCCAGGCCTCCTTCTAGCATTCCATGAAAAATGCTGCCTTTCTGAAGTAAACAAGTCATTAGAAAGCCCATTACAGAAATGACAAACTGGGAGCCAGAAACAAAATCTTAGGGAAAAGTAGGCCAAGTGCCCTTCTGAGGGCTGAGCAGGCCACTTGAACTGCTCTGACCAGGCCACTGACCATGGCACTGACCATTTTTCATTCTGGCACCATTTGAGCTTTCTTCTATTTCATGTCCAGGTACAACTCTTTTTCAGGAACCCCACTATAAACAACCATCTACTTGGGGAAATAAATGAGATTTTTAAAAATTGGTCCTTCTTGTCCTGCTCTGGATAAAGTAGAACTTTTCCCTCCAAAATTTACCAAAGACATGGAAAATAATAAATTTTAGCATTCACACCCAGCCCTAGGTAAATGAAAAAACAAACAAATATATACCTGATAAATCTGGAAAAAATAAATTATTTATCTATTAATATTAAGATAGTGTCACAAATACTTAACTTACTAGGAAACTGTGGTGATATTGTGCATATATCAACACAATTTTCTCATGTCCAAAACAATCAAAGAGTGAATCTTTTCGCGCTCATCAAAATTTTGGCTGTAGTTTTTGACTCATTCTTAAAGAAAAAAAATATTTTACTAGAATAGATTTATTTAATAATGTATAATAATACATGGATTCTGTATAATCATTCTGAATATGAATTCTCACTGAGTTCTATCATGGTGAAGGAAATTGAATACAACAAAACTAATCCCCAAACACTTATTTATTCAAAATTTTTTTCTCTTTAAACATTTTAATTGTTTCTACTTCCAGGAGAGATAACTGGTACTTGATTTTTCCCTTTTACCACAGAAAACTCAAAAAATCCAAACCCAAATCCAATACAGTGAACCGATTCCAACTCACAGAGTTTCTGAGACTAAATCCTTATGGGAGCAGACAACCCAACACTGGACAAAATAGCGAATAACGATTTGCACATTGGATAATCTATAAAACGGTAGAGTGGCAGTGTGAATCCTAAGGGAGAAAAAGCAAGTGCGGTTATTCCTACAATCAGCCTCAATTTCTGCAGAGAGGCACGTTCCATACTGTGGCACTGGGAAAGGGAACAGATGGTGTCAGAGATCAGAGTTTAGAGAGATGGAAGAAGTCAAATTTGTGGAGCAAAATATGGAAGAGAGTTACTTAAAGTAATGTCTCCAGAAGTATATTTGGGGTTCCAACTCAGTCTTTGAATATTAAGTTGCACGCGCATATGACAAAATCCTATCCAAATAAGTGAAGAACTAAAAGAAGTCAAAACAGATCCCAGACCTCAAAAAGGGCTGGGGAATGTTGAAGCTCTGACCAGCTTAGCAGAGACATCTCTTTGAACACCTAGAACACTCAGTCGTGCATTCAGAAGGCGCTGTCCTTAACAGAAGGGTTAAAGCAGAGCCAGAGTCAAAGCTGTCCTTGATGTACCCTAGTAAAACTTAAAAACAAGCCTCCAAAGGATCGAACTGAAGCATGGAGCTGAAATGTCTATTAAACAAAGACTCGACACTCTTGAAAAAGAAGAAAACAAAATTGAGTCACAGCAAACTAATATTTCCAATGTCCGGCCTCTAATAAAAAATAATTGGTCATGAAAAGCAGAGGAATATGACTTATGAACAGCAGCCACATCAGTCAACTGAGACAGAGCTCATGGTTGGGATCCTTATGGCGTAGCTTTACTAGCCAGCAGGTCGGAAGTGAGCGAGGGAATTGAGGGTCTTGGTGGGCTGGTGGCCGATAACTTTGACGACGGCCCTAACTCTGGGTGACTCGGGTCAGAGGACGCGGTGTAGCGGGCACAGTCAGTGTCAGAGGAGAGAAGAGAATTGACAGGAGACTGATAGTGCACTTGGTGGATCCCTGATGTTTGGCGGCACAGAAGAGGAATTCAATTTTCCAATCCAGCTCTTTTTGCTCTTTTCCAAAACCACTTCAGAACACAGGGGGCAATACAAGAAATTCAAATTAAATCCATGCTATCTAATATTTCCATTAAAAAATTAAACAAGCTCACAACTCTGTTTTAAGATAAAATTTAGGAAACTAGCAATCTCTTATTTATCTCTATAGGCAAATTGCTATCACCCTAAGTTCAATGCCACAAAGAAAATACCACATATTTCAAACAATGGTTAATGATAGGGTATTAGATAATGACAAAATGGTAGAAAATGTGAAAGGACTGGGAGTTGGGAGTGCCTGCGGCGTCACTGTGGACTGAGTTTCAGGATGCATATTATACTGCAGTCCAGGCATTCACGAGCTGTCGCCGGCCTCCCCTCTCCATTACTGCCCCAGTCACTGCCTCTGGGTTCAGGTGAGGTCAATGACTAGACACTGGAAAGCTGACTCCAACTGCAGCTAGCTCTTGACATTGAAATCTCCATGACCATGATGGACAGAACCAGATTCACAGGAAGCTACTCTCCAATTCTCTTCCATGTTCCAGATCTCATGCGACTGTATATAAATGGCGCAAATTAATGAGCATTTATAACTCTAGCTACAAGACTGCCTAAGGAATTTTTCCCTTAGGAGAAAGTTCAAGAGAAAGGATAGGGTTTGATGATGGATGCCCATTGACCATAGCCTGTTGGCCATCCTTTAATCTGAGCATTTTGGTTCGTGTTTAAACTGTGGTAATTTACTGTTGCAATGGAACACACTATAAAGAAGAATGGTAATGGCAGATGATGCCCTATAAATGGAACTAGAAAGAAATCTCTCTATTAAGCTGTGTGTGTGAGCTCTGTGAGGGCAGGATTAATATCTTATTGATCTTTGTATCTTCCGGCTGGCATTGTAGCTGATGTACGGCAATGCATGAGATGAATGAATTATATTGCTCCAGCACAGCTGACCCAAACTACTCATTTATCCGTGGATGTCAGAATTTCAAGAACTCTAGTTTAAGGAGATACATTTATTTTCTACGACTTTTTCTCTAACTTTTCAACATTAAAATTTAAAACCTCTCTTTCTAACTACCCACACCTACAAGGATATGTACACACAAACATCACATTTCAAAAGTTTGTGAAGAAATGGAAGTCATATACTTATACATACTCCTATACTTGTATGCCATATGTGCATATGAATATGCCCAGCTCAGTCAACACGTATGGCTAGAAAACCACAGAAAGCTCTCTTGCCATTTCTGCCATGTTAGGTTTATCAACCCCTGAAAGCGGTGTCTCCAGCTCTCCGACCTGCCTTCAAGAATCTCCGCTCTCTCATCTCTGTCATCAAGAGACAGTTGGGACATCCTTGGAGGACTAAAGCCATGCTCCCTTTAAGTGTTTTTTGAATTTGAGTTACGGAAAATGTGTGAAGACATAAGATGAGGCTATCAGGCAACTGAGGTGAAGTTTCCAATGAAATACTCATAGGACACCCTTTGCAGGTGCATTGTCATGATGAGGAAAAAATTCCTTTGGAAAATTTTCCTGGAATTTTTCCTCATCAATGTAGTTTTCAAATTAAAAAAGTCCTTCCTAACAACTCATTGTGATCATCTTGTGTCTTTTGAGATAAAGTGTTCTTTCTATACGACCTCTTTGAAATCTCCCAAAACTGTGGCCGTAGACGTCTGAGCTGGCCTTTCTGCCTTAAATTAAATGAGCCCAGAAGAGACCCTTGGAAGACACTGTTTTTTATTGGACTCTTTTTTTCCCCCTCAGGCACCTGTAAGGAAGGGTGTGGGGCAGTGTTTGATCCTGTGATTTCACTTGGGGGACAGAGGATCAAACTTACCATCTGCCTAAACCGAGTCCTATGAAGCTCACTTACCTCTCCCCTCCAACCTTCTCTATCAATTCTAACAGCTAGCCTTCCCACAGCACTCGCTACGCTGCTGTAATACTTAATATAATGCTATACAAAACTCAGATAATACTGATGATCATAGAGTTTATCAAGGAAGTTAACAGATTATAATTCAGGATCAGAAATGCTCAGGCTGTCATTCTTCCAGTCAAAAGCACTTCTTAGCTAGGCCTGCAGCCATGCCTCGCTCTGTCCCATGGCTTCTGCCCAGCTCAGATTAGTGTTCTAAGCTCCTTTAGGGCTGGCAATAAATGCTCCATTCTTCTAAAACAGCGGTTCTCAACCTATGGGTCATGCCCCTTTAGGGATTGAATGAACCTTTCACAGGGGTTGCCTAAGACCATCAGAAAAGACATAAATATTTCACCATATATAATTACATATTGTTTTGTGATGAATCACTATGCTTTAATTATGTTCAATTTGCAACAATGAAAATACATCCTGCATATCAGATATTTACATTATGATTCATAACAGTAGCAAAATTATAGTTATGAAGTTGCAATGAAAATAATTTTATGGTTGGGTGTCACCACAGCAGGAGGAACTGTATTACAGGGTCACGGCATCACTAGGTTGAGAACCACTGCTCTGGAAGCTGCAGCCCTAGCTCTCTGAGGCAGCAAAAGGAACTCCCAGTTAATGCCTTGGGGCACCCTACTCCACAAATGAACCGCCAACCCCAAGGCAGTCAGCTTTATTTGCCCATGGCAGAGAAGCTAGCCACCTGTCCCCTGCTCTGGCTCTGGTCCTGCTGCCGCCATGCCTTTGCTACCAACTATCGTGGTGTCAGAGATCAAGGAAATCCACTCATGGAAGTGAGAGCCTTCATTCCTGCTTCTGAGATGGCTTATTTTTAACCCAGAAGGATGGCGACCTTGAGCGATCCCTGTGCTAGAGTTCCAAGTTTTCCTGATGACATTAACCCTATTCACAATCGTTCCAAACTGAGCCTTATAATCGAATCGACTCAACATTTACGCCTACCCACTCCTACCCAGACCTATGTAATAGAGAGGAAATACCCTCCATCTGCAGGATCCTCCCCAGGTGTTGGGGGGAGTTACAGATAGTTACAGATAGTAAGACTGGAAGAGCCCTGTCCAATACATCACTGCCCTGCAGCCCCTTCATGGGACAAGCCCAGAGTCTTAGTACGTATGGTGAAAAGGGAAACCGTGCCCTGCACCTGTTCTCCACTTTCAGGGATGACCCATCTGATGAGAGCAGTGACATCCCTGGTTCCACATCCTCTTTTAAATTTGGCTTGAATTTCTGGCAGCTCCTTGTTAAGGTAATGCTGCAATCATTGGTGAAATGCCCTCAGCAAAACTTTACTTGCAGCTAATGCACTCTGTGGGGTTGCTTTTCTTTGGATTGGACACAATTAGCAGATCTCTGCCAGTCTGTTCGCCAGGTTGCTGTCTTCCCCATTTCTTCGTAGAAACTAATGAGTGCTCCCAGTGTGATTGCAGTTTTTGGAAGCCTATCAGTTGAAGTTTCATTTTTCGCTAATGCCTCCGTGCAGCTTGGATTTCTTTCTTCGATGCCATCAGTTCTGGGTCATATGCTACTTCTTGAAATATTTGAATGTAACTTTCTGGTATACTGACTGTATATTCCTTCACCTTTTTTACATAGTCACTGTGTATTCCTTTATCTTTTGTTGATGTCTGTGCTTCTCATTCAGGTTACCCACAAAGTCTTTGACTATTACTACTCAAGGCCTGGAGTTTTCTTTAGTTCTTCTATTTTGGCTTTCTACTCCAAGTCTTTGTGTATTTCACTCTGTCTGCAAGGTCAGCATTTTGGAATCCCCAGCAGCTCCGAGGAAGAAAGACCGGGATTTTCTACACCTGCGGTGAGTTACAGACTTGGAAACCCACAGGGGAAGTGCAATCCTGTCTTATAGGGTCACTTTGAGTCAGCACTGACTTGATGGCTGTGAGTTTATCTCAAACAATTTTCTGTTCCTACTCATCCCGTTTCTGAGGGATAATTCCTCACGAGTTGACAGTCAATTCCATTGCCACAGTGTGCTCTTGGTCAGGAGGCTCCGCGGAAGCGTGTTCTCTCTGGGTGGCTCTGTTGTTGTTGGAATGCTCATGGCATATCTTCCAGCATCGCAGCAACATTCAAGTAATGAAGTGTGACAAACTGACAGATGAGTGGGAACTACTGTCTAATATATAGTTCATATTCAGGGTACTCATTTTGTTTAAAAAATCCAGGATCCCATTAAGGACCCCGTCTTTTGTCTCGTTGTCATCTCTCTCAGTTCTCCTTGAACACCGGCAGTTTGACCTTCATGCATTTGGATCTTCACAGTGATGGCACTCTCCTTGCATCTGCTGTTTTGGTTTTAGTCTAGGCCAGTTGTTTAGCACAATGCCCCTTGGTCTGAAATATCCTGTTTCTTCATAACTGGATCCAGGGTTAAATTTTCTTCAGGTTTCTGTAAAGAATTTTATACACGTGAGTGATGTTGTGTTCTTCACACCACAGTATGAAAGAGGCACGTCATGCCAATTTGTCCTAGCATGCTATGTTTGCTCATTTAGTTAGGATGGTAACTTTACTTTGATGTTAGCGTGATCCACTCTCCTTGTTTTGACTGTCTGTTAGTGTGTAGATACTGTACAGGCACAAGAGATTCATGTTTTTAGGTACGTCCAGGAGCATCGGGAAGGAAAGGTTTCTGGTTAGCTCTTTCCTGTAAGGATCTATTGCCTATTGATTGAACTTATTATAAACTAAGCAGATTAGGATACTTCGCAAAGCAGTAAACATTACAAGGTCTGAGCGTAAACGTTCTGAGTAATGCCAGAAAAAATCATCACTTTAAACAAACTCTCAAGTAGAGGCTGCCTCCTGGGATCTCGTTTCTTTATTTTGGATTCTGCTGTTGGTCTGAGTCGTTCACTTGAATTGCTGCTTAGCACAGCACTTGCAGAAGCAGGCGGGCGGACTGTTCCTATCTGATTAATCCCCTCTCAGGATACTCTTCTCCAGCAATTCCGATGGCCTGCATCTAGGCCTTGGTTTGGATGACCATTTTTGCCTTTTCCGAAAATCTCTGTTGAGTGCAATACAAGTTCTCTTAAACCATAGGACCAAAGTAGAACTCGGAGAACTAGAAGCAGTTGAGGATACCAGCTCTACCTCAACAGGAAGTTTTATTTCCGAGGACCCAAATAACCCATGACAACAGAAAGCCAAACCCACGGCCCGTGAGTAGATTGCAACCCAAAGGACCCAAATGGACAGAGTAGAACCGCTTCTGAGACTTCAGTCTTTAAGGGAGCAGAAAGCCTCATTGGGTGGATGAGAACCTCTGTCCTTGTAGTTAGCAGATTCACGCAGAATCCACTCTGCCCTCCAGCTGTCCCAGGGAGGACACTCCAAGAAACAGAGTTATTTTTCAAAGCGATGTTTTTTTTTATTATTAAAAAAAACAACAACCGTATCACCTTCAAAGGACTCTCCATTACACTTAGTACATTTGTCAAATCTGTGATTCCAATCTTGGAAATATTTTTCAAACTCATCTGTTGGAATGGCTGGCAGCACCACCCTCATTTTTTTCTTCACCTCTTCTATGCTGTCAAATCGCTGTCCTTTCATGTCCCTCTGCATTCACAGAAACAAAAAGAAGTCACAAGGAGCAAGGTCAGGTAAGTAAGGTGAATGGGCCAAAATAGGCATGTTGTTTTTGCCCAAAACTGTCGCACTGAGATGGATGCATTGTGGTGGTGGCAAAACCAGTCCACCATCTGCCTCAAATCTTTCCTTTTTTGCTGCACATTGTTAAGAAATCTTTTCAGAACCTCTAAATAGAAAGCTGGATTAACAGTCTGACCTGGTGGAACAAACTTCAAATGCACTACAAGTCAACATTTTCATCTGTTCAGGAAGATGACAGATGTCCAGAATGAGGTTTGTCATTAATCAACATTTCACCTTTTCTGAAATGAGAAAAGCGCTCATACCCTTGAGTGTTTCCCACAGCACAGTCCTTGCAAGCTGTGTTCAACATCACAACTGTTTCTGTGGCACTATTCCTGAGCAGGACACAAAATTTCACAGCTACAAGCTGTTCTCTTAAATCAGCCAACACAAAAAATGAGTGAAAATGGTTTTCTGAAAAAATTCTCTGTGAGCAGAGAGTACCTTCCCAGGTAAAGCCACTGGGCACACTAACTCAGAATGAGTTGTTGGATGCTTACCTAGCAGGAAAAATGTGTTTTTGTTTTGTTTGGGGGCTTTTTTTGGGGGGGGGGCGGTTGTATTCCATTGTAATTATGCAGGTTCATAGAAACTCTAGTCAAAATTCCATGACTATGTGTAGTCAATATCAATGGTCACGAGAACTGCCTGGGAGTCTAGTAAACTGTCCAGCAATTTCTGGCTCTTCTTACTACTTATAAGTCTTAGTTTCCTCTCTTGCAAAGTGGAGATATACATTTTCTGTAATACTGATATATATTTTCTTCATGGATTGTGAAAATTAATTAATATCTTTAAAATATGAAGAGTGTTTCTATATTCACTCAGCATCAGGTGTACAGATAACAGAAGTACAAGATTTTTACTGTAAAGTTTTTCCTATTAGCTGACTGTGAGCCCATTTTGGCTGCTGCTGAGCCAGTGGGTGCTGAACAGACTCTTTCAAAGGGTTTTCAAGGATGCGACCTTTCCGACATAGAGCCCCAGGCTTATTCACTGAGGCTCTTCTGGGTGGGTTATAACCACGAAACCTTTGGCCGGAGTTGAGCACCTAATTGTGTGTGCCACTTCTGGACCCCTTTTCTTACCCCTTTGCATTTGGGGTAGATATCACAAGAATAGGGGAAGTCTCCAAACTTTGATATTAAATAATGTTTAATCTATCTATAATGTATTATTAATTGGGAATATATCTATCTATATCAATTTATAGATATCTATATATATATATCATGTCTTTCCCTACCTAGTTCAATGACATCAAGCAATATTGTACAATTGCTACCACAGTTTCTGTATGTTCTCCTTGACATCATCCCCCCTTCACCACCACCTCTCCCCACATCCCTTATTCTATTTACTGTCCCTACAGGTTCATCAATCTTGGGTTTCATATACTGAAAAACAGAAGAAAAACATATAGGACAACTTTAAGAGGGCGACCCTTAGTGATGAAACACCTCTGAAATAAACCCTAATATGAATAAACAAAAATACAGAAAATGTTTAAAACCAGATCAGATCCAGCGTGCATCAGAGGGGGGATCAACTGACAAAGTTTTAATTGTTCAAGTCACGTTTATCCCTTTGATCTTCTCTACTCAGGTCTCCAATGCACTCTGTTTAGTAAACACTTTCCTCCCATCCCTCAATTATGGATACAGGGAGGTCTCAGAGGTTCATTTCGTATGTAGTGCCCCCAGATGAATCTTCGGCTCCCACAGTCATCTACAAACCGGATTCTTAAAGTTTAGCTTCTGATACTAATCCCTCCTTCAACTTCAGATTATATGATTTATAATCCTTTGATGACTGACAATGGTGTGCTTCTTCCATGTTTGGAAACAAGTCTTTAAGACTCCAGACACTGCTTTATCTGGTTGCGGGGCACCATCTAACTTATTGACCACATTTTGCTATAGCACCCATATCTTCTGTGTTCCATTCCTGAGGGTAAGTATCAAGCAGGGTCATGATGTAAGAACTAATTGGTCTTAAATGGGTGCTATGATTTAGTGCAAGCTCCACAATCCTTTTCTAAATCTATGTTGTGTACAAATGAATTCTGTACAAATGAACAATTCAGGTTCTGTGATACGGAGTTAGCCTAAATTGGCCTAATATCCTTCTCTCAACAGGGCTTCAAGAAATCAGTACCAGGGGCTAATCAAAGACGACATTCACAGAAGATCTTTAGGCCCCAGGGGGATGATGGATAAGACTCTTGTGTTAGTCTGGGTACTTTAGAGAAACAAATCCACAGAAACTCATATGTATAAGAGAGAGTTTTATATAAAGGGTAAGTGAACATCCAGAAAACATCCCAACCCAGTGCTGCCCAAGCCCACAAGTCCAACATTAGCCCATATGTCCAACAGCAATCCACAAAGTCCTCCTCCATCTCACAAAACACACACAATGACACTGACTGAGGAGAAATGCTGAATCAGTGAATGTGTAAGCATCTCAGCGATGGCAGAGGTCTCCACATGGCTGCTCCAGTATCCAGGGCTGCACCGGGGTAGGTCCATGTGGCTTCTACTCAGGGATGTCTCACAGGAAGTGAGCCTTGCCAGCTGAAGAAGGGAACTGGCTAAGGCAGCTGAACCCTGCTTCGACCATCAGAAAGCAAGAGACCCAAGAACTATAAAGGCGAGGCTCACTGAGCCTTTTATCCCTCCACTCTTCAATTAACCCTACATGTGTTTATCGGCCAGGTTGGCACAATAAATGTTAACTATCTCAACTCTCTACAATAAATTAAGAAGAAGGTTTTGGGAGGGAGTCAAAGACAGATAAAAACAAACATACAAACAATAATATCTAATGTGAAGAAGTAGCTAGTGGCATTCAGCACTAGAAAAGCCCATGATTTGGGGGAACCAGAGTGTGACTACTTGGGCCAGAGATGGAGAAAGTAGGGCCCTCAGGTTGCGTAAGGCCGGCAAAGGCGTCAAAACCAGCTAACATCACAAGCTGCACCACAGAGCAGCAGGTCCAGCTACCACGTGAGGGATGAGTTAATTGGACCAGTATGACCCATGAATAATGTTCTAAATATCCAAATGGCCCTTGACAGGGAAAAAAAAGTTTTCACATCTCTATTTTAGGGGAAAGAGTGAGGGTTTTGGAATCCGATCCTTTTAGGTACCATCATCCCCATCTATGTGCTTGGGCCCCTTATTTAGTTATTTAAAAAATATTTTATTAGGGATTCATACAACTCTTTTCACAATTCATACATATACATTCATCAGTTGTATAAAACACATCTGTACATGCTTTGCCCTAATCATTTTCAAAGCATTTCCTCTCCACTTAAGCCCTTTGCATCAAGTCCTCTTTTTCCCCCTCCCTCCCTGCTCCCCCTCCCTCAGGAGCCCTTGATAATTTATTATTTTGTCATATCTTGCCCTATCTGGCGCCTCCCTTCACCCCCTTTTCTGTTGTCTGTCCCCCAGGGAGGAGGTCACATGTAATCGGTTCCCCCTTTCCAACCCACTCACCCTCTACTCTCCCAGTATCTCCCCTCACACCCCTGGTCCTGAAGGTATCATCTGCCCTGGATTCCCTGTGCCTCCAGCTCCTAACTGCACCAGTGTACAACCTCTGCTCTATCCAAACTTGCAAGGTAGAATTCAGATCATGGTAGTTGTGGGGGAGGAAGCATTTAGGAACTGGAGGAAAGCTGTATTCTTCATCGGTGCTACATCACACCCTGACTGACTCATCTCCTACCCTAGACCCCTCTGTGAGGGGATCTCCAGTGGCCGACAAATGGGTTTTGGGTCTCCACTCTGCACTTCCTCCTTCATTCACTATGGTAAGATTTTTTTTTGGTGATGCCTTATACCTGATCCCTTCGACACTTCGTGATCGCACAGTTGGGCCCCTTATTTAACCCAGGTTTCCTCCCCTTTGCGGAGTTCCGTGAGTCTTTTATCTCAAAGTTCAGGTGGCACAGAAGAAGGCAACTGCTGGGATTTTAAGCTTGTTCTTTACAGTGCAGTAACTCATCAGACCCAGTCACCTGACTCTTCTCGAATGATTCTGGGGTACCATTAGACAGGGTTGCCCTCCTGTCAACATTGGGAAGACAAAATGACTTTCATACCAGATTATTTTGCCTGATGACAAAGACCATTTTTGCCCTGGATAGGACCAGGTCTTTAGATCTTTATATCCTACCTGATGGCCTCTAACATTATTGTCTTCCCTTATAACCTTTCAATTGTGGAAAAAGTCTGCTAGCATATATTACTTTTACCAGAGGATAAAGATTAATTCAAGTAGTGCTTATAAGAGGCATCCAAGAGGAAAATAAGATTTGAGACTTGTTTCTCTGGTTTTCTGGGCCGTGAGCAGCTCCCCAGTGGTTCAGTGATCTGAAAACACATACATACGTGAAGGGGTTTCAAAAGATCCATGGAAAAATTCCATTATCTTTCACTTATACTTTTCCACAAGCTTTTGGAATCACACACACACACAGTACAGTCATTGCTATTCGTATATGAGAATTATTTTACAGATAAAAGTATTTGAGTAATATAATTGTTTTATGTCCATGAGATGTTATACATGATAATTAAGCCATCTCATAATAAACATCGCTATATATATTTTTGGGGGGGGGGGGGAGAAAGCTGGAGCTTTCTACTCCTGTAAAGAGTTATAGTCTTGGAAACTCACAGGTCAGTTCTACTCTGCCCTAAAGGATCTCTACAAGTTGACATTGGCTCGATGGCAATGAATTTGGTTTGAGTTTTTATTTAGACTTTTACAAATGACTCAAATATGCCACTTGAAATGCTTTAGAGAACAAAAAGAAAAGAGAGGAATACGGGATGAAGAAGTTGAGATAACTTCTAGAGTGATCAAAAGAGACTTCGTGATTGATAGGAGATATTATTTATTGAAAGCTAAGCACTTTTCCAATCGGTTTCACACACTTTACCCCCCAGTTATGGCCCCAGTAGATGACTGTATTCTCTCACCTGCTTTACAGGTGAAGAAACTGAGCACAGGGAAACTAAGCGTCCTGCTGAAGGCTGGACAGACAGTGAGTGATGGTCCGCGTGGAAGTCATCAGTCAGATTACAGAGACTGCTCCACTAACCTGCACCCTGGAAAGGGTGATATTCAAAGCACACATTAGAAAACTGC
This sequence comes from Tenrec ecaudatus, assembly GCF_050624435.1. Taxonomy (NCBI): domain Eukaryota; kingdom Metazoa; phylum Chordata; class Mammalia; order Afrosoricida; family Tenrecidae; genus Tenrec; species Tenrec ecaudatus. Next base: position 129,689,909 of record NC_134530.1, read on the forward strand.
GTAGAATTGGAATGGAAGACATTTTGCTTGAATTCCTGAGTTCAGAAGGCCGGGGTGGCAAAGCACAAGATTTTGTTTGTTTGTTTAAGCAGTTAGTAGCACTCTGTGTGAAATGAAGACTTTCTGTTAGTTGTGACTAGATTCCTGTATACAAGGAGAAACAAAACAGGAAAGAAGCTGGACTCAGACCTTCCACCATATGAAACAACTCAGCATGAATCAAAGTCCCAAATCACAGAAACAAAGCTATAAGACTCCCAGAAGAACACATGGGGGAAATGCTCTGGATTTAATACTTAACAGTGGACCGTTAGATTTATCACTAAAAGCACATCTAATAAAAACCAAGATAGATAAGCGCGGCTTCCTCAAAATTAAAAATTTTGTTCATCAAAAGACTTTAACAGTCAAGTGAACAGCACACAGACTGAGAACAAGATTGGAAACTATATCTTATAAGGATTTAATATGTAGGCTATAAAAGAATGCCTATAACTTCACCAAAATATAAGAAATGCTGCATTAAAATGGACAAATAACTTGAATAGACATTTCACCAAGAAGAAGTCAAGTGGCGGACAATGTGAAAAGATGTTCAGTGTGGATTAAAACAAAAACAATAACTAGTGATACTCAAAAAAACCCAAAACACCTGTCCACCCCACTCCCCACCCCTAAATCTTCCATCTGTTTTTTTTTCCAACTCACAGCAACAATTTATAAAGCTGTACAAATCTTTTTATTTTTTGAATTTTTATTGTGATTTAGGTGAAGGTTTGCACCTAAAGAGCTGATTATCAGTTTCACATTTAACAAATTTAGGCACATGCCATTTCAGGTTATCTACTACAATTCCTATGGCTTCTTTCTCATGCCTCCTTCTTTTCTAACCCTCTCGTTCTGTTCTTGGGTAAATGCTGCCCCTTTGTCCTTAAACTGATAATTATTCTAACAGAGGTGTGAGTTCAGCTCCAGACCTGAGGATGACTAAGGGCCCTAGCCATGGGGTAACACCCGTTCCTATGTGACCAATTAATTTGGCCGATTTTACAATTTTGAGTTCTATTCTCTCCCATTCTATCCAGGACCTTCTAATGTGATGCTTTTTCGACCAGTTGGGAATGATAGCGAGGCACGTCGCACTCTTCTGGTCTCAAGGTTAAGGAGGCTGATGATTGTGTGGTCCATTAGTCCATTGGACTAATTATTTCCTGTGCCTTTGATGTTCATCCCTCTTCTTGTCTCTGGGAGAGGAGAGTCCAGTATTTTCACCCTAGATGACTGCTCACAACCTTTTAAGACTCACTTCCTACTGACCAAAGTAGGACATCGAGCACTGTCCTTGTGGATTATGTTATACCAATTAGCCTTGGCGTCTGCTGAGATTCTGGCCCTGAGTAGTCCCCAAGCCAGGGCTTCATTCACTCAAGGTGTTTGGTTATGTTTCCAAGCTCTGCCCCATGTATACTCCACCACATCATGGATATATTTACAGCAAAGGAAAATACACATATACAAATATCTTCTGTCAAGCATAAATATACTCATGGGCACACACCTCATTCTTCCCACACCTGTTCAACTTGAGTGTCTATGCAAGCATCTACTTATCGATCACGACTTTTACAGGATTGCGTATTTGGAGGGTATAAATATTTACAGGCGTTCTCTTGCTCATGTTTCTCCTGTGGAGCAGGTGATAAGTTTGAACCCCAGTGCTTACACTGTGGCACCACCAAGACGCCTTACACTCATTGCTACAGAAGTCGGTCATAAAACCCAACCTACTTCATGTGTGCATGGACCAAGAAACACCTGTGTGAACAGAATGAGTGAATACTATGTGTTTTAGCATCAAGAAAGGTGTGCCTCAGGACTGTATTTTCTCGCCGTACCGGCTCACTCCATACGCCGAGCAAATAATCAGAGAGGTTGGATTATATGAAGAATGTGACATCAGGTCCGGAGGAAGGCTCATTAGCCACGCCCACACAGAGGCCTCATTGGCTATCATCTGATTGACAGGCTAGATTCCCTCCTTCACTCTGAATCTCAAAATGACACCAGATTATGTAAATACCACAGATTTGCATTGGGTAAATCTGCTACACAAGACCTCTGTAGTCTATTGAAATGCAAGGACATTGTTTTCAGGACTAAGGTGCCATGGTATTTTCCAAACCATGGTATTTTCAAGTTGCTCATGTGCATGTGAAAGTTGGAGACTGAAGAAGAATCAATGCATTTGGACTGTGGTGCTGCGAAGGAATATTGAAAGTACCAGGGTCTGCTAGAAGGACCAACTGATCTGTATTGGAAGAAGTCCAGATGGCAAGACTTTGTCCTATGGACTTTGGACATATTGTCAAGAGAGACCAGTTCCCAGAGAAGGACATACTGCTTGCAAAAGTGGAGCGGCAAGGAGCTCCACGAGCTGGGCTGACACAGTGGCTCTGACAATGGGTTGAGGCACTGGAATAATTGTAAGGATGAAAAAGGACTGAGCTATCTCTCTCTCTCTCTCTTTACCTATCAACTATTTATATCTATATTGTTCCTTTTAAAAGATCATTTTTTGGGGGGGCTCATAAAGCTCTTATCACAATCCATCCATCCAGCTATCCATCCATTGGGTCAAGCACATTTGTGCATATGTTGCCATCATCATTTTCAAAATATTTTCTTTCTACTTGAGTCCTTGGTATCAGGATATTTTGTTTCATTGTATAGTGGGTCACTTTGGGTCATAGACAACTCGATGGCGCCTAACCACGACAGGAAATTACATCAAAGTTGACCAGACTCATAGAGACCCTGACGGACAGAGAACTACTCCTTGGGGTTTCTGAAACAGCCCATCTCTGTTGCAGTAGCAGTTGTTGACCAACAAAACCACTGAGGCTTCCTTCATGCCCACGGGGAAGGATAAAACTTTAAGAGACAGACAATAACAAATGTTGCTGGAGATTTAGAAAATGTGGGACTTTCATTAATTGCTATAGGTTTGTAAAATGGAGCTTCTATGTTTGAAAAGAGCTTGGCATTTCTTCAAAGCTTAAACAAAGTACCACATGAGTCAGCAATTTCCCTCCTGGATGTAAACTCAAGAGAATTGAAAGCAGGAACATAAACTGATAGATGTGCAGTAATATTCAATGCAGCATAATTTTCACTATTCACCTAAATGCCCACCAACAGATGAATGGATTAAAAACTGTGGAACTCATATAAAATGAAAGATTGTTTCACAAAGAAAAATGAAGTCCTGGGATATTCTGCAGGATTGATGAGCCTTGAAAATGTTATGCCCAATGCAATAAGTCAATTGCTCAATGGCAAATATTATATGATCCCATTTATATAAAGTATAATATCAAATGAACAAGAGGGCTTCAAAAAGTTCATGGAAAATTCTACTATCTCTTTATTACATTTTCAATGAACTTTTTAACTCCAAAGTTTATTAATGATTACCAGAAGTGGAAGGGAGGGCCCAGAAGCAGTTATTGCTTAAGGGGCCCTGAGCTTTTGTTAAGCATGTAAAAAAAATGAAATGAATAGTGATATTGATTGTAGATCAAGAATATAATTAATGTCACTGAATTGAACACTAAAAATTGTTTAAACAAAGCTATGTATTAATTTTTTTTTACAAAACAACCTTATTACCTTCAAAGTACTCTCCGTTACAATTAATACATTTATCAAATCTGTGATTCCATTCTTGGAAACATTTTTCAGACTCATGTGTTTGAATGGCTGACAGCACCTCCCTTGTTTTTCCCTTCACCTATTTTATATCATCAAATAGCTGTCCTTTTATGTCCCTCTTCACTCGCAGAAAAGAAAAAGAAGTTTCATACAGTGAAGTCAGGTGAGTCAGGTGCTTGGGGCAAAAGAGGCATGCTGTTTTCTTGTTTGTTTTGCCAAAAATGGACACACTGAGATGGCTGTGTGAGCAAGTGCATTGTTGTGGTGGCAAAACCAGTCCCCCAACTGCCACAAATCAGGCCTTTTGTATTGCACACTGTTACACAACAGTCTGGTGTGGTGGAACAAACTCCAAATATACTATCCCCCCTCAAATAAGAAACACAAATGAGCATCATCCTGATCTTTGATTTCACTTGACAAGCATTTTGGGGGGTTAGGTGACAGTGGCTTGATTGATGTTTGCTTTCAATGTCCTAAGAATAGCACCATGCCTTGTCACCAGTAATGACCTTGGAAAAAAGTCTGGATCCCTTCAGAGCTGTTCTTTCAAAGCACAGCATGTCTCCACTGCACACTGTTTTTCCTGGTCAGTCGGAACCCGAGGCACAAATTTTGTAGTGACCCTTCTCATTCCCATATCTTCCATTAAAATGCACTGAACGGAGCTCCAAGATAGTCCAGATAGCTTTCCCATCCCTCTAACGGTCCATTGTTGTTCTTTGAGCACAACTGAACAAATTTTTGCAGACATTTTTATCTCTTTGGGAAGTTGATGGGTATCCAGGACAATATTTGCCATCAAGCAACAATTCATCTTTTTTAAATGAGAAAAACAGTCATACCCTTGAGTTTTCCCGATTACATTGTCCTTGTAAACTGTATTCAACATCACAACAGTTTCTGTGGCATTTTTCCCAAGCAGGAAATAAAATCTTACAGATGCACACTATTCTTTTAAATAGGCCATCCCAAAAAATGAGGTTCAAGTGAACTGCTTTTATAAAAAAATTCACTGTGACCAGAGAGAACCTTCCCAGGTGATACCACTGGGTGCACTAACTCAGAGCAAGTTGATTGATACTCAGCTAGGGGAAAAAATGCATACTACGAAAGCTACAGCCAACAGAGCTTTTTACTGTTTTGGGGAGTACCACTTGTGTGTGTTAAAAGTATTACTACTAGAGTTCCATCAGGAGTCCTGATGGAGTAGTTGTTAAGAGATGGGCTGTGATCAGTCAGGTCAATAATTCAAGACCACCAGCTGCTTCTCAAAAACCCAGAGGATAATTTTACCCTGTCCTATAGGACTGACATAGTTTGGAACAGATTTAATGACAGTGTGTTTTTCCTACTGCTCCAATTGATTTATACACTAGTTTATTTCAAGGAAGACATATTTCAACTTGTGACTGGGATCAGTGGATGACTACAGATAAATTTTCTTAAGTTTTTGTCCTAGTCTCATTATGGTGCCTTCAAAAACAAAATTCCAATCAAAGTAGTGGCTTCCATGGGGATCTTCAGGCCCAGTTAAATTTAAAGCAAAGAGGTCAGCTCAGAATATGTGTATATATACATATATAGATATATATCTGTATATAACTCATGTATATATACACATACAAGCACATGAAGGTAAGCCAAAAAATTGTTACAAAATGATAGAAATTTTTATTAAACAAAAATTTCAAGATGTGAAGGTGTTGTTTCTCAACATAGCTTCTATCTAGACATATATACTTCTGGCAATGGTGTTTTCATCACCTGAACTCTTCCCCAAAGTGTTCTGTGCTTGCTCTTTGATTTACCCACATCAGCAAAGCAATTTTGGGATCCTCCAGTGTCTTGAAGCATGTACTTTAAAAAATATTCTTTGAGTCTTGTGGATCAAAAAAAGTCTGAAAGAGTAAGATTAGGGATGGGGTTAATGGAATAAGGTTTCCCAAAGAAATTCGCAGGGTCAGCTCTTGTTACCCTTTCAGAATGAGCAATTGTAATGCACTGTAATGATGGGAAAAATTCCTTGGCTCAATTTTCCTGGGCTTTTCTTCAACAATGCAATTTTTAATTTTCTTAAGACTTAATAATAAGCTTTCACAATTGTCATGTTTCCTTTGAGAAAATACATCAAGTTTGCTTTTTGGTTATCCCTCAAAATAATCCCCACAACCTTCTGAGCAGACCTCTATGTATGTGTGTGGGTACCACTTCTTGAATTTAAGTGGAACATCACATCAGATCCCCTTGAGAAGCCATAGTTTTTATTGGACCTTCTTGGGAAAGCACCCTCACAAGACTAAGATAACTGCATTCCAGAGCTAACTTGTGTGGAGCCATCTACTGGTCTCAGAGACATATTTAAACATATTTCCCTTGAAATGAACACATGCATGCATAGACTGGCATCCTGTTAGCAACCCTTCTTGCCTTGTTGCTTGTTTAGGTGCTGTCAAGTCAGTTCTGATTCACGGTGCCTCCGTATATAGTAGATCACAACACTGCCCAGTCTGGCACTATCCTCACACTGTTCTCTGTGCGAGCCTGTCACGGCAGCCATTGCGCCAGCCCATCCCATTGAGGTGCTTGCTCTTCTCCGCTGATCCTCTGTTTCTCCAGAAACTAGCCTCTGTTTGTGACGTGCCCAGAGGATGTGAGATGAGGTCTCAAGGTCTTCACGTCTAAGGAGCCTTCTGGCTCTATTTCTTCCAAGACACAATTGTTTGTTCTTGGGGCTTACCCCCACATATATAAGAAAGGAATTCCTTTTATATATAATTCAACAAAAGAATTACTGTAAGAGTGATAAAAATAAGACTGAGGAGAAATTTAGATCCCATTTTGGATAGTTTTATATCAGGTTTAGGAGAAGGTACTTTAATTCCACAATTACTAGGATGCCACAAGACATTTGTGACATGACTTCAGAATTGGACCTAAATGAGGAACTGATCCCTAGGACTCAAGGGAAAGTAAATTTCTAGAAAAGAATGATGGAATACATGTACAAATATGCCGGACACAATTAATATATGGCTTGTAACAAGAGTTGTAGGAGCCCCCAATAAAATGGAAAAATTTTTTGGAAAAAAATAAGAATCTGACCTATTTTGTATCGATATTTTTCAAGAAGCCAAGAAAATTATGGTTCTGTCAATGTGAGGTCTATAGTTTCTCCATAAAACTTGCTGCTCATTTCACCCATGATGTCTCTCATATACTTTCTTCTACCTGAGACAGAGACATGCTAATGACCTCATTCTTGACTGTCTTCAGTCATTGCCTAACTGCATTTCTATGGAATTGGTGTCCATCAAAAGTGTTAGGTTAATGGTGTCCATCAAAAGAGACCGAGTCCAAATTCCTGTTACTCATAGATGTGATGCTGAGGTTTAGGTGTTGGGCTGCTAAACACAAGGATGATGGTTTAAGACTACCAGCTTCTCTGCAGGAGAAAGATGAGGCTGTCAGCTCCCCTAAAGATTACCAGTGTTGGAAGCCCTGTATATGGTGGTTATAAGTAGAAGGTGACTGCATGGCAGTGAGTTTGGAGTTGGTGTATGGAATTTTATGTGGAAATATGATGTTTTCAAGTGCCAAGTCAAGGTTAAACTCAATTAGGGTGAACTTTTATCCAGTGATGGGTATCTTTATAATAAGAGAGGAGATCTGAGACAAAGAGAAGATAACAGAGGGAAAGAGAATGTAGAATGAAGCAGTTCTAAGGTAGAGCATTCTTAGGATTTCCAGTAACCTCTAGAATCTAGGAAAACACCAGAAAGGATTCTTTCTTAGAAGCTTCAGAGTGTGCAGGACCCTAAAGATCATTTAGAGCAGCTAGACCCTAAATGAAGAGTGAAGGATTGATATTAAGTCACTTGGTTGGTGATACATTGTTATAGCCATTGTAGGAAATTAATACAACTACTGTCTTTTATTCTAGAACATTTTTTTCCTTGGCTCTCTTCCAGCATGTTGTTGTTAGATGCTATCAAGTTGGTTCCCACCCATAGGGACCCTAGGCACAACCAAACGAAACTCTTCCTGGCCCTGCACCATTCCCACTTGTCCCTATGTTTGAGCCCATTCTTGCAGCCACTGTGTCCATCCAGCTACTTCAAGGCCTTCCACTTCCTCATGGTACTGCTGCTTTGCTAAGCTCGATGTCTTTATCCAGGGACTGCGCTCCCCAGACCATGTGTTCAATGTGTGTAAGATAGAAGTTCTTCTATTTCTGAAGTCCCGTTTTTCTTCTTTTCTGGGTTTGGTGTGTGTGTGTTTGCGTGTGTGTGTGTGTGTGTGTGTGCGTTTATGCTCTGCAACTTTTAACAAGTTATAAGGATAGGTTGTATCTTCAGTCCATTTTTCTTTATTTTCTCTTTATACCCTTGTTTTTTATGACCTTTCCCTCCTCCACGGTAGAGGAGCTAACTCTTAAATCCACTCTTGTAAGACTGCCCAATTTTCTAGGCCTCAGAGCTGCCTGGAGAGTAATCCCATCTATTGACCATTACCCAGGAGGCAAGTGGTCTTTACATTGTTGGTAAGCCCCAGGCTGACTTACCAGGTTTCGCGGTCTTCACGCTTAGCCTTCCTCGTAGTCACAGCTTCTTGGGATGAAGCTTACTCTATTTTGCTCTTTAAACATGTTACCTTGCTCTCTCTGCCAAGTGAGTTTTTCTTTTTCTCTCTCTCCCCACAGTCTAAGTTTCCTCTTTGTCAGTGCTTCTGAATTTAGACACACAAGCCCCTTTCATTTGTCAGCCTGCATTGCAGAGCTTAGAGGTCACCGAGGTTAGGAAGTCTTTCCCAGTTGAAAGTTCTCTGGTCTTTACTCAGTGAACACATACATATCACTGCCTTTGCGCCTGCCTATGTTATATAGGAGACCTGGTGGTAGAGTGGGTTGTGTGATTGAACCTATCAGCTTCTCTGAAAGAGAAATATGAGGCTGTCTACTCCCATAAAGATTTATAGTGTTGGAAACTTTAGGAAATAAATTCTACTTTGCCCTATAGTGTTATTCTGAATCAAAATTGGCTTGATGGCAGTAGTTCTTTTATATCAACGCAAACCCAGCTTAGTGCGGTTGAGAGAGTTATCCCTAAAACCAACCTCCTCGTCATTTCAAGGCTGCCCTCTTTACAGAAGTGGACTGTCGCGGGTTTCTTCAGTGGAGCAGCTGGCGGACATTAACTGCTGTCCCCCGACAGTCACCCACTCCTGACCATTGTGCCTCCAGAGTGCCCGACCGACATTGCGTCCTCTCTTAATGTCTTGGTAGTCCGAGTGTTGCTCATCGGATGCTTCCCACACACATAGCAAGCCCTCTGCCGCTGTTGTTCGTGTGCACCATTGAGTCGGTTCTGACCCAATGCGGCCTTATGCACACCAGGACCAAACACTGCCCAGTCCTGCACCATCCTCACAATAGTTCCTACACCTGAGCTCATCGATGAAGCCACTGTGTCAGTCTGTCTCGTTGAGGATTCTGAATCCAGGAATACAAGTCCCTCGCGTTTCTCTTTTTCACTGCCCCTCTGCTTTAGCCAACATGACGTCCTTCTCCAGGGACTGGTTTCCTGACCACAGGTCTGAAGCATATAAGACTAAGTCTTGCCATCTTTGCCTCTATGGAGTGGAGCACCCTGGCCATACTTCTTCCTGGACATATCAATGGGTCCTTTTGGCAGTCTATGGTACTTCAGCATTCTAGATTCAGATTCGTGCATTTCAAGTTCTGATCACTCACACATGTTTGGAGCTGTTTCTCCTTACCTTGGGCCCCATCTCATCAGCAGGTGAGGATCCCAAGGGCGCCAGTCCCACGGGTTGTCCCTGATTGATGGCAGCGTGGTCAACTCCTCTGAGAGAGCGGCTCTTTCTGGTCGCATGGCTGGTGCCCTAATGGAGGGCTCATCCTACAGCCCCAGTCTGGACAGTCTCCGGCTCCATTGTTTAGGCCTTCAGCCTCTGACAATACTTAGAAGCTATGCATAAGATTTTCTGTGGCTTCTTCCTCTGACTTGGGCAGCTGTTTCCTTTTTTTTTGTTAGTTGTTCTTAAAGTTCCACTGAAACTTGTTCACTTTGGATGCTGCTGCTGGTAATTGAATTGCCAGCTGTGTAGCTTCCAGCATCACAACAGCACACAAGTCACCACAATACGACAAACTGGCAGAGAAGTGGCAGGAGCCCCATGCTAGAAGAATGTTTTAGGGTTTTGTGGTTCACACGAACCTATAGTACTGCTTGGAGGTTGTGTGTTTGCATCTGCCTGCGTGGTTACTCTACTACTGCTACTTCTCTTCACTCAACCATGGTGAAGGAGGTAGATCACACAGGAAATACACTTTTAAAGAACCTGCTTCTGTAGGTTAAAATATAGCTCTACAATAAATCTCCAAAGATACTTTAAATAATTTAAATAACTCTCTCCCCTGCTTCATTACCTGAAGCCCAATATATACATTCTCTCTCTCTCTCTCTCTCTCTCTCTCTCTCTCTCTCACTCTTTCTTTTTTCTTTTTCCTATGCAGCTGAGAAACAGCATGGAAGCCACTTCTGATGACCTGTGGCCATATGATGGAGAAGGAGAATTCATCTTCCCATCTTTGCAGGGTCAATTGCTACACGGCAGAGGTCCACCCTCTAGCTTTCTTTAAGTCTTATGACACCCACCCTTTCTCCCACACCACTCCACCTTACTGTCATGTTCAATCAGTCATATCATGGCAACATTGAATTCACAGATGACGCTTACAGTTAAGGAGGTTTATTAGGGAAGCTAACAGGCTACAAGTCAGAATCCGTAAACAGTAAGGATACAGTCACTGAGTTACAATAGCCATGTTTCACTCTCCAGTGCTCAGCCATCAGGCCTGCTAAAGCGAGGAGGAGGGCAGTGAGAACCTGGATGGCATGTACTGACAGGGGCCCAACAAGAATGATTGTGCTGGTAGCACAAGGCCTTGTGTTTGGTTACATTGTATGTAGGATTGCTGAGTTGGTACTGACTTGATGGCAACCAACAACAACTGTAAGATGGACACTCAGAAAACATCTCAGTTCTGTTCATTAGCCTAACAGAGACCAACACCCAACTGGGATCTTAACCGCAAGCATCGAGGCTGGAATGTATAATACACCACACAAGGAATTATGGCCGGAAGGATCATATAACTGCATCTCAGCACACAGTTCCCCAAATGCCTAAGGATACAACGATCCTCATGATTCTACAACTTACAGAAAATATTCACCCCAATCTAACGTACTTAGTACTAAAAAATAAGGAAAAATACAGTGATAACAAAATATCAGTTACTTGTCGAGAAAGTAAAGAAACTGCACGTGAGCCCCATATTCGCAGCACAGCCAGCATCTTCTGGATAAGACAAATAGCAACGAATGGGGCTGTTACGTGGCAGGAACACACATCCATGGGAAACAATTTGTCTGTTCTCTTTCTTGGCATCATGGTGCCTTTCTTGTTCAGAAAACATGATTCCCAGACTCAGACTGGCTAAGTGACTTCCTATGGGCTGATGTTTCTATGGACCCTTCCTTCATAGAGCATCAGTCATAATTTCTGGATCCTTAGCGCAGTTGGATTCTTGGTGATGCCGTTAATCATTGCATTTTGTGGCTGCTTTAACCTGGGTGGCTGACACTCACGGTCAGTTTGTATCAAGTGCAAACCATTACTCTCTAAGCTTAGAGTTTTCCCTGATGGTCCAAGCCTCTTGAAACCTCTCCATTCCCTTTAGAAACTCCATTTAATTTTGATAAAAGCCAATTTTAGGGATCTCTGCCTCTCAAGCCATCCTCCCCAATCTCTGTTTACCAAGCTAATTTGTTTGCTTATTTTGAGGATCAAGCTCACTTGCATAGGATTAATCTCTGCTATTTGGGACCTGCTCATCCATATTGCATGTTATTCTGTGCTTAATGGCCCTTGTCTTAGGACAGAGATGAAGGAAACTGGATAGAGAAGAAGCAGATGGAGCTGTTGCTTGCCTCATTTTCCTTTGTGACATCACTAATGAAGGCCCTGAACATTCTATATCTAGAGATAGAATAGGGTGATAGGATGTCATTGCCTCTCCATTCTCTCATCCCTACAGATGGAACATAGTATTGTATAAGGGAGGAACTAACATTTAGTTTAGATAGTTTAAAGTTCGGTCAGAAAAATAATTTGCTAGCGGAAATGATTAGAAGATACTTTGAAATAAGAAATTAGGCTAGAGATGGACAGGTGATCTGGGCTGGTGAGGGAGTTTTCCACCCTGCTTTAGATGGTTTTACGGTTGAAATCCTGACCACAGGGAGCTCGGTGAGAAGGTAAATCAAGGGAGAGGAAGAATGTTGGAGAGTCAAGTGAAGCAAGTAAATAAACACGTATTATATCGACTGAGCTGTCATGAAATGTGAGATTTGACACCCCCCTGCCCCCACATCATATTTATTTTGTTTTTGGTGAGGGTACTAGACAACAGTTTTGGGTCCAATACAACAATTTCTATACAAGTTGCTCACTGGTGCTGGTTCCATTCTTCATAAGATAGTCTTTACGTTCTCTTTATTGTACTTTGGGTGTTCTGCTATTGGCTTTAATTTTAATCATTATCATAACTGTTCCTATTAAACAGATATGGAAATTGTCAAGGATTTCATTTTATTTGGATCCATAATCAATATCCATGGAAGTAGATGTTAAGGAATCAAATGATATATTACAATTGGGTAAATTTGCTGGAAAAGCCCTCTTTCATGGGTTCAAAAACAAAGATGGTCTAAGGTGAGCCTGACCCCAATCAGGACATCTTACATGGTTTCAGATGCCTGGGAATGCTGCATAATGAAGAAGGAAGACCAAAAATGAATGGATGGCTTTGAATTGTGGTGCTGGCAAAGAATAATGAATATGCCCTGGACTGTCAGAAGAAAGAAGAGATCTGTCTGGGACCAAGTACAGGCTGGAATGTTCCTAAGAAGTGAGACTGGCAAAACGCTGTCTCGGCATGCCTTGACATGTCATCAGGAGAGACCTGGAGTTTCTGGAGAAGTCCATCCAACTGGGGAAAGCAGAGGGTCACTGAAAAAGAGAAAAACCTTTGATGAATTGATGGGGCAGTGACTGCAACAAAGGACTCAGACAGAGCAAGGAGGCAGAGATGGGCCTGCACTGGTCAGTGTGGTTCATAAGGTCCTGTAATTTGGAAGCAAACCGATGGCACCAAATCACCCAAGGTAGTGAAGGAGGAGACATTTTCTAAGGAAAAGGAAAGGCTGCTGAGCACTCTCTGAACCGCCTCTCTTGATCCGAACTCAGCCAGAGATGGGCTCTCAATCTCCACGTCGTACAAGAACCTACTCTCCGATTTAATTAGCTGGATAGATTTTTGCTCTCTAATTTGTCATTTGAAGTGTTTCCTATCTCACTTTGGTATTCTATTTGCATTTTACTTCTCAGAACACCACATAATATGTGTTTGCTGTGTCACATCGCATCGAATGTATATAAATAAGATGGAGCAGCTGTGAGCTTCAGGTCCAGTAATAGAAGTGGTGAAGAAATGAATGACCACCTTTGTTAAATACTTAAATCCTATAAGATTAATTTTTCACAACTGTCCATCAGTGTTTATGATAAATGCAAAATTAAAACTTGTATTGAGGTTATCAGAGGCAAGTCCACCTTATTTGCCCCCTGTGAAAGACAGGGCTTTCTACTCTCAAAACCAATCTCAGGAGCCCCCAGGAGCCACTCCACCATGTCTTGTAGGGACACTATGAGTGAGCATCGACTGCATGCCAGTGAGTTTGGGTTTTGGTTTGTGTGGACGTGGGGGATTTAAACTCAGTGCAAATGCTTACCCTCTTACAATTAGATTTGCAAAAAAAAAAAAATGCTGCTCAATAGATTTTCCTCCCCTTGATGGTATAGAAGTTTGTAACAGGAATTAAATTTGGGGACAGGGAACAAGAAAATTACTTGGAAAAAAGAGTAGGCATAACCTTTATGATGATGTGATTTTGGGGAAAAGCACTGTTTTAAATGAAGTTTTCATTCACCTGAATCCAGTCTCCTTTTGTGAGAGCACCCCAGGGATGGTAACATGTAGCTTATGTTATTTTCTTGTGTTTGTTAACTTCATGACTTTATGACATTGACATCAGTGCCAACGACCAGAGGGAAGAATCTGTTCACACTATTCTCTCTCACACTCTGGATTGATTCGTACAAATTGGGGCAGCATGTAGAAAAGGTTTCATTAATTTCAGACAGGTTATGGATTGAGGAAACGTATAGGGTGTTAATTGAAAATATCAGATTGTATGTGGTCTCCTTAATTTCCCAGGCTGCAGGCTTGCTGCGTTTTCCCCATTTGTCACATAATGCACATTCAGTGCTTTCTAAATGAACTTTGGGTTTCTGAGCAGGTGAGGCATCACATTGAGACTCGTCTTAAGTCAAAGTATTGTGAAGCTTGTGACTGTGAGAATGTGTTGTTTCTCTGGTATAGGTCTTAGCAAGATTACTTAGGCTTCAAAGATGAATATGAGTTCAGCTGAATGTGAGATATTTCTGGGGCAAAATAGCTTATGGTATGTCATAGTCGGCTTCACAAATCTCTTGGTGCACAGTTTCCTGAGGAAAGATGCCGTGATTCTCCATTTCAGAGAACTATGTCCTAAATCCCTCAACTGAAGAGTTGACAAAGATCATGCTCCTTGATCAAGTGGCTGTCATACACAGGGGGGAGAACCTGATCAATCAGATGAGGAGCGTAGGGTAACTTTAAAGATCGCCACACAGAGGGATAGGAAGGCATGTTTTAAAAAAATTACCTTTGCTTTATTTTGCTTGCCTCTGCAGCCCTCGCTCAGTGGGCATATTTTTGTATTTTCCAGGGAGTGGAAAATTGTGATAAACTTTGTGATTACTCGAACTGTAAAGCATACAGTGACCATTAACTTTCCTCATTTTCCATCTTCCGAAAGTAAATACTTGAAACAGCTACATACTCAATACAATTCGAATTGAATTGAACCCCTGGGGGCTCTGGAGCCAGGGCTCCTGAAGACCTCCCGATCGCATTCTCACTTATGACACTGTGGCCATTTCAACCAAATAAGACTCGTTAGTTCTTTGAAGCCCAAAGGAATCCTCTAATTCTATGAAATCCAGTGTCTCCGACAGGGCGGTGCAAGCCCGGAGCCCGATCCTTTCGTCTTCTGCTCAGTTAGTACGAGTCAGGCCTGACTCTTGCCTCGTGGCGCCTTCTTGCCCTCATCGGGCCCCTTCTCTGGATCCCGCATGTTCGCTGTTCCGACCGGTAGAAAGAGTCCATTTTTCTCATCTTTCAAGGACTGTCTGTTTCAGACCGAAAGCCTGCTGGAACTTCCTGTAGCGGAGAAGGAGCCACCCACGTGTCCCGGACGAGGCTCACCTTCTCAGGGATTGCTCACAGGACTGCAACGTAGGTATTTTCACAGTGAAAAAAAAAGTTATATTGTTTAATTATGAAAATGATATCTGCTTATGCCCAAACTAAACATCCACCCCCAAACTGTCGCTCAATTTAGAAAAAATAAGTAAAATGACAATTTCCCAGGGATAAATGCTGCTAACATTTTGATAAAAATCTTTTTAAAGTATCTCTAGTCACACCTGAGTTACACACAGAAGCGCACAGTTTTCATAAACGGGATTATTATTCGGTGACTTGTTTTTTCATTTTATAGTAAGTTGTGAACATCTTTCTCCATCAAAAAATGAACTCTAACTAATTACTTTGAATGGCTATGTAGTATTGGGGAGCCTGAATACCCCATAATTTAGTTAGCTGAGTAACCAGGGCGTTTCCAGTGCCCCTGGCTGTCGACGATGCTGTGTGTGTATACACGCACAGCTGTCTCTGTGAACCTCGGCGACCTTCTCCACAGAATACATGTCCTCAGAGGAATTGCTACGCCCAGCGATGCGTTTCAGGAGCGCATCCGGTCTGTGTGGCGGAGCAAAGATGAGCCGCTGTGGCTCATCCAGGTAAAGCCATTCATGTCTCTGATAAAAAGGTTCAGGTCTTTAATAGGCAAACTAGATCAATTCCCCTCTGCCACCATCGTTAGCACATGGCTTTGTTGCCCTTTGGTTGCAAAAGCCGGCCTCATCTCCCAGCATTGCATTCCCATTGAGGCAGGAAAATAGCGGGCAGAGGCGACAGAGAGGAAAGGGAAGCATTTCTGCTGATATCGAGGAGGCAGAGCTTCCAGAGATCTCATATAGATCTCTTTCTCACTGACCGGAATTCGCTAAAAATACAGCCCCTGATGGCACGAGAGACTTGTTTTTCCAGTCTGGCTATCACATCACTGAGTAAACCTTGGGAGTTCTATTTAGTAAGCCAGCGAGATATGGCAGGCAGTTAGCTGTTTCTGGGGCAAAATTTCTACACAGGAAGCATTGGAACACTCTGTAGGATCACTAGCAGTCCTGGTGGCATAGTAGGTTGTGCATTGGATTGCTGACTGAAAGGTCAGCAGTTTGAAACCATCGGTGACTCTTTGGGAGAAAGATGAGGCTTTCTATTCCCATTAAGGGTTACAGTGTCAGAAATACCACAAGCCGGTGGCTTTAGCAAATAGAAATTTATTCTTTCATTGTTTAAGGAAGCTCCATGCTCAAACTCAGGACTCTGGTTGTATAGGACAGCTTTCTTTCTCTGTTGGCTCTGGGACAAGTCCCTGTCTCTTTCTTCTTCTGTTCCTCCACTCCTCGGTGATCTTCTTGTGATATGGCCGGAGGCATCCCCAGAGAAGTGTGCAGGTTGGAAAGTCACAGGGTTATATTGCCAGAGGGTGTGACAATACAAAAATGACCATTTATGCAATTTTAGTGCCATAGATATTTCAGCAAAATTAATATTTATAAAAATCCTCCAAATATTTGCTCTTATTTTCTTTGTCTTCCTTTTGTTGATTTCCAACCTTATGGCACAGTGGTCAGAGAGAGAGGTCTGTATGATCTCAATGTGCTTGGATTTATGTAGATTTGCCTTATGCCCCAGCATGTGGTCTTGGTGAGTGTTGTTCTGCCCATACTGAGTCGGCGAGGATCTTTTGTAAGACTGGGTTTCTTCTAATGTAGTCTTTGAATTTTTCCTTGTCTGGGAAGACTTTTACTTCTCCATTGATCTTGATCGATAATTTGGCTGGGTAGAGTATTCTTGGATTTGCGTTGTTTTCCTTCAATTTTTGGAATATGTTACTCCACTCTCTCCTTTTTTTCATAGTTTCTGCTGATAGGTCGGAGCATATTCTTATTTTGGAAACTTTATACGTGATTGCTTGTTTTTCCCTAGCTGGTCTCATGATTTTCTCCTTTTCCTCAAAGTTGGAGAGTTTAACTATTATGTGCCTTGGTGACTTCTTCTTGGGGTCTCGTCGTGCTGGTGTTCTTTCAGTCTCCTGGATGGTTGCTTGGTTTTCATTCATTAGGCTGGGGAAGTTTTCCTCCAAGAATTCTCTCGCTATTGTTGCAGATGACTTCTTTGTTGTGTCTTCCTCTGGTAGGCCAATAATTCTAATGTTGTTCCGCTTCATAGCATCAGACAAAGCTCTTAGGTTTTCTTCAGCTTCTCTGATGCTCTTATTAGACTTTTGTTCACATCTATTAAAGCCTGCTGCGTTGCCCTCCAAGTCACTGGAGGAAAAACAATGGGACCGACAGTTCTGGGGGGACTTGGGATAGGGGGAGGTGGGGGAGTAAGGGAGTCATGTTAACAAACACAGGGACAAGGGAACAACATGGGACCTAAAATGGTGGTGAGCGGGGAGTGGCAGGCCTGGTATGGAATGATCAAGGGTAAGGTTACGTAAAGAAGAGGTATAGCTGTAACCCAGGTGGGGACGGAGCATGGTAGTAGGGCAGGAGGAAAGTCGAGGGAGATGGAGGAAAGAGCTAGGAGTCAAAGGGCATTTATAGAGGTCTAGACAAAGACATGTACATGCAAATATATATATATATGGATGGGGAAATAGACCTATGTGTCTATATTTATAGGTTTAGTATGAAGGTGGTGGAAGGACCTTGGGCCTCTACTCAAGCACTCCCTCAATGCATGAATACTTTCTTTTATTAAATTGGCACTCTACAATGCTCACCCTCCCGACACAACTGCTGAAGCCAAAGCGGGTAAACAAGTAACTATGGTGAAGAAAGCTGATGGTGCCTGGCTATCAAAAGAGATAGTGCTGGGGTTTTAAAGACTTGTAGATAAACAAGTGGCCATCTAGCTCAGAAGCAACAAAGCCCACATGGAAGAACACACCAGCCTGTGTGATCACGTGGTTCTGAAGGGATCAGTTATCAGGCATCAAAGAACAAAAAATCATATCACTGGGTGCACACCTCCATGATACGATCGCTGAAGACAAACAGGTGCATAAGCAAATGTGGCGAAGAAAGCTGATGGTGCCTGGCTATCAAAAGAGATAGTGTCTGGGGTCTTAAAGGCTTGAAGGTGAACAAGTGACCATCTAGCTCAGAAGCAACAAAGTCCACATGGAAGAAGCACACCAGACTGTGTGATCACGAGGTCCCAAAGGAACCAGGTATAAGGCATCATCCAAATATATACCATAGTGATTGAAGGGGGAAGTGCAGAGTGGAGACCCAAAGCCCATTTGTCGGCCACTGGTAATCCCCTCACAGAGGGGTTTAGGGTAGGAGATGAGTCAGTCAGGGTGTGATGTAGCACCGATGAAGACCACAGCTTTCCCCCAGATCCTGGATGCTTCCTCCCCCCAACTACCATGATCCGAATTCTACCTTGCAGGACTGGAGAGGGCAGAGGTTGTACACTGGTGCATATGGGAGCTGGAGGCACAGGGAATCCAGGGTGGATGATACCTTCAGGACCAAAGGTGTGAGGGGCGGTACTGTGAGAGTAGAGGGTGAGTGGGTTGGAAAGGGGGAACCAATTACAAAGATCCACATGTGACCTCCTCCCTGGGAGACAGACGGCAGAGAAGGGGGTGAAGGGAGACTCTGGATAGGGCAAGATATGACAAAATAACAATGTATAAATTATCAAGGGCTCGTGAGGGAGGGACGAGCGGGGAGGGAGGGGGAAAAAAAAGAGGACCTGATGCAAAGGGCTTAAGTGGAATGCAAATGCTTTGAAAATGATTAGGGCAAAGAATATACGGATGTGCTTTATACAATTGATGTATGTATATGTATGGATTGTGCTAAGAGTTGTATGAGCTCCTAATAAAATGTAAAAATAAAATAAAATTACTATCAATAAAAATATATATATTCCTCTTGTTAATTATTACAGAAAAAATTTTGTAAACTCAACATACATGCATCAATATACCTACAAAACTAGAACTCTATACTAGTTTATTATTTGAACATTCTAATGTGTTCTCATCAGAGAATGACATCACTATTATCCAAGTACAATGGTATTTTGAATAAGCACGTGCTGTCTTTTAGTTGTTGCTGAAGTTTTTGATAGTTGTTGATTTGTCAAATTTCTGTTTTAGTTATAATATTATATTAATTAGTGTTTGTGAAGCTATATAACTTTTTTTGGAGAATGAAATAGTCATTAAAAGTAAAGGGAAAAAATTAAAAAGCATTTTCCTGAGTTACTAATAATATTGTAACTAATAATATAATTCAATGTAGAATGATTTTCCAGGATAATATTATTAGTATTCATATAAATATATATATAAAGTCTCTATATATATATATTTAAGCATGACAACTTGTTTTCCAGTTTGTCGTCCTGTGGTGGGTTCTGTGTGGCTGTGCTGCTGGAAGCTCTGTCACTATTTCACATGCCAGCAGGGTCACCCAAAGTGAACAGGTTTCAGTGGAGCTTCCAGACTAAGTACTGGTAATGAAGAAGCTCCCCACTTGACTACCCATTTCAGAGGAATAAGCCACTGGGAATCTTATGCGTAATATGGAAAATTGTCAGATACTGAAGGCCTAAAGAATGGAAGCAGAATATTGTTGGAGAGAGCACCAGAGAATAGACCCATTGGGTTGGAGCGAACTCGAATGGAGACTAGAGAGAAGCTGAGTCATCAGAATGGAGTCTATTATGGTGGGGTGAGTTGGTAAAACCTGTGGGAGTAGAGCCTTTGGATTCTGCACTTGCTGATGGGGCATCACTCAAGGTAATAAAAAACAGCTGGAAAACTCAGTTAATTATCAGAACTTGGAATGTGATAAATATGAATCTAGACAATTGAAAGTCACCAAAAATGAATGGAATGCATGATGATCCTTATCCTAGGCATCGGTGAGTGAAATGTACTGGTATTGGCCATTTTGAATCAGAAAATCATATGACTTACTATGCCAGGGATTATACTTCCAAGGGAAATAGTGTGGCGATTATTGTCAAAAAGGACATTGCTAAAACATGAAGTACAATGTTTTCTGTGGTTGCATTATATATTAATTTTCAAGGAAATCCAATCAATGCAACTATTATTCAAAACTCTTATACATCAGCCACAAAAGCTAGTGATGAAGAAATTGAAAAAGTCTACTAGTGACTTCGGTCAGAAATTAATCAAACATGCATTTAAGATGCATTGATAATTATTGATGATTAGGATGGAAAAGTTGGAAACAAAGAAGAAAGAATAATAGTTGGAAAGTATGGTCTTGCTGATAGAAATGGAGCTGGAGATTGCATGTTTAGAATTTTGCAAAACCAACTACTTGTTCATAGCAAATGCCTGTGGGAAGCTCAAACCAGCAGGTCAAACCAGGTCAGGGACTGATTGTGGAAAAGACCATGAATGGCTTATATCTAAGTTGAGGATTTAGCTAAAGAGAATTAAATCAAGTCCTCAAGAGCCAAGATACTACCTTGAGTCTATCCCGTCTGAATTTCAAGAATATCTCAAGAAAAGATTTGAAGAATTGAGCACTAATAGCAGAAGCGCTGATATGCTATGGGAGAACATCAAGACTATTATTTGTTAGGAAAATGAAAGGTCATTAAAAAGAGAGGCAGGAAAGAAAAGATCACAGTGGATGTCAGAAGACACCCTGACTTACTCTTTGTCATAGAGTAGCTAAAGCAAATGAAAGAAAGAATGATGTCAAATTGCCGAATAGAAAATTCAAAGGACGCAAAGGCAAGGATTATAATGAAATATACACGGGCCTAGAATTAGAAAGCCTAAAGGAAAGAACATGCTCGCATATCTGAACGAGCTGAAGAACAAACTCAAGCCTCGTGTTGCAATCTTGAACGATGCTACGGACAAAATGCGGACCAATGCAGGGAGCAACACAAGAAGACGGAAATGCAGTCACGGCACCAAAAAGAACACACGCTGCCATTTCAGGAGCTAGAAGATGAGCAAGAACTAATGGTGCGGAAGGAGCAATTTCCAGCTGCACTGACACCACTAGTCACAATCTAGGCGCCAGGAATTGACAGAATCCTGAGGGACATGTTTCAACAAGCAGATGAAACACGTGAAGCCCTCGCTCATTTCCGCCAGGGGATTTGGAACACAGCTAGTTGACCAACTGACTGAAAGAGCTCCATATTTGTACCCAGTCCAAAGAAAGGTGACTCAGCAAAATACTCAAATGTAGAACAATTATCATTGATGAGGCACATGTGTAAATTTTTTCTGAAGATTATCCAACAACAGTTGCAGCAGTACTTTGATGTGGAACTTTCACAAGTTAGACCAGGATTCAGAAGAGAATTTGGAACGAGGGATATCATTGCGAGTATCAGATGAACCCTTGTTGAAAGCAGAGAATATCACAAAGATGTTTACTTGTGTTTTACTGACTATGCCAAGGCAGTGGACTGGGAGGATCAAAATAAACTATGGAAAACTTTGAGAAGAATGGAAATTCAAGAACCCTTCATTGTGCTCATGAGGAATTTGTACATGGACCAAGAGGCAGTTAGTTGTAGGAACAGAACAAGGGGAGACTGCAGATTTTAAAATCAGGAAAGGTGTGTGACTGGGTTGTATCCTCTCATCATACTTGTGTTAGGTAGTTCTAGCGTAGGGATGGGGAATGTCCATTAACATATGCCCAGAGAGCCAAGCACGGGAACAAGGAGTGGCACTGCACATGCTCAGAGGCTCAGGTTTCCCACCAATAGGCATGCGTGTGTGCTAAACCTGGATTGGCCCACCTTGGCCAGGTGAATTCAGTTCAGCCAATGGGGTTGATCAGGGGTCGTCCACCATGCCTTCCCGTGGAATCCTTGAAAAGGCAGGAGCCTAGAGTCGAGGGGAGAGAGAGAACTTTGTCTGCCTGACGCTGAGCAGTCTCTGCCAGGCTGCATGGTCGGGAGTAAACTTCTTCTAATTCTCATAAAACTCACTTGGATCACGAACCAGGCTTCGACGTGAATTCTTTCTTACGCGGAGCCAAGGACCAAGGTACAACTCTATCTCCAGAGAGGTCTAACACTTGTTCAATCTGTATGCTGAGAAAATCATTAGCGAAGTTGGATTATATATATAAAAATGTGGCATCAAAGTTAGAAGAAAGCTTATTAACAATCTGCATTATGCAGATGACACAACTTTGTTGCTGAGAGTGAGGAGGACTAGAAGCACTTGCTGATGAAGACCAATGATTGCAGTCTTCAATATGAATTTTGACTCAATGTAAAGAAAACCAAAATCTTCACTACTAGACCAATAGGTAACATCATGATAAGTGGAGAAAAGATTTACGTTGTCAAGGATTTTGTCTTGCTTGGATCCACCATCAATGCTCATGGAAGCAACAGTCAAGACACCCAAAGCGCATTGTATTAAGTAAACCACAAGACCTCTGCAGAGTATTGGAAAGCTAGGATGTTACTTTAAGGACTAAGGTGTGCCTGACTCAAGCCACAGTATTTTCCATATTTTCACTCTTATACACGTGAAAGTTGAATATTGAATAAGAAGACTGAAGAAGAATGGCTATTTTTGAATTGTGGTGCAGGAGAAGAATATTGACAGTACAATGAATTGCTAAAGGACAAGCAAATCTGTCTTGGAAGAAGTACAGCGAGAGTGCTCCATAGCGGCAGGGATGGCAAGATTTCATCTTTTTCCTTTGGACCTATTGTCAGGAGAGAACAGTCCCTGGAGAGGAACAGCACATTTGGTGAAGGAGAGGAACCATGAAAAAGAGGAAGGCCCTGAGGGAGATGGATTGACACAGGGGCTGCCACAATGGCCTCAGGGGAGTAATTGTAATTGTAAGGACAGTGCAGTGTTTTCTTCTGTTGCATGTAGGATTTCTAAGGATTAAAACCAACTTGATGGCGCCTAGCAACAACATTTAAACCATTTACAGCTATATTGTTCATTGAATAATCGTGATAATAAATGTCACTAAGAATTTTATATTGGCTTGAAAGGAGGGTCTTGGGGAGGGGATGACACCAACTCTATCATGCCACCTGGAATGGCAACTATCCCATGCAATCTCCTTGTGTAATTTAGTACTGCTAACCTCCTCTTTAGGTCTCAAAAGAGGCTGATTTAAGATAGCCTCCACTAATCCTACCATATTACTATATCAAAGACTATCCATTCCCAAATGGGATTATAACCACAGGTATACTCCAACCCATGCCATTCAGTTGATTCTGACTCATAACAACCCTATAGAATAGACTGAGATTGTAAATCTTTATGGGAGTTGAAATCCTCACCTGTGGGATACAGAAGGATTTCTCCCAAGCTGTCTCCTCCAAATATATGCCAAACTTAGCTGCTTGCGAATGACTATACACTTGGAGGTCATCAGAAGTAGGTTAAGGGTTATTCTTCCTAAGAGCTATCAGTCATGTAGAGCAAGCAGACACCACTGTTTATCCACAACAAGTAGTGTCCACTTCCTTCTGATAAGGATAGTAGTTGTCTGTTTCCTTGTAGGAGACCCCAGAGAAGTCAAACCCGCCTAAGGATGACCAAGATTAGGACCCGCCCATCTTGTCACATGTATACCCAATCCCTCCTCTTCCTATTGCATGTATTTCCCTAGACCACCCCCTCTCGTTACTGTATTACCTATAGCACAACCCCTTCCTGTGTCCTCACCTGTAATTAGGGGGCTTGCATATCCCCAGAGAAGATAAAAGCCTGGGCTAGCATTAAAGATCTCTCGCTCTCCCTCCACGTGGACCACCAAGTGGGGCTGAGGTGAGCATGCTACTATGAATCGTGTCTGACTCCATTTATTTCAATACTTCTCTTCTATCTCTCCTGTTCTCTATAACCTTACTATGATCTTTACTTATTATCACTGTACAATTGCGCCTACTGGACCCGTAATGATATGTTAGGGGCTGGCTTCCCCTAACACTCACCTTTCTCCCGAGGAGTGGCTGGTGGTTCGAACTGTTGACCTTGTGGTTAATAGCCAAACAGCTAACCCAGAAGGCCCCAGGACTCCTCTAATCACATGTATAGGGTTTGAGATTTACAAAACAAAATTTGGGGCAGAAGGGGTGCATGATAGGTAGTTTTACTGTGCCAACATGGCCAATGAACACATGTGAGATTAATTGAAGGGCGGAGAGATAAGGTGAGCCTCGCCTTTCTTGTCTCTAACTCTTTGATGATCAATCAGACCAGTGTGTAGCTGCCTTTGCTCGTTCTCTGCCTCAATTTGCAAGCTACACTACCTGTGGGACACCTAACTCATAGACTGTGTTGCTGTAGTTTGAGGTTCCTTCAAGACCTAGTTCGCCACGCTACTGGAGTATACATCGCTTGAGCTGGGGACTGTTAGACCCTGTCATCTGGCTGACTGTTGGTGACTTCCCTTGTTGTTTGCTGCCTGTGGTCGGATAGTCTGAAGTGCTCTACAGAGGACTATCCAGCAGCCCTCAAGACATGAAGGACTGTCAGTGTATTAGCTGTCTCACAGAAGTGAGTTGCACTGAACCACTTATACTGTTTTATAGATTAATTATTTATTTCTACATGCACACACACACGCATATGAAATCATTAGTGTCCTGGTTTTGTTTCTCTAGAGAACTCTGAATAGGGTGGCTCATCTCAATCTATAACACCTTCCTTCTAGTGAGGAAAATCTCTGGTTATCAGACATGAAGGCAGATCTGAGGTAAAATCAAGAAGGTATTGATAGGTAGCAAGATAGGGGGTTGTTACTCTCCATGCCTAGGAGCCCGCTACAGGAAGTTGGAAACCGATAAAGGCTAAAGGGCATCCACAAATCCAGGTCCTTGAGCCAGGAAGGCGGTACACCTGGGTGAGCCCCAAAGTAGGCCAATGGGGTCAACCAGTACTGTTGACCACACCGCCTCCAAGCTGAAAGGCCCAAAAAAGGCCGGAACTGGGAAACCACCCTCTCTTTTCCCGCTGCTCCTCTGCCTTCTACTCAGTTGTGATGTGGTCTCTCTCTCTGGTCTCAGGTCACCATGTGTGATGTGCAGTCCTGTGTTCAGTTAACTGTAAAACCTGAAGCTTCTATCCTTTATAAAAACTCACTTGGATCACAAATGAGGCTTTGATGTGAATTCCTTTCTCATGCGAAGTCAAGAATTGAAGTATGTCCCACCAGAGGAATCTAACATACTGGTGTCGTGATTCGGATAGCGAGGTAAACCACGTCAGGATATTTTCCTGGAGTGGGCCCCACATTCTGGCCTCACTGACTTTTCCAGTACTTTTCGGACTTTTACTCAGCACTGTTTAGAGGCCTGCATAGTTGGAAAGGATGCCAATCTGGACCTTTCCTGCCAAGATATAGCTGTAGAAGTTCCTGTGACCTGCCCTATGGGGCCACATGTCATGTATTGGGGGAGTCCCTTCCCCTCGTCTCAACCTTTCTATCTGCACTTCCTATTTGTATATGGGGCTGTGGGTCTGCCTTTCTGTGGTTCCAGGGGCTTGCATGTTCTCCCCAGCCTTGCTTCCTAGGATGGGATGGAAACACTGCAGCCTGCAGGGTTGAGGAATTTTGGTCCCAAAAGCCTTTTTGATTTTCAGTGGTCTGCTTTGCATTCTGGCCAGCTAGAGCCTTGCTGGCATGTGTAAACATTATTTGTCTCTGCAGGACTCTAGTTCCCGTCGCTGGCCCCCTGTGATCCTCCACTAAGCTGCATGGAGAAGCCACCATTCTCTGATCATGCCACTCTCTGCTCCCTGCCCAGATGGCACCGCCCAGTGGCCACCATAATTTTTGCTACCGGGCGGCTGAGCCCATGACCCTGGCCAAAGTGGCACCCCGCCCTCCAACAATGTGGTGGTGGTGGTGGTGGTGGGGGGGGGGGTGCTACTTACTGGGCTGCCTGTCCTGCCCTGGAGTCTAGCCCTGCCTAGTCCCAGTGGATGGATGCTTTCTTCCCTTTCCCTTTAGTCTTTTTCCCCTGGTTCTACAAACAAGCTGATTGGTCCTATTGGGTGTTTGCTTTAGCATCTGCCAGTGTGCTGGGTTTTTTTCTTTTTCTGTTGCCTAAACCTCAGCCAAAGACATATTGGAGCCAAACCCCTAAGTAACTGCTTACGTCTCCAAAGGCCTTTAGCCTGTTCCTGACACAGTTCCACTGTGACAGTATGTGTCCAGCCAAGGACTATAATTTCCCTACGATGTTTCCTGAGCCAATTGACGGGTCTCTCCTCCCCTTCACAGGTTAGGGAAGCCCCTCATGCCAGTGGTCATCTTTGAAGGCAATTGGGGTCCTCTCCAAGCAGTGGTCGCACCTTTGGCAGCCCGGTGAGTTATTTATGCTGGTCGTTCCTTCCACAGGCCCTGAACAGTCACCCAAGCTGGTGGCCAACGCTTGCAGTCTAGAAAACAGCCGGGGCCCAGTTTGCCAGCAGACCGCTTGAGGCCCTAGTTTCATGGCACCCTAGTAGTTCACACTGAAACTGCAGTCACTGACCTTGAGGCATCAGGCTTTCATGGCTTCTCTGATGATTTTATTTTCTAGATGGGAATTGGAAGATCTGTCCCCCATTATGTTCTGTCCTTACCTTCTTCCCCGACCCTGGGAACCATACACAGGTGAAACCGTGGGAGCTGTTGCACCCAGACCCCTCAGAAACAGAGCGTACAGACAGCACCCCTGAGGGCTGTTGCGGGGCTGTTTCACTGCCAGGACAGATTAAGAGCTCCACAGAAAACCCTACCTCAGATTCCCTACCGTCTTTAAGCCGGCAAATGCTTTTGCACTGTTCCTGTGCTTAAAGTGAACTAGAACCCACTCCTGTCAGTCCCAAGATTTCCTCTCTTCTAAGTTTCCCGTGACACAGAATTCTGGGAACTCCTGTATTTTCCTCCTTGGAGGCAGGAGACACTTCTCTCTCTGCTCACTCTCTTGGAGACTCTCTACTGACAACACTCACCCCTGAGAAATGCTCTACTGACAAGACACGTGGCACTACATGGATAGACCCTGTGCTCTGGGAACTGGAGAAGCCACATGGAGACCCCTGCCAGTGCTGAGATGCTTACATCGTCCCTGGATCCAGAGGCTTTCTACCCACTGGCCTGTCATTATCCTGCATTCTGCATCATTGCATGTGTTTTGTGAGTCTGAAGAGGAATTTATGGATTGTTATCAGACATGTGGGCTTATATCGGACTTATGGGCTTGGAATGGACTAGGTTGTGATGCTGTCTTAATGTACAATTACCCTTTAAATAAAGCTCTTTCTTATCCACATATGAGTGTCTATGGATGTGTTTCTCTAGTCTACCAGGACTAACAGACCTGTATTATCAATGATATTCTTAGATAACTTCCATCCTCCTCTGGGTGATTTTTCACTGGCATGGGCACAAATTTGGATCTCTTCCAGTCAGTTGGCTAGGGAACTGTCTTCTAGATTTCTTAGCATAAATGAATGAGTGCTTCAGTGCTTCATCAAGTCATTGAAACATTTCTGTTGGTTTCCAGCGGTTCCCAGAGCCCTGTTTTTGATAATACCTTCAGTGCAGCATGGGCTTCCTACTTCAGTTCAATTGGTTCTTAATCATATGCTACCTCTTGAAATGACGATCGGTTGACCATTTCTCTTTGGCTCAGTGACTCTGTATTTTTTTTCCTTCCATCTTTAAATTTTTATGCTTCCTGCATCATCCATTATTTTGCCCATGTGATCCTTCAACATTCTATTTACTTTTACTTTTGCAAATGATTATATAATCTCACTAAATTTCCAAATATTTTAGAGCATTTGTGCTAATTTACTTTTCTGCTGGCAGAATGGTAACCCATTCCATTTTTTGCCGCAACGAATCTTTGTTAATTATGATGTTTTATTTTTCATATTTTAATTTCGATAATTACCATTGAGAATAACATTTTTATATGTCTTTTCTTATGAAGTTTAAGTAACATAGTGTGTCTGCCTGTCTTCATTAGTCATTTGAACTGGTCCACCGAATTACCATACACATCACCTACTAAATGGAAGTTTTAAAAATTTTCTTAAATGACTGCATGATATTCTCCTTTGTGATTGTTTTAATCGGTGTCCTTTGTTGAACATTTAGGTTGTTTCAAGTTTTCCATCTATTATACATTGAAAATATTGTAACAACAGATATTTTTATGATTAAATTTTGATAGGTTGGTGATAATTAGGAAAAATTAGTAGAATTAACAAAACCACCTATTTAAAAGGTTTGAAAATTTTCAGCATGATATATGTATGCATTGCCAATTATAATGCTTCAACAATTTTTTATAATGTACATCATAAAATTTTTCTGAGAAGTTATTCATTTCACTGAGGTTTACAGGTATATTAATATCACTTTATTATGATAATAAAATCTTTCAATGTTTATATTAGTGCTACCTTTTTATTTCTTGTTTTTCTTTCCTTCTGCTGATTTAAAATTAGTATTGAAAATTTAAAATATCTCAACCCCCCAAACAAACTCACTGCCATTGAGGCACGTCTGGCATACAGAAACCCTGCCAATGGTTCCTAAGGTTGTACATTTTCATAGGAGCAGAGACCTCATGTTTGATTTATTTCATGGGAGAGAAATTGTGTTGTTTAGGATAAATTAATTTTTTTGCTGTTTAAAGTAATTGAGTCACATTATTATTTTCGTAGAGTTGATTTCTCTTTGATTGTAACTTGCTGAGTTGAGTAAGTTTTTTTGAGTTTGGTATCAACCTTTTAGGGTTCAAAGACACCTATTTATAGCTATTTATTTTGTTGTTGTTTTACTCTAGGTTCATTTGTCATTTCTCTGACTTCTTGCATTAAAACATCAACAAATCAAGATTTAATGATTAGTTAGGGACATGAACTTTTACCTCTTGAGACCAAGCAAACAGCCTCCCATAACTTTATGTGTTTGGGTGTAAAATTCTTGTTATGATTCTAAAATACTTTAATTGAATATCATTATTTTGATTAGTTCCCTTTACTGTGCATGCATTTTAATGTCTGGGATTTTAATTAAAACGTTAACACTAATATTCCTCTTTATTGTAATTGGGAAGTTTACTTTTAAAAATTCTATATTTAAATCTTGTTGAGATTATATTTATAGGCTAGTATGCATTCAGTGTTTGGAAACAGTGTGTGGATGTTAGAAAAAAGGCACATTTAATGCTTTCTAATTAATAATAAATGTTATTGATTAACAAATACCATTCATTACAATTTGAACCATCTATGCCTTATTTTAATCCCATTTTGGCATTTTAATCCTTTGTCGATTGACAGGGCTTTGTAAATGCTTTTGAAAATGATATTTCTGAGACTTTCTCTTTAATCTTCAAACAACGATCTCTTATACTTTTCTTTAATACAAGAAGCCATCTGTCCGTCTCAGTGCTTTGTGTGGGGCTGCTTCTGCACAGTCAATGTTGGCTTCAAACGTACCAGCTGCTCCGCAGAAAGAGATCACGCTGTCCGCTCCTTTAAAGCTTTACAGCCTGGGAGTTCCCCGGACATCGTTATGAATTGAAATCGACTCTTAGCAGGAACTTCTTACGTTTGGTTGGCCTAAACTTCTCTATTGTCTCAAATCAACACTGCTGTCTCAAGTCCTTCCCTTCTCAGTTCCTTTCTTCCTTTTTCTATTATTATTATTATTTTGGTATCTGACCAATTCATCTTTGGCTATTTTTATTTTTTAAATCTTCTTTTAATTATGTCTTTGCAGTTAACAGCATACAATCTGTTTTTACTCATTGTCAAATATAATATTTTATCTTTCAGTTTCTTTTGTTTCTCTTTTTCTGTCTTTTGATTAAGTATATTTTCTGTATAATTATTTTCTTTATTAATGTGGCAATTTTAATCCTGGTTCTAAAATTATAATTCTTACTACTATTAAATAGTCAGTATTTTTGAAATAAATACATAATCTTCCTCACTTTACTGAAATTAAAAGCCAAACAGAAATGAGCTTCTTTATTATGTACTGAGGAATTTACCATAATTCTATTTCTTTTTGCCATTGTGATATTGAAGGTTAAATGTAGTGGTATTGTGTATTTATTTCTAATATCGATCCACAAAAATTATAGACCTATTTGCAGAAATTGTATTATTTGTTTAAATGTTACAAATCTCCCATTCATGATTTCTTGATTGCGATGAGCTATCTCAGTAGGCAAAAATATATTTGAGTAAATTTTTTCTAGAGAGAATTATAAGTGGGATAATTTGAGAATGTCATTCATCAACCACAAGCACACCTCTTCCCACCATCAAATTGTGTCCCTGTAGGACCAAGTGGAACTGTCCTTTTTGGGTATCCCAGGGTGTACATCTTTATGGGGCAGGACACCTCATCTTTCTTCATCAGGAGTAGCTGATGTTTGTGAATCATTGCCTTATTGTTAGCATAATGTGGACACTCCATTGTTTCTAGATGTTTATTAATGCAGAAAAATTTGAAGCTGACCTGATTTCTCTACTGACTTGTCAGTTTTGATATTTGTAAGATTTATTTTTCTGTCATATCAAAGTTAACTTTAATCACTAAGATGTATCCCATTTCATTAAGCATATCACATGATATTTTTCAGTTTATAGACTGTGGGTTTGTTCATACTTCAGGAAATAATTTCTTAGAATGTATCTTTGTTAACTATGTCTAATGATGATGATGATGACTAGCATGTGGATACTTAAAAGATCTGCATTAAATAACTTACATGTGTTACCTAATTTGAGAACATAAGCTATTATTCTCATCATTAAGGTAAGGGAACTGAAATGCAGGGATGTTAATTAGCTTCCTCACAGTTTCATATGTAGTAAATAGGCTTAAACCTCCACTACCTCCCTCCAAGTTCCATGTACAGTGACTGCAAAAGGAGCTCAGACCTAGCCACAATTGTGAGGATTGGGCCGGACCATGCGAGGTTGTGTTCTGTTGTGCATAGGATGGTGATGAGTTGGAACCAACTAGACAGTACCCAACAACAACAAAAGGTCTGGGCACTTACCCACGGATCATCTCTCTACCTTGCTTACACAGGCGCATAGAGGGGCTCTGGTGGTGCAGCGTATTAAGCTTGGACTGCTAACTGAAAGATCAGCATTTGAACCCACCAGTCACGTTTGGGAAGAAAAATGAAACGATTGGCTTCCATAAAAATTTAGAGCCTCAGAAACCCACGGGAGCATTTCTACCTTGTCCTATTGGGTTTCTGTGAATTGAAATTGACTCAAGTTAGTGGGATGGGTTTTTTGACACTGCAGGGTACAGAGCCTCTACTTTTTTCTGTATGTATAAACTTAGATTTCAGTTACTCATCATGTAGCTAATTTTATCCCCTCTTTCGAATTCTAGGAGAGCATCTTGAATTGGACTATCTCATCAAAGACTTGATTTTACACACCGTCAACTTTAGTTTTATTGCTGAGCTTTTTAAAAGTTGCAGTTACATTTCAGGACTCATTAAAAGCTTTTGTTTCATCTGGCTTCATTTTCGATGTTGCTTTGATCTTGCTGTCATTTCCATTATGCGTTTGGCACCTGTGTCTTGACGGCCGTGTTGCCTTGCCTCTTTCTGAGAACTCCAAAGAGACGTTTTTCCAAAATTGTCTTCTTATTTCTAGATGCATTTTTTCGGAGTTTGCAGTAGTTCACTTCTTTTATTGCATGCTGTTTCTGAGTCTTTACTCCCCTTTGGATGACAGGAAGCGTCTCTAAACAGGAGGAAGGCGCTTTAGCAACCCTCCTTTCCTGAATGAGGCACTGGTCCAGTGGTAGAATTCTCTCCTTCCATGAAGGAGACCTGGGCTCCCCTTCTGGCCTATCTGTGCACCTCATTCACAATCACCACTTGCTTGTCAGTAGAGGCTAACATATTCAGTAGGTTTCAGTGGAGCTTTCAGGCTAAGATAGATTGGAAGGAAAGAGTTGGCCAGCGACTGGCAAACATCAGCCATGGAAAACACCATGGCTCACAATGGTGCACAGTGCATAATGGATCATGGAGAGGGCACAGCACTGGGCAACATTTTTTTTCCATTGTTCATGGGTAGAGTTGTAGGCAGTTACGAGCATGACAACCCTGTCGACTCATTGCAGAGAACGCCTCTGAGATCTAAATAGGAAGGCCTGAGAGACATGGACTATTCTCATGTCTGGTTTTCAAAGGCATGGCCATCAGTTCATTTCTGACTCATTTTGACCCTATAGGTCATGCTAGAACTGCCCCTGTGGGTTTCTGAGACTAGACTTTAGGAGAGTAGAAAGCCTCATCTTTCTCCCTTCAAGCCCACAGGTGGTTTCCGACCACATACCTTGAGGTTAGCAGCCCAACTCATAACCCCTACACCACCAGATCTTTTGGTTTATCTACTTTCTCGCAACTACTTTATCCAGAATAACTGCTGTGTTTTTTTTTCTTTCTGTAGTTGGGCCTCTGTCTAGGCTGATGAAACAGAGGAATCTATAGCAATTCACTTTTTTAACCCCCCAAATTCTTGGCTACTCCCAGCAGCATGCACTTAAGTCTTGCTCTTCAGAGCAAACATTTTTATCAGGCACCTGTGCAATTCAAGATGCTATGCACCACTGAGTGTTTATTTCTCCCTGGGAAGGTTGGCCGCTGTCTTTGCAATCTCTGAATGTGTAAAAAGCAACTTGTGCATATAAGCAGGTGTATTGGACAGGGTTCTCTAGAGAGACAAACCAGATTGCTAGTAATTATATATAAATATATTTATAAAGATAGATATATAATTCAAGAAATAAACCGTTAAATAATATACAGATAGATAATACAAGAAATGAACAGTTATATTACAAAGCAGTGAGACACTAGCAGTCCTTCAAGTTTTGAGAGCTGCCAGTCATCAGTCCCCTTCTGTAGAGAGAGCTGGGCTATATATACCCAGGCAGCAAACAGCAAGGCAGGTCCCCAGCTGTCATCAACTGTCAGTCTCCAGCTGCAGAGATGAACATTCCAATCGTGTGGGCTTAAAGGGACCTCAACTTACAGTGACACAGTCCACAAGCTAGGCATCCCACAGGTAGTGTACCCCTTTAAACTGAGGCACAGAACAACCAAGGTGAGGCTCACCGAGCCATGTATCCCTCTGCCCTTCAGTTAATCCTACTTGTGTTTATCGGCAAGGCTGGCACAATAAACTATCGCAGCAGGGGAGAGAAGAATTATTTGGGTCATCTAGGCTTTGACAAGGTCACAGTATATTCCCTAGCTAGGGGTGAATAAGAAAGCCCAATCAAGGATTATTTTCCCCACTGAGTTTGTAGTTTTTTGTATTATTCTTGGTGGACCCATAGAATCCAAGGGGTACCCCCCAAAAAAACAAAACACCAGAGAAAACTCCACTGGGCAGAGCTTTTGTAGCACACATTTTCCCCACTAGGCAAGCATCAAGCAACTCCCTCTGAGTCCATGCATCCAGCGGCTTCACCTGGGAAGGTTCTTTCTGGTCACAGTGAATTTTTTTCTTAAAAGCAGTTTCACTTGGACCTTGGTTTTTGTGATGGCTTATTTAAGAGAACAGTGTACAGCTATGAAATTTTGTATTTCCTGCTCAGGGAAAAATACCCCAGAAATTGTTGTGATGTTGTCCACAATTTACAAGGACAGCACTATTGGAAAAACTCAAGTGTACAAGTGGTTTTCTCGTGTCAAAAAAGGTGAAATGTCATTGATGACAAACCTCGTTCTGGACATCTGTCAACTTCCCAAATGGTTGAACATGTTGACTCATAGTGCATTCGGAGTTGGTTCTGCCAGGACAGACTGTTAATCAAACTTTCTATTTAAAACAGTGGTTCTCAACCTGTGGGTCATGACATAACAGTAGCAAAATTATAGTTAAAAAGTAGCAACAAAAATAGTTTTTGTGTGCTTTCTTTTATTTGAGAATAGGCAACAGAAATGTGGGTGAAGGGAGACATCCGACAGTGTAAGATATGACAAAATAATAATTTATACATTTTCAAGGGCTTATGAGGGAGGGAGGAGTGGGAAGGGCGGGGGAAAATGAGCTGATGCCAGGGGCTTAAGTGGAAAGAAAATATTTTGAGAATAATGAGGGCAATGAATGCACAAATGTGCTTTACACAATTGATGTGTGTATGGATTGTGCGAGTTGTGTGAGCCCCTAATAAAATTATTTTTAAAATAAAATTTAAAAAGCTAGTTCTCAAAAAAAAAGAAAATAATTTTATGTTTGGGGGTCACCACAACATGTAATTCTATTAAAGGGTCGCAGCATTAGGAAGGTTAAAAACCACTGATTTAGAGGTTCTGAAAAGATAGCATAATAATGTGAGACAAAAAAGACCTTATTTGTGGCAGACAGGGGGCTGACTTTACCACCATGACAATGCATCTGCTCACAGTCATTTCAGTGAGCCAGTTTTTGGCAAAACCTAGCATGCCTCTCTTGCCCCACACACCTGGCTCACCTGACCTTGCTCTTTGTGACATCTTTTTGTTTCTGTGAATGCAGAGGGACTGGAAAGGACAGTGATTTGACAATGTAGAAGAGGGGAAGAAAAAGATGAAGGAGGTGCTGTCAGCCATCCAAACAGATGCATTTGACAAATGTTTCCAAGAATGAAATCACATATTTGACCAATTTATTAAGTGTAATGGAGAGTACTTTGAAGGTCAGAAGGTTTTTGTTGTAAAAAAATTAAATATATAGCGTTGGAAAAAATCCCGTCTTTTGGGGGTACCCTCTCATATGTTCCTTTAGGAGCTTAATTTTATCCTTCTATTGCCAATGATTGTTCCCCAGACCCATGTGACATTGAATTGAATTCTGCAAGTAGTCTGTCTTTATTTGTGTTCCTAAGAAATTAGAACCTTAAACCTATACTCTTCTTGGGGTATGACTCCCAGGGCACAGAAATGAGGCACCGGGATTCAGTGTGAGGAATAGCCCTTGTCAGAATCTGTTCTAGCGTTGGCTTCCAAGACAGGTTACTGGGCGTTCATCTGAAAAATGTATGGCGTGTGACTCTGGACCTCAAGCCCAGGGACAGATGGGGAAAGAAAGCATGCATTCACCAGTTATCATTAGTCAGCGGTTAGACCCAGGAGACATTAAAGCTCTTAAATATCTGCATTGTACATGTGTAGACACTGGATAATTCCCTATAATGTCCCCAGTCGCTGCAGGAGAGTAGGACACGGGGCACAGACCCGAGGCTAGGGGCTATCATGTACTCGTTGAGGTTGGCCAGGCCCATGTAGAAGGGACTGTAGTTTGAGAAAGATGCAGTTCAGGGCTAGAGGAGCCGGGGAGTTGTAGAGAGAAGAGACACCTTATGGCTGAATGTATCAGGCTGTTAGTAAGGGTTAAAAAAAGTGTCAGATAAAATAATCATGAAAAATGAAAACAAAACAGAAAGCCAGCAAACCTGCTGCTGTGAAGTCTATTGTGACTCATAGCGACCCTGTCGGAAAGAACACAACTGCCCCATGGATTTCCAGGCTGCGATCTTGATGAACACACATCACACATCTTTCTGCTGAGAAATAGCTCGTTCAAACTGCTGACCTTTCAGTGAGTTGCAAGGTGCTTTTAGCGCCATGCTACTAGGCGCTCCAATCTTGAATAAAGCGTAGTGAGTTTTAATTAGATTCAGCAGCATCCTCGATTCTAATAAAATTGAAATAGCTCATATTGCTTCCAGATTTAATGATGTTCTGACATTTTTCATTTCCTAATACTGTGAGCACTAAAGTCTACACACCCCTCTGCCCCTGGTTAGAGGCTATGCATCCCCAGCCCTCCTCCCGCTTTGTCTGGAGGCCTTTTCTACATTCCTGCATGAAACACCTCTGTCCTCATCAACTCCACTAAGGGTAGCGGTGTTACAGTGACTCTGTGGAAGGGCAGTTAAGTGGAACTCAAGAAGGAGGCTGGCAGGTGAGAAGTGAGGACAGGGTGAGTTCTTGGAAAGAGAGTGAAGGTCCTTGAAAGTCTGCTTCAGGTGTTGACACTAACCGGCAGCCTACTTTTTCTCAATAATAAATTAATCCCAAGTTTAAGAATACGGTTTATATCTAGAGCCCAGACCCATATAACCAAAACGATGTGTTGCTGACAATGAGTTAATAAATGCTTGCATACTACATGCTGCTTAATCATAAACATGCAGCTGTTCTTTAGGGGCTGTGATGGTGTGGTAGTGCAGTAGTGTTCTAGATTCAATTTGACTCCTCTCATTATTATGCTAAGCAGACCAGTGGGTTGGTAAGATGAAATATTGTATGTGTGTATATGTATACATGTATAAATATACCAAGAAAACAATCAATTTATTGTCATTGAGTCAATTCTGATCCATAGTGGCCCTATAGGACAGACTAGAAGTATCCCTGTGGGTTTCTGATATTGTAACTGTTTGTCGGAGTAGAAAGTCTCATCTTTATACTGGTGGTTTCAAATTGCCGACCTTGCAGTTAGCAGCCCCATGTTTGACCTTCTACCCCCCCCCGAATAAACAAAATTTCAAGAATAAAGGAAGTAGGAAAGCATAAGGGGAACAATTTTTCTTCAGCCATTATCCCATCTTCACCCATTTAGGAAAGGCTGCCTTTGAACATTTAAGTCTTGTTGAGGAAGCTGTGGAAAGTCTCTCCTCCATCTTTCCTATTAACTGAGTAAGGACGAGCCTGTGCCTCCTGAGCCTGACACTCATGGGCAACAACAGCTTTCATTGTTGCCCCTCATCAATAACCATGTTCTTTGTGTCTGACACAGCCACTGGTGCTTACGACCTGTATAATAGGCAGTATCATTGGCTTACAGTTTTCATGAAGTCTGTCTCTCAGCACTTGGGGCTCTGGATAAGGGTAAGGGGAGCTGACTTTTCGCTACTTATTTTTTTCTGAAATTAATGTGTATTCTTGTGTGTCTCCAGATGGCTTAGTCTGACAATTCTTCAACCCTGCTTTGCCATTAATAACATGGATACCTTGAACCCTATTTTTGACTCATGTATTGATGTAGTTAGAATATTTTGCCAACCTGGCCAATAAACACATGTGGGGTTAATTGAAGGGCCAAGAGAGAAATGGCTCAGTGAACCTCCTTTGCTAGTTTTCGGGTATCTTGCTTTCTGATGCTTTTACCAGCGTGCAGTTACCTTAGCCAGTGCCCTGCTTCAACTGACAAGGCTCACTTCTTGCAAGACATCCCTGAGGAGAAGCCACATGGACCTACCCCGATGCAGCCCCAGGTGCTGGAGCTCCCATGTGGAGACCCTGCCAGCGCTGAGATGCTTACACATTCACTGACTGGGCTTTCCTCCTGCAGTCGGCATCAGAGTCTGTTTTGTGAGATGGAGGAGGACTTTGTGCATTGGTGTCAGACATATGGATTAATGTTGGACTTGTGGACTTGGGCAGCAGTGGGTTGGGATTTTTTCTTGATGGGCACTTATCCTTTATATAAAACTCTCTCTTATACATGAGCTTCTGTGGATTTGTTTCCCTAAAGTACCGAGACTAACACATGTGTCTAATAGATATTAATTGGAGCTTGAAGGGAGAAAGGATATCTAATTGACACTCTTAAACTTTATTGCCATTAATGGTTAGGGCAGGTTTGAATGAAACTGATATCTAGCTAGGTTCTGCAGGTAAGAGGGATGATGACAGAGGTGAAGGACAGGCACAGGGACATTGGAGTATTCAGAAGTGGCTCAAAAACAACACCACTCATTCCTACTTATGCTGTGAAACAAATTGTCACATAAGACAGCGGAGTCATTGGTGGGGAACAAACGATGAGTGCCATGGGCCAAGGTGGACAGGAGCCCTGCTGGTGTGGTGGGTTACCTGTTGGGCTGCTAACTACGAAGCCAGCAGTTCGAAAGTGTCAGGCACTCTGCTAGAGAAAGATGATGTTTTCTGCTCCCGTAAGCAGTTGCAGTCAGAAACCCACAGAGACAACTCTGCTCTGCCCGGAAGGGTTGCTATGAGTCAGAATCGAGACAATGGCAGTGAGTTTGGGTGTTTATTTTGCCAAGTTGGATAATATAACTTTGTGTGAGCCTCATGCCTACTAAGCCCCACAATTATATAGACATATCCACTCCATAAATAGATAGTGATAAACTGGGACAAGTCTGCCCTGATAAGGTGTATGTATATGGACAGTGACATGTCTATGTGTTGCTGTAGTGAGAGGGAATAGCACATGAAACTGGAAAGGAAAAACGAATGAAATTAAAGTCTTTGGTAAGGGATGTAGCCTGTATCATATATTAGAGCATTCAGTTGCAGTGTGATGGATATATTGGTGATTGGAGTGGAAAGAGGCAGAAAGTAGGCAACATAATAAATTTCCAAGATATTTCACTAATCTAAGCATGAAAATAATTAGTTTAGGAACCAAGACAAAAGAAGTGTAGTTAGAGAGGCCAGGACAGAGTCCACAACAAATCCTGCGGTAGACCCTACGATGCTTGCTCTAGAACTCACTGTGGAAATGTTGGCGGGGAAAAAGACCAGCCAACCAAACCTCTAGCAGGACAATTTGGATTTCCATATGAGGAGGCTTCCAAATGTTCATGGGAAAATTCCATTTCCTATTTTTTGTAAATAAAAGTTTTTTTATTGTAAAATAGGTGGGGTTTACACTTCAGATAATCAACTTTGCAAACCAATAAACAAATCCTCCAGCAATCTCTACCCCTTTCTCTCCCCCACCCCCGATCTATGGACCACCATCCTCCGTTTCAATCAAATGAACAAGTACCCGCAGTCCAGTCCAGCCCTTTGCCACTCTGTCCTCCCCTCCCCCTGCCTCACCTTCGCAGCCTCTGAAGTCTGTTCTCCTTGGTATGAGAGATGGTATCTTGGTTCCACGCCCCTTACATATGCTATTTGTTCTTTTGTGCTTGGCTGATTTCACTCAGCATAATGTTCTTCAGGTCCATTCGAATCATCAGGTGCCTTTCCATTGTGTGTACACCGGGTGTGCATTTAGGTTGTCTCCATCCTCTTGTTGCTGTGAACAGTGCTGTGATGAACACTGTGTATGTGTCTGTCGGTGGTATGACTCTTACTTCTTTAGGATCTCTACTCTGTAGAGGGATTACTGGATCATATGGCATGTGTATTCTCAGTTGTTTGAAGTAGTATCATATCGCTTTCCAAAGCGGTTGCACATAAACACAGTCCCACCAGCAGTAGTAAGGGTTCCAATCTCCCCACAGCCTCTGCTGCAGTTATTCTCTCTCTCTCTCTCTCTCTCTGTGTGTGTGTGTGTTTATCGTTGCTGTTAGTGCCGGTATTAGGTTATATCTCGTCATTGTTTTGATCTGCTTCAGAAGCAGTTTCATTTGTCCTTGAAGAATTCTTTGCAGGCCTTAATTTCAACTGTAAGGCCACGGTTTTCCTTCAGGAACTACTTTGCTGCTGCCGCTGAGCCGAGTCTCCCACGAAGCTGAATTTCTCTGTGAACGAATTTCTTTGTTGGCTTTCGAGTCCACATTTTCACTACCGCTCCTCCCTCATGACCAAAGAGATTCTGACATTTGTCTTTGAAGCTATCCCACATTTTCCCTACTTTGTCGCTGATGATAAGGCCTGTTGGAAGGCCCCAGGAAGCCTTCTCCTGCAGCACCTGCGGCCAGGCAGCACGGCTCGGCAGCCTCTCCCACTGCCCGAGCGAGTCAGTAGTAGTCCCTCGTCCTCCAGATGGGGCCAAACGTCTTGGAGACCCCTCGTACACCAAGAGGGTGCAGCTGCCTTATGCGAGACAGTGACCAGGGGCTCAAAAGAGGTTGGTAAGACTACACTGAGACACTCTCACTTTTTTTGCTGGGTTCTTTTTAAAATGAGTCTCTTCGAGATAAGCTAGATAGCAACCAGCAATGTTATACTTGGGTGACACTGGAAACATTGAACTCCGTCAGCGTGCTCTGTGGGTGGAAGCCCGCTCTCTTGTTAGCTCCACATCCAAACAGGATGACTTTGTAGCCCTGCTTGGGACAGGCTCCTCTCCCTGCATTAAAGACTGCTCTCTAAGGCCATGGATTAGCATGTGATCCACTCTCTGACTAGGCAGTGGTAGGTCATGGGATGTGTAATCCCATGTGAGATAAAGGGGAAGTGATCTTTCCAAAAGAAATGTGTCTGAACTAGAAAAAGGGAGTTGAGCAGACAAATTGCAGGCCATTGCCATATATGTACAGACATACTCGTCCATACATCATCCATTGCAGTAGCTTACTTGCCCCGAGGGATTTCAATATTGTGGTCATAGCAGCATTGCTTATGTACTTTTCGGTTCCTCTAAAGTAAATCACCAGGCACAAATACCTATCTAAATGTTTTAAAAGTGAGAAAGTAACACATACAATGTTTACTATATCAGAACATAGGATCTCTACTTATTGAATATACATGTTTTGCAACTGGACTTAGAAGAAATTTTCGAGGACCCATAAGAAATAGGCCTCTTACGGTATATTCCTTTATACCAAATGGCATATTCATCAGATCAGAGAAAGTATGGCTGCTGAAATGATTGAGATAGCTTCCACTGATGGGGTTTTGTTGGAAATTATTATTGCTAATATTAGCTTCTTTAAGTAACAGACAACAATTAAGAGTCGTGGCCTGCACTTTGTTAACTTTGGCAGCCTCCTTATTTGGTTGCAATGCTGTTCTTATATGTTTGATCTTTGGAACCAACATCTAGAAGGGAAGATAAATTAGATGCACCCTGTCTACATTCATACAAGTTCACGATTAAGCCCCCACGCGAGTCGAGTCTGTATAGTGAGGGGGCGACAGGCGAGCCTCTCCGTCTCCTCTATACCACCTACCTCTCTACGTGTGAGCTGAGTTCCGCCCACGACGCTCCTCACCAGCAATGAGTCCACCAAAGCTGATTAACTCACACCAAGGGGTTAACTGGAATGGAATAAGGATGACTTATTTAAATCGCACACATTGTGCGGATCGTTACAGCGCTGTGCCCTATGATAAGGGCAATTAAAATTCAGCAGAGTTTTGTGTATTCTTAATGTGCATTTAGTTTACCCCACAACATCTTCTTTAACATGCCATTATGCTGTGTGCTGTGACTGCAATTCATAATGGCACACACTCGGTAATACGCATGATGATACAGAATAAGTTTAAGTGTCTTTACATTATTCTTAATATAATAATAGTTCCTAGGGCTGCATGCAGCTGTGAGTGAATATTAACAGGGGTAGCCCACTGTGAATTATGAATCTATAACACAAAATTTTCAGAAAAAGTACTTACTGTGTATGTAAAATAGCTGCTTTTTAAAGCTTGAAACTTAGGCTGGCTAAAATTGCCCCTAGTAATATTTTTAAAAGAAAATATTCCAGAGGTAATAAGTGAGCTGAATGGATTTATGAATGATTGCTCTGAAGTCTTCTTTTTTAAGGTAATAACTCACAGAATTGCAAAAGGAATAGGAAATTATCTTTTTATGCATGTATAATATGAAATCAATTCAAATGAAGTTCAGTAACAAATGTTCTTGATGTTTTTGCCGTCTTAATGGATCTCACTATTTATCTCTTATTCTTGTTGATCGAATGATACTGAGACATAAAAGACCTCATATGTTTGTTAATTTGAACTAAATTTCTCTAATTGTAAACATTTTTAAGAAGTAATTTTTGTAAATTGGCATTTTTGACCTCATTTTGGTCATATCACACTTACATTCATCCCTCCCTAAAATTTCTCTGAAAGTCCCTTCGTCCTTCTGAACAAGCCCAAACTGGTTAACATCATACCTGAAACTCTTTGTGAGCTACCCACCACCCTTTTCCAGCCTCTCCTGTCACCCCTTCCCCCTGCCCCACATCCAATTGTTCACAAGAGCGTTTTTTTCAAACATATCTTCCCTATTTGCTTTTCATAAACTCTTCTGCCACCCTGGAAAGTTTCCCTAGCCGTTCGAGGACACTTTCTGTGTGCCCTCCATTTGAAGAGAGAGGTGGTCACAGTCTCACTTTCTCTCTCGACCCTCTGTCTGTGCTGCCCCCACACCCGTCAC
This sequence comes from Tenrec ecaudatus, assembly GCF_050624435.1. Classification (NCBI taxonomy): domain Eukaryota; kingdom Metazoa; phylum Chordata; class Mammalia; order Afrosoricida; family Tenrecidae; genus Tenrec; species Tenrec ecaudatus. The sequence continues at coordinate 129,732,163 of NC_134530.1, forward strand.
CCTCTTATGATACTGTGGCTGCATGCGATGCAGACCAACCTGGGCCAGACCATTGTAAACAATACCAATCTCGATTAAAGTCCCAAGATATGTGCAATCCATAGGACCTAGTATAAACTATTATGGACAGTATATATCAAATGCTTTCTTATCAGATATTGAGTTTTGTCTTTAAGTGATCAAAAGTGTTATTTTATTTATTGTAAAAATAGAAGCATTGTGGAGATCCCCTCATAGAGGGGTTTAGGAGAGGAGATGGCTTAATTAGGGTGTGAGGTAGTATCGATGAAGAACACAGCTTTCCCCCAGATCCTGGATGCTTCCTCCCCCCAACTACCATGATCCGAATTCTACCTTGCAGGGCTGGATAGGACAGAGGCTGTACACTGGTACATATGAGGGTTGGAGGTACAGGGAATCCAGGGTGGATGATACCTTCAGGACCAAGGGTGTGAGGGACGATGCTGGGAGAGTGGAGGGTGAGTTGGTTTGAAAGGGGGAACTGATTACAAGGATCCACATGTGACCTCTTCCCTAGGAGAGGGACAGCAGAGAAGGGGGGAAGGGAGACTCCAGATAGGGCAAGATATGACAAAATAACAATGTATAAATTACCAAGGGCATATGAGGGAGGGGGAAATGGGGAGGGAGGGGGGGAAAAAAAGAGGACCTGATGCAAGGGGCTTAAGTGGAGAGCAAACGCCTTGAGAATGATTGGGGCAGGGAATGTATGGATGTGCTTTATACAATTGATGTATGTATATGTATGGATTGTGGTAAGAGTTGTTTGAGTCCCTAATAAAATGTAAAAGAAGAAAAGAGAAAAAAATGATTAGGGCAAAGACTGTACAGATGTGCTTTATACAATTGATGTATGTATATGTATGAACTGTGAAAAGAATTGTATCAGCCCCAATAAATTGTTAAAATAAAAAAATAAAAAATAGAAGCATTGTTATTGCCTTCAATTGTATTAAATTTGTATTTCATAACAGTGCTTCATGTACTAAATATACCATATATGTACATAGTTAATATATCACATAATAAATGTCATATAATTTTAGTATGACCACTTTGGAAAACAATTTGGCAGTATCTATTAAGATTTTGAATGGTTATATAACCCAGGCTCTCCATCTTTCAGAATCTATTCACACATTTGCTTAAGTACAAAGATGTTCATTGCAGTGATGTTTAAAAAAAAAGAGCACCGGAAAGAGTTTAAGTCATCACCAGCAGGAACAACACAACAACCGCACACTTTACTGATTCTTACAGACCAGAACTGTGCTTCATAGGATTTTCCTGGCTGTAACCTTTATGGACGCAGATCTCCAGACCTTTCTTCAGTGGCTTCTCTGTGGTGGTTTAAATCGACCACGTTTCGATTACTAGTGGCTTACAAACCACTGGAAACTCCATGCTCTGTTTTCTCCATAGTGCTATTACTGCTATCTTGAATGACGTTATTTATTTACCTCCTTTTTGTCAGCTAGGAAATTTACTCCCTAAGATCAGACGCAAGCAGAATGCATTTATATAATACTTGTTTGCTTAACAGTTCATTAGAAATAATAATTGCTTATCAAATAATAAAACAGAGCAGATGCCATTTTTTATCTTTAACAACATGAAACCACTAGAAAACTCTCATCAAGTCATGGATGTTTGCAGGCACAGATTAAGGAAGGCTCATCAGGTGGAACCTCTGAGTTGGATATCTGGAGAACCTGGGATGTGTTTGCATTCTCTACTGCTTGAAGCTATCAGCTGCCTTAATACTTGGATCCAGTATTGCTGCTGGGAGTCCACATGAAATGGATGTGTCTCCATTGAGGAAGGAGAGCTCACCATGGGAAACGGTCCTGACCAGAAGAACAGCAAGAGCGCCACGATGCATCTTCCTGGTAGGAGATAAAAATGCTGGAAGCAACCACAGAGCTGGGGGACTTGGCCTTTGTATGCATGCTATGTTTATCTGTACTTACTACGGCAACATTAAGGAGCAACGTTCCCAAGACTGAAGGAGTCCTGGTGGCAGCAGGATTATTCCTTGCTGCACGGTCAGCAGCTCTGAGGGAGAATGATAAGGCTTTCTACTCATGTAAAGAGTTACACTCGGGAACCCACACAGACAGTTCTACCGTGACCCATAGGTCACTATGAGTCCGAATAGACGCGATGGCAGTGGAGTTTGAGGTTGTTTTTTGGATCCCAAAGACTGTAAAATAGGAAAGCTGCTGTGGATACACAACACAGGAGGGATAAGTGTGCCTCCACTATCACTTCTAAGACCCGTGTAATAATCGCTTTCCCAGTCATTAAACTCTGGTTTTTATTTCTAACCTTACACCGCAGACAAGTGGTTCTTCCACGGTGTTTCAATGTTCAAATGAAAGCATAAAGACTGTGTCAGTCTAGGTAAACTAGAGAAACAAATCCCCAGAAACACATATGTATAAGAGAGTTTTATATATAGGATACATGTACATTCAGAAAGCATTCCAACCCGGTCCAGTCCAAGTCCATGTCTGACTTAGCCCATACGACCGACAAGGATCTACAAAGTCCTCCTCAAACTCACAAAACACATACAATGACGCCAAATGCAAGAGGATCACAGGCCAGTGGGTAGAAAGTCTTGGAATCCAGTGGCGATGGAACTATCTCAGTGCTGGAACGGGTTTCCCCAGGGCTTCTCCAGCGCCCAGAGCTGCATTGAGGTAAGTCCATGCGACTGCTCCTTAGAGATGTCACATAGGAAGTGAGCTGGCCAGCTGAAGCGGGGAATTGGCTAAGGCAGCTGCACCAGGTCTGACCATCAGCGAGCAAGAGACCTGAGAATCAGGCTCACCAACCCTTTTATCTCTCTGCTCTTTAATTAATCCCACATGTGTTTATTGGCCAGGTTGGCACAAAAACCTTAACTATCTCAAAGACAACAAATAAACATGGGAGTGGGGCAGGAGAGCCACAGTGCTCACTGCTGGGGGGTTATGTGTGAGAGGAATACTTGAAGCCAAGTACCCAATTTTCAACATGCACAAGTTAGTTTTTGTTGATCAATTCAAGGGAAAGAGTGTGCCCAAACCATTGCCACCCGGTCCCTGCTGGCCTTGAGGAGCCCCAGAGCTTTTCAGTTAAGGGAATGCCCCTGCTGAGCTCTCATGGGTCCTAGCAAAATACCTGCTTTAGGAAAAGCACATTGTCTTCAGGGTACATACAAGCAACGTCTCTCTAAGATGAAGAGATGGGAGCAATACCTCCCTTTAAAGTAGTTCTCCGATTTAGTGCTTGTTTAACCAACGGCACTTCCTATGTCTCAGACTTTTAAGATACATGCCCTACCCTCACCATTCTCTCTTTGCTCACACTTATCGAAAGATTTTTCTAATATTTCCCTTCTCTTTTTCCTTCCAACTTTTGTCAATCAGGTTTCCGTGCCTTTCTTTTTCTTTTTTTTTTTGGGGGGGGGGTCTGTTATAAAAGGCAGGCTCTGTTATTGCCTGGTTCAGAGTGACTCAAGACATTTATCCGCCACTATGGGGCCCAGTGGCAGGAGTGCTTCCTGGGACCCATTCATAGGTTGCCAAGTTTCTCGTTGAGGGCAATCTGTGACTGTGTAAGGTTGGCCAGGTAGGTCCCATCAGCAGGTGTTGATGTTGCTGTTGAGCATGGTCTCAATGTCATCGGGAACAATTTTGGGTACTTGTTTAACCAGGCTCATCAAGAAGCGGCCCACGGAATTGTGAGCCAACACCTTTGCAGACAGCAGCCCTCTGCATACTGCAGCACCATGCTTAGGGATCCCAGATGCGGGCGACGCCCCTCTGACGTGCTGCAAGTCACCTGAGAGCCCCATCACCCGGTTGGGGCTGAAACAGGTCTTCATTGTCAGGTCAACTCCGATGTGTTCGGTTTTGTGGTACACATACCTCACGGTCAGAGGTGTGAACATCACCCCCATGGTCCTCCGGGATACCCGTTAGTGTGCAGGCCAGGATGAGCTCATTTGGAGAGGCTTTCTTGTGCAATTCATACATGTTCTTTGCAAATTCCATGTCCACAGCCACCTCATCTTCAGACTCGTTGTGAGGCACGGAAAAGCAATTGGTCACTTCCACTGAGTGCTTGTCGACAGTGCCCAGCAGGGTCCCTATAACCCAGGCAGTGCCCTCGTTGTGTCGTTCGTAGCTGTCCATGATGGAGGAGGCTAATGAGCGGGTGCAGCTGGACCACGCGGCCGCCAGGGAAGGGCCCTGGGAGCGCAGGCGGCGGGGTCTGCCCTGGGGTCTGCGCTGGCGCTGGGGCAGGAACCATGGCAGGGGCGGGCGCAGGAACCAGAACCGTGGGCTCTGCAGCCACAGGACGCGGGCAGGAGTGGCGGGAGGAGCACTCGCTGGTGGAGTCGGTGTAGCCATCTTGTCGAAGAAGAAGGAGCCCGCGAGGGGCTGCGTGTCTTTCCATACAAAAGCTGAGATCAAAGAGGGATCATTTCTAAGTGTACATATTTCCTTTCAATTTTTTCTTATGGCTAGTCTTTCCAACTAGTCTATGAATTTCATGTGGGTAGGGACTATGTCCTCAGTATTGTTTTCCCAGGATCGCACATAGATACGTATCCTTGGTGTTCATAATGGGTTGAATATCTTCATAAAGTCCTTAGTTGTAGAATTATTTTGCACTTGGATTGTTACTATGGTATTTCATTGACTCAAAATTCAGTGAGTTTTGGGGGTTGGGTGGGGGCACAGTTGAATGTCTCTGACATTGGGGTGGTTGTCATAGCTTGGCTGATAGCATTCATTCTTCCTTAATGGGTCAAAAAATAACAGTATGTCTTACAATTGCTCATGTCAGGTTGAAAGAAATACAGCATTGCATTTTCTATCTTGCATGAATACAAACCAATATAAAATCTAAGTGTCTGAATTTATCAAGGTAGGCTGAGCGATATAATAAATAATCAGAACATCAGAGTGACATCAAATATTTATTCCTCAGGCCTGCTTCAATTTGCATGGGTCAGAGGAAGATTAAGGGGAGACACTGGTCAGATAGATTCAAAGGGACCTAAATGGAGTCCACGCCCCGATTGTGCAGTGGTAAGTGCTGGGATGCTAACCTGAAAGGGGGGTGTTCAAACCGAGAGATGAGTCTCTGCTTCCACAAGGATTTACACCCTTGGAAACCTTACGAAGGGTTACTGTGAATTGCAATCGACTTAAAGGCGTGGACTTTGTTGGGCTGCAGGTGGACATACACTGTATGCTTCTTTAGAAAGCAAACCCAGAGCAAAATCCCTCCAGATTCATTTTCTCTCAATAAATAGTGGTCTTGGTAGATCTCTCCAGAGATAGAGTTATACCTCGGTCCATGACAAAGTGATATTAGAAGCTCAATTTTCCTTCACATACAGAGAAAACAAAACTTAGAACATTTCAAACAGTTCTACTCCCACTTAAACTCTCCCTGGAACTGAGAATTTTACCCTTTCGAAGGAGTCCATTTTTCCAAATTTCAGCACGAATCCTTTCCCATCGGTGTTCACTGTTATTAGATTGTATCCCGCTAGAGCTGCCTGCTGCCAGTGGCTCCGTGGACAAGCGTCCAGGCTCTCTGTTCCCAACTGGATGGACAGTTTGGGACCCCACGCTAAGTCACAGTGAACTCCGTGGCAGTGGGTAGAGTTCCCTGCAGGGGGTGGGGGGTGAATTTCTCTCCGGAGAAGACAAGTTTAGTGGGTTGCTCCGCTTCTAATCAAGCAGATAGGTTTGGTTGGGGAGGGGCAATCTGGCTTCCTTGATCAATTTCCAAATCAAGGCAATCTGAGCGTCAATGCTTCCTTTTATTGTGTTGAGAACTGGTATTTCAACTTTCTGATCTAATTGTGTTAGAAGTCTATTTCATTGCCTTCCTTTTCCCTAGGTTATCACTAAAAACACACATGCATTTCTTCTCCAACAATTTGCCTCTCTATTTTATCTTCTATCTTTGAGTAAATTGTCCAAGTATGCCTTTGTCCGCCTGCTCTTGAAGTCTTTACTCCAGCACAACCTCCACTGAAGGTAACTCTATACATTCTGATTTATTCAAATCCAATCAGTGAGCGTTAATGAATTCCTAAGGGCAGGAGATCAATCATGTTCCATTTATATTTAATTAATTTCTTGTTGCTTCACTTGTCTTTTATAACTACTTTAAAGCATTGGAGAAGAGCATATGAGTGTGATTTGTCCTTATCGTAAGATATTTTCTCTTTTATTTCTATGACAGTCTCTTGTTTCCTCAAACGTTTTAGGACATGTAGAATAACGATATCTCTTTTAGCAAGAGAAGTTGTCCTTCTAAATTTTTCTCCTCACACATATACTCATTTCCTCTGAGGTAGAATTGATTCTATCCTCATTTTTGATATCAAATTATAATTAATTATAACAGTTAATTACATCTCTTTCGGGACGATGTATTCCTTTTCCACCTTACGCTTAGCACTATGCATAGTACAAAGATTAGATGACCCACAAATAAATAGGAATGGATGAATGAATGAATATAAGAAGCGATTAAACTAGAGAAACATAATTTGAATTAAAAAAAATTACAAACTTTCCCCATGGAATTTCTGAAGTGTCCTCGGAGATGTTGGACGTATCAAAAGGAGAATGACTGGCTAGAGGGGAAGCAAAGGGAGGTGTCAGATGAGTGGTGTTACGACACATATGATTCAGTGTTGCATAAACCAGCAAAAAGCCATGTCACTTCCATCGAATCAAATCTGACTCACGGTGACCCTATAGGACATGGGACTTACTCCATAGCGTGTCTGAGGCTGTATATTTTTATGGAATCAGATCGCTTATGCTTTTTTCTTTGAAGCAGTTGGGGTATTTGAGGCACTATTCTTTTGATTACTAACTCCAGTGCTTAACCCATTGCATAAACAGTGACCCTTTGGGGGAAAAGTTGTTAAATGGTATAATGTACCCAGGCCATAAGTTTTGGTATAGAGTCAACATCGACTCAGTGGTACAGTGAATTTGGATTTTGGTTTGGTTCCCTATATCTAAATGATGTGATACTTATAAGCTCCATAGAAAACTCAAGATAATACCCAAAGAAGGTTTTTATTTTTAAAACTTAGACTTGCTGTAATTCATAAATTATGGGCAAGACCTTTGTAACTCTATAACGCAACAAGAAATGGAGCTTAGAAATTATAGAAGTGCTGGAGTTACATTATAGAGAAAAATTTAATGTGTAAACAAATGACATCAGATCATGTTTAAATGCAGATTCTGATTCAGTAGGTCTGGATGAAGCCGGAAATTCTGCATCTCTGATAAACTCCCAGTTGATCTCAAAGATATTGCTCTGTGGGCCATATTTTAAGTTAGTTATAGGGACGTAGATGCTGGCAGAACAAACTTTAGAACCTGAGGCTCCACTAGTTACAGCATGTGTGTTTCACCCTTCAGGGAGCTTTCCAAAGAATCAAAGGTGACATTGTTTCTTAAATAAAATTAAGGACATGATGAAGGTTTACAGTGCAGGAAGAAGTATACCTTATGCCAACATATAGGTAGCGTCCACACTATGAATGGGAATTTGCACGAAAATAACCAAACAGTTAGGTAAGGGTCATCTAAAGCCAGCCAGCCAACTCTTGCTTTTAGGATCTAGTGTAGAGTGGACCTTTCTAGGAACAATGGGCTACAACAAGTGCAAGGGGAAATTCCATTACTTTTTAATTCAGTTTTCCATTTTTGTAGCCCCCTTCATATAAAAAATCATTTAAAAAACTTAGATACAAAAAATCTTTAACATAACAATACTACAATAAAAATGATGTTTAATGTCGATTAAAAGGTAGTACTTGGTTTTTGTTTGGCCTTTTTTAGGAACCATTAGATAGTGTGAGAAGCGCTGGTGATGTAGTGGGTATGCATCGGGCTGCTAACTGCAAGGCCAGCAATTCAAAACCACCAGCCGCTCTGCAGGAGAAAGATGGGGCACTCTGCTCTATCAGATCACTGTGAGTTGGCATCAACTCCATGCGATTATTTACTGTACGGAACAGGCCGGCAGCTTAAACTGTGTCCCTGGCCCTAGGTGGCAGGCTCCTGCTCCCCTCCTACTCGACTCTCACCTGGACTTCTCCTTACTGCAATCTCTGTCAATTGTGTACTCTACTGGGCCACATAGTGAACATCTGGGGTTGTGGTGAAGGTCAGGCTCAGGATGAGTGTGGCAAGCCTAACTGTGGACATTGCCAAAGTAATGCCCAAGCCAAGTGATGCAGAGTGAAGCCAGACCTGGACTGGCAATCTCCTGCCAAGCTGCAGGCTCCACTAGCCCAGACAGAGCCAACGCCAGTTCAAGTGTGCAATGGAGGGGCTCTGTTCACCCCAACTAGACGGTACAACCTCCCAGGCTTGTTGTTTCAAGTGCCAGCAAGGAGGTTCTGACCCATAGTGACCCTATGAACCACAGAAGGGCGCCTGACCCCACCCGGCGCCATGCTCACAACTGTTCCTCTGCTCGAACCCATTGTTGTAGCCACTGTGTGGACCCAGCTTGCTGGCTCTCCTCTCCTTTTGCTGCCCCTCGTGCCTAGGCTTGCTTGGTAATTGACAATACAGGGATGTAGGGGTAAGTGGAGGAGCCCTGGTGGAGCTGTTGTTAGGAGTCGGGCTGCTAACTTCAAGGTTAGCAGTTAGAAACCACCAGGTTTCCATCGGGTACAAAAACAGGCTTTCTACTCCCTTAAATGATTACAGTCTCAGAAAACCACATGGGGCAGTCCTACCCTTTCCCAGAGGGCGCTTGAAGTAGAACCAACTGGGTGACTTTACTTTACTTTACTTTCCGGGCGGGGTGGGTGTGGGAAGTGCCAGCCAACCGCTACAGACCTCTTACCAGTGAACTGTCTGTAGGCTCGTCCTCAAGAAAAGACATAGGGTCATCGATTAGTAACTGTGCATTGTCTCTTAGTGAGCGTCTGTACATTCTGATTTTATTTTAGCTTGTTATTTGAAGTTTGATGGTAATACTAACTATATGACTCCCAGGTGAATTTATCTAAAGGTTTATTCGTGAGGAAAAATTCCAAAGAATAGCACCTTGAAGTTTTCTGTCTGTACCATCTTGCTCTGACCATATTTTGGAGATTCTTGAACAACATGGATTTATGGGCACTGATCTCTAGGGCAATATAAAGTCTGAGTATAATTTACAATTGACCTGTGAACAACATGATATTGAATTTACTGTGTGGGCCCATAATAGCAGATTTTTTTTCTTGGTGTAACTGCCGTGAGCTCAACATGCTTCCAGTAATTCCTTGAATAGTGGTATGATGCTAATCAGCTCTGAGAAACAGTGCTCTGACCAGTATGATTACTGTCATGGGGCATTAAGTGAATGTGCGCAACACTTGAGCCAACCAGAGTAGAAATATCCACAGGTGAATGGGAGTGAGCAGTTCCAACTGGGGGTGTTCAAAGAGCACCTTATCTTAGCTGAAAAATATTGATTGAACTTCAAAGCACCTCCCCTCTCTTGTGTCAGAAATGTAGCTGGGCCTTTCAAACACATGTCAGTGGACCATAATCTGACCCTAAATTTCCAGAAACAAAAGGCATTAAATTATTGGGTTTGAGTTCAGAGTTTTCTGTCAATTTTATTTAGGCAATATTCTTTTCCCAAATACGTTTTGCTTCTGGGATTTGAATAAAGCTCTTAGACCCTTGGGCTCAATTTTCTTGCCTGTTCACACAGTAATTATTTTTTTTAAGCGGAAAAAGAATAAAAGAAACACTTTAAAATGTTCCTTAAGTGCTAAATTCTTAGATTTATGGATTCAATAAAAAAAACAGTGCCTCTTCAATTTTTCAGGGCTTGTGCTGATTTATATGGGTTTTGCTGGCACAAAATTAGATTAAAATTTTTTTATTGAATCTTGTCTGAAATGCTTAAACTTGAAGGGAGACTTCAATAGAGAAAATTCCTTCTCCCAATTCTCTCATTGTATTTGGCTTTCAGAAAGTAACGTGTAAGCCTTGACTAAGTTCATCTCTGGGCATACCCCAGTTTGCTCAGCTCATTCAGGGAAAGAGATTTCATACCCCATTCATGATCTTGGTAGAGATGGGTATTCTGTTTGTTATTCCAACATCTTGCCTCCTGATTTTTATTTGTGTAGATAAGAGCTTGAATTTTCCAGGACCCCAGCAGTTGAGCTGAACTCCTTGTGACTTACTCACCAATGACAGAATGTGAAGAGACTTCTCCAGTGGCTTTGGAAAACTGGTTCGTCGGAGCTCAAAATTCAAATTTGGGGTTGCAGCTTCCTGCTGCTCTAACCGTAGCCTTTCTCTGCTTGGTCCTGAGTTTCTTCAGATAAGCTCAGTTTGGCTTCCCGAAGTCCAGGAGTGTTTCATGCACCCGGATGAACATTGAATCAGGAGGACAATTAAATAGCTGAGAACAAGGAACTCAGGGAGCTCTGCCTTTCTTCTTTGTTTGAAGTCAGGAATTTTTCTAGGCCCCCCTCCCAGGGTGATCAAAACCCACTGGCTTTTACCAGTCAGTTGCCGACGACCAGCAAAGTGTGGAATTGGTTTCATTACCTGTTGAGATAGTTGGCGACAGTGACTCATGCAGGGGTGATGCTATTTGCTTTCTGTGATTTTCCTGCCATGCAGGTGGTTGGTTATTAAAAAAAAGTAGAAGAAGAAGAAGAAAAAGAAGTTATTTTCAGATATGGCTTGAAATAATATCACCTCTGTTGGGTTGCTTAAAGTAATAGGATACTGCGGGATAAGGAATAAGGGCCTTTGTTTCAAGTGGCAATAGAAAGAAGCCAAATAGTGTATAAGCAGATATACACAACTATGCATATACAGACAATCATGTATACATATACATACATTATGCTATACTTATTTATGACTAAAGAAATTAAACATAGCAAGGCATGTTTATCTATTTGGGTGCATTGATGGACTGTGATAGCTTGATTAATGTTACTTGAAATTTTCAATATAAAAATGTGAAAACTATTAAGCAGAGAGTTTGATGTCTATTCATTTCTTTATCAATGACATTGCTTACGCTACTGAGGCGGAAGCTCCCCAGGTGTTTGCATTTTCTTATTTACGCTTTTAAAAGAGTAAAGACTAGAGTTTTATAAAGTTAATTTTGGGTAGGTAAATTTAACGTGGTGTTGTTGAGATATACTGTGGCAAGTCACCAGCACACCTCTGTCAGTCTGCTGACCGGTGGTGCCTTGTAGGTTGTTGGGATGCTGGCAGCTAGAGCACATATGCTTCATCGTCAGCAAACCATGGGAGTTAAGTTTCTGTGGAACTTCCACTCTAAGACTAGATTATGACAAAGAGATGGGATGGCTACCTCTAAGGCATTAGCCACTAAAACCGTGAGGAAAATGGTGGCACATTGTAAGACGTAGTACAAAGACATGAGCTTCTCAGGTTGGAAGGCACTCAAAACATGACTGGGGAAAAGCTGCATTTTCAAAGTAGAGTCCACAGTGACGCAGATGGAGGGAAGCTTTTGGGACCTTTATTTGCTGATCAAGTATGACTTAAAATTAGAAGTAGTCAAAATATACATTAATAATTGGCATGCAAGAAGTATGAATCTAAAAAGACTGGATGTTGTCAAAAAGGAAAAGGAGCTGATAAGGTTCCATATCTTAAGCATTTGTAAGTTAAAATGGGCTGATATGGGTAACTTTGAATCAGGCAATCATATGGTTTACCATCCTGGGAATGAAAGTTCTGTAGGAATGGTGTCATTCGTCATTAAAGAAAAACCCCTTATCTTAAATTAAATGCTGTCTGTGATAGGATAATATTTATGCACCTATAATGAAGCTCTGTTAACATAACTGTTCTTGAAATTTATGTCCTAACACTGAAGGTAGTAATGAGAAATTGAAGAATTCTATCAACTTCTAAAGTCAGAAATTAATCATTTGATCAAGATGCATCGATAATTATTGGTGATTAGAATGCAAACATTTCAAACAGAGGAAAGATCAATATTTGGAATTATGGTCGTGGAAATGGAAATGAAGCTTGAAATTTGTATGATAGAATTTGGCAAGACCAATGACTTCTACTTATAAATACCTTTTTCTTAACATAAATGTTAACTATATACATGGACTTCACCAGATGGAATATACAGGAATCATATTGACTATATTTGTGGAAAGAGATGCTAGAGAAGCCCAGTATCACCAGCCACAACAAGACCAGGAACATCAATTACTCATATGTGAGTTCAAGTTTAAAGTGAAGAAAATTAAAACAAGTCCACAAGAGCACATGGACCTGAATTATGGGAATATCTTAAGAACAGATGTAATATTAATGACAGAAATGTGAGGAGTTGTGGAATGATATCAGGAACAGCATGTGTGAAGAAAGCAAGAGATCATCAAAAAAAGACATGAAAGAAAGAAAGGACCGAAGTACATGTAGAAGAGACTCTGAAACTTTCTCTTGAGCATAGAGTAGCTAGAGTAAATGGAAGAAATGATAAAGTAAAAGAGCAAGATAAAGTATTTCAAAGGGCAGCTGAAGAAAACAAAGTCAAATATTATACTGGAATGTGCAAAGACCTGGATTTAGAAACACCCACAGGAAGAATATAATTACCATATATACTCAAATATAAGCTGATCCGAGTATAAGCCAAGACACCGAAATTATTACCTGGGAAACCAGAAAAACTGATTGACTTGAGTATAAGCCTAGGGTGGAAAATACAGAAGCTATTGGTGAGTTTCAATAATCAAAACAATGAAAATAAAATGACTAAAAATTGAGACATCAGTGGGGTAATGTATTTAAATATTTATTTTAAATAAAAACATAAATAAAAGGACAATAAGTCAGTTAACATTAGTAAACCAGCACAGTAACTGGCAAATATGTTCAACCAAAACAATAAGGTATCAACAATGATACCTTAAGAGTACTATTCCCTGCTGCCCCACCCCAGATTAAGACTGCCTTCTTCATAGTCACTATTTATTCTTCGTTCCAGTCTCTCTTCGTAAGAAACTCATACACACACAAAAAAAACCCAACAAAAAATAATTCAAAAAAAAAAAAAAGAGTACTATTCCCCGAGCTCAATCAGCAACCAAGCTAAAATGTAAAAAGTTCAAATCCTTCAAAACTGAATTCCTCATCATCATCCTTATCCCAACGCAGAGCTTCAACTGGTGTGAGGTCATCATAGACGCTCTCCTCACTGAGATCGCCATCATCACCATCACTGCTGTCATTTTCATACAAAGCGCAGTCTTCACTGCCATCCATAGCATTACTAAGACTACATTTCTGGAAGGCACGTCGCACCATGTCTTGTCTTCCCATGCATCTCAAACCCACTCTGCTATTAACTCTAGGTCAGGCTTCATGAGATTTTTTCCTTTTGTTAGTTGGGCTTGACCAGATGACATCCATTCATGCCACATCCTTCGCACATGATCTTTAAAAGGTTTATTCAAATATACATCCAGAGGCTACAGTACAGATGTAAGTCCACCTGGAAAAATAGCTAAAGTAACTTTACTAGATTTTGCCAGTTTTTTTTAAAGTCATCTGATAGGTGGGCTCTGAACATATCCCAAACAAATAACAATGGCTGCTCCTGGTTGTCGGTTCCAAATTTCTTCCAGCCATTTTTTGGTTCCGTCTTCATCCATCCAGACTTTAACATAGGCACGCACAGTAGTTCTTGGTGGGAAATTTATCTTTCTAGGTAAGGTCTGTCTTTTAAAAATAATGACAGGACACAGCTTAGTTCCATTAGCCAAACATGATAGAACAATTGTTAAGTGTTTTTCTTTCATTTCCTGTGGTTTTGAGAAAAATACTTTTTTCTCCTAAACTTCCCACAATTCTGTTGCTTGGAAGATAAAAAGTCATGGCAGTTTCATCCATAGTCCCAATATCTGCCAGGTCATAATTATAAATCCTTCTTTGTTTTATAATAAATGACTGGAATGACATAATTTTTTCTTCAAGATCTTGTGGCAATTTCTGGGAAATCTTTGTTCTTTGTCTCAAACATAGTAGGCCAAACCTATTCATGAAGAGGGTACACCATCCTGCTGACGCAGCAAATTTTTCAATGCCTGGTGCTTTTTATTTGTCATCCTTAGCCATTTGTAGAGCCTGTATGTGAATTCCCACGCATGTTACGCAGTAACCATTTTGACGACACTCCATAACCCATTTATGCAATTCACTCTCTAGAGCCCCATAAAAAGACATAAAGCACGATGAGCTTTTTCAGCTTTTGGAATCTGTTCCAAGTCAGAGTTCATTTTCCGCCACTCCCTCACTTGCTTTTCGTCAACACAGAATTCCCTACTTGTAATACTGTTATTGCTCTCTTCTGCTCTTGACACAACCTTCATTTGGAAACCAGCCTCATATGATCTGCGTTTTGTTTTGGTTCAAGAGTATCAATTTCTAATAGGATAAAAAATCAAGACTCTGAAAAAGAACTTTCATGGTAATGCTGCCCCCCCCCACAATGTGTTAGCCTGGACGGGGCAGGGGATGCAGGATGTGAATTAACATAGAGACCAGAGGGGAGAGACAGAGCGCAGCCACAGACACATTCTTACCAGTTCAGCTGCCGGCTAAGTGAATCATTATGAGTGCTTCTGCGAATTGGAGCTGTCTACATCATAGGACGGCTCTGATTGGTTAGATGTGAGTAAAGAAACATTCGAAGCCCTGCAATGTCAGCGGGTCTTTGAATGAACAGCAGAGAAATGGCAATCACTGGGGTTCGGCTTATACACGAGTCAGTGGTACCCCAGCGAGGTGTAACAGCTCACTGCCCCCCCCACCCACCCGTGAGATAACAGGCACTCGTCCGTTACCTTGGGGGTGGGTGGGGGGGCAGTGAGATGTTACACCTCGCTGGGGTACCACTGACTCGTGTACAAGCCGAACCCCAGTTTTTCAGCACAAAAAATGTGCTGAAAAACTCGGCTTATACACGAGTATATACGGCATGCTTCAAGCTGAAAGAAATATAGAAAATAATTTAAGGTTTGAGTTGGGATCTGAAGGATTCTATGAACAAAACATCAAACAACAGAAGACGCACAAATGAAGATGGAAGGAATATACAGAGTCACTCTACAAAAATGACTGGTCAACCAGCCACCATTTCAAAAGATAGTAAATGATCGAGAACGAATGGTATAGAAGAAAGAAGTCTAAGCACATTGATGGTATTGGTGAAAAGCAAAACTTCATGAGTGGACAGAATGCCAATGTAAATATTTCAACAAGCGGATACTACTTGGGAAACACTCACTAGTCTGTGTCATGGAATTTTGGTGATAACTACTTTACCTACCAACAGAGAAGTCCATATTTGTACCCCTTTTTCAAACAGGTGACCCAATAGAATGCAGAAATTATCTAACAATGTCATTCGTATTACGTGTAAATAAAATTTTGTTGAAGAGAGTTCATAATCAGTTTTTTCAGTACATGGGATGGGTGCTGCTAGAAATTCAAGCTGGATTCAGAAGCAGACATGAAATGAGGGATATCATTGTTGATACCATATGGGGTTTGTCTGAAAACAGAGAATGCCATAAGAATGTTTACTTGTGTTTTATTTACTATGCAAAGAAATTCAACTATATGAATCACAAGAAGCTACAGACAACACTGGGAAGAATGGTAATTCCAGAATAGTTCATTGTGCTCATGCAGAATGCATACCTAGACCAAGAGGCAATTGTCTGGGTGGAACAACAGGACAATGTATGTTTTAAAATCAAGAAAGGTGTGTTTAGGATAACCACACGATTCTATCTGTTAGATAAGCAAATAATCTGAGAAGCTGGACTGAATGAAGAAGAATGTGCAACAAGATAGGAGAAAGGTTTATTAACGACCCTTGAGGTGCAGGCGATGCCACCTTGGTTGATGGAATTGAAAAGGACTTGGAGCACTTACTGATGTAGAACAAAAAGTAAAGCCTTCCAGCTCAAAGTCAAGAAAGCCAAGGGCTTCACACCTGGGTCAATTTTTCATGAGAAACATAAAAGCCTGACGCCAGTGATTGCATTTGCTTGAATCTACACTTAACCTTGATGGATCAAGCAGTCAGGAAGTGACCTGATGTATTGCATTGGACAAATATGATGCACTAGGCCTCTTCAAAGTGTTAAACAGAAAAGATGTAACTTTGAGAAATAATATGTTTCTGACCCAAGCCATGGTATTTTCAATGGTCTCATGTCATGTGAAAGCTGGACAATGAATAAGGAACACAGTCAAGAATCGATGCATGTGGGTTGTGGTGTTTGGAAGAATACTGCCAGAACCACAAACAAATCTGTGTTAGAAGATGTACAGCCAGGATGCTCATTGGAAGTGTGGATGGCGAGACTTGGTTGACATGCTGTCAGCAGAGTCTAATCCCAGGAGAAGACATCAAGCTTGCTAAAGCAGAGGGTCTGAGAAAAACCCTCAAGTTTTCAAGGAGAGGAATGGGCAGTGGCTGCTCTACTCGGCTCAAGCAAGGTAATCATTGTGTATGTGGCACAGGACTGGGCAGTGTTTCATTTGGTTGTATCTAGGGTCTCTGTGGGTCAGAATCAACTTGTCAGCACCTAACAATAATCGTGTAATAAGTAGAGTAGTAATACTAGGGTCTTAGTTCAGACATACATGGGGTGATTTCAAACAGAACTTGCTTAAACATGTCTCTTTGGTCACTGTTGCTGCAGACTAGTTCTCTTAGCAATACGCTTGTTTTATTCTTAAGACTCGACCACTAGCGTCAAGTCCATTCTGACTCATAGGTACCTGACAGGACAGATTGAAACTGCCATTGTGGGTTTCTGAAACTAAAACTCTTTATGAGAGCGGACAGCGCCATCTTTCTCCTGTATTAGTTTGATTAGGTTACCTTAAAAAAAAAAGTTTAGGCCAAACAGGGTTCCTTTGTGAGCCTGTTGGGCCAGTTAAATTCATAGCAGAGAGGCCACTTCTAAAGGTTACGATGACTGTTCTTTAGGTTAGTCTAGAGAAACAAAATCATGGAGACACTCATATATGTGTAAGAAAGAGGTTTATATACTAGGGCAGTTGAATATTGAGAAAGCACCCTAGCCCAGTCCAGATCAAGTCTGTAAGTCCAATGTTAGCCCCTATGTCCGATACCAATCTATAAAGTCCCCTTCGGACTCAAGATACACATGCAATGATGCTGAATGCAGAAAGATCACAAGCCAGTGGGTTGGAAGTCTTATAGATCCAATGGCACTGTAAACATCTCAGTGCTGGCAGAGGTCTCCACGTGGCTTCTCCAGGTCCAGAGTTCTGGCTTCATCAGAGTAGGTTCATGTGGGTTCTCCTCAGGGATGACTCATAGGGAGTGAGTCTTGAGTCTTGTCAGTAGAGGGCCACCAAGGCACTGAATCGAGAGAAAGGTCTTCTGCCTCCAAGGAGGAAAATCCAGAAATCTCAGGAGAAGGCCATGCCCACACAGAGTCCTCCTTGGTTATGTCTGGATTGACAGGCCAGACTCCACCCCTTCACTCATAATCCACTCAAATTAACACCCAATTACGTAACCACCACAGTCTCCAAATGGACAATCTTGGTAGATTTTCTCAAAGGAAACAGGACAGCCACAGAGCCTTATTACCTAGAAGTTTTAAAGAAATTGAAACTTCATTGATGAGCATAACTGGGGAAGTTGGAACAAAGATTTTTTTTTCCCTATCTCAACAGTGCAACTCCTGATTCTGTGAGGGGCAGCAGGGGCCGGCCTCCGTGATTCAGAATTTCAGTGGGAATTTCACCCACCAACTCCATAGCCCTGGTCTGTCTCTTTCAGGCTTCTTTTTGTTTCCAGAACTCAAAAGGAACACGATTTGGTCCCTTGAGGATGCCCAAACTTTGGCTTGTCAGTGGTGTAGTCCTTCATGGTAGAGTTAGGGAGATGGAAACATCACCTTCGGAAATGTTTCCCCTAGATAGAAGAAAGATCAAGATATTATTGTTTTGCTTTTTGATAATTTTGTTTAATAAGACTTTCTATGATTTATAGCAATGATTCTTGATTTTGTAGTTATCAAATGGATTTTGAACGTTAAAATATTGCTAAACCTTTTATATATTCATATTACTGAGTCAGAATTATGGTGTGAAATGAAACACTTTCAGTCAAACTTAGGCAGGAATGAAAAAATCTATGTCTTGGGTGAAAGTGTTTCATTTCAGACTTTTTCTGACTCAGTAATATGAATATACGTATATAAAAAGTTTAGCAATAACTCAGTGAGCACTTGTTGACACTTCTATTTCTTTCAATTCATTACTCCACTTCAGCTGTCCCTTTGACTTAACCAGTCAACAAGTATTCATTGACTTCTTGCCTCTCAGATGCCAATGAGACCCTGAAGAGCGATAGTTCTCAACCTGTGGGTCGCAAGCCCTTTGAGGGTCACGGGGTCGGCTGATTCATAACAGTAGCAAAATGACAGTGAGGAAGTAGCAATGAAAAGAATGTTATGGTTGGGGGGGGGGTCACCACAGCATGAGGAACTGTATTAAAGGGTCAAGGCATTAGGGAGGTTGAGAACCACTGCGGTAGAGAGTGCTGACTTCTGCAGAGGTCAGTAAGCTCCTCAAATGCTGATCTGATAAGTTATCTCTGTTTCCACATAGCCGCAAAACCCTGGCAGCCATCCTGAGTTCTAGATGAGGATTTTGAAGTCATCAATGAGCGTCTCGTTCCATTGTGCATAAAGCCGCTTTGGGTCAGAATCGACTTGATGGCACCTAACAAGGAGTCAGACACAGGAGTGCTGGTGACTTAGTGTCTTACATGTTGGGCTGCTAATCCAAAGGTCAGCAGTTCAAAACCACCAGCTGCTTCTTGGAAGAAAGATGAGGCTTTCTATTCCCGTTAGTCTTGGAACTCCATGGAGCAGTGCTTCCTGGCCCTACAGAGACTGCAGGGCACTGAGTTGAGAATGGGTCAAACGACAGGCCTCTAGGTGGCAAGGAGGTGGAGTTCTTCTAAGGAACAAGTGAATTAAAAGCTCTGGTAGTTGCCCACAGGCCCTCTGGTGCCTGCAGTTGCTGTTTTTCACAGCTCATTTTATCTCGGTTAATTTTTATGCTTAGGCTTCTACTGCCATGTAAAAAAACCAGAAAAGAATTCAAATTTACTCTGAGAGGTTATTACTGGCTTAATTTCATGAAATATCCTGACTCCTAAACTTTTTTCTTCCTTTCCTTGGCTGTTGTCAATGGATATTTCATAATAATCCAGGAGGATTGATTTTGCTGGAGGAACCAATTAGCCCTGTTGGCAGTTTTTCCTGTCTATGATTCTGTCTTCTTTTTTTTTAATTTGGTGGAAGGAGAACTTCTTTAGACTCTGAAGATTTAGGAAGTAAGATCTAGGAAAAGAGTGACATGATCTATAGTCTTAATTTAAGAACCTGTTTCTAGTGATCAATATGTTCATCAAAGGTGTAGTTTTTATGCTTTCGTTTTAAATATAGATCAAGAAGCACCTCTAACTCATTTATCTTCTTCATTCAACATTTAATTTATTATGCTTTTCTTCTAAAGCTAAAGACCATGGCTCGATTAGTTTGGGAAAGAGACCACTTTGAGGGCTGTTATGAACAGACCCTGGGACAGGAGGTGGCCAGTGTGAATGCTTTATTGGATTTTAGGTAAGTGATGCGGTATGCATACTCATTTAATAATCATCGGATCAAATTTCTTAAGGATATTTTCCTGATAATTAGGCAATTACTTGCTTCACTTATAATGAAAACATAGGAAAGTGAGTTTAAATACTTAGTGACAGTTTTAAACCTACACTGGTGTTGGCAGTCAGGAGACGATCCATTTGACTAAGTGGGTGTGTTTGTGCTAACTTTGTGATTTCAAGCAAGCATACCATGCACCATCCTAGGGGACTTCAAAGAGTTCATAGAAAAATGACATTGTCTTTTGGCTCCATTTATCCACGGACGTTCTGAAGCCCCCTTAGACAATTATGAGGATGTTGTGCCTGGCTCACTTACTATGCGTCTGCATTGACTCGCTGGTTTCAATGGTAATTTTTAGAAAAGGAAGATCTGTGTTTATCAATTTAATTCTTCGATGAGTACTTTTGGAGTACCTTCTCATTCCAGGCTCCGTACTAAGCGCTCATTTTGGTAACCAGCCTCAAAGCTCCTATCACCACTCCAGCCTTCGTCTTCACTCTCGTCAGACGCTGTCTTGTTGGTTCCAACAGTGTAATTGCTTGGTCCTGTGGCATCTGTGCAGTTCTACGTATGAGCTCTCTGTTGAGGCCATTGTGCCACTCCATCTTGTTGAAGATTTTCCTCCATTTGTTGGACCCTTCGCTTTTCTTTTTTATAATTACCAGATCATGAATGCTTCCAAATGTCTCTTGCATGAATACCACTTTTCTTCTTATTGTTTACACCTGTTTTCTGTGAATTCAAGAGACTGGTGGCACGGTGCTTAGCATGCTTGACCTCTAATCTGAAGGTGGGTGGTTTGAATCCATTAGCTGCTTTGTGAGAGAAAGACATGGTAACCCTGTGGGAAGAGATAGATTGGAAAAATCTAAAATTCTTGATCCCATGGAATAAGGAATGTATTGAACATCATTCAGGTCAGCCACCGGTAAAATTTTGCTAAGGATAATTTAAAAGGGTTGCAGCTGTACACTGATAGAGAATGGCCAGAGAGTCCCGCTGGATCCAGAAGGTGGTGTGGGGCGCTGTACTCCAGGTTGCTATGAGTTGGAATGACTTGACAGCACCTACCAACAACAGCCCCCGGGCAGCTCTGCTTTGTTCTTTAAACCAGAATTGACTTGATGGCATCACCTTTAGTTTTCCAGATAATCTTGCTTCTCTTCCTGGTAAATCATTGTTCTGATCAGTCTTGGGACCCTCATTTTAACTTACTTAAATGGTACTTTGTTGCTGACTTTGTCTATTAGTTCTGTGACAGGAGTTACACATTTCTGGTACAAGTGTTTCTGTGTCCATCGGACAAAATAAGACCTGGTAGTCCTCAAAACCCTCATTATAATGAACTTAAAGTGGATTTCCTATATGTGTTAAACAACTGAAACTTTTCTTTCTCAAACAATTATATCCTTTATAATTATTCAATAGCACCTTCAGAATCACCAAGCTATCAAAATGGAATGGATTACAGATGAATGGAACCAAGTGTGGCTAGCTCTCCTAATGCAGCTCGCCTGTCAGCGGGCATCTTCACTTTGGGATGTCCGGATCTCCAGTGCACACTAAGTTGTGAAGAATTCCACATTTTCCCATGATTCTGATTTCTTTGACCATTTGGTTTCCAGTGCTCGGAGGTGTATTTAAAAATCAACAAAACAACCCCTCAGTTACTGCTGCGTTGATTGTGACTAATGGTGACCCTTGTGTATCAGAGGACAGCTGTGCTCTGCAGGGTGCTTCATGGCTGTGCCTGCAGAAGTGGATCTCCAAGTCTTGCTTCCAAAGTCTCTTTGGGTGAGCTTGAACTGCTAACCTTTGGATTAGCAACCGAGCACATTAACCATTTGGGATGACTGTCTTTAAATTGCTAAACTGGAAAGCTTTAAAATGCTTCTTTCTAGCAGCATTTCTTAAAGACACTTGGAAATTTTTATGGCTTTGGTTAGCTGAAACACAAGTTATAACATTAACATTATATATTTCCAAGTTTTCACTTTGGCCCTAGACAATGAAGGGGATTCTAAATCGGACTATACTTTCTCAATTATGTGTTTCTGACAATAGCTTAATACCAGAAAGAAAAGAGGAAAAGATTAGAGAATTTTCACTATCTAGTACGCCAGAATCCTAGGCACCCCTGCACAGAGGTAATTATTTGGCTTCACCATTGTGTTCTAGGGTAATCCATTGTATATACATTTGTTTTCTGATAATGAGACCATGCGCAATATTTATAGCTTTAAGTTTAGCCAATGTATTTATATCTGGGAATGGAATTCCCTGGAAATAGAAATCCTTCTGTAGCATGGTCTTCCTAAACCAAAACAAATCAAGCCCGTGACAAGTAAGTTGATGTAGACTTGTTACAGAGGAGAATTGCACTTTAGGATTTTTGTTAGGGAAGCAGATTGCCAGGTGTTTCTTCTTCCATGCTGCTGGGTAGGTTCAAATTGCCAAGTGTTAGTGTAGTGGTTGAGTGCAAACTGTTTGTACCACCCTGAGGCTGCTTGCCTGCTCTGCCAGCCCTTATTATGTTATAGATATCATATAGTTGTCCAGGAGAACAGGGAACTAGCATGTGTTTTTGTGGCTGGCATGACTCTTGGTCTTAATTTAGTGGCATGCCCAAATTCTGAGCCCCACCGCTGGCTTATATAGAGTTAAGAATCTGTCCCTCGGCACTCTTTTCATTTTAGTTGCGCTTGATATAGATAGGATGACCTCATTCAGGCAACCTCTTCCTGCTCCTTCTATCTACAATGGTTGTCAGCACTGCATTTATCAGTGGATCTTTTAAGTAGCACAGTTCAAGACCCAACTTCAGAGTTTTACTTCAGTTGATTTATGGTGGGACCCAGACATTCAATATTTTAAAAGATCTTTATGGTGTAGCTCAAGTTGAGAATGACTCATATGAAACAAATGATTGACCTGGTAGGCCACTCACGAGCAATAATAAGTATCCAGTGCTAGCACATTAATCCTGTGGTCATCTATTTAGAATGTTGGTAGTTTCCACTCTTCTGGAACATTTAGAGAATGGAGGGCACATTTAGATGAGATCCAGTACCACCACCACTAAGTGTGAGCTACACAGGTGAATACTTGATACTTCGTGAAGGGGTTGGCATATATGGGACACTCACGATCTCTTTATTGAATGAACAACAGATGCTAAATAATTAAGCAACATGTAAGAATAAAAGCGACCGCATAGGGTTCTTACATGTAATAAAGATCTTTTCTGAAATTTCATTTCCAACTCAGGGGATGTTGGATCATACTACAATTCAAGTATCCAATTATTGACTTTTGAGATTATTGAACATGTGAGGATAGTAAACCTTTTGCCTCTAAAACAGGGGTGAATTCACAGTCAGAGCAATGTGAACAGTATTTGTTTCTGGGATAGCTTTATCAAGAAAATCTTTTCTCAGATAATCATCTGTAAAGTGCTGCAGTGGTATCGTGGGCTATGTGTTGGGGTGTTCGCTGCAAGATCAGCAGGGAAGTCCACCAGTTGCTCTGCTTTCTGCTTCCCTAAAGATGTATCGCCTCAGAAACCCATAGGGACCATTCTCTGTCCTATAGGTTGCATATAGGGTCGCTATGCAGTGAGTTTGCAATGACCAAATGTCCATTGAGAAAAAAGTCTGTGGGTGTTTCATAGCTACAGAATAATTGTTGTCCATCTTGATTTGAATGTTGAGTCCACTTTGCCTCAGTGACCATACAGGACAGAATTAGAGCCTCAGAAACCATCTAGAGATTACTCTGCATCAGAGTTCATTCAACAGCAGTGAGTTTGCTTTGTTGGGTGATAGCCTTTGCGGCACAGTGAGTTAAGAGAATGTTGGGCTGCTAACTGAAAGGTCAGCCATTGGCACTCACCTACATAATCCAGAGTAATCTTCCTATTTGAAAGCCAGTTGATTAATGATCCTAATCCCACCTACAATCTTAACTTCCTTTGGTCATTTAACCTAACGCACTGTTGGGTTATAGAGATTAGGATTTGCCACTGGTAGATGGGGCATGATTACTCTTCTTGGGACATAATGTTTTCTTTTTTTCATAGGAAGAATAGTTCATTGAAGTTGTGAATATAGTACTATGTTTACTTAGGTTGAAAATATTGCCTGAGTATTTTAGAGAGACTTTCAAAACTTAAAATGCAGACCATGGTTGGCAAGGAAGAAACCAGAAAATATGATTTTAATAAAACAGCTTGGATTCACACAGTACTATGCAATTTACCAAGTATTCTCACACACATCTGATCCTCACAGTTAACATATGAAGTAGCAGGTAAAATCTGGCAGTTAATTAACCTTCCCTCCCACTTGTCATTCCTTCCGTCCTTTACTCCCTCCCGCACTACTCTCAAATTATTTTATTAAAATAAATCATACTGGTCATGCCTAGTAAAACTATCATTTTAACATAAAATAAACACATTAAAATAGTCACATTTTCTATCACTTTTTAGTTTTGTTTTGGGGAATTCTCTATTGGCGGCTTTCTGAGAATATTCTCAGAAGGCAAATTTTTTAGCTGGGCTCCTCTTTGGTAAAAAAGAATATGAGAAAAAGCTAGACATTTTCAGAAATAAGAGTGAAGTTAGTAAAAAGTTACCATTTATCTAAGGAGCCCAGTGTCATGGTGGATTATTCACTGGGTTGCCAACTTCAAGACCAGCAGTTCAAGCTCACCAACTGCTCCATCAAAGAAACGGGAGGCTACCTTCTCCTGTAAGTGGTGGTTCCCAGCCTCAGACACGACAGCGGCTAGTTTACTCTGTCCTGTAGACGACTTCATGGCAGTTGGTTCATGGCAATTGAAGGCTGCACATTGAGCTACTAACTACAAGGCTTGAACTCATCAGTCTTCTTCATAAGCCAAACATGAAGCTGTCTACCCCCATAAAGATTTCAAGTCCCAGAAACTCAAAAAAGGACAGTTCTATGTTGTGCTATAGACTTGTTCTGAATAGGCATCAACTTGATGGCAGTGAGGGTGGTTTTCTGAGGAGGACATAATTATTTTTAAAACATGTGTTGACACCTAGATCTCTCCTAGGCTCTGAAGACATGCTTATGCTGAAAGTTCCTATCTACAAAGCTTATGTACTCCGACATAATGCACATATTCTGAGAAGAGTGGTGGTCAAGGAGGATGTTGCTATTTTATATGCAGTGACCGAAGAAAACATCCTACTTAAGTTAGGATGTGAATGGACGAAGGGGGAGATACCGGTTGCTGTGGAGTCAGTGCCAAATCATGTTACTCAATTTGTGCCCAAGTAGAACTGTGTGCCATTGGGTTTTCAAAAGCTGGTTTGTTCAGAATTATATCACCGGGCCTTTATTTTAAGGCTCTCTGAATGGACTTGAACCCCCAGCCTTCTGATTACTGTAACAGTACCATTACAGGAGCGAGGGGGTTCGACTTCCAGAGGTGGCATGATTAGAGAGAATGACACTAGCAGGGGTATCCATAAATATTTTCATTCAATGATTCAGGAGAAATTCATTACTTTTAAATGAAAATATCTCTGTAGTTAGTTATAACAAACAACAAACATTTTTTTCTGTAAGCCCAGCTTACATGTATCAATATGCCAACAAGGCTAAAACTCTATGCCAATTTACTCTTTAAATCTTCTAACTCACTCCAGTCAGACCTGTCTTTATTACCCAATTACAATAACACTTGCGATCACACGGTTTTGTTTGCACGCACTGTAAGTGCTGGCTGTGTTTTTATTGATGCTGGCGCTTTTACATTTGCTGGTTTTGTCCAATTTTCCAGTGTTTTAGTTGCAATACTGTGGTAATTACTGTCTGTAAACCTGTATCAATAACTTTTTGAGTTAATTAAAGGAAAAGAAGTAATTCAAGGAAAAGGATGAAAATCTTCCAAAGGCTTCTGTCTGTTATTAATAATAATGTAACTAATAATGCTGAAATTCAATGTAGATTTTCAAAAACCGTTTTGTTGTTAAAATGAATACAGTTTTATATTCAATCAATTTCCAACTCTATCCCATATTATTCTATGATTAAGCATCTATTCTGTGGTAAACATCAGTAAGGCGCGTGTGTGGTCTGGTGTGAGATGAAGTCCTGGGGGAGGGGAGTTGGCACCATATGTAACACCAACCCCGGTGATGTCATTAGGTTAGCAGCTGAGCCCTTACTGGTTTGTATCACCCAAGGACTCCAGAGAGGTGACCTATGCAATTGACTAGACAAGGCTGGACATTAAAGGAAGAAATATATGAGCCAATATTTTCAGTCCACTTGGGAAGTTGGTGGATGTCCAGAGCGAGGTTTCCCATCATTCGACGTTTCACCATTTGTGAAATGAGAAAACCACTCATACACTTGAGTTTTCCCTATAGCGTAGTCCTTTTAAGCTGCATTTAATTTCACAACAGTTTCTGTGGCATTTTTCTAGAGCAGGAAACAAAATTTAATAGCTGGACACTGTTTTCTTATATTGGCCATCATAAAAAATGAGGTTCGAGTGAAACTGCTTTCATTTAAAAAATCCACTGTGACCAGAGAGAACCTTCTCAGGTGACGCCACTGGGTGCACTTACTCAGAGCGAGTTGGTTGTCTATTAGGGAAAAAAAATTGTACTATGAAAGCTCTGCTCCACCCAGTACAATTCTGGCTTGGTTTCTTTTTGCGTTTTGGTTTTGTTTTTTTTTTGGAGGGGAGTACCCTCTTGAAGGTTGAGGGTTATCATAGAACTGATCTGGTGAGCTTTGGTTCTAGAGGTGGGAGGAGGGGTAAATGAGATATGAAGAAAACTGAGAGCGAATGGCAACTTGGGCTTACATTTCTAGGAAAGACCAAGGAACTGGAGCAAAGGGGGGAAGAAAGCAAAACCTCACTTCTCATCTAGTCAATTCGACTCACAGAGACCCTAGCGGACAGGGTAGAACTGCCTTTTCTGAGTGTTTGAGACTAATTATTGGCAAGCATATAAAGCCTCATCTTTCTCCTGCAGGGCACCTGGTAGTTTTGAACCGCTGAAACTTCAGATTTGCAGCCCAGGGGAAAAATAAAGCTCTGAGAATTGACCACTAGATTTAGCAAAACTAAATGTCACTGGTTTTGCTTCCCTAAAGAATTTAGCATAACACACAGCCCACCTCTTAATTCACTTAACTCTCTATACCAACAGGGCTCTTGATTATGGGTAAAGGGAGGTTTTTGAAGATGGGGAAAAATAACAGCTTGCAAGCCGATAGGAAAGAACCAACAGAGAAAGAAAGCTGATGATACAGGAGACAGGACAGTGCTGACAGAGTGGCCTTGAGTAGGTGCAGGCACGAGGACACAGTGTAGTACCACAGAAGGTGACAAGAGCCAAGGCCGAGGATGCAGGCACAGGTGCAAATAGGCTGGTCGATGTTGTGATAACATGTGGTGTCTCTGCGAACTTCAATATCACAGCGAAATAAGAGGCAAGGTCATCTGCTGACAGTGGAAAGAGGAGAGAGATGAATAGTTTGAAGAAAGTCAAGTATTGTGGGGGAGAGGCGAGAAGTAAGTATGCTAAGGATTGCTGGTTGTGAATTTCAGCTTTGTTCTGTGTTTTCCTTCAGGTCTCCCAGATAGAAACGATTAAAAACCAATCATTATAATTTCTGCTAGGAAATGTTGAAATCTGAAACTGTTGTCTTTCTCTGGATCATGATATAGCACCGCGAATGAAGCCTTTAATGTGGTTCACGCTCCACAGTGTTTACATTCTCAGTGGTAGGAGAGATCCTTTCCCAATACCTTAGCAATAGAATTGCAGTAATAACCTTGGTGGGGAATGTTTTTGGAGGGTGGGTTCAATTTATACTCCTCAAATAACAGTACATCAACCCATGCAGAGATTTGGACCTTTATGAATAAGTACTTGTAAATAGCCTCTGACAGACGTGATTAGTTACGTCAGCATGAGCATGCCACTTAACTGCTCTAGGAAAAGAGAGAAAGAGATGCCAGAAAGGTTTAAGAGAGTAGGAGGCTTGTAAATCTTCTTTGTCACCGAGCTTTGGTCATCTTTTAAAGCTGTGATGCATTTTTAGGGTTTCTAACCAGAGTAAATGATAACTATCCCAAGGAATCCTCATATTTTTTCCTTTGTAGTCTTTAGGCGATGCTTAGGATGCTAAACGTTACCACCTTTGGAAGAGGAGAGGGTAGCAGTGTCTTCATAATCGGAGATGCTGACTCTGGTCACCCTTCCTTTTAATAAAGACCAGGGAGATGTCTTTCTTTCTCTTAAATGGCAGATCTAACCTTCTAATCTGTCATCGCTCGGCTAAAGCAAGACAATTCTGAGATAAATCTTCTGACACATTTTCTAGACTTCTGGAAAACAGTATATAAAGAACTCAGAGAGCCTGACATAAAATAAAGCCAGCGCACTTTTCTGTCTTCTCTCTTAATTGGAAATGCTGTTTTCTATGAAGCTCTATTTTATTTTCATGTACTCCAAAGAAGAGCATGGCGGTTTGATTAAACCAGAAAAATCTTCATTGACACTTTACCCTTGCCACTCTATGTCACGGTGAGGATGGGGTGGCCCTAAAACAGCCTGCGGGGACTGATAGTGCTTCTGACCTGGGTTACTGTGAGGATCTTGAGTGCCTGCTGGTTTATTCCTGAACAGAAACACAAAGATAAACAGCATAAAATATAAAAATCATCATCATCACCATTAACTTCTGTTTTACATCAGCTATTCAGTTTTTTATGACTAAGAATTTCATCAAGTTTGAATTAATTTATCCATTCACTTATTAAGTAAACATTTATGCCATCAGGCTTTATCCTATTGAAGACATGTCTTGAGGGCTGTAAATGATTCCCTCTGTCCATATAGTGGGGAGAAAGATCCAGTAGCATATCCGCAAAAGGGTGATTTCTCTGAGGGAGGGGTCAGACATGCCTCCTCCACCCTCCAACATTTTTTTACCTTATTCAGACTCCCCTGCATTCTATTTCTCTGCTGGCTTTGGTAATCCAGTGAAATAGCCCCACAGAACTCACAGACAAACTCATGGATATGGGGTCAGTCGGGAAAGCCACAGTTGCAAAATATTAAGCATGGGATTCATTTACAGCGGCGCTTCTCCTCAACCAGGCTGGAAGGCGTGTCCCTCTGATCCTCGGCCTCTCAATCACGTGCTCCATTGGCCTCTACTTCCCTCAGGCAAGTGTTACAAAGGATCTTTAGTGCTTATGAATTCCCTACTCTACAAGTCAATCTCCTGACCAAAGGCACTCAGTTTTGCCCATTCCATGGGCCAGGAAACCCACCCGCTTTGACTGGATCTGGGTGCAAGTCCTCTGCCCTGTCTCAATGTCTCCAGGCTGCTACTGCCACCACTCCTCGTGGGAATCGTGCACACTTGTGGCTGGTGGTTCGTCTTCCTTAATTGTTGCGGGATTCCTCTTCCTGCTTCTGAGACGGTTTTCTTACACTCGGCAGATGGTAAAACTGACCAATACCCTGGCTTAGCCTCCTCTACAACTGATTTGCAGTCATTTGGTGGGAGTTAAAAAGATGATAGAGAGAAGGACCATGGCAAGTAGCTTCACTTCACTGAAGCTAGATATTAAGAATATCGAGACTGGGCGGTCACAGTCTTTGGCCTACTTTTTTTAAAAAAATAAATCACTTTATTGTGGGCTCTTACAGCTCTTCTAACAATCCATACATCAGGTGTATCAAGCATATTTGTACATATGTCGCCACCATCACTTTCAAAACATTTTCTTTCTATTTGATATCAGCTGCTCTTTTTTCCTCCCTCCCCCAAACTCCTATCCTCTTGAACGCTTGATAAATTATAATTATTTTCATATGTTACCCTGCCCTCTGTGTCCCTTCACCCACATTTCGATTCTTTGTACCCCTGGAGGGTGTGGGTGGGGTGTTATATGTCAATCCTTACAATAGATTCCCCTTTTCTCCCCCTTCTGTCCCCCTACCTTTGTGCATTGCTACTCCCATTACTGTTCCTGAGGGGTGCATCTGTCCTGGATTCCATGAGTCAAAAACTCTTATCTGTACCAGTGCACATGCTCCAGTTTAGCTGGATTTGCAAGGTAGAACTAGGGTGATGGTGGGCGGGGGAAGCATTAAAGGACTAGGGGAATGCTGTAAGCTGCATCGGTGCTGTACTGCACCATGGCTGACTTGCCACTTCCTTGTGATCCTCCAATTGTCTACAGATGGGCTTTGGGTCTCCCCTCTGACCCGCTCGTTTACATCAGTCTGATTGTTTTTGGTCTTCCATGCCTGATACCTGATCTCTTTGATGGCGTCTTTGCCCCACATTTATCACATAATTTCATCTTCTGACATAGCTAATATCTTACTACTACAAGTTGCTATTTATTGACTTCTGACTCATGCTTGACCCTACTCTGCTCCATAGAGTTCTCGATAGCTTAAGTCTTGAAAATAAATGGCTAAGCTTTTCTTTTGAGACATCTCTAGGTGGACAAGACCCCATAATGTTTATGTGAGCAGCAAAGAGCATTTTCTATTTATACCACACAGGGACTCTTTACAAAGAGATATGCATCTGCTTTATGCATATGCACAAACCTACAAGGAATTCAAGGAATTCCCTTTTCCTTTTGAAAAAGCATCCAAATTTAACGGACTTTTCTTTTTCATTTTTTTTTAATGCAAGTGGTCGTTACCAGTTAATCTGTATGCTCCATACTAACCCATAATTTTTAAAGTTCTTTATTGTTCTAATTTATGAATTATATATTTCTTTCACATTTCTCCTTTCTTACTGGTAAATATGCTTTTTGTTTGTTTGTTTTTCTTTTTCTTTTGAACTAGGTGGAGGTTTGCATTTTGTATTATCATTTCTGTATTCAACAACTTAACATATCTAACCTCCCAACAATTTGGCAAATCCTCTCCTGCATGTTTTGCTCTTTGCCCTCTTATACCATCTGACCACCCTCTAGCCTATTGCTTCCCCCTGTTCCTCCCACACCTCCTAACCATACCATCTCTCAAAGTCTGTTTCTTTGGGTATAAAACTCTATCATCTCCCCTTTCCCCCTTTTTATAACAGTGTTCTCATACGGTATTTGTCCTTTGTGATTGACTACATTCCCTCAGCATGTCTTCCAAATCCATCCATACCATGACGTTTTTCAGGTTCACCATTCTTTAGTGGACCCAGCAGGCATTCTTCTTCTTCTTTACTCCCTTCATTAACAGCATCTATCTTCATTCAAGGCAGATGTTTTCTATTTTAAATGTTTACCTATGATCTTGGGGACAGGCAGGTCAAGCAGCATAGCACAGTTCACCAAACAATGTTCTATGTACTAATTTGTTGAGTAGCTCCTGAGGTCCTAAATGCTGTTGCACAGTCTACGAAGGTGCAGCTATTTCCAGAGGAGAGAAGAGTGGTGGAGATCAAAAGACATATGGACTCAAAAGATACATTAAAACACCAGCCTCCGCAGCACTGGAACTGGAATAAAGAGATGGTACCTGGCTCCCACTATCAACTGCTCGGTAAGGGCTCATGTTTGAAGGTCCTGAATAGAGTGGGAGAAAAATGTAGAACAGAACTCAAAATCATACAAGAGATCAGATTTACTGGCCAGATGGTTTTGAATCAGATTTTCAATGAGTTGTTGAATATAAAACTAAGATATGTTCTATAAGTCTACACCCAATTCAAGATAAAACTTTTTTTTTACACACTACACTTAGGAGATAGCTTTCTTTCATTTCATCATGACTATATGAAGGGACTTCAACAAGTTTGTGGAAATATACATGTTTTTAAATTATTTCATCTTTAATTTGACTTAGGAAGACCCTTGCATTTTTGTGAAGAACCTGGTGGTGCAGTTGCTAAGCACTAGGCTGCTAACTAAAAGGTCGAAGATTCGAACTCCCCAGTCATCACTCCACAGAAGAAAGATTTAGCCATCTGCGGCTGAAGAGACTGACAACTCTGAAACCCAATGGGGGCGCTGTACTCTTTCCTAAAGGTTGGACTTGATAGTGGCAATGGGTTTTGGGTAGTTGAGGATATACTAGAAGCTGAAGGCTTTTTACCAAACTCTTCTCTGAATTTTAAATATTTTTGTGAGATACAAAGATAAAAGGAGCATGATATTTGGATTTCTTGAAATTAAATTACTAGTTGGCCACATGTTAATAAACAGAAGTTAGCTAAGCCTTGTTTCTTTTATCTTGTCAAAATGAATGGCATTTTAATCAATAGATCCAACAACAAGGAGCAAACTGCCCATGTCAAATATAACAAGTTCTAAAGAATACACTGGCAGACACCAGTTTTGTGCAAATGTTTCATTAAAAACAAATCCTCATGGTAATGGTTGGTGACCATGGAGATCACGTTCTAAATGAACATTGTACGATTATTGATTTGGAGGTAGGGAATGCATTTATTCTAAAAGCTCATTACCTAGCAACCACTGAGGCAGAGTCATCCAATCAGAAATAGCCTTTCTCATGGAACTATGGAGGTCAAATTACACATACTTAAAAAAATTTATTCAAAAATAGCTCTGAACATAGAAGAATATTCATGGTCTTTTACTTTTCAAACCTGTTCAACAGTAGATTCTTTTATAAGGGACAAGAAAGAACACAGAAAGACCTATTCAGATACTTTGGAAACAGAGGAATATAAATTACTTGCAATGGTTTAGATCATGTTAATTTTTCGTTCTCTTTCCCAAGGGGGTATCTTATTTTCTTTCTTCTTATGCTTTACTGTTTCTCTTTCTCTTTTTCCAGAACTATCCATCTATAATGCTTCAGGACCTATACACGCAGAACTGACTGTACAACCAACACAACCTCTTCGCATGTGACCTTTCTTTTAAACTATTTTCTTTCTCCAATATCTTCCCAAGGTTAACAGTGCTCAAGATTACTCAGGAAGTCCCAAATGGATGTGAAATGAAATGTAATGGAGCACCTTGGGTGAAGGGTCTTATGGGATATGGATTTGATATTCAAGATAAAATGTAGAAAGATGGAGGGTGGCGACATACCTGACCTCAGCATTGTGGTAATCAGCCGTGAGCTGGTGTGGGATTCTCCTTCATGTGTCCAGGAGAGATCAGATGGGACCTCCACGCTCTTTTCATATTATTCAAATGTTTCTGGTCATTTGTTTCCTTTCCATTTTTTCTGGTTCTTATTAATAAGGTTTCTATGAACAATCTAGTATAATCCTTTCCCATGCCCGTCTATTAGTGGGTGAGTGTATTTTGTATATTTTCTCCTAGACTGTAGCTTGCATTTTTATTTTTAACTGCCTTTTGATGAGCAGAGTTTTTAATTTTGATGAAGTCAATTTATTAATTTTGTTCTTTATGGTTGGTGGTTTTGTCTTATCTTTAGCAGAGCTTTGCCTAGTCAGGAGCCACAAAGTCATTCTGTTTTCCTCTAGGAGCTTTGCTTTTGGGTCTATGACTCATCTCAAATGAATTCTTTTGAAAAATGGAGGTTAAGATTTTATTTTTCTCCCATATATCTATTTAGTAATTACTATAGCTTTTGTTGAAAAGTTTATTGGTTTTTCATTAAAAAGCCTGGTGGCATTTATTAAGAGTCAATTGACTGTGTTTATTTCTGGGATTACTATTCTATTCCATTTATCTATTTTTAAAGTCTTTATTAGACTATATTAATATTAGACTATATTTATAGTAAATATTGAAATCAGGATGTATCCTACAAAATGATTTTAAACGTTGTTATGAGAATTTTAAATGTAAGCATCCTTATAAATTTAAGAATCAACTTTTCTATGGTTTCTCTAAAATATTTACTGGGAATTTTATTGTAGTTGTATTGAGTATAGAGATCAAGTTAAAGACTGAATTCTTTTTCATATTTAGTTTTACAATTCATATAATGCTTTATTTCTCCATTTATTTACATCACAGGTCCCCAAACTAATGTGGTCTACCATCCAAACAAAATCACTGGCACTCCCACATCACCCCCCGCCCCCACCCACCCCTCCTTGCTGGCCATGAGAAGGCTGTGTACCACAGCCCCCAATCCAGAATAGCGTGTTGTTACTATTTGTTGTTGGGTGCCCCTGGATTGGTTCCCAGTCATCGTGTCCCTCTGTCTGACAGAATGAACCATGCCTGCAACTGCCTCATCCTCCTAATTATTCTTGTTTGAGCCCTTTGTTGCAATCATGGTGGCCCTCCATCTGTCAAGTGCCTTCCTTGTTTTTGCAGTCCCTCAACTTGACCAAGCATGCTGGCTTTTTCCAGGGACCGGGCTCTCCTGAAAACAGGTCCAAAGTACAATGAGATGAAGTCTTGAGATGAAGTCTTGCCTCGAAGAAGCATACTCTCGAAGGAGCATTCCAGTGGTACTTCTTCCAAGACAGATTTTCTGGCCCTGTGGCAGTCTGGCACTTCCAATATTCCTTGCCAGCACCATAATTCAAATGCATTGCTTCTTCTTTGGTCTTCCTTCCTCAATCTTCAACTATTTTGTCCTTTTAAAAAATTCATATTTTTTACTTAAAAATCATTTTATTGGAGCTCATACAACTCTTATCATAATCCATACATCCCATTGTGTCAAGCACATTTGTAGCCATTCTCAAAACATTTGCTTTCTACTTGAGCCCTTGGTATCAACTCCTCATTTTCCCCCCTGCCTCCACGCTTCTTGCTCTCTCATTAGCCCTTAATAATTTATAAATTTTTATTATTATTTATCATATCTCACACTGTCCGATGTCTCCCTTCACCCATTTTTCTGTTGCGCATCCCCCAGGGACAATCTTCCACTTTCGTATGCATATGGGGCATTTGAAAATACCAAGCCATGGGTCAGCCACAACTTAGTCCTCCCAGTAACATCCTCATTTTCAACATCTTCAAGACGTCTTGTGCAGAGGATTTACCTAATCCAGAGTGTGCTTTGATCTCATGATTCTTTGATATCTGCCTTCATTAGTACTGACTGTGGATCCAAGCAAGATATAAACCTCAACAACTTCAATAATTTCTTCATTTATCATAATGTTATTTCTTGGTCAAATTGGGGGGATTTTGATTTTCTGTACCTTCAGTTACAATCCACACTGGAGACTGCAAATCTTGATCTTCATCAGCAAATGCTTCAAGGAGAAAGAGAAGGGCTGTGCTCAGGCCATCCCTGGATCATTCCAGCCCCGCCCCCACCCCAGGTGGTGATATAGCTCATTTTGGGAGCGGTTTTAGATCTTATTTTATTTCTCTTAGAAATATCATGTAGTACTGAATAGCTTTTGCTAAATTAATTCAAAATAGTTTTTATTTACTCACTCTATTTTCAAGAGAATAATTTTAAAATTCAATATTCAATTATTCGCTGTTGATATGGGAAAGCATGATAAACCTTTGTAAATTGACTTTGTAACCAATGAATTTGCTAAATTTAGCTCTAGTGGTTGTTTTGTAAATTCCTTAGGATTCCCTATGTTAACATTATGTTATCTGCAAATAAAGACAATTTGCAAATGGATTTAACAATCTTATTAAGGGATGAAATATTTTTGAGGTACACAAATATTAATTATATGAGTATAAAATTAACTATCAAGCCCCCAATCTTTTTAAGGTTATATGATGAACCTAAGGCAAACTTTATTTTATTTTTTCATTATACTTGCAGATACTTTTGTTGTTCAAAAGAAATATGGGTTACTGGAAAAGAAAAATTAGAATGAGGAGTAAAAAAGAAAATGAGGTGTACTGGAATTGCACTAGACAGAGGGGAGTTTTCAGTGTGTGCATTTTTTACCAGGATGGAGCAACTCGCTCTGAGGTAACGCATCCAGTGGTGTTGCCTGGGAAGTTTCTCTCTGGTCACAGTGAATTGTTTTCATGAAAGCAGTTTTACTCAAACCTCATTTGTGTGTGTGTGTGTGTGTGTGTGTGTGTGTGTGTGTGTGATGGCCACTTTTGGATAAGCCAGTGAAATTTGTTTCCTGCTCTGGAAAAATGCAGCAGAAACTGTTGTGATGCTGAACACAGCTGAAAAGGACAGATCTACGGGGAAAATCCACATGTCTGAGTGGTTTTCTCACTTCAAATAAGGTGAAATGTTGATTGATGACAAACCTCTTTCTGGACATGATGAGGGCATTGTAGAACTTCCTTGCAAGATGTTGAACTACCTTGCAAGACGTTGAGCCACCTCACAAGAAACAAACATATTAGAGAAGTAATAAAGTGTTGACCATGGGGCCCAGTCAAGAAGTTGAACCAGCGCCAAGAATCAACAGATGGTCCAAGGAGCCACCACAAATGTGTGGGGAACCCCAATAAGACTTGGCTGAACCTGACAGATACCAAAAAACCAGCCAAGCTGCCTAAAGTGTGGAGAAACCCGACAAGACTTGACTGGGACAGTGAATATGTCCAAGAGCCAGCCAAGCTGTCCATTTAAACCCAGGTGGAGACACTGACTTTTCAGAGAGCTAGGAACCAAGGAGACATCAACTCCTGCTCTCTCCAACTCTGCCTGAGGTGAGTACACCGTGGAAGGCAATGCTTATTGGGACTATGATGTTAGAATGACATGTGTGAAGAGTGCTGTTATTATGCCCTTATGCTCATACTTGCCCCAATACTCTTATCCTTAGTAGTTTGAGTTAGTTTTAGATTGTTTGATGTGTGTTTGCTGTGAATAAACTGAGCATTTGAAAATGTCTAAGAGTGTTAAGTAATTATGGATCACGCTACTCATAATATAGTCAACTTCCCAAATGGACAAAACTGTCAACTCACTGTGCATCTGGAGTTCACTGGGCCAGCTCATGTTGTTAAGCAAGCTTTCTATTTAGAAGTTCTGAAAAGATTGCATAATAATGTGTGACAGAAAAGTCCTGATTTGTGGCAGACTGAAGACTGGTTTTGCCACCATGACAATGCACCTGCTCATGCAGCCATCTCAGTGTGCCAGTTTTTGGCAAAAAACAGAATGACTGTCTTGCCCCACTCACCTTACTCACTTGACCTTGCTCCGTGGGTCTTCTTTTTGTTTCCATGAATAAAGAGGAACATGAAAAGACAGTGATTTGATGAAGTAGAAGAGGTGAAGAAAAAAATGAGGGAGTTGCTGTTAGCCATCTAAACAAATGAACTTGAAAATGTTTCCAAGAATGGAATCATAGATTTTTCAGATGTACTAGGTAAAATGGAGAGTACTTTGAAGGTGATAAGGTTGTTTTGTAAAAAATTTTAAATATATAGCTTTGAAAAAATTTTTATTTTCGGGGGGTCCCCCTCATACAACATGAGCCATTTATGTAGTTTAGAATATTTTAGTAGCCAATTAAAAAAGTAAACAAAATATATAACATTAATTTTATTATGGTTATTTAGCTCAACATATCTAAATGATGGTTTCAACACAAAAATACATACCAAAGTATCACTGGGATATTTTGTTATTATTGACCATTCATTAATGTAAATTAGAGTGCTAGTCCTTTTTTAGGTATTAAGTGTTTGAAATCCAGTGAGTACTGCACACTTATATTACATCTCATTTGGATAAGCTGTATTTTAAGTGGTTAATAACCACATGCGACTGGAGGCTAGCTATCCTGTTGAACAGTGCAGATCTCAAGGATAAAAAAACAAACAAGAATATCAACTGATATAAGTCAAGTAGCTGTGTATTTTCTGTTACAAATGCATGGACTCAAAGAGGATGGCTTTGAAAAAAACTTATTAAGATACATAGAATGATATATAATACACTTTTCATTATAATTACTGTTTTAGGAAGGATTTTTTCGATAGTGTTATTGGCATATAACTCTGACATATAACTCACATATCATACAATTCAGTAGTTCAATCACACATCAGAAGAGTTTTACAACCATTGCCACCATCAGTTGCAGAACATTTTGTTCTTTCTTTTACTTACAGTTATTAACTCCCCATTTCTCTCTAACCTTCCCCAAGGAACCATTCATCCAGTTAACTCCTCTATAAATTTACCTATACTGGGCTTTATATTCAGCAAAACAGTTAAAAAAAAGAACAATAACAACATAAAACAGATAAAAACTTCAACCAAGAAGAAAGTCAAAAATATTAAAAACTAGGACAAATTTAAGGAGATCAAATGACGGAGTGCTAAATGCTAACCTAACTGCACCTGCAACTACCTGCTTCCTATGCCTTCCCCGTGCTAGCAAGCCTTTAGACACCCCTGGTCCATGTGAAAGGGGATTCCCCAGGGGCTCAATCCACGTGTTTCCCCCTTTACTTTGTTTTTAAGGCCGAACCGGTTTTAAAATGGTACAAAGGAAGATCAAATGATAAGATATTACATTTTAATTTAACAGCATCTGCAGCAATCCTGGTGACACCCTAGCCCATCATCAGAGGGGATTCTCCAGAGGCTTTATCCATCCGTCAATCCTGCAAATGGATTTTGGGCTTCCACTGTCACCCAGAGTCTTCTGCAAACCAGGTGTTTTAATGGCTCAAAGCTCAGGCTATGAAACTAGATGGCTTATATTCTTCTCCTGCCTCCATTAATTTTAATGGGACCTTGGCCAAACACTTTATTCTCTCTCTATTTGTGGTTCTTGTCTCTTTGGATTGGGGGTAATAATATCACCTTTCGCATAAAATTGCTGAGGGTTAAATAGATACAATTTAGATAAATTAAATAAGATGAAACACTGCCAGACATTTAGTATGTAGTCAAAGAATGCTAGCTACAATGTATACTTCGTGTGTGTGTGTGTGTGTGTGTGTGTGTGTGTGTCTCCTGGAAACATGTTCCCATGCTCTGGATAAAAAAATCTATCCAGTGGGAAGTAGTATCCATTTATTCACTTATTTATAGTACTCTTTTAGTTATCCTGAACCTCATCTATCAGGTTGATAAATTCAAGTGGGATAATTTGGAAGCATGACACTTAAGAGGAAATTTCATGGGGGAAGTGTCTATAGAAATTATCTGTAGAACTAGCCCCAGGGACAGCCAGAAGAAGGTCTACCTAGGGATATTAAAACTGCTCTGCGTTTGGAACAGGGTGGACTTTTCAGACATTTCCTGTAGAGACGTTTGTTCTGATTTCTATTTCTGGTCCCAAGCTGCCTGTAACCTCTGCTGGCTCTGCTGACATCTGGCAGCTCTCTGGCTCAGTAACTTAAGTTAAATTACCTTATTCTCTTTGTTTTAATAACCATTCTCTTTTATTCTCCTCCCTGCAAGCCAGAGAAGTGATAGAGGAGTTGAGTCGAGGGTGCGGTGGGGGGTGGGGGTGGAGGAGATGCCCCATCCAAAGCAAAGGCTGTAGATTTTTTGAAAGGATATATTTTGGACTTGCTTTAAAATGCACTCATTTTGATGACTGTAATCTAATGTGTGTCTGGAGCCAGCCCAGTAAATTTGTGAAGATTCTCAGCTTCATCTTGGTACTCTCAGAGAGACCATAATTCTGCACTTGGGCAGCATAATGAGATTTATTTGCACACTGTCCATGAGTGTTTCTATAGTGTGTGCTTGTGGGGGAGAAGGGCTATTCAAGTGCTATCATCTGACTTGCCTGCTTTCAGTAAATGTTTGCTGTTTGAGATGTTTTTCTATGTATGTGTCTCTTAGAGTTTCTTTGCTTTGTGATGTGTTCTCCTCTTGGGAGGCTGGCAGTGTAAGTGGTTGACAAAAAAAGCTAATAAATCTGAGGTTAATAGGGCTCTAGACAGCAAAGTACATAGAATAAGGAGTCTCGGGAGCGGCCGAGTATTGTTGAAGAAGGAACTGTCAACAGAAAGTCTGATTATTGCAAAGGGCAGGACAAAGCTCAGAAAACTCCAGACCAGTTTTTAATTCACTCAAGTAATTTTCCACATCAGCATATACTTCTCTCCTGAGATTTTAAATTGGGGCCAGGCGGATGACGGGGAAGAAAACAAGGGAAGAGACAACTCTCTGGGGGATTTCAGTTAGCTTGGATTTGGACACAGTTCAAGTACATAGAAAACATGTCAGGGGATACAATGCACAGGAATGGTGGATGCTGTTACATAAATTAGGCTCTCCTGAGGCAGCTCCCATTCACAGTGACCATATGCATAACACAATGACACATTGCCTGGGCCTGAGCCCTCTTCATGATTGCTGGCATGTTTGAGTCCATTGGTGCACTTACTATGCCAATTCATGTAACTGAGGGTTTCCCTTGTTGTTGCTGGCATTCTCCTGTACTGAATACGATGTCTTTTTCTCAAACCAAACTCTCTACCCTCAAGTCAATGCCAACTCATAGCAACCCATGAGGACAGGGTAGAGCTGCCCCTGTGATTTTCCAAGACTGTAACTCTTTATGGGAGTAGAGAGTCCCCTTTTCCCTGGGGAAATGACTTGTAGTTTCTAACTGCTGACCTTGCAGCTAGCAGCCCAACAAGTAAACACAATGTCACCATGGCTCCTCTGCCCTTTCCTGATGGATGGTTTTTCCTGATGCTATGACAGAAGCAAGGGAGTTAACCTCCAATGCACCTTAATTGTTTGGATAGATGACCAGCAGGGTGGGATATCATACATTTTGCTATAATTTGTCTTGCTTTTGAAGAAATGTGATTCTGATTCGTCTCCTGCTTTGGGAACTCAGGGCGGGCACTTGCTCGCAGGGTGCCGTTGTGCAGCCTAGGGGAAGTGGGCCAGTGGGAACACATTCTGCTCCCGTGGAGGCTCACACAGGAGTTCTGTTGCATTGCGCTTGGCCTGGGGACAGTGACTGTTGAGATATAACTTCATAGTGGCAAATCACTGGATATTTTCTCAATCTCCCTCACATGAGGGGAGGGAGGGAGGTGGCTGTGGTTGTAAGGGCAGCTTGGTTCAGACCAGGAAGGGTGTTTTTCTCTGAGGTCTGAAAATAGAATCAGTAATGTAGAGGGGGGAAATGACCTCAAATCCTTGAATATGCTAAAATAATAAGAGGCTGGGACTTTGTCCACTGAGGAGTAGAATGGGAAGGCTTCCCGAAGTGTACATTGGACACAAGGACCCCCTTATTGAAGAGCCGCTCCCAAAGCTCACTGCCATCCCATTGATTCTGACTTCTAGCAACCATAGAGGGCAGAGTGGAATGGCTCCTCTGGACTTCTGAGGTTACATATTCTTTAAGAGAATAAAATGCTTCATCTTGCTCCCTCCAAACAGATGGCTGTTTTGAACTGTTTACCCTTGGGGTTAGGAGCTCAACTCGTTATCCACTATGTTATCAAGGCTCTAGGCTGTCTCTTATCACACAGGGATTGGTGTTTCTTAAACACAAATGAACCATTTACTGGAACATATACTTTTTTAGTATGGCTAAATGAAAACAATCCCCTGTAAAGGTAATGTGTCAGGGGCTAACATAAACTGAGGCTTCCAATTGTAAATCTCTTAAAGTTCTCACAGAGGAAGCAATGGGTAGCATCGTGATAAATGGAGCAAAGCTTGCAGTAGTCAGGGGTTTATCTTGCTTGTATACACAATCAGTGTGCGTGAAAGCAGCAGCCCAGAGATCGAACACATTGTGATGGCTAAATCTACTGCATAAGACACCCTGAAAATGTTGAAAAGCAAAAACGTTACTTTGAGGATTAAGGTGTGCCTGATTCAAGCCTTGGTGTTTTCAATTGCCTCATAGGCATGAGCCCGTTGGATGTTGAATAAGGAAGACCGAAGGACCATCCATGCATTTGAACTTCAGGGCTAGTGAGGACTATTGAAAGCATCACAGACTGCCAAAATAACCCACACTTCTGTCTAGGAAGAAGCCACAGTGCTCCTTAGAGGCAAGGATGGCCAGGTATGGTTTTAGGTACTTTGAATCTTTTATCAGGGGAGATCAGTCTCGGGAGATGGGCATCATGTTTGGTAAAGAAGAGGGCCAAGGAAAACGTGGACAAGATGGTTTGACACTGTGGCTGCAACAAGGGACTCAAACACAAGAACAATTGTGAAGATGGTCCAGGTCCGGGCTGTGTTTCATTCTGTTGTACACAGGGTTGCTGTGAATTGGAAACAACTCAAAGGCACCAAGCAGCTACAACGTGTATTGAGGTAAGGCCCAATTCCTCATCTTAATTCCTCACTCTTTTGTAACTACCTACTTGACACCCATACCAAGAGACGCCTTTGCCAGTTAAGGCTCACATATCCAGAAATATTGTATATTGCTGACTCTCATGCTCTTAGATTGCCATCCCTCGGTGCAGAAAGAACAAAGGCCTCACACACTTATGTTCATGGAGTCCCTATGGCGTCCACACAGTCAGGCACTTGAACACTGACTGGAGTGTTGGTGCTTCACGCCCTCTCAGAGCTGTCCTGGGAGAAAAAAACAGAGAAACAAAGGCCATGCACATTTTCAAACTCATGTATTCAGGACAGTTCATTGTGCCCAGAGTCACTCCTATCGATGGTCCACTGGCATCCTCAGTACCTTCAGGTAATGTTTTGGCCACTCATTGAATACAAAGATTTGTGTCCAGCCTGCAGTCACCATTGCTAGACTCCA
Organism: Tenrec ecaudatus; assembly: GCF_050624435.1. Taxonomy (NCBI): domain Eukaryota; kingdom Metazoa; phylum Chordata; class Mammalia; order Afrosoricida; family Tenrecidae; genus Tenrec; species Tenrec ecaudatus. The sequence goes on from NC_134530.1 coordinate 129,774,586, forward strand.
AGCTCCATAATCAGCCTCATGACCTCCTAAGTAAAATATGACCTACCTTAATCAGGACAGAAAGTTAGGGTGCAACAATTACTTTTAAGGCCATTTTCCTGCCAAATATGCATAAAAGGTTTATTTGAAGCCTGCTGTGCAAATAGTCACAAATGAACATGAGCTTGTTTAAATGCCCAGGGTTTGGGTTGAATTTCAGATATGGGTACCGGCGAAGGCAAATGACAGTGATTCTGTTCTCAGGGAGTCATAAAAAGCTAATTATTTTGCTATAGGACAAATAAATCATTCAAGATTATCAATACCTAATCATTCAAAAATAAAATCACCTCTGTCCTCAAGGGTTAAGACCTCTATGCAGATAGCTTTGTGAAATCAAATTATGAGCACTGTTATTCAATGTTTATAGGTAGCTTGCCATTTCCCTCTCTCCAAATTGCCCTGAACCTGGCACCAAAGTAATCTCCCTACAAACAAATTGGAGCATGTCACTACCATGCCTCAAAGTCCTCTCCATACCAATCAGAATGTAAACCAATTCCTTTAGAAAGGTGTGCCAAACCCTACCATATCAAAGCCCAACTCTCCCTTTTTCTCACTCCTCTTTCATACCCATCTTTTCTTCCCCTCCAGGCTTTCTGTTTTGTATACTCCCACTTAGTCATCATGGCTGGTTTAACCAGGAAGCCTCTTCTGAGTCCCCCAGGGATCTGCTTCCACATGGTCCCGCACTTGACAAATCCAGGACAGGAAGTTCCACTCCGAGCGTGTGTGGGTGCCTTCGATTCCATAGTACAGGGCGACTTTTGCTTTTGTCTTTCTAGCCTCCACTCCCATGACCTCAGGTGCTAAACCCATCTACTCTACATCTGGTTGGTCTCCAACATTCTTTTCAAGAGCATTGTAGTAACTGCTCGGGTCTACTGCTTCCAGGTTTTATTTTAATGCCAGGTTAATTGTTCTAATGCACACTTTTGATCATCCCTCTGCCCTGCTCAAGGATTCTCATCAACTCTAAATTGATTATTAAAAAAGGAAATAATTCAGCTTGCCTTTCAAAAGCTATTCAGAATTGTGTCCAACTTCCCCACTGTCTAATTCATTATCTCATTTTTTTCTTTTATTCACTTTGCAATATCATAAGGTTGAACTGTCCACTATATGACAAAGGTATAAGCTATTCCTATATGGCTAGTGTATTAATTAGTACCCATTTAATAAAGTGTCTTACATATAAACCAGAACCCCTTTTGTCTCTGCTCCAGTCTCTGTATGTCCAAATCCTACTGATATGACTCTGGTCAAAGTGCATGTCTTTAATAGAGCTTTCTGGCTCCTCCTGCACATTCCAACCCCTTTTCCTTGTCCCTTTCAAAGTTACTCACCGCGATAGGTAATGCCTCCCTTCTTGAGCTCCTCATGCTGTTCTAAGTACTTTACATGTGCTAACCCTTTTAATCTTCTAATCATTGTTATTTTCTAGATTAGGAAACTAGGGCATACTCGTTACATAATTTTTCCAAGGTCATGCAGTTTGTAAATAAAATATCCAGGATTCAAACCTAGACAATCTGGTGCCTGGGTGCTTAACCTTATTCTCTAGTGTTTAGATAGCTTTAGAGTTTTATATACAGTACTAAAATGTTTATGGGAATTGTCTTTTCTACTATAATCTTGAGTGTAGGTAGAGAAACGTTCTGCTATTTTTTCCTTCCATCACACTGTCTAGCAGAGTGTTTGCATATTTCAGAAATTCCCTGTGTTGTTTTAACTAATATTCATTCTATACTCATTTCTGGGTGCTAAAGCCTATCACAATGGGTACAAAAGACTCATGGACATGGTTAAAGGGTTTATTAAGGAAATTAACAAATTTAAATATCAGTGAAAATTGCTCAGGGTTGAGTTTCATCAACTCAACTCAAGGCAGAGGCATGTTTATCAGGATATGTTACAAAGCTCTTTCAAATCTGTTAATAAATGCCCAAAGAAGGATACCACACTGCTTTAAGCTTCATCTTGAAGGCATTCCGTTTAAGTGCCACATGTCAGCAAACTCAGTTCCCTCCATTAAATGCTCAGAGAAGTACCCTACTTCAACCCAAAGGCACCCAGCTCCATTTCTACAGGTCAGCCAGCCCAACTTCCCCAATTAAGTGCTCAGAGGCATCCCACTCTGCAAGCCAGCATCCTGCCCCAAAGCACTCAGCTCTACTTGCTCCAGGAATTGGGGGTTCTGTCTTCCTGTTCCAGGTGCTGACTCCTTGTTCTCTTGCTGCTCCTCTGATGTTATAGGTGCCTTCTGGATCCAGGAGGTTCACTGTGCAGGAATCTTAGGGCCAGAGTGCATGCTCCACTCTTGGCTTTTGCTGATAATGATATCCTTCCTCCTGCTTCTCAGAGCACTTGTTTTATACACAGCAAGTTGGTACTCTAGGGAATCCTGCTCTCAATTCCTCACAGGTCTATCATTTCACTATCTTCCTTCACATTCTTACTCGACCCATGCATGACAAGGTCAACTGTAGGGAGTTAAGAACTTTGGCAAGAAAAGCCACATGGAAAATTCACTGGCCCTTTACTCACTAACTATTGGATTCTTTTGTTACTGTTTGGTTGCTCTTGCATTTAACCAAACAACATGCTAGTTGATGGTCAATGTCTTGATTTATCAAAATCCTTAAAATCAGAGCAAGTCAGCTCCACACCTTTCCTGTCATTTTTCACATCTTCCTGACCAAAGAAGGTAGCAGAATTGGTTTCACATGACAAACTTTTCTGACTGGTTTTAAACAGCTTTATAACCTCCAGGATTTTGCCAATTGATTTTTTTCTTAATGAATTGCCCCAGAAACTTTCAGGACTGAGAGTTAGGCCAACTTCTCCATAATTCATGAGTTAGTACTATGCTCTTCTTTTAGTGCAGGATGAACTGATCAATTTTTTTTGGACATTTTGGCAAATCTGATCTGGATGACTAAGTCCCTGGTCTGTTTTAAATCCTATTCCTTAAATCCTCTGGTAGGAATTATATTATGTGTCTGACAATAGTAGCCTCTGTAATGAGAGCTGAAACAAAACAGGCATTAAGCATGTCCATATTAAGCAACCATTTTTCATACTATGTTGAGTGCTACCCTTTGCTTTGGCCATAGTTGAAATATGTTTCTGGTTGCTAAATGTTACATTCCTCTCAGTAAGCTGGTTTTGTGCATCAGAGTTGTATGCCTACTTTGAGTCTTTTGGATGATAGAATTTAGATTCATTTATTTTTTGAAGGTTAACGTTTGGGGATTATTTATCACAGTAGCCCACCATAATAGCATGACCTTTACCTTGCTCATGAAGAAAGGCTGGCCACACAGACAACAATCTACTTAATCTTGCTTTATCATGCCATGTGTATGCCTGGGAAAAGTTCTGAAGATCGTGATATGTTAAAAATAAACTAATTTCACAGGGGTTTCAGACATTTTGTTCTTGCCTGGGAAAGCGTAGTTCCAACAATTTTAAAGTGAGACACTTATTTCTTTTTCCATCTATGCTTTCAATAATCATTTCTTGACATCCTATCATTTGTGTGAAGGGTTTGGTGAGGAAGAACACACAAAAGTGAATAAATAGGAAAGAAACCCTGCCCTCCAGGAGGGAGATGGTCAAGTTTGGTGTCAAGAAAATATACACGTTTTCAGAAGGAAGAATGGTTGACCTGAGGACTCAGAAGAGGCTTCCTTGTTAAACCAGCCATGATGACTAAGTGGGAGTATAAAAAACAGAAAGCATGGAGAGGAAGAAAAGATGGATATGAAAGAGGAGTGAGAAAAAAGGGAGAGTTGGGCTTTGATATGGTAGGGTTTGGCACACCTTTCTAAAGGAATTGGTTTACATTCTGATTGGTATGGAGAGGACTTTGAGGCATGGTAGTGACATGCTCCAATTTGCTTGTAGGGAGATGACTTTGGTGCCAGGTTCAGGGCAATTTGGAGAGAGGGAAATGGCAAGCTACCTATAAACATTGAATAACAGTGCTCATAATTTGATTTCACAAAGCTATCTGCATAGAGGTCTTAACACTTGAGGACAGAGGTGATTTTATTTTTGAATGATTAGGTATTGATAATCTTGAATGATTTATTTGTCCTATAGCAAAATAATTAGCTTTTTATGACTCCCTGAGAACAGAATCACTGTCATTTGCCTTTGCCGGTACCCATATCTGAAATTCAACCCAAACCCTGGGCATTTAAACAAGTTCATGTTCATTTGTGACTATTTGCACAGCAGCCTTCAAATAAACCTTTTATGCATATTTGGCAGGAAAATGGCCTTAAAAGTAATTGTTGCACCCTAACTTTCTGTCCTGATTAAGGTAGGTCATATTTTACTTAGGAGGTCATGAGGCTGATTATGGAGCCTGGAGTCTAGCAATGGTGACTGCAGGCTGGACACAAATCTTTGTATTCAATGAGTGGCCAAAACATTTCCTGAAGGTACTGAGGATGCCAGTGGACCATCGATAGGAGTGACTCTGGGCACAATGAACTGTCCTGAATACATGGGTTTGAAAATGTGCGTGGCCTTTGTTTCTCTGTTTTTAAGTTAGTTCTAGAATCTGACACAATATTTCACAATTAGCAGCATCTGTAGAAACGAATGTTTCCGCTACTTTTGGAGAATTGGAATATTTCCACCAGAAATTTGATCACATATTAATCATTGTCAATCTTAGTACTGACTATATGTCTGAATCACTTGCTCAGTTCCAGCGAAGACTAGAAATGGAGTAGGGAAATGTATAGAGTGAGGAAAAACAGCAAGCACGCAAAAGAAAATATAGACACAGACTCCATTTTCAAGGCCTATGTACTAATACTTTTTCTTTTCTTTTTTTTTTTTTTAAGGAAGCATGCAGTAGAAAGACAAACATGATCACAATGAATCAAAACTCTTCCCCCCCCCCCCCCCGGACTCTGAATCAAAATTCTTAACAAACCCATAATGTCATGATATTTGGCTTGGTCTGGAAAAGTGGAAGGAATTTTGCAGATACAAACGGTGATAATTTTGGTGTCAGTGGGTTAATGATAGTAGTAGGGGGAAGTAACGGCACATGATCATTTATCAAGGCCAGTGGTGTAGAGATATGATAAAGTAGGAATCCACCTTTGTAAGTTCAAAAGCCAGCTTCGGCCCTGATGTACTCTATGACTTGGGGGGAATTCACTTAACTTAAGCTCTATGGACTTTTGTTTTCTTTTCCGCAAAATGAGAACATTTAGGTATAACATTTAGGGCTCTCTGAGATGCTTTCTAGTTGTAATGGCTTTTACTTCTAAGAAGTGAAGTCATTGTGCCGTATTGAAGGGTTTGATGATGCCAACCAAGTGGCTTGCTTCTTAGGTGCTCTTGGTGACTTCCTTGGCCATGGTGGGTAGCAGTAGGGTGTATGAGGGGAGGGGAGTCACTTTCCCCATATTCTTTCCCTAATGGGGTACATTTCCTCTGCCGTTTCGGTTTTCACCATTGGTGCAATTCTTAGATGTAGAATTTTTGAGACGAGGCTCCATATACTTGCATTTAATACTGGCTGTACCAAAGATAAGGAGTTGCAGTGGTGGTGGGGGCTAGGTGTTGGGCTGTAAGGTGAGTAGGTAAAAGACCCAGACACTGCATGGAATGAAGAAGAGGCAACCTGCTCGCACAGAGACTCATAGTCTTGGAAACCCTGTCTAGGATTTCTATAAGTCAAAATTGACTTGTGGGTTTGTTTGGTTTTGGGTAGCAAAGATGAATGAGAAAGAAGCAAGATAATGCTGTTCTGATATGGTGGTGAAAAGCAGTGATGGGCTTAACCTTTCTGAGCCACCTTTTGTTCATTGTTAAGACAGGGCCAGGGAGCCCTGGTAGTGGAACGGGTTACGCTTTGGACCGCTAACCATAAAGTCAGCATCTTGAGACCACCAGCTGCCCCAAGGGAGAAAACAAAGAGTTTCTAGTCCTGTAAAGAGCTCCAGTCTGGGCAACACACAGGAGAATGGCTACCCTGTCCTAGAGTGTTGCTGGGAGGTGGGATGCACTTGATAGCAGTGAGTTTTGAGAGAGCTCATAGTGTAGGAAAGCAGTGGTAGGATTCTTGTCGTAAAATTCTTGGCCAATGTACCTCCTGGGCAGCCAATATATGGCTGTAAGGGAAGGCTGGGAGGTTGCTATGATGTGGCATGGGTTTCAATGACATTTATGGAAAAGATGAGATAGGCAGTGAAGCCTGGCATTCTACTTCTGAAAGTCGGATCCCCTTGTGTATGTATGGTTTCCATGAGTTGCAGGCCAACTCCATGCTAGTGAGCAACAGCATCTCATAGGATAGACTTGAATATACCCCCAGATAATGAGAAAATATAATTAATTGGGTGCCACAAAGCCAAGGAGCCCTCATGGTGCTGTTGGGTAAGCATTGGGCTGCTAGCTGCAAGGTCGGCAGCTCAAACCCACCCGGTGCTCCAAGGGAGAGTGATCTGTTCTGTAAAGGTTTATGGCCTTGAAAATGCTACGTAGGGTGGCTATTAGTTGGAATCAAGTCCATGGCAGTAATTTTTCAGTTGGACCAAAGCCAGGCAGTGCAAAATAAGTCTTATTATACATTTTTATTTATTTTGGATATTTTAGCCTTTCTGTATACTCAAGTACCCTGCCCCTGCCATACTTTCTTCTCAGCCCAACTTAAGCAACATATTTTTCTTAAACTCTGCAATAGTGACTCTCTAAATAGTGACTTCTTTCCCTCACCTGGGCATCCTATTCCCTCCACTGGTACCCCAATTCAACATCCAACCAATCACTTTCTCATCTCAGACAGTCTCCCATCCAGACTTCCCTACCTTACCGTTGTTCCGTCCACAATGAGGCTCTGCAGTCTTCCACATTCCCTACTCTAATATATACCCTCCGCCCTACATCACAAAAGCTAGGGTCCAATCGTGCTTTGCTTCCCTTACAATCTCCAACATCCACAACCCCCTTCTAACCTGTCACCCATTATCCTACTTTGTTGATTTCCTTGCATAAAACACTCTCTCTGTCTTTCTCCTCAATTTCCTCCCTCATTTCCTGTCCCAGAAACACTTCGGTCCACTGTCTTCACACTTCACTACCACTCTCTGAATGTTTGCTCTGACCTTTCCCCAACCTCACACCCCCAGTCTTCCACATATCCTTCACTTGGCTCTCTTCCACATTCCGCCCTGAATCCTCCAACCTCCATTCTCCCCAAACTCTATGTCTTACCCCAAATCTACAACCCAATGTCTTCCAACAGTGGGCTGGATCCCCTTACTCTCCTTCCTACCCAGACCTTCCATGGCCCACATTGCCTGACATGACAATTGCCGGCCCTCATCGTGCACTGTGCACTGTGAAGGACATACTAGAAACAATCCCTACACGAGCTTTCAGCTTTTAACTCCGCTTATTTCTCAAGAGGTTATAGAGATGTTGATTAGAGAGGTTTAGGTAAATTTAGAGGTTCGGGTTTAGGTTTAGACTGCTAGAAACAAAGAGCAACAGAAACAACGCTTTCATAGCTTTGTAGCTGTGCCGGAAGCACATACTAGTTGCCACCTGGTCAATCCTAATTCATGGCACCCAGGGTTTTCAAGGATGGGATCTTTTGGAATCAGATCACCAGACCTTTCTTCTGAGGCTCCTCTGGGTGGGTTCTGTGAGCAGCTTTTTGGTTATCATCCCTGTGTTTAACCTTTTGAGACACTCAAGACTCCTTTGTTCCACGTGATTTGCCTCACTTTCCATAGCTCACAGGTGCAGTATAGTAGTGGAGGTACCTCTCGGATTTCCAGAGGGAAATAGTGAAGCAAGAGAAAGTGAAACGTGATTTAGAGGCTTAAAATCAACACGGCTTTAGCATTTTGTGTCCATACCAGTGAATTCTGTTTTATGAGTTTCCCACATTTCAGCTTGGCAGAAATAATTTGCTCTCCCTAGGTAGAGCACTTCAGTGGGTTTCTTTGGGGGAAAGTGTTTTACAATCTCCTGGAGTGACCACAACACAAGTGAATCATTTACATGAATTCATTTGGTGTTTCCCCTTGAATACTGTAAGCTAAATGTAAGAAAAATATTAATATCCCTGCAGAAGCAATGGGCTCCTCTACGATTTACGCCTAAAACGAAACCAAACTCATGATATTGGGGTCCATTCTGACTCATAGACATTGAACAGCGCCACCCTAAAGGTTTCAGAGACTGTGTAACTCTTTACAGGAGTAGAAAGCCCCATCATCGACCCTATTTAGAGCTACATTTATCTAACTCATTTGGTTTTGATCTCCATAGAGGTAACCCTAAGATAAGTTCCATTTAAAATGAATCAGGGATGAGGAGGAAAGCAGAGCCTAGAAATGCGTCCATGGAAATATCTGAAACGCTGATGTGCCAAGGGGCCCTGGTGTCGCAGCAACTAAAGCTTTCTGCTGCTGTTAACCTAGAGGTCAGCAGTTTGACTCATCAGCATCCACGCAAGAGGAAGAGTCTGCTCCTGTATTTATTATCCAGTTTACACTTATCGAACCTGTTTAGGGTTTCCAAGACTGTAGATCGTTATGGGAACAGACAGCTTTGCTGGCGAACGGCCAACTTCCCTGCTGACCCTGCACGTTTATCCCACAGCACCACTTAGAAACCTCATGGGGCAGCTCTCCTCCGCTCTATAGGGCCACTATGAGCCAGACTTGACGTGGGCAGTGGCATGTTTTCTAGAATGATTGTGAAAATGCCTTCCCTTGAGGATTTTGTTAGTAAACAGGCATGCTCCTGTCTACGGAATTTTCAGTGTCATCATAGCTAAGTGTGTATTTATTGTGGGGGTAGGATCCTAGCTCTTCCAGGCCTGTCCTTCAGAGGGTGATACCAAACGGGAAGGGGCTTTCACAAAGAGCCTTTATCGCTAGAACCAACTTAACGACAAAGAGCAATTAAGCATTTCTATGGTGGGTAGTATTCTGTGTCTGTTAGCTATTATTAAACTTATTGAGTTTTTGAAGGGATTTATCTCTTGTTGCCTCTCGTTGCCTTTGGCTCAATAGGGCAATGAAATTGGAATTGCATGCCTGTGACAACGTGGGGCGTTGCCACAGGATGAAAGATGTTACCAATTTAGCCTGACGACCACTTCAGAATCAAGAGGAGGAGCAGATGGGCTGGGGCTGAAAAATTCTCCGACTTGCTTAAATGCAAATAACTCATATAATCCTAAAGATGGAAAAGCTATTTAAAAAATTAAGCAAATACAATTCAATTTTTCTGTTTCTTTTGGCATGATTCCTAGACAATAAAGTCGGGCCTGTTCAAGAATCAATCAAAAAAGCATTTGTAGAGAGCCTACAAACTAGCTAATATAAACTATAAAGTGCTAAAATAATGACTTTTAAAGGTGTGGATTGCTTTTAATTGGAGTAAACACAATTAACAAGACAAGAGGCAACATGCATGTGTGTACATATATGTGTACATCCATATATGTTGTCTTAGAGGGAAAAGAGACCCCATGTCTAAGCATACTTTTAGAGATGGCTTGATTAAGTTAAACAGGGTAAAGACAAAAACATATCATCTGCATGAGGGAGACCAGCAACCTGGGGTCATGATTGTGTCAGTTGGATTCACAGTCACATAGTTACTTAAAAAGGGGATGGAAAATAGGAAATTGTCACAAAATCATGATTGGCAACAGATCAATTCCTCACAGATGCAGTAGGGACTTTCAAAGCAGGCCAGGGATCATGATTGGGATTTGGGATGCACACATGTTCCAGATTAGAAAAGTATCGAGTGACTCCTAACCAGGTGTGACCCTAGGGACCCAGTTTCCCTCAGGCATAGGTACACAGGCATGTCTCTGAGGGCAAGTGATTTGGCTGGCCGGGAAGTTGCAGCAATACAGTTTTATTTTGTATTTTTTTAACATCATTTTGTTAGGAGCTCATACAACTCTTATCACAATCCATACATACACCCATTGTGTCAAGCACATTTGTACATTTGTTGCCATCATCATTCTAAAAACATTTTCTTACTACTTGAGCCCTTGGCATCAGCTCCTCATTTTTCCCCTCCCGCCTCTTCCCTCCCTCATGAACCCTTGATAATTTAGAAATTATTATTATTTTTCATGTCTTCCACTATCTGATGTCTCCCTTTACCCTCTTATCTGTTATCTGGGAGGGGGTTATAGGTAGGTCATTACGATCAGTTCCCCCTTTCTCCCCACCTTCCCCTGCCCCTCCTGGTATGGCCACTCTTAATATTGATCCCGAGGAGTTTGTCTATTTTGTAGTCCATGTTTCCAGCTCTTATCTGTACCCATATACATGCTCTGGTCTAGCCAGATTTGTAAGGTCGGATTAGGGGCGTGATAGTGGGAGTGAGGGAGCATTAAAGAACCAGAGGAAAGATATATGTTTCATCTGTGCTATGCTGCACCCTGACTTGCTCATCTCTTCTTTGTGAACCTTCTGAAAGGGGATGTCCAATTGCCTACAGATTGGCTTTGGTCCTCCACTCTGCAATCCCCACCCCATTCACATTGACACGATTTTTTGTTCTGGGTCTTTGATGCCTGATACCTGATCCCATTGACAACTCATGATCACACCGGATGGTATGCTTCTTCTATGTGGGCTTTGTTGCTTCTCAGCTAGATGGCTGCTTGTTTATCTTCAAACCTTTAAGACCCCAGATGCTAGATCTTTTGATAGCCATGCACCATCAGCTTTCATCACCACATTTGCTTATGCACCCATTTGTCTTCGGCGATCGTGTTGGGAAGGTGAGCATCTCAGAATGCCAAGTTTTTAGAACAAACTGTTCTTGTGTTGAGGTTGTACTTGACTAGAGACCCAATGTACATCAGCTTCCTTAATACTAAACCTATAAATATATGTACATAGATCTATTTCCCCATCGTCATATATAAATATATTTACATATGTACATGCCTGTATTTATATCTCTATAAATGCCCTTTGCCTCCTAGTTACTTTCTCTATTTCGTTTTACTTTCCTCTTGTCCTACTATCTTGTTCAGCCTTCATTTGGGTTTCAGTAATTCCTCTTGGTTACATGGCTCTTGATGAAGCCCTACCAGACCTCCTGCACCCTCATCATCATTGATTGTCAATCACTTGTTGTTCCCTTGTCCCTGGGCTTATTTACATGTACTTCCTTTAGCCTCCCTCCTCCTCGCCCATGTCCCCTCGGAATTGTTGTTTTGTTTGTTTTCTCCTCCAGCTTGTTTATCCGCCTATTTTATATAGCTAGACATGCAGAGATAATAATATGCACAAACACAAGACCAAGCACAACAAAGAAAAACTAGAAAATAAAGCAATAACTCCAGCAACAACAAACCCAATGGAAAAAAAAGGGAAAAGCCTAGAAATAGTTCAAGGTCTATTTGTTGACCTTTACCACTGTTTTCCAGTTGAGTCTGATGAGGTGCCACACCCTGGCCTCACAGTCTAATTTTGGTGTTCCCTGGTGACTTCATTGATCTGCCCCTTTTGATGTTCTGTTGTATGCCCTTACTCTTTTGCCCAGGTGTGGTGGGGTCAGATTGAGCACAATTCCTGCAGCGTGTCTCCAGTGTTGCCTCCGTAGTGCTAGGGGTCAGAGAGGGACATCATGTCTTGTGGTGGGGCCAGCCCTATGGTCCTCTCTGTGCATTGGCTGCTCTGAGTAGAAATATTGTCCCCAGGGCTTAGTGGGCCAGGATGTGCTTCACTCTTTTCCCTTATCCCTTCATTTGCTCCTGTGTGCTATGATCAGACACATCCCTCTCCCTGAGCTGTAGTTTCAGTGCTGTCCTCTGAAATGAATTCTTCTGGGGGAAGGGTTTTCTTCAACTTAGTTGGAAATGGGGCCGACCCCTCAGACTTCTCTATTGGTTTCCTACTTTATGTCAGTGTGTTGTGTTCTTGTCTTGGAGCACCGGGTTGAAGTCTGGTCCCTCTTTCCCTGTGAAGATATAACAACACCCTCTCCTTGGGTGGGTTAGTGCCCTGTTCCACCTATCCATGTCTTTTATTTCCTCCCCTACTTTTTAGTTGGCAACCAAATGTATCCCTGGGTTTAGTCTGGCCCCTGTCATATTACCTGGACTTCACCCCAGGAAAGTATGTAAACAGTACCTTTTCCTCTATGCCCCTTTTACATTTTTGAGCTTATCTCAGTGGACTCATGTACTTGTCTTTTTGTGCTTGGCTTACTTCCCTTACCATAATTTCCTCCAGTTCTTCCCATGCAGCAATGAGCTTCAAGCGTTCATCACTGCTTGTTAGGGATGTATAATATTCCATTGTATAAATGTACCACAGTTTTTTTTATCCATTTGTCTGTTGATAGAAATTTGGGTTGTTTCCAACTCTTTGCAATTTTGAACTGCACCACGATGAACATTGAAGCACAGATGTCTGGCTGTGGTTTGTTTCTTGTCTTTTCTGGGTATATGCCCAGTAGGCAGATTGCTGGGTTGTGTGGTAGCCCAAATTCCATTTGTTTTAGATATCACCAAATTGATTTCCATAATGGTTGCACATACCCACAGGTCCACCAGCAGTGGACGAGAGTTCCTATCTCCCACAGTGCGCTCAACACTTGTTACTTTCTGATTCTTTGAATTGAGCTATCTTTGAAGGTGTTAGGTGGTATCTCATAGTTGTTTTAATTTGCATTTCTCTTATGAATTGGGATCTGGAACATTTTCTCATACATATATTGGCCTTTTGGATATCTGCCCTTGAGAAACTTCTATTCAGGTCCTTTGCTCACCTCCTCAGTGGACAATTGGTTTTTTTCTTGTTGTAAGTTAACAGAGTATTGTAAATTTTAGTAATAAGGCCTATGTCTGAGGTGTCATTGCTAAAAATGTTTACCCATTCTGGGGCCTCCCTTATTACTACTCTCTTGGCAAATTCTTTCAAGGTACACTAGTGTTTTATCTTTAGTATATTCCAGTTGTCAATTTGTGCCTCCTCTGTATCTGTGTCCTCCCTCCTTCCGGTAGCCTATGCATTCCCTGAGTCAAAGTTCTCAGATTTGTTCTAAATCCCTCTTTGATGGTCTTAATAGTTTGAGCTTTTACCTCTAGGTCTATGACCCACCATGAGTTTTTTCTTGTGCATGGAGTAAGGTAAAGGTCTTGCTTCATTTTTCTACAGATGTAGATCCATTTTTTCCCCAGCACTACTTATTGAGAGGGTATCTGCTTCCCGTTTAATATTTGGGCCCTTATCGAAAATCAGTTGTCTGTATGCTGATGATTTTATTTCTGAGATTTCAATCCTTTCCAATTGGTCTGAATATCTGTCATTATACCAGTGCCACACTGTTTTGACCACTGTGGCTGTATAATACTTACTAAAGTCGGGTAAAGCAAACCCTCCAATTTTGTCCTTCTTCTTGAGGAGTTCTCTGCTAATTCTGGGTTTCTTCCACCTCCATATGAAGTTGGTCCTCAGTTTTTTTCAATTCTTTGAGGAAAGATGATGGTATTTGGATTGGGATATCATTGAAGTTATATAATGTCTTGGGAAGAACTGACGTCTTTACTATAGTGAGTCTTCTGATCCACAAGCATGAGATATCCTTCCATTTGTTGAGGTCACCCTTTGTTTCTTTTAATAGTGTTCTGTTGTTTTCCTTGTACAGATCTTTTGTTTTTAAGTCAGGTATATCCCTAGATATTTCAATTTGTGCTTGGCTATTGTTAAGGGTGCCACCTTTTTGGTCCCCTCTTCTGTGGCCTTGTCTGAAGTGTACAGTAGTCCGATAGACTTCTGTTATTCCTCTACTGCTTCCAGTACTCTGGTGGAGCTTTTGGGATTTTCCATATATAAAATCATATCATTGGTGAATAACAAGAGTTTCACCTATTCCTTCTCCAGATGAATACCTTTGATGTCTTTTATTTGCCTTATACTGTTAGCTAGGTCCTCCAGTACCATGCAAAATAGGAGTGGGGAAAAGGGACATCTTGTCTGGTCACCTTTTTTAGAAAGATTTATCTCATCTTTTCTCCATTGATTACCACGTTGACTGTTGGTTTTTCATAATTATATTATATTGAGGAATTTTTGTTCCATGCCTATCTTCTTGAGTGTCTTAAACAGGAATGAGTGTTGGATATTGTTGCATGCTTTTTCCACATCTATTGATATTATCATGTCATTCTTATTATTGTTCATTTCCATGTGGCAAATAATACTAATGGTCTTTCGTATGTTGAACCATCCCTGCCACCCTGGTATGAATTTCACTTGGTCAGTGTGAATTACTTGTTTTATAAACATTTGTATTCTGTTGGCTAGTATTTTGTTAAGATTTTTGTATCGATGTTCATTACAGAAATTGGTCTGTAGTTCTTGATTTTTGTGGGATCCTTGCCTGGTTTGGGTATCAGAGTTATACTAGCTTCAAAGAAAGTGTTTGGGAGTTTGCCATCATTTTCAATGTTCTGGAAGAGTTTGTGTAGGATTGGTGTCAGTTTTTCCCTGAATGCATGGTCGAATTCTCTTGTAAAGCCATCTGGTCCAGGGGATCTTTTGTTGGTAATCCCTTGATAGCCTTGTCAATTACTTCTATTGCTATGGGTCTGTTGAAATTCTTGATGTCCATCTGTGATAGTCTTGGGAGGGATTGTTTTTCTAGAATTTAGCCATTTGTTCCAAGTTATTGAACTCATTGGAGTACAGTCTTTCATTGTACTGTGAAATTATCCTTTTGATTTCATTAGGGTCTGTTGTAATGTCCCTCTTTCATCCCGCATCCTTGCTATTAAAATTTGTTCCTTCCATTCTTTGGATAGGTTAGTCAGTGGACTGTTGATTCTGTTTATCTTCTAGAAGAACCAACTTTAAGCATTAATTTTTTCCCATAATTTTTTTTATTTTCCCTCTTCTGAATCTCAGCCCTAATTTTTATCATTTATTTCCTTTTGCTATTAGTTGGTTTTCTTGTTGACTCTGCTCTAACTACTGTTAATTTTGTGCCAGCATATCAATCATAAGTCTCTCTTCCTTTTTCATGTGTGCATTTACTGCTGTGAAAATTCCTCTGATGACTGCTGTGTCCTATAACTTTGCTGTGTCCCATAAGTGTTCTCATTCTCATTGGTTTCTAGAAATTTCCTAATTTCCTCTATGATCTGGGCCAGTGCACACTCCTTTTGCAATAGAGAGTTATTCATCCTCCAATTGTTTGCTCTTGTTATCTTTGCCTTCCTTTTGTTGATTTTGAGTCTTACATCTCATTGGTTAGAAATAGAGGTCTGTTTGATATCAATGTGCTTAAATTTATGCAGATTCAACTTATATTCCAATATGTGGTCTATCTTCAAATATGTGCCGTGTGGGCTTGAAAAAATGTGAATTTATTTTGGATATGGGGGGAGAACTGTAAATATCTATCAGGTCAAATAGTCTAACTGTAGTGTTTAGGTCTTTAGCCTCCTTGTTGAGTTTTTTACCATGTGACCTATATTTCAAAGAGAGTAGTGTTAAAGTTACCTACTATAATTGTTGAGGCCGTGATTTTTTTTTTTTAATCTTTAGGTGCGTTTGATTCCGCTAATTGCTTATTTGGTGAGTAAATGTTTAGAATGCTTAATGGTTCTTGGCCTCCAGTTGCCTTGAGAAATATATAATTTCCCTCCTTAGCTTTTTATGGTTTGCACTTTGAGATCAATTTTACACAAGATTAGGATTGCAAGTCCTGCATATTTTGAATTACTATTTTCTTGGTATGTTTTTCTCCAGCCTTAGATTCTCAGTCTATTTTTGTCTGTTATCTTGAGATGTGTCTCCTGTAGGCAGCAGATCAAAGGGTTGTGTTTTCTCAGCCAATGTGTTAATCTCTGTCTATTAAGGTCTGAGTTCATTCCATTCATATTCAGGGTTATTGCATCTACCTGTGGACAATGTGATGTCATTTTGATTTCCTACCTCCATTTCTTTTTCGTGGGTTGTGCACATGTGCATTTGTGGTTCATTCTTGCCTTATTTCCATTGTTGAGCCAATGTTATCATCGAGGCTGTTTTCCCTTTTTGGTCTCTGGGTGGTGGTGTTCTGTTTGGCGGTCTCTTATATGTGTTTGGTGAGTCTTCTTCTTTTGCCCATACTGAGTCAGCAAGGATCTTTTGTAGTGCTGGGTTCCTTTTAGCATATTATTTGAGATTTTCCTTGTCAGAGAAGACTCTCACTTCTCCATCAACCTTAATAGATAATTTGACTGGATAGAGTATTCTTGGGTTTGTGCTATTTTTCATGAAACTTTCAGAATATGTTGCTCCACTCTCTCCTCTTCTTCATAGTGTCTGTTGATAAGTCTGATCATATCCTTAATTGCTTGCCTTTATATGTGACTGCCTGTTTTTCCTTATCTGTTCTCATAATTTTCTCCACTTCCTCAAAGTTGGATAATTAACAGCTTTATGTCTTGGTGACTTCTTTTTGGGATTCATTCTAGCTGGTGTTCTTTCAGCCTCCTGGATGGTACCCTGTTTTTCATTCATTGAGCTGGGGAATTTTTCCTCCAAGGATTCCATCACTATTTTAACATTGATTTCCTTGATGTGTCTTCCTCCAATAATCCAATAATCCTGATGTTGTTCCTGCTCATAGCATCAAATATAGCTATGAGGTTTTCTCAGCTTCTCTGATGGACTTGTTAGATTTTTTTTCTCACATTTATTAGTTTCTGTTTGTGAGTCCTCCGGGTCACTGGCTCTTTCTCTGCCTCCTATATTCACTAGGTAAAGTCTGTAAGTTTGCTATTAGTTTTTGTTATGTTGCCCCTTAGCTCTTGTATTTCCCTTTGGTGCATGACCTTTATCTCCTCTATCATTTCATTCTTATCCTGTATTGCTACTCTCATGTCCTGTATGACTCTAAGCAGCATTCTGAAGATTTCTTTCTGTGGGAGGTCAATGTCTGCCTTTTCTAGGACTGCCGTTAGGGCCAGGTCATTCTCTGGCTTTGGATTTTGTTTCTCTTTTCTTTTTGAAGCTGAGGAAGCAGCTAGCTCTTTTTATGTTGATTTATTGGAACTAGGTGTCCTTTTCCTAGGTGTCTCAGAGTCCTGAGCTCTTTCTTTGGGAGGTTGGTGTTGGTGTTTCTGTAGGCTTCCTATAGCCTACTTCCTTGTGGGGTTGTGTTTGGCCTTTGTCCTTCTGGCGTGTCCCTCTTGCCTTGACCTATGCTTTGTGCTCCAGCCACTCTCAGGTCTCCATAGGGGCTGTTTTCAACTGTGCATGCTGTGGTCTGATGGCAAGTGTTGGCCCAAGCAAAGGGGAGTGTAGTTCAGGTATGGGTTGGGGATTGGGTGATCTGTTCATGGCTGGGGGCACTTCCCACGGGTAGGCAGGTGGGAAGGAGGGTCCACTACTTCTGTTAGCATGCAGGTCCACTGCTTGGATCACAGAGTGGGTGGAGGATTGTGTAGGGAGAAGGCAGAATGCAGTAGGAATGCCCTGAAGGTTTGTGTCCCTACCTCCCTACGTTGCAGGTGTACAAGCTTCCACCAGACTTGTGGCTTATGCCTGCCAGGCCCAGAGTGTTATAGTATTGGGAACCTCTGTGTGTGGGTTTGAGTGGTGGTGGTGGTGGGGAGGTGGTTAGCAGGTTTTTGGGGAGCACTAAGATGGGGCAGGGGCCACTGGGTGGTAGTGGGGTCTGACTGACAGGTCTGTGTGGAGCACCTAGGTAGGGCAGAAGCCTCTGCCATACACTTGGCTGCCCTCTGGCACCAGGGTACAAGCCCATTGGGGGTGGGTGGCTGGCAAGCAGGTCTGAGAGGAGCACTGACACAGGGCTTGGCAGGCCCGTGGTGCTGGTTGAGGCAGAGCAGGTATTCTGAGCACCGCAAAACAGGTAGCTGGTGGGCCTGAGTGCACGGGAGTCTGCAGGAAATGCAGGCGATGGGGTTGCAGTCAGCTTTTGGTTCAGAGTGCTCTGAGCTGTCTTGGGGGTCTTCTGACAGCCTTGATACTACTACTTGGCCCCCAACTCTCCCCACTCACCAATCTCCATGGAGCTCCTGGCTTGTGCTACCTATCTGGTTGTCATTTTGGCCTCCTTTCTTTTCTCAATACAGTTTTAAACACACTCTACTAGGGGACCAAACATTTGACATTCATAACTGGTCAGTGGTCAGAAAGAACTCAATGCAGGCTGAAATTATTTTAATGTCACTGCCATCAAGTTGATTCCTGCGCTTAGAGAGCCTATAGGATAGAATAAAACTGCCCCTGTAGAAACCCTCATCTTTCTTCTGTGGAGTGGCTGGTAATTTGAACTGCTTACCTTATGGTTAACAATCCGATGTGTAACCCACTAACTACACCACCAAGACTCTTCAGCTTGACCCAAGCAGTCATTAGAGTTTTCCTGCTCCTCTAATCTTTCTGTTCATATCTCTGCCCTTCCATGTGCCATAGTAGTGGATCAAATCGCATTTAGGGGCTCCACTGTAAACCTTAACCTTCGGCAAACCTTGTGTTCAGAGTTTAAGCCCTAGTGCAGGGTGTATATATGTAAAATGTGTGTATGTATCTATATTTTCATATTTATAGAATTATATTACTAACATATATTAGTCTGGGTTGACTAGAGAAAAATACCAGAGACATTCATATATAAGTGAGAGAGAACCTTATATCAAGAAGTAATTATGCATCAATAAAACATGCCAGCACAGTCCAGATCAAGTTCATAAGTTTGACATTAGTCCTTAAGTCAGATATCAGCCTATGAATTCCTATTCAGAGTCACACGGAATGTGCAATGATTCCGAATGCAGGAAGACCACAGGCTTATGGGTGGAAAGTCCTCTGGGTCCAATGGCAGTTGAGGCTCCATGTGTTTTTTCAACAAGAAGGTGAAGCAGAGAGAGTGTGTCAGCCTTCAGGTAGGAAGAGAGGAAAACCCCCAGAAGCCTCATGAGAAGGCCATGCCCACAAGGAGGCATCAATCAAGTTGTGAGCTGACTGACAGGCTAGACTCCACCCCTACAACCTATTTATCAAGTTTACATAAAACTATGTAACTACCATAGCTTACCTCATATTATTGTTACATGTGTATCATATATTGATAAACTAAATATTAAATTTTGAGGTACTAGCATGTAGGAAATTATAGTTTAGGCCATTGAAATTCAGATACTATAAAATAAAATATTTTTTAGGCGACATTAATCATGGATGACTTGATTGGGCCATAGAAGGGTGTACAGATGAACAAGGTAATGGGAGGGCCAGGGCAACTAGATTGACAAACAGATGAGCCAAGTAGGAGGACAGTGTCCTGGAGGCAATAATAGGACCTACATAATAGCAGCTGATCTTTCTTGATTTGGAATTGTTGGAGATAATATAAACTAGGTGTTCTGGATTGGGCTGGGATGTTTTCTCAAGATTCAATTGCTAGTGTATATAAAGCTCTTTCTTGTACACATATGAGTACCTATGAATTTGTTTCTCTAATCTACCCAGACTAATACATTATGGAGCCAGAAGTTGGGTACTCGGGAAACAAATCACAAAGATGGAGAGTAGATATTTGTTTGACTTTTGCCTCATGGTAGTGTTTCTTCTTTGGCTAGCCAGAGGTCAGATATGTTCATGCAGCTTAATGGGTTGCTTTCTGGAAAAAATATGGGGAGTTAGAGTTTTGATTTTTTTTTTTTTGGTTGTAGTCTTTGGTTACTCCTGTGTGAAATGGCGAAAATGAATGTGATTAATGTATATTTTGAGCTCAAGGGACAAAATATCCCCTTATTTTTTCTCAGAGCTGCTTAGAGAAAATCGTTGACAGACAGTCAAAATGATCGACAGAAACCTGGCTCTGGCTTGATGCTGTCTGAGGACTAATCCCATAGCTTGTATCAGTAGAATGGTTTAGATAAAGATTAAGAAAAAATAGATAAGAATTGAACTTGACTGTTTAAGAATTGAGTTTATGATCACATTCTACTTGGTTTATACTGACTTCTGCATATTGATATTGAAATAATTATTGATAAAATTATTATTGGGAAGTATGAAAATAGAGCTTGTGAATAAGCCCTGCTTCCCTTTCAGTTATTCTACACATAGCTGGGGAGGCCCTGCTTGTCCTGGGGCCCTAGACCTGGCTGTGGGAACACTCCAGTCCCCGCCCTTACTGCAGTGCTACATATAGGACAAGGCAGGTACACCAGTGAACTCTGGAACTCAACAGACGCCTGGCTCTGGGTGCAATTTTGCCTTTGAAGTAATCCCACCCAGCAGCTATGTAAGCCTACATCAAGCGGGTACACCACACTGCTACATTGAGGAAGAGTTGGAACTCCTCCAGCCTCATGGACAGGTGATCAAGTCTCAGTTATCTCCTTACTTACTACCCTATTTCTTCTCGCTTTATTCACAAGCCCTTCTATCTTTTCCACCATAGTCAGGCTCAACGACCTCAAGTTTATGTTTTTTTTTTTTTTCTCTCTCTCTTGATTCTTTTCCCCTCTTTTTCCCCCTTTTCCCCTCTCTCTCCTCTTCTCTCCCACTCTCTCCTATCATATGCCACTACTGGCTTCCAGGTCACTACCTTCCGCTTAGGACAAATCAACCCAAATAGCAGAAGGAACTTCAGCCTGTCCTCCGTGGGAGTGCTGTACACCACACAAGGCAGTTGGGACAAACATCTACACCACGCTGCGCTGCTGAGGAAACCTCTGTTGGACCTCTAAGGTGATCTCGTCAACTAGGGAAACTCTGCCCAGGATCACTGAGTCCACGCATTCAAAGGGCACACAGACTGCCATTGTGGGGCAGAGTCTAAACCCCTCTGGCCCAACAGTCAAGCAATCAGGGATCAGCTATCTCTTTATTCTTTATTTCCTCCTTCCTTCCTCCCTCTTTACTATCAGCCAAGCTTAGTGAACACAGTTGGTTTTTCCCCCTTCTTTCTCTTTCTTTCTTTCCTTTTTATGTCTTTGTTTTCTTTGCTTCTCTCTCCGCTTGTATGATTCTATCTTCTGCCCTCTCATTCCTCTCATATGGCACTGTTGGTTCCCAAACCTCTACACTCTGCCCAGGGCAACTCTGTCCTCCCAGTGGGCAGCCCGACCCCTAAGACAGTGCTACACACAGAAGAGTCAGTGCTACACACTGAACAGTACGGGGTCAGCTATTTCGTTACCTACTTTTAATATTCTCTCCCCTACTTTTTCTCTTCTTCAATTTCTTTTTTTGTGTTCTTTCACATTTTCTTATTTTCTCCTCTTCTAGCTCTTCTCTATTTCCTACCACAGCCTCAACAATTTCAGTTCTTCTTTGTTTTTTTTTCTTTTCTTTCTTTCTTTTTTTTAAACTGTTATCACTTTTGTTTACTCTGTGCATTTTAGTTGTGTGTGTATGAGTGGGTGTCAGTGTGCTTGGCATTGTTGCTCCAGTCTGTATCTTCCTCTTTTTCTCTTTTTCCTCTCCTTTCACTCTCTCTCCTGTCACAATCCACCAGCGGCTTCCAGGCCACTCCCCTCAGCCTAGGGAAATTCTGAAGGCCCAAACTAGAGGAGCTCCCACCTGCATTTATTGGCTTGGCAAGCAGCTGGGGTATTCACGCCGGTCCTCTTCCACACAACAAGCAGAAGGGGGTTCTCCCCTACAAAAAGTTGGGCCATCCCCATCCTAAATCCCAAGGCCCTAGAAGTGACTGGGGGAAATGCCTGACCACCACTGGTGGGGCTCCACACTACTGCGGGAACATCCACCCAACCTTCAAGGCGATCTCTCTGTCTACTGTAATTCCCCTGCCAGCTACAGAGCTCTATACCAAGGAGGGTATAACCACATGCCCTCCTCAGCACTCTAGTTGTAGAGGAAAACACCACAGGCCAGCCGAGTTCTCCAAGAACAGTGAAGCCTAATTAGAGACCAGCCAAGGAAGCGACACCCTTGTGGACCCACAACAACCCAGCCAGTGTCACATGAGAGGAATATCCTACACCCATTCCAAGTAATGGAATACTGGATGGCTAGGATAAGCGTGAAACCACAGGAAGATACAGGGATAGCCTGGCCCCTCAGTACAGATATCATCAGTTAGTCCATAGAAGTACTCATACTAATCCCCCAAGAGAGAGCCCAGGACTCTTCAACTCAGGAAGATGGCTCCAGGTTCCTCTAAACCACCAGGTAAACAGTAACCAGTTCTAACAGTTTTAACGAAAAAGCAGGAGCAAAAAACACAACGCCAGAAGTCATGAACCTAGTGGTGGGCATAGAGGAAGCAGATATTGACCTGCCAAAAAAAGAGAAATTTTCAAAATGCTGCTTGAAGTCATAAATGATATAAGGGAAGCAATACAGAAAAAAGATGAAATGATAGAGGAGACAAAGGCAACACACCAAAGGGAAATACAAGTGTTAAGGGATGAAATAACAAAATCCAGTGACAAGTTTACAGGCCTTGACAATAGGTTTGAGGCAGAGAATCACACCAGTGACCTAGAGGATTACCAAGCAGACCTCAGCAAACAGGAAAAGCAGTCAAGTAAGACAACCAAATTATCTGAAGAAAACTTGAGAGCAATGGCTGATTCTATGAAAAGAAACAATATTAGAAGAATTGGACTACCAGAACAAGACACAACAAAGAAGTCAACAGCAAAAATAGCAAGGGAATTCTTAGAGGAAACTCCCCCATATTAATAAATGAAAATCATGCAACCATTCAAGAGGCTGAAAACACCAGCCAGCCTGAATCCCAAGATGTAACCAAGACACATAACTGTCAAATTATCCAACTATAAGGAAAAGGAGGAGATGATAAAAATAGCTAGGGAAAAGCAAACAATCATGTATAAAGGTACCCCAATAAAAGTATGTTCAGATCTATCAGCGAAAATGATGAAGAGGTGGGAATAGAGTAACATATTCCAAAAATCGAAGGAAATCAATGCAAACCGAAAAATACTTTACCCAGCCAAATAATCGATTAAGATAGATGGAGAAATAAGAGTCTTCCCAGACAAGGACAACCTCAAAGAATACATAAAAAGAAACCAAGCCATACAAAAGATCCTTGCCGATCCAATATGGGCAGAAGATCAATACTCACCAGGGGCAAATAAGAGACCATCATATAGAACAGCTCCACCCATAGGGCAACAAAGAGGAAACAGCCCCCAGGATAGCATCTGCTCAATAGTGGAAAGAAGGCAAACATACACCACATACACACCACAAGCGGATAAGATAGGTAGATAGGAAAATATTCAACACAAAAGGTACAAGATGACATCACAGAGTCCACAGATGGATATAATAACACTGAATATCAAAGGCCTGAACTCAGGCATTAAAAGGCAGAGGCTTACAGACTGGCTCAGTAAACATAATCTATCGATCTGCTGCTTCCAGGAGACTCATCTCAAGTTTGCAAACACAGGCTGGAGAAAAATATACCAAGCAAATGGTAATGCAAAAAAAAGGCAGGGTTAGCGGTCTTAATATCTGACCAATTTGACCTCAAGATACAGGTCATAGCAAGAGACAAGGAGGGGCACTACATAATGCTCAAGGGAACAACAGACCAGGAACCAGTGAGCATAATACACATATATGCACCTAATGAGACACCTGTGAAATTCATAAATCAAACACTACAAAAGATGAAAATAGAGATCAGAGGCTCAACAATTATAGTTGGTGACTTTAATACACCACTCTCTGAAAAAGATAGATCATTGGGAAAGAAACTCAACAAGGAGGTTACAGTTCTAAATAGCACAATCAGACTACTTGACTTGATATATCTTTTCAGAGCCTTCCACCCACATGCAAAAAAATTCATTCTTTCAAGACCACATGGCACATATTCAAAAAGAGACCACATGCTGGGACACAAGTCGAACTTGAGTAAATTTAAGCACATAGAGGTTATACAAACATCTCTCTCCAATCATTGTGTCATAAAGCTGGAAATTAACAGAAGGCAGTGAAGAAAACAAGTGTAAACAATTGGAGGATAAACAATTTCCTATTACAAAAGGAGTGGGTATGGACCCAGATCAGATGAAATCAGGAAGTTTCTAGAAACCAATGAGCACGAAAATACGTTGTACCGAAACCTGTGGGATACAGCAAAGGCATTTATCAGAGGAGCCTGATAGCAGTAAATGCACACATTAACAAAGAAGAGAGATTCGTGGATGATATGCTGACACAAAACTTACACCAATTAGAGCAGAGTTAACAGAGCGGCCCTTATTAATAGCAAGAGGATAGATATAATAAAAATCAGAGCCGAGATACAGGAGAGGGAAAACAAGAAAAATATGGAAAAAAATTAATGCCGCTAAAAGTTGGTTCTTTGAACGAATTAACAGAATTGATAGACTTCTGGCAAACCTAACTAAATAAAGGAAGGAACAAACAACATTAGCAAAGATGAGGTATGAAACAGGGGACATTTCAATGGACCCTAATGAAATCAAAAGGATATTTACACAGTACTATGAAGGTCTATGCTCTAACAAATTCAACAATTTGGAAGACCTGGACAAATATTTGGAAACACAATCCCTCCCTAGACTATCCCAGATGGATGTCAAGAACCTTAACAGACCTATAGCAATGAAAGAAATAGACAAGGTAATCAAGGAATTACCAACAAAAATGCTCCAGGCCAGAGAGCTTCACAGGAGAATTCTACCAAGCATTCAGGGAAGAACTGACACCAATCCTATACAAACTCTTCCAGAACATAGAAAAAGATGGAAAACTCCCAAATGTTTTATATGAAGCTAGTATAATTCTGATACCTAAAGCGGGAAAAGATGCCACAAGAATCGGGAACTGTAGTCCAATATCCCTAATGAACATTGATGCAAAAATCCTTAACAAAATACTGGCCAATAGAATACAAAAGCATATTAAATAAATAATTCATCATGGTCAAGTGGGATTCATACCAGGGATGCAGGGATGGTTCAACATGTGAAAGATCATCAGCATTATTCACCACATTGGCAGGAAAAATGATAAGAACCACATGATAATATCGATAGATGCGGAAAAAGCATTCAACAACATCCAACATGCATTTCTGTTTAAGACACTTAAGAAGATAGAAATAGAAGGAAAATTCCTAAATATTATACAGAAGGAAAATTCCTCAATATTATACAAGCCATATATGAAAAACCAATAGCTAACGTGGTAGTTAACAGAGAAAAGACCAAAACAATTCCACTGAAAAAGGAGACCAGACAAGGATGCCCCTTGTCCCCACTCCTATTGAGCATCGAACTGGAGGTCATAGCTACAACATAAGACAAAGGAAAGATATTAAAGGTATTCAGCTGGGGAAGGAAGAGGCAAAATTATCATTATTCGCAGACGATATGATTCTATATATCGAAAATCCCTTAAACTCCACCAGCGAATTGTTGGAAGCAATATAGGAATATGGCAGAGTGGCAGGATACAAAATCAACAAACAGAAGTCTATTGGACTGCTCTACACATCAGACAAGATCACAGAAGAGACGATTAAAAAGGTAGTACACTTTATAATAACCAAGCACAAATTGAAATACCTAGGGATATACCTGACTAAAAAACCGAAAGATTTGTATGAGGAAAATTATAAAACATTACTTCAAGAAATCTAAAGTGACCTCAACAAGTGAAAGAATATCCCATGCTCGTAGATTGGCAGACTCAATATAGTAAATATGTCAGTTCTGCCCAAGGTACTATATAAGTTCGATGCTATCCCAATATGAATACCACCATCCTTCTTCAAAGAACTGGAAAAACAGATTACCAACTTCATACGGAAGGGGAAGAAGCCCAGAATTAACAGAGAACTCCTCGAGAAGAAGGACAAAGTAGGAGGGCTTGCTCTACCTGATTTCAGCACGTACTATACGGCCACAGTAGTCAAAACAGTGTGGTACTGGCATAATGACAGATATGCAGACCAATGGAAAAGAGCTGAAGACCCAGAAATAAAAACATCAGCATACAGGCAATGGATCTTTGATAAGGGCCCAAAAATATTAAATGGGAAGCAGATGCCATCTTCAATAAATGGTGCTGGAAAAAATGGATATCTATCTGCAGGAAAATGAGGCAAGACCCTTACCTCACTCCATGCACAAGAATAAACTCAAGGTGGACCACAGACCTTGAGATAAAACCCCAAACAATTAGGGCCATTAATGAGGGAATTGGGACAAACCTGAGAACCTCGGCACAGGGAATGCATAAGCTATCAGAAATAGTGAAGGATACAAATACAGAGGAGTCACAAATAGATAAGTGGGATATACTGAAGATAAGACACCTGTGTACATCGAAATAATTCACCAATAGAGTAAAAAGAGAGTCCACCAACTGGGAAAACATCTTTAGCAATGACACATCAGACAAAGGCCTTATTACTAAAATCTACAATACTTTGAAAGGTTACAATAAGAGAAAAACTAATTGCCCACTGAGGAGGTGGGAAAAGGACCTGAACAGAATTTTAAGAGTCTGAAATCCGAATGGCCAATAAACATATGAGAAAATGGTCCCGATCACTAGCCATAAGGGAAATGCAAATGAAAACATCTATGAGATACCACCTAACACTGTCAACGATAACCCAATTCAAAAATCAGAAAGCAACAAGTGTTGGAGGGGCTGTGGTGAGATGGCTACTCTCAACCACTGCTGGTGGGCCTGTAGTTATGTACAGCCACCATGGAAATCGATTTGGCAATTTCTCAAACAGATGGAAATTGAGTTACCATACGACCCAGCTATCCCCTTACTTGGCATATACACAGAAGAGGCAAGCAACAAACCACGGCCAGACATCTGTGCTCCCATGTGCATTGTGGCACAGTTCACAATAGCAGGGAGCTGGAAACAACCCAAATTTCCATCAACAGACAAATGGATTAAAAATCTGTGGTACATACATACAATGGAGTACTATGCATCGCTAAAAAGCAGTGATGAATGCATGAAGCATATCGCTGCTTGGGAAAAACTGGAATAAATTATGCTAAGTGAAGTAAGCCAAGCACAAAAGGACAAGTATAACATGTTATATATATAACATATAAACATATAAATAACATATAACAAATAAACATAAAGACTTAACATTATATATATATTATATATATTATATATATATCAGAAAGGTAAATGCAAAAGAGAATGGGTTAACTGGTCTGAAATTCATGACCTAGCACAAGGGGTCTAGGGTTGTTGAGAACTTGTGATTGGTCCATGGTCTAAAGGCAAGGTGACCAATGAGCACCCTAGTGAGGCTAAGAGAGGCAGCCCACATAGAGTTGACCAGAACCTGACCAGATGAAGAGGAGATTTTTGTGCCTGTGAACTATTGCATCTTGTGCTGATTTTATGGATGCCTGTCCTGATTTGACTTTGCTTACGGATTAGGATTTCATAAGGTTCCAAGTGGAACAAAGATTTTTCATGTCAAAGATTATGCTTGTCCTCTTAGAGCACTGGGTTTATGTGAGTGGGCAGTAGAGAAATTGGATACCAAAAATAGGAGAATATAGGCATGCAGTGGCTGGTTTACCAACTTTCATAGCTAGGGGGATATATCTGATAGAATTCTAGGATTAAGGTGAAGGTGTTACTTAACTGCAATTGTTAAGCATAGGATATTTTTGTTTTGTTCACTTATAGCAGTGGTTCTCAACCTTCCTAATGCCGTGACCCTTTCATACACTTCCTTATGTTGTGGTGACCCCAACCATAAAATTGTTTTCGTTGCTACTTCATAACTGTAATTTTGCTACTGTTATGAATTGGATGACCTCTGTGAAAGAGGTGTTCCACTCCAAAAGGAGTCGAGACCCACAGGTTGAGAACCACTGCCTTATATCGACTTCTGTTTAAATAAGGGTGGCACATTTTGGATTATATGCATTTTAGTATTATCCTGTTAGGTACAGATATGATTTTGTTATTGTTTGTTTGAAAATTACATATGGCTAAAGAATTGTGTGAAAGTGTCAAATTGATAACGGGTGGTCTGTGGTAGTTATAAAAACTGTTGTCAATTTGAGACTTACGAGTGGAGGTGTGCAGTCTAGCCTGTTAATTAGGTCGTAGCTTGATTACCTCATTTGAGGCCACTAAGGAAATAAATAGCTCGCTGGAGGCAGGATACACACACACTCCCTGCAAAACTGTCCTTTTGAGAAGACACATGGAGCTATGCTAGAGCCCTGGAGCTGAAGGAGCCACGTGGGGACCCTTGCCAGCATTAAGATGCTTCCACTGCCATGGGATTGACATGATTTTCCACCCACTGGCTTAGGATCTTCCTGCCCTCAGCATCATTGCATGTGTTGCGTGAGTCTGAAGAGGAATTTATAGATTGCATCAGACATATGGGCTAATATAGGACTTATGGATTTGGGCTGGGCCAGGATGCTTTCTTAATATTCAATTGCTCTTGTCTATAGAGGTCTTTCATATACACATCAGTGTCTATGAATTTGTTTCTCTAGTCTACCCAGAGTAACAGACTAAGTAAACAGGTAAAATGTTACTCAGACTTGGGATTGATATGCTACCTATGGACTCAAGCAAAGGAATAATTGTGAGCTTGGCTCAGGACTAAGCAGTGTTCGTTCTGTTGTAGATAAAGTTGCTATGGAACCTCAATCCATTGCCATGGATCCAGGAGTAGATAGCTTCATCTTTCTCTAGAGGAGAGACGGGTGGCTCTGAACCACCGACCGTGCAGTAGCAGCCAAACACACCCACATTGCCACCAGGGCTCCATCGATATTTATTATACAGATCTAAACTGGGGGTGGCATATATTTAATAAATATTGCTGTAGCATGAATCTTGGATCCGTGTGACTTGCCTGCTTTTCCCTTTCTGAATCACGGGCTTGAAGCTACATGAGTGTGAAGAGAACTTGGATGTCGAACTTTAGGACTTGAGTTGGATTGGACTAGAGTCCCTTCTTGATATAACGTTGCTTCTTGCTATAAAGTTCTTTCTTGTATATAGATGAGTGTCGCTAGTTTGTTTCTCTTGACAAACCATCCTAACAATCAACATCTAAATTTCATCTTATTTTAACAGTCTTTGTGAGTGAAATCGAGTCCCTGTGTGGCACAGACAGCAAAAGTGGAAGGTTTGATTCCACGCAGAGGTGTTTGGGAAGAAATGTCTGGTGACTTACTTCTGGAAATACAGCCATTCAAGACTATGGGGTGAGCATGGATAGAGTCCCTGCAGAGTTTCCAGTTTCCTATTAGAGCAATTAAGGATATCTCTTTTGGATGATTCAGTCTTCTGGGCAAATACTTTGTCTTGAGATTTGTATTGTTTTTTTCATTGCTCTTTCCCTAAATGTCATCGATCTTTAAAAGACTTGTTTGAGAGGCTGAGAAATCACATGTTTTTCTTGTTGTTCCAGCCAGGGTTTCCTGTTGTTGTACATGGTATGACTACGATTTGGAAATGACTTGAAGCATTTATTTAACAGCAACCACAGTCTTTAGATATTTGCTGATCTTGCTAATAAGGCATGGCACGTACTGCTTTTGATATTTTGGAATGATTGACAAGATGTATCCCAAGCATCTATATTCAAGTAATTTCTTTAGTTCTTTATCCTGACCCTAGATCTATGCTTGTCCACTGGCTATACTATCAACTCCAGGTCTGATTTTTGGAACACACGGGACCCCCTGGATGCTGCACTTAGACCCTGTGCAGCAAGGAACACAGTTTTTACCTCATCAACCACTTCCTAAGACCAGGATTGCTCAGTTGCTCCCATTAAACACAGTATGTGGATGTTTGAAGTCTTTCCATGCCATGCCTAGGAAACACGCTAGTAACCCGCTTCTCTCCCATATGACTTCCTTGAGCATCCTCAGGCCTACCTACACATTACTGCCATTCCCCACCCCTTTAAGTTTCTGTCCAAATCACGAAGGTGAGAAGCAACCCATATGACCTCATCGGGTGTTTTTGTTGTTGTTTTCATCTCTTTTCCCTTTCTAGAAATTCCTGTTTCCTTTTGCCGCCCCCCCACCCCGCTTTCTCATTTCTTTTCTTCCTTCCTTCCTGCCTGCCTGCCTCCCTACCTTCATCTTTCCCTCCCAGCTTTCCTCTCTCCTTCCTGTCCTCTTTTATCCCTCCCTTCCCCCTTCTTTCCTCCTCTCCATTTCTTCCTTCCTTCAGTCCCTCTCACTTTTTTTGTCTGTCTTCCATCTTTTTGTCATCCCTTCTTTCTTAACTCCTCGAAAGAGGTCTTCACACATGCCTGAGTTAACATATTCTGCCCTACTCATTCATACACTGAAGCATGAACGTGTTCGGAATGAAGCCCTCTAATCTGACCTGCACATCAAAAAAGTGCTAATAAGTGGCAATCAATCCATCAGCCAACAAATGGTTTTATTTTTACTCAGTGTGGGTTTCACGTTTAAAGGGGAGACGGATAATTAAGACTTCATGTTTCAAAATATTAAATATTGATTTGTAGACATTTAGCAGCAGGCATAAAGCTCTCCTGAGGGATGGCAACAACTGTCTAAAAGATTATAAAAGATTTTATTTCTCTTGGTAGAATTTAGCATTTATTTCTTATTTAAAAGATGTGAAATGAGAGTTAGTAAAATATTATATCAAGGAGTTAGCTCAGAGCTCTGCAAATGGATGTGATGTCTGTGGTGTGTGGCTAGCTGGAGTTAAAATAAAACCATTTTGCTAGTTTCATAATGGCTCTTGGTTTATTGAAGTGTCAGAAGGTTTATAAGCTCTTCAACTCAAGTTTTGATTGTTTTATCCAACTACTGTCACTTCTTATCAGTATTAAAGGCAGAAATCAAAGCAAAGGCCCAGGGGAGGGGTACTTCCAAAGGTGGCTTTCTGCTGTCATGCTTTTAACGCTGATCCTCTCTTGGCAGGCCCTTTTCCTTGACACCACGGAGTAATTAGGGGGATTTTTATAATACGCTTCACCAATTAGTTGATACATTTTCTGATTAAACACTCCTTTGTCTCAGCCTTAGAGAAAATACCTAAATAGGTAGGAACTGGAGAATGGACCTACAGTGGGAACAGAAAGAAGATACCGGGTGAGTGCAGGTATCATGAGAGAGCCCAGATCTTGGGTCAGAGGTACCAGTCCAGGCAACTGGAACTACATTAGAACCTAGCATATTATTCACACATCCCAGAGTGAATTTTGCCAGAAATAGAGCCCACTCTTCAGTTTTCTAGCACCTTAGGGGAGTTTGGGGTCTTGCAAAGGTTGACTGTACTGAGCTGTAATGAGCTCTTTGGGTTGATAGACTAGCAAAGGGAAAGGCAGAGTCAGAAAACCAAGAAAATGTGAGGAATGAGTCTAACAGAAGACAAAAGAGTCTAACAGTCTTGGAAATACCCAATATAAAAGTTTTTTTTAATTAAAATTTCCAGTGTTGCCATACTGTTCTGAGATCTTTTACATTTTTATTTATACTGCTTGATATGCTTCAATAAAATAAAGCATGATATAAAAAACCCTATGCCATTTTGTTTGCCAAATCCAGTTTTTATAATTGATCAAAAGATAATCATCCTGACAAAGTGAGATTTGGGGCTGTCAGGTGGATTTGTGGGGCTGGTGTATCTGTTGGTCCCCTGAGGTTAAGGGGGAGTTTACAACCTTTTTAAGGTCAAGGGTGGAACACCTCTGGTAATTGTATTTCTGTGCTGTATTTAGCTCAAAGAGTAGTTACTTTAACTTAGGAAAGCTTCTTACATATTTTGTTCTGCTGTGTGCACTTCACATTTTTCATTCCTGACTTTAATATTGAGGAAAAGTGGTAGCTATTCACTTAAAAAATATAGCATTTCAGTTGAAGTACTTAGAAACTTTCTTTCCTTTTCAGGAAAGGCAATGTTATGTTTGGACAAATGGCTTTAGGCAGCTTCCTGAACTTCCCAAGGTTTAGGTGGGTAGCCTAGTCTAGAAGCATACACTGCCAGAAAAAGGAGCAAGGTCATGAAGCTCTCTAATTGTAGCCCGACCCCTCCAATGGAGGAGTTCCTAGGACCTTCGAACCTGGTCGTTGGCTTTCTATTGATTTCTCTTTTCTTTTTAAAATCAATTGCTCCATGCAGCTTTAGAATTTCTCATTAAAAAGGCTGAAAAAGAAGCAAATCTGGTTCAAGGTTTTGTGCTGAACATTTGCGGTCTCACTGTCTGAAGTGCCCAGCACTAGGGCCTTGCTGCTCCTCAAGCTGCTGTTTTAGTGATTGCATTGGCTACGATCCATCCAAAAGTAGAAGAAAATAAATGAATTTCTTTGTTGTGTATGAAATGGATTCCTTTAGTAAACATTAGTTTGGGAGCTCCACATGTGAAACCGACACGCAGTGTCACAGATCATCTTGATTTGTTTATTGCACAGGTGTGTTCATTTGTCAAATAAATACACTTAAAAATATCCCATCTTAGAGTCTGAAGTTTATGTGATGCATTTCAGAACCATCTTGTGCTCATAAAGAAATGCTGAAAATTAAAAATACCTTCTTTTGAAGGCACATTCTTTTATTAGACATTTGAATGCACCACACCATTTTTATCAGCACTATTCAGTACAGACTAGAATAAGAGAGTAACAGAAAATCCATCTGACAGAGAAAAGAGGCTCTCTTCATATGTGTATGTGATTGAATGTGTGTGGGGAACATTATATCCATTGTAACACGAGGACAGACATCTTTTGGCATCATAATGGCAAATCATAAAATAAAATACAATCTTTAAAATGTGGTCTGTTTTGGTCACTTGATTATTTTGTACCAGCAGCAAATGGAAAATAGACTGAGACAGGAGAATCTACTACATCAAATTCTAAATTAGGTCTGAGGTGATCTCTCTTTGACAAGTGAATGGGAACTTAAAAGGCAAGTCATTTATTTGAGGGATTAATAAAAGGGGAAACAATACTGTTTGAAATAAACACTCATATTTGGTTTTAAACATATATTTTATAAACCAAAGAAGCAGCTGTGGTTTCCATAAGAGAATCATTGAGAGCAAATTAAATGGCATATTTAAAGCTGTAAAGTTGAAGTGGGAATGCATACCAATTATCATTGCTGCTAATAATTTAGATAGTATTTCCTAGGATGCAAGAAAACCTCTAAAGTGTATGATCACGCTCTTGTTTATATTTAGTTTAAAAAAATTTAAAAAGAAAGAAAAGCGAGAAGCAAAGTCAGACAAAGCACGGAAGGTTTACCGTCTGAAACCTTCCAGGAAAGTCTTAGTAGACATGCAAATCCCTCAGATTATCCGGTGATCATGCCAGCACTTGCCACTTCTACTAAGCATTTGATTTTGAAGATAATGCACCGCGAAGAGGGAAAAACCTGGCCCATTTAATAATGTATACTTCATTTAAAGTTCTGAGAACGTTCATTCTTCTGCCTATGACATTTCCCCCAGTCATACTTCTGATGTATGCAGATCTCTAAGTACACTTTAAATAGAACAACACTGAATGATACACTCAACAGAATTCATGAAGAGGAAATAGACATATTTCGGCATGGGAGAATATTTATGCATTATTTAACAGCAATAATGTTTGAATTCATACATTATGCAAATGCAGTTATAATCAGGAAAATGAAAGAACTTGGACTGCTGCAACATCCTTAAACCCACCATTAGGCACCTATTTGTGCATAACATTTAACACTGCACAATGCTGTACCGTGTTACAGTGTGTCACTGGAAGAGAAGAGTTATCAGAGATTAACTGAGTATAAAATAGGAAGCTGATGAACCCTTGATTCCTACCTTGATATTGAGTTCTATAAATTTATCCTCCAACAAGTGTAAAAATGTTAATGATAATTAAAACGTTATTAGAATACAATGCACTCGATCAAATGATGCTCCACTCCCTTACATGGAGTCAGATACGCACCACTTCCTCCTCTTTACTTACCCAGGGCTCAGGACCTGCGGTGGCACCTTGCTTAACAAGTAAACTGATCATTGGAAATACAGCAGCTTGAAATCATCTAAAACCTCCACAGAAGACAGACTTGACCTTCTTCCATTAAAATGAAAGCCTAGAAAAGGCTGTGAGAGAGTTCGACTCTGTTCCATTGGGTAGCTATGAACCCGAATTGCCTCTAAGGCACACAACAGCATTAACAATGGATGTGTAAACAGTACTTTTTAAGTATTTTACATGGATTACCTCATTTAATGTTATATCAGTGCTCTAAGATAAACACTAGTCTTGCTCATATTACTCATAAGATGGTAAGCCAAAAAGTATTGATACTAGAGTTTGAGTTCATAGATACATGTGTTTATCCCCCAAGCACGTGTTTGATTATGCTTCTGTGAGCAGTGAGCCATTGTAGACCAGATTTTTCAATAACATTTGTTTTAGTCTCATTAATGTATGTGGAAGTTTAGTTTTGCATCAACTTCGCTGGGCCAGAGTTTTCAGTGGTTTGGCAATAAATCCCCACGATGTGACCTAACACAAGAAACTTTGTGAGCAGCCAGCAGCAGTTTTCTGGCTCCTACTAGACTTTCTCCACGTCACTAGACAGTGCAAACAACCCCTACAAGATCCAGCACCCCATGCACCACTAACGGCTGAATGATATTCAAAATTTTTGCTCTTAGGACATTTAAAAAATTTTGAGAATATCCAAAAATGTTATGAGGGTTATATTAATTGATAATACTTTATTATACATTTAAACTGAGATGTTTAAGGATACCAGCTAATTAAAAATATATAATAGCAGAATCCATTACTTGCATATATTTACTAATTAATTAAAAATTATAAGGACAAAACTGCTAATAGGTGTTATAAAACATAACTACACGAAAATAGTGAAAAGAGCTGAATTATTTTACACTTTTGTAAATATCTTTAGTTTCTAGCACAACAGAAGACAACTGTATTCTCACTAAAGGTAGCGTCAGTGTTCAGCTTGCTGGGATATGCTATTTTGGTGCAGACATTTGAAGAATTTATTTTATTACACTGAAATAAAAACATTTTAGTAGTCTTTTTAGATCATGATGTATATTTTTCTTTTGTATTATACCAAAACTTGTTTATTTAAATGTTACTGAAATTTCAAAACCATAACTCTAACAATGGAATTGTCATATTCATTACATTAAGAAGTCCTGATGGTGTAGTGGACTACACACTCAGCTGCTAGCTAGAAGGCCATCTGTTTGAACCCACCAGTCACTCTGGGGGAAGAAGGGGAGGCTATAAAGATTTATAGTCTTAGAAACCCTAAGGGGAAATTTTATTTTGTCTTAGACAGAATTACTCTAAGTCAGAACTGACTGCATGGTAGTCAGCTCTTTTACTTTTAACATTTAACATCTTTTCATTATTTTATGACTATTTTGCTCTTGCATTGTTTTTGCGATATTGCGCATTGGCTTTTTGAGACTGTAACTTTACAGAGTTATGCAAGCCACCCAAATGACACAGTTGGCTATGCAGTGTTTAAAATACTGCAAAGATTGATATTATCACCAATCTTATCTGAAATACTTTGGGAAGCATGAGAAGTTTGGGGCAACTGTAAAGCTCATGGTTGCAGATGTCAGCACTGGCAATGAAATAGTACAGTGTTTTTCTAATTGGCTTTATATCTTATAGGAAATATAGCCATGGCCATGTTAGTGAGATAGATGTGAGGAAATCAAAAAAATTAGAAAAAAGAAAGAAAAGAAGAAATCGTTAGATGATTTCAGGTTAGTGCAAGCAAAATTGTCAAAGCTGCATTTTTTTTTTCTAATTTTAAGATCAGGTTTGAGGGAAACTTTGAGGTCTTTTATATTTTATTTATTTAGTTTTAAATAATTTTATCGGGGCCTCATACAACTCTTACCACAATCCATCCATTCATCCATCCATTGTGTCAACTACATTTGTACATTTTTTGCCATCATCATTTTCAAAACGTTTTCCTTCTACTTGAGCCCTTAGTATCAGCTTCTAATTTCCCCCCTCCTTCCCCGCTCCCTTCCTTTACAAACCCTTGATAATTTATGAATTATTATTATTTTGTCATGTCCTACACTGTCTGGCGTCTCCTTTCACTCGCCTTCCTGGTGTTCTTCCTCCAGGGAGGAGGTTATATGTAGATTCTCATAATGGGTTCCCCCTCTCTACCCCACTTTCCCTCCACCTTTCTGGTATCACTTTCCCTCCACCTTCCTGGTCCTGAAAGGATCATCTTTCCTGGATTCCCATGTTTCCAGTTCCTGTCTGTACCAGTGTACATCCTCTGGTCTTGCCAGATTTGTAAGGTAGAAATGGGATCATGATAGTAAGAGGGAGGAAGCATTAAAGAACTAGAGGAGAATTGTATGCTTCATCATTGCTAAACTGCAGCTTGACTTGTTCATCTCCTCCCTCCAACCCTTCTGGTCTTTTATATTTTAATCTCTAAACGTTAAACCTAAGCTGCAAACATAATTAAAAATTTTTTAAAAGAAAAGAAAAAGAAAGACGTTTTTATACTCTTTTAACCAAATTTATATTTAACCCTGGAAGTGCTTCTGTAAAACAGCATTCTTATTTTATCTTGAAATCTGAGTAGCGTTAGTGAAAACCAACGTTTATAGTTACCTCCTGGTGACATATTAGGCGGCTCAGTCTAAGGTCTGCAGTCCCCAATCCGCCCTGCAGGAGAAGGAGGAGCCTTTCCATCCGGAATAGATTCAAGGTCTCGGAAACCCACAGGGCTCTCTACTCTGCCTAAGACGCGTCTTATGATTCAGAACCGCCTCGTTTAGAAATGGTAATTTCACTACATTTGCTTTTGAGAAAATGTGGATCGAATAAAAAAGATTGAATAGTCATAGTTTGTCAGTCTTTCCACAAAGTGAGCTGCTCAGCTCACAATTCAAAGAACCACACAAGCGCCTTTCTCTTGAAATACGCGAGCCCTGGCGGCAGGCAACAAAAGCGCTCTGCGCGCGTTTCCTTTGTTGCCGCTTAGATGATGAAAGATTATAGTCAAGTTGGGTTTTAGCAAAATTAATGTTTGGCTGTTTCAACAAGGTCATGTTTTAGTGAAATTGGCTCCCTTCCCCCTCAGCTATGAGTTTGTGGGAGTGAAAACACAATGAGTATATTTAACAGTGGGCTCTCACTAATTTAGTTGGCGCGAAAGCACCAAAAACTGTACCCATCACTGTTTTTGCACCAAAAATGCAAATGTTATCTCACAGTGAAAAAAAAAGGACAAAAATCATGTTTTGGCACTATTATGAACATATTTTGGGCCTTGTACATATCTGCCTTGGACCCATAATCAATGCTCATGGAAGAAAGCGGTCAAGAGATCAAATGCCACATTCCATTGGGCAAATCTACTGCAGAAGACCATTTAAAGAGTCACTTTGTGGACTAAGGTGTGCTGGACTCAAACCATGGTAATTTAAATAGCCTCAAATGTATGTGAAAGTTGGACATTGAGTAAAGAATACTGAAGAAGAATCAATGCCTTGAATTATAATACAGGTGAAAAATATTGAAAGTACCAGGGACTTCCAAAAGAGCAAATATATTTGGCTTAGGAGAAAGAAAGCCAGAATGCTCGTTCGGAGCCAGGGTGGTGAAACTCGGTCTCATGTGCTTTGGCCACGTTATCAGGAGAGACCCGTCCCTGGAATAGGGCATCATGCCTGCTAAAGCAGACAGGCAGAGAAGAAGAAGACTCTCGACAAGACGGATTAGCACGGTGACTGCAATGAGCTCAAACATGAGATCGACGGTGAGGGTGACACAGGGCCAGGCAGAGATTCGCTGCATTGTACATAGGCTGCTGTGCGTGGGAACGGATTCAATGGAGGCGCACAACAGCAGCATCGCCGGAAAGGCTCTCAGAGACCCCAAGGCCCTGTAATCTCCATTCTGAAACCCTTGGTGTAGAAACTACAAATAGAAATATCTGTGGATGAAGGTTGAAAAGAGTAGGGAGCAAAGGTTAAGGGCTCAAAAAAAATCACTTTGCTGGGAGGAAAGCTAATCAAATGAATAGAGAGGTAGATGGGTAATGATAGATAGATGATAGATGATAGAAAAAATGTAGATGATCGGTATCTAGATAACATCAGGTCACGGCAAGCTTACGAGGGACACAAGGAAATGTTATCTAATCCTGCTGCTTTCTCATAATCTTTACAATATTTTAGTTCATCTTTGTGTCTTTTAGGCAAATTCAGCACAAGAAGGGCTTCCCTTACGCTTACTGGTTCACGATGCCCCTTTTCAGCAGTGATCTCTTCTGGTCATGTGTCTAAAGCAAGTGAAGTGCCATAAACTTCCACTGGCTCATTTTCTACAGTAGTTCTCCAGATCTCTCTTTTCAATTGTTTTAGTTGAGAAGCTCCACTGAAAGTTGTTAATCACGAGTGGACTTACTGGTGTTTGAAATACCACTGACATAGCCTCCGGCATCACAGTAACCATAAACCACCAGAGTACACCAAACTGCAGATTCCTAATAGTGGATGAGGTGCAACTGGGCTTCAAACTTCTTGGATGCTCCATCCACCACTTCTAGCATTGAGCATCCTGGGCACGTCATTTTTCTAACAGCTATTTTGTGCACGGTGGTCTGAATGCTCAGCTCTCTAACTCTAGTCCCTTGCTTGAGCTTAAAGAAAGACTGAATGGAAGATGGTAGCGAGGGATTATACCCACCTAGCTGAAACAGGGTTTCTTAAAAATTTCACAAAACAAAGGCTTCTTAAAGAGAGAGCTTTGATTGCAAATGCATAAGCTCCAGAAAATCCACGTTCCGAGTGGAGTGTTGACAGTGGTAGGAAAAGGCTGTTCTGCCACAATTAAAACTAAATTGAAGAAGTGGAAAGATGCTTGTTATTTGGGGTTTTCAAAGCAGTGTGTTCAAGCTGCCACGGTGGAGGTGCAATTAGCATTTACATTACACATCCCATTTCTTCAGAGGTCATAGCTCAAGCTGAAAATTCACTTCTGGTGGAAACTTCTTACCTTTCTCTTGGCCCATGTCACAAATGGGATGCTTCTCAGGTTTACATCACTTGTCTAAATATTGTAGGGTTGCCTGGTAATAAATCAACTTTATGCAATATTTTCCTTCAATTTATCTCTAGTTGTCTTGAAACGCTAAGGTTTCTCACATTAGGGTAGAATTTTGTATAATACATAGATCACTGATAAAGAGATAATTTTGCATTGTGAAACAGGTTAATAAGAAAGAATATTACTAGCCATTCATCTTTCTGCCTCCAAAACAAAGAATATCTTCCAAGAGAGATAGTGGTTGATGTCTTTTAAAAAATGCAGTGGTAATTTCCCCACCAAGATTATTGCTATATGGATGAAAACCTGTGTGTGGGGGGTGGGGGGATGGAAGAGAGGGGGAAGTTATCCTAAGTGTTGAATCTCATTCTTACTTTGTGATTTCCCTGCCATTCCCATTACTTGAAGCCCAGTTAATGCATAGTGTGTGGAATCTTCAATATGGTCCAGTCTGAAGTTATTTCTGAGATGAAGTTAAGCATTTGGTGGTGTTTTCTGCCAAGACATTTTGCAAAGGAAATCATTGTGTTATTGAAAGGAGGATGTAATTAGCTGGTGTACTGAGTACAGTACACAGAAAAAATGTAGCTTTGGCAGAAAAGTCCCACCCAACCGATACTAGAA
The DNA here is from genome assembly GCF_050624435.1 of Tenrec ecaudatus. Classification (NCBI taxonomy): domain Eukaryota; kingdom Metazoa; phylum Chordata; class Mammalia; order Afrosoricida; family Tenrecidae; genus Tenrec; species Tenrec ecaudatus. The sequence continues at coordinate 129,814,394 of NC_134530.1, forward strand.
AACCCTGCCTACAGTCACGCCGTAAGGAGGACAAGTACCATGAAGTTGTAGAGAGAATGGGGAAAGAAATGAGGTCTCATGATTCTACCCAAACCAACCAGCTGGCACAGAGTGAATTTTGACTCAGAGGGATCGGCACAGTAGAACTGATCTCTAAGGTTTCTGAGATTGTACATCTTTATCCAACAAGCTGCTGGTGGGCTTGAACTGTGGACCATTATGCAATCAGTCTCCTTATGATTTTACCCACTTGAGAGAAAAATGTTTTTCGGTGTTCTGTATTGTTCTAGAATCTATAAGGAACCCTGGTGACACAGTTGGTTAGGTGCTGGACTGCTCCACAGGAGAAGAGGAGCCGGTGGGCTCCTGGACCGATTGGCAACCCCAGAAGCCATATGGAACAGGCAGATCGAGTTGCTGTGAATCAGAATCCACACAGTGATAGAAGGGTTTCAGAAAGTTCTAGACATTCACACGCAGTTTTAAAAATACATGGGTGGTTGGGGGCATTTAGGAGTCCTGGTGGGACAGTGGTTAAACACTTGGCAGCAAGTCAAAGGGTGGGTGGTTAGAAGTTACTCTCTGAAAAAAGGGGCTCACCTGCGTCTATGAAAAGCACAGCCTGAACACCCTGCGGGCAGCTCTACTCCGTCTTAGAGGCTGCAGGGTGCTGGGAGTGACTTGAGGGCGATGTGATTGGTTTGGCTAGGAGACATTTTTATAATTCTGAAGCAAGGTTAGAAGACAGATTAATGCCAAAGAATGAAATAAGACCCATATCATATCAAACCCTATGCCCCCAAATGAACTCAAGATGGATCAAAGACCCAACTGTAAAACCCAAAGCTCTCAGGTTTATCAACAAGAAAACTTGGACAAGTCTAAGTGCAGGGCCTACACGGTTACCAGAGATAACAAAGGAGACACACACTGTGGAAGAGAAAATAGGTGGATAGTGACCTATTAATAATAAAAAATGTGTGTACAGTGAAATATTTCATAAAAAGAATGAAATGAGAGTCCACATATTGGAGAAAGATATTTAGCAGTGACAAACAGACAAAGGACTAAGTACTAAAATCTACAGAATACTACAAGCTTACAAGGAAAAAAAAACCCTCTTAGAATGTGGGCAAAGGATCTGAAGAGACAGTTCATAAAGGATGACATCCGAATGACTCATAAACACACAAGGAAATGCTCTCATTCCTAAGTATCTGGGAAATTTAAGTCAAAACAGCCATGAAATATCAGCTAACACCCATAACTGCAGCCCAATTAGAAAAACAAAAACAAACTAAGAACTACAAATGTTGGAGGATAGATTGGAACTCTTATCCACTGCTGGCGGGCTTGTAAATACATACAGCCGCTGCAGAAAGTGACACAGTGATTCCTAAAACAGATGGCAATAGAAATACCATTGAATCCAACCATACAATTGCTGGGTATATACCTCAAAGAAATGAGACAGATCACTAACAGACATATATGCTCTCCCATGTTTATTGCAGCACAGTTCCCAATAGCAAGAAGTTGGAAACAACCTAAATCCCCATTCGTAGAAGAGTGGATTAAAAATGTTGGTATATATGCACACAATGGAATGCTACCCATCCCTTAAAAACAGCGATGCAAACACAAAGGATCTCATGACATGGAGGGATGTGGAACACTTTATGCTGAGTGAAGTTAGCCAATCACAAAGGACAAATACTATTGAGTCCATTACTGTAGGGACAAGCAACAGGACAGGCACACTTTCAGGCTTGCAGGGCATGCAGTCTGCTGGCCAGGGCAGCCAAACAGCCTGACAGAGAGCCCAACTGATGCCAGAGAACCATGCATCAACCTCTCTGTGTATATTTTGAAGGCCACTTTGGAGAAGGTTCAACCCTCCAGATGGGATCAAATTGTTAAGGAAGGAGAGGGATGCTGACCACCTAGTGGCTGCCATGCAAACTTATGACGAGGCCCCCGACAGGTAGACATCTTTATCATAGTGATGCGGGATACTGATGGGAGTGTCAAGTCAGGAGAGGGAAAAGGGAGTATGCACACCTGGGAGAAGCTGATAAGTGCATGTCCGTTGGTAGGAAAAGGCGGAAGAACCAACCTGCAAGTGGAGAAAAAAATGACTAACCAGGACCCTAAGTGAGGTGTGGTCATCTGCACCTAAGAAGCCATGTTGACCGAGTTTCTGTACACAGCGTGGGGACCCAGGCCAAATGCCATAGGGGCATTGAATCTTGGATCCAAAGACCATAGCAGAGGGATTCAATATGGAAACTCCACAAGGTGAACTGGACTCTCCTTTGAACACACTTGTAATCTGAAGGCTTAAGGCTGAAAATTCATGGTGTTTAAAGAAGCAGAAGACAGCTATACCGAGAGTATTGAACTGTAGGTAGGCAGACAAACATTGACTTTGTAAATCAATGCCCTGCTTGCTGTATTAAGGTATGAATTATCTATGATTGACATTGTCAGTGAATATTATTGTAAATTTTGCCTGACAACCAACTCCCATTGTTTGTGTAAACAGCGCCCAGCCACGAAAGTATTTATTGTGTACAGGTGAATAATTCAGATATTGTGATATGTAGTTAGTCCACTGGCCCAATAGCTCTCCCTCTACAATATCTTAGAAAATAGTATCAGGGACTAATCAAATACACTATTAACAGAATATCCTTATGCTGTAGGGAGAGGATTGATAAGATTCTCTACCTTAAATTAACAAGAAGTTCGCTAAGGGGCATCAAAGGCAGATAAAAAACATAGATCCAGGAGTGGTTTGGGGCTCGTACTAAAGTCTAGCTCCAATATAAGAACAATTAGTCCTTACAACAAAGCCCTGCTCACTACTCACCCTCATGAAGGAAACACGACGCTATGAGTGCTATAGCAAAGTGTGGTGAAGAAATCACATGGTGTGCAGCTATTATATAGAATAGTCTGGGATCTTAAAGGCTTTTTTGCACACAACCAGCCATCTAAGTAAGATGTCACCTAAGTCCACATGGAAGAGGCACACCAACATGTGTGACCCAAGGACTGTAAACGATATAATCTGAAGCCGAATGAGGGAATAGTATCAGAGTTAAATTGTGAGATTCTGGTAAGCAGAAAAATGACAATGGAAGCTGAAAATGTGTTTGTGAGATCTACACAGTTGAAATAAGCCTCTGGTGATTTCCTTCTAGCTATAAATGAGGGATGGGAAGAACCTGATTATTAGACAAAGCACATTGGAGGAAGACTATAGTAGATTAAAATGATATCTCTGACTTGAATGGTTAAAACTTCGATGCTTGATCTCACCTCTGATACACTTTGGGCCTGATTTGGTTTTCAATATTTGTGTGGGTGTGTGCTTTTCATTTTGGGGTTTACCTTTGATGTATTTTGTCATTGTAGTTAGCCTTCTTGATTTCTTTTATATGCTTTTTGTTATATAAAACCCAGGATTGATGAATCTACAGAGCCATCTGGAGAGTGGGTTGCATTGGGTGGGTTAAGGAAAGCTGAGATCAAGGAATTCAAGAAGGAAGAAAATGTTTTAAACTGTTTATCATCACAATTGTACAATACTGCTTGATGTGATTGAACTATGGAATGGCATGATATCTGTATGAGCATCCAATAAAATTGTTCTGGGTAAAAAGAAGACATTAATAGAAGAACTTTCCAAATGCATTTTGTTAAAGTACACAAATGTGTTTCTCAAAGTCCATTTACTTCTATGAGCCTCTTGTAAATTTATTAACAAGCTACTCCAGAAGCTTACAAAAGGACAATCAGAAAACCAGTCCCAGTGGTAAGAGACTTGGAAGGTGATCTCCGTCTTGTACTCCATGTTATCGATCACAGTATGTGCAGTTCTTTAGGATCACCTGTAGCTAGATGAACCTGCATGTGGCAAAGAGCCCAGAGAACTCACTGAATTCCTCCTAAAACTTAAGTTTTCATGAATTAATACCATGAGGGGGTTTAAGAACGTTCTTGGGGAAATGGAATGAAAAGATAATGGACTTTTTCCATAATGAGGCATCCTCATAATAGGTCTCAAGTGTATGCATGGAAACAGCCCTCAAAAAATTCTAGAAGTCATGATTATCTTGTTGACTAGATAGTAGAGAGAAGCTGTAACACAAAAGCCAGGTCTACACTGGCTGAGGAAAATACGAGCTCTCTCAGAGTCTTTCAAGAGTATTCAAAGCAGCTATAGCCCTGGTGGCACACTGGTTAAAGAGCTTTCCTAATGAAAAGGTTGATGGTTGGAAATTATCGGCTGCTCCATGGGAGAAAGCTGTGGTCGTCTACTTCTGTCCGGAGTCCAGCCTCGGAAGCATGTGGGGCACTCAGCTCTGCTCTTTGGCCTATGGCGTTGCTGTGATGTGGAATCGACTAGTCAACAGTGGGTTGTTGAGTTGATAGTCTACTGACTGCTCTTCGTGGGGAGCCAGGGAACACAGAAGTTCTGAATTGACACAAAAGCGCTTCAATCTATACCTTGAAAGAAGAAGAAAAACACTCTGGAGTCAGAAAGCACATGGCCTCAAAGGAGGCTGGGAGAAGAAGAGATCGCATGTGCTGATTTACAAGGACATCTGGACCTGCAATATACTTAGAGAATGGAAGCCTCTGAGGGCTGTCCTTCTTGTGGTTGCGGGGTGCCATCAAGCCTGTTCCGCCCCCAGTGAGCCCCTGCCGACAGGAAGAAGCCCGGCTTTGCTGCACCTCCACTTCACTATTCAAAGGGCCGTGGCTTTCTGTGGGACTGGTCTCCTCTGACGTCTTGTCCAAAGCATTAAGACAAAGTCGCGTCATCCTTGGCTCTTGCCTTGGTGTTCAGAAAGGTAAAATATGCCCCCCCCCCGTTACATATTCCAGGCTGTAATGTGGCACCAAGAGGTTCATCCTGCACAGTTTCCTTATTAGTCGTGCTATCACTAATGCGAATGTTGACGCATGATCAGGCCAGCCATTTCCTGGGCTGGGAAATGCACAAATAACTCTTGACATCTTGTTCACATGGCAGCTACCGTGTGTATATTTCCACTTCTCTCTATCTTTGCTGTATATTGGAGTGCCACATCTACGTCTTTTAATACGCACACCTGAATCAACATCAAAGGGCACATCAGCTCCAAAATGATTTTCCACACCTGTAGTCTTGTCCATCTCAACAAATCTGATCACACTGATTCCCACAGGTTTTAAGATTCCATGGTTCATGCTGTGTTCCCACCTCCTTAAGCCGCTTTTCGTGCCTACTGTGACACGGAGACTTGGATAATGGAACATGTAGGCTTCAGAAGAACTTTTAAGGGGCTATAATTTTGTTTTCAGTCCTCATTTTTCTCATAAATATATTTTTATCAAATAGGCAATTCCTATTATAATCTAGCAGTTTTGGGGATCATAGTATTATTGATACTTGAATTTTTAAAACTATTATTTGCTATGCAATGAAGCAAGACTCCGGGAATCTTTAGCATCAACATTTCTTTGATATGACTAGAACCAGCAGAGAGCTATTTTCGCACCTGCTATCAATTCTGCAAGATTTCAATCCGAGGCAGTCTTTAAGAGCTACACTTCACCATAGGATGCAAAAGTCTTGGCTCCTAAGGAAAGGGTTGTGGAGAGGGTTTGCTAATTGATTTTTCCTGAAGAACAATCTGCTTCTCCTCCGGTTATTATAGGAAACACTGGCATTTGTCACTTTTCCAATATCTAGAGCTGGCTGCCTTAAGAAACGCACATATCAGATGACAGGCTCCCCTCCTCCGATGGGCAGATGGTGTTGGGCAGGAGAAGGTCACAAGGATGTTAAATTTGCCGCTGAGCAAAGGATCAAAGTGTAAATGGAGTCTTGAGAACTGGGAAATGTGCGTGTGCCAGTGTAAATAATCTATTAATTATTGACAGCTAAGGGGCTGAACACACCTGTTTGGCCATGACATCTCTATTTTCCCGCCGATGGAGCCCTTTGTGGCATCTCCACAGTGGAAGTTTGCTTTCGCTCTAGATGTCAAACGTCTCAGTGTATCGTGAATCTCTGCTGGTTCTTGCCTCTTCTTTTGACTTTTTCCCCTTGTTGTCGGAGTTCTGCATATTAAAACTGTTTCAGATATGACAAAAACAAGGGACCCAAGTGTGAGGAGTAAAACCATGGTATTCGGATTGCCTATGCATTGCCCATTTTAGAATGCCGAGTCTACACTGAGGGGGAGCAACGTCCCAGGAACACAGGACGCGATGTTGGAGAAGCTTCAGGCCTGTTAGCTATTGATCGAAGACAAATGACATGGAGGGGCTGATGCTTTTGAGAGCCTTTAGCAGATACTGTGGGTCATTTCCCAAGTGGATTGAAAGGTATCCAGGAAGAGTACAAAGCAAATATGAATTAAAATATGAATTATGTAAGCATCCCTGATAGAATGCCTAATATTTTTGAGATATGATGGATCGGGGACAGAGACAATGCCATTGTGCATTTCTCTGTGTCCATATGTCTAGACACCGATGGGGTTTCTTCGAATATTATTGCCCACATTGCCTGTCCGCCTTTGTAACTGGAGAGACTGACACTGCTCAGCACAGTTTAAGTGGAGAGAGTATAAATTTAGCCAGTGAAAGGCTTGTCGCCGTGTCAGAACATTCGAGGACTTCTAAGGCACAGTGGGTTGGTGGCCCTGACACGTAGGGCAAGGGGGGCGGCCTTCTCTCAATAGCACACCTCCTTTGATGAGGCAACGTTCAGATGTTTGATAGCGACAAAGGCCTTCTCCTCTAGGGCTCTTGGCAATCCGAAAGGTTGAATCAGCTTCCCTGAAGTTTGCGACCCCCTTTTTGTACATTTTGGTTGAGTTTGAAGCCCGATTTTTGTTTTCAGTTTAGTTTTGCTTTGAGTTGAGGAAAAATGTCTCAGCCTTCCATTCAACCACCAAACTCAGGGGGAGTGAGCAGCGGTGCAGTGTTTGTGGGATTCCCGGCACATCTGCACTGCTGTGTTTCCTACTGATGGACTGCTGGTCTGGACTGCCCTTCAAGGCTTTGCTACCGGGAGGAGGTCTTTAATGTTTCCCAGGCTTTGATTCCACACTCTAGGTCCCTGATCATTTATGATAAACTGAAGCCTTTTCAGGGGAGCCAGGCCATGGCTAGTTCCTAGATTTGATAGGGCACGGTAAAAGTGCACGTACAACGGAACCTTCCGTGCCAGCCATGATTATTTAAAGAAGTGTTTTGAATAAAACGTCTGATTGAAAACGAAAGGAAAACGGGAGAAGGAAGCGCCCCCATGGAGTAACTAAGTGTAAGGAAAGCGGCTCTTTCCATGGAGGAGAGAAGACGGGGGATAAGGAGAGGGGCTATCTCAGAGGCTGGGGTCACTAGGAGTTGTCATTCTGAATAGAATCGCGTAGTAGGGATGAATCTCTGTTTCTTGTCTTCAGCTTGAAAAACTTCTTTCTCACGGTGATGTGTGCAGTGTGTTCTACCATAATAACATCTGAAATGGTTCTAACAGGACTTCAGTGTCGCCCTCGCCTTAGGGGCACCCGAGATGCTCATTCTGCCCAGCAGAGGGCACTAGTAACCAGTGCCCACTAGTCAACACATCCTGAATTTTCCGTATGATAAATAACCATATTTTCAATACATCACGAGCCACAGAAATGAAAAGCACTAGGTTTTTGTTTGGGTTGATCTTGTTGCGATTATCGTGGTATAGTTAATTTTCTTCATTCTAATGAATATTTCAAATTCCTACTGCTTTGATGAAAGTACCAATATCCAATTCAAAGTCCAGCGTGGGGCCTATTAAAACAAACACCCACAGCCCCGTTCACACTTCTGAATAAAAGGACCATTCTCGACTTTTCTCAGACGAATACGTCTGTTGATTTAAACAGTATTTCAAAGCAAAGGGGCAGCAAACCCAAGCAACTGTAAATTTTGAATGAGTGCAAAAGGCTTTTCGGAACCTTTAAGAATCGTCTCTCTGGTAGTTGTATTATTGGGAATATACAAAGCTGAGCAAACTTTGATTTTACAGACATACTTTTAAAAATTTAACCATTTCCTTTTGTATCTAAATATTACTTAACCTCCTTGTTCTGTGTGAAGTGTTATTTAAGGTAAACATCCTCTTACATAATTAGATATTAACATTAATCGGTAGTCTGCCGAGTGTTACTATAGTGTTATTCTTTGGAAAGTGAAAGACAATTCAAACATATTACCAAAATATTATTTTCAAATTTTAAACTTAGAGAATATGACCCCTTTAGTCACCTTGGACCAGGATGTGCCTAGGACGATAAGCGACGGGACTTTATGTGACATAGCTGTCTTGATTTAAACTTGGGAACACGGCAATTAAAATGAATAAACTTATCAATAGCAAATATCTCCAGGTCGCTGACAAGAAGAAACATCCTTACAGTAGTTCTTATAGATGGTATCTAAAAAATTATTGGTGAGTGATGGTTACCTAAACATAAATAATAACAATCATTTGTTGAAAAGAAAGCATAACAGAATGTGTGATGTTAAATTTGTGTATTTGTATAGCCCAGTGTGCTTGTATACACATGTGGCTGACATCTGATCTATGTTGATTTCACTACCTTCCACCCCCCATTTCTTGGAATTTAGAATGTAGCTATGAGTAACAATGAGAAAAAAAGAAAAGAAAGAAAAGGCAAAAGCATAAATGTGAACTTCTTATCATTGAGATGGCTTGTACTTTACCATGAAACAAACTTTTATGACTTTCATTGGAAATACAGAATGTAGCAAAATACAGAATTTTGAATGTTACTGGTATTTTTCTATGGATAAAGTTCATTTTGCTTTCCTTAAACAATAGTGCCCAAAGAAATGTAGAAAAAGGTACATTGAGAAATAGGGTAAAACCCTATAGGATGATTGTGCAATTTGGGATCCATAGTTCCAGGCTGCCTGGATTTTCAACCACCCGCTCCTTACCCTTGCTGTGTATGTTTGTCAGTGAGCACTTTGTTGTTTTCTGGTTTTCATAATTATTCTCGTTTTCAAAGTTAATTAGCATGTGTTTCTGCTCTCAGAGCTGACATCTCTGCTATAACATGCTCTATAAGCAGGGAGAACAGCTTCAGGCCTCCCACATTGTGAAGAGGGTGCTAGCCTGCGGATTTCCCACTAGCTGGTCCAACCGATCGCCCTCAGCTCCCTCCATCCCCACCTGTCTCAGTTCTGAAGGGAAAAACGGTGCTGTTGTCCTACCACTGTATGCTGTCCTACTGTTGTATATGGTCCTACTGTTGTATACCATCCTACTGTTGTATACTGTCCCACACTTGTATACTGTCCTACTATTGTATACAGTCCTACTATTGTTTATCACCCTACTATTGTATATGGTCCTACTGTTGTATACTGTCCTACTGTTGTATACATTCCCACTGTTGTACACTGTCCTACTGTTGTATACCATCCTACTATTGCTGTCCTACAGTTTTATACGGTCTTACTGTTATATGTTGTCCTGCTGTTGTCTGCTGTACTACATTTGTATGCTGTCCTATATTAGTATACTGTTCTACTATTATATAGGGTCCTGTTGTGGTATACTGTCCTACTATTATATACTGTCCTACTATTGTATGCTGTCCTACTGTTGTATACCATCCTACTATTTTATACAGTTCTACTGTTGTATATCACCCTACTATTGTATATGGTCCTACTATTGTATACTCTCCTGCTATTATATACTGTCCTAACTGCTGTCCTATTATTGTATACTGTCCTAGCTGCTGTCCTACTGTTGCATACTGTCCTACTGTGGTATGCTGTCCTACTATTGCATATTGTCCTACTATTGTATATTGTCCTAGCTGCTGTCCTACTCTTGCCAAGGCTCCTCTGATGGAAGGAAAGCTGGCTGGGAAGAAAGGGAAGACAGTCTGGTGGTGCAATAATGGAGGCAAAATAAAGAAATCATTGCTATAGTCGTACTGTTTTTGAGAAATTCTCTGATTCTTATATCACCCTTCTGAGAAATGGATAATGATTGCTATTTCTGGGTGACATGGAGCTGGTTGGACTCGTCAGAGAATAACTGCCCCCTCTGGCTTTCTAAGGCATGCGTTTATTGGGACCAAATCACTAGGCCTTTTTCATTGGAGACATGGGGTAGGTTTGAATGACTAGCCTTTTGAGGAGCAGCTGAGAACACCACCAGGGCTCTGGGTGTAATGATTATTACCTCCCACTGAGAAAATTTTATGTGTGCCTTTGCATCTTTTATATACTTAATTTATTTTCCATAAAGGCAGAAGAGGAGAGATATTCTGAATAACTTTTTTTCTTTTTCTTTTCTGCCTTGTAGGTTCATCTTAACCATACAGCAGACTAGTTCATATAACGAGAAGCTTCAGGTTAAGGGGCTCCAGACTATAATGGTGTCATCCAGGATTGCTCCCCGACTCCCCCTGTGCTCCTCTGCTTGCTCGATCTACTGACTTGCCCCACTGCTCTGTCCCTGTTTTCGTGATGAGGCTGCCATGACTGCAGGGTTCCCACTGCCCTCGGACATTCGACACAGAGCCTCACACAGCCTCTTGCACACAGCACAGACTCAGGAGGCCTGCTGCATTCAACTGGATTGTTTCATCCTCTCAGCTCTGGTATTAGGAAACAAGATGGCTCTGTTCCTGCCTCTCAGGCTCAGGTATATAGTGGAAGAAACAACTCTATGAATAAAACAAAATGGGCGCTGATTGACTTGATGGGCTAGCTATTGATGGTGGGGGACACATTTATTAATTGTTTAAATAGCTCCCGCAAATCTTGAATCTTGATTAAAACTACCCAAAGAGAAATCTTTCCCTGTGCCCCAAAGCCGGATTATCCCATTGCATAGTGTTAACCAGTCTCCAGGAAGCAGAACGATAACCAGACTGGAGATGTCGTACTTGGATTTGAAGGAGCGCTGGTGGCGAATCACTAGTCAAACACAACAGTCAAGTGACCCGAAAGGTCAATGCCTTGAACCCATCAGCAACTCCATGGAAGAAAGCTGCAGTAGCCTGCATCTGTAATGACGAAAGTGCGGAAACCTCATGGTGTAGTTGACCTTTACCCTGCCAGTCACCGTGAGTCTGAATGGCCTGAGCAGCACGGGTTTAGCTGTGTAGTTTGAGGACATGTACTTTACTGAGCCCCTGTGGGACTGTCAGCAAGGACCAGACGGCTAACACAAGGCCAGTGAGCCAAGCTACTGGCTCTTTAGAGACAGTGGAAGCTGTCTGCTCACAGAGAGGGTGACGACTGCACAAACCCAACAAAGCAGCGGTTCTCAACCTGTGGGCCGCGACCCCTTTGGGGGGTCAAACAACCCTTTCACAGGGTTGCCCAATTCATGACAGTAGCAAATTTACCGTAATAAAGTAGCAACAAAAATAAGAACCACTGCAATAGAGGGTCACTATGAGTCAGAATCCACTGCATGGCAGGGAGCTTTGGGGTGGATACATGGATTTTATGAACATGAAATTTCTGACACTCTAGATGCTAGACCATCTTGTGAGACTGGGAATAAGTCCTCTCCTCCCTGATAGACTTCAGAAGAACACCAAGGACCTGAAAAATCAGGGTGATGTTTAGGTCTTTGTGCTTGGAGAGTGCCAGGCCCAAGGAAGGCCTAAAGTAGGACATAAACTATTTTACATATTACTTTGGTGAGTAGCAATCAGGTTTTAAAAGCTCATGAGTGGCCATCAAAGGTGCAACAATTGGTGTCCAGAGGAAAAAGACTGATGAAAATGAAGGCTGATGGGAACAACAGATCCGATCACAACTCTGAGACCAGAAGAACTAGATGGTACCTGGCTACCACAACTAACTACTCTAGAATGGCAACACACACACAAACACACCACATACACCCCCCCTTATATTATAAAGTTCTGGGTAAAGTGGGAGAACATGTGCAACAAAAATTAAAATCATATACAAGACAAAACTGACTGGTCAGGTAGACTCATGGCACTCCCATGGTGATGGCTCTTGGTCACCTGTCAAATCTGGCACAGTGCTACGCCCACAGGTCAATTCCCAGCCAGACAATAGTGAGGTCTATTAGTGGGACAATAACATGAGGGGGGGATACATATCTTAGAGTTATTAGCCATTTGAGTTCAAATTCACTCAGAGTGATCCTATAGGACGAGGTAGAAAGATCCAAGTCTGGAACTCTTTTTGGGAGTAGAAAGGCCTGGATTTCTCCCTTGAGATCAATAGAGCAGCATTTATCCAAGGATAAAGATCAGGAGCGTTCAGGGAAAAGGAGGCATGAAAACAGGAAGCTTCTGAGGATCTGTGGGATGGGGTTACATTTGGGAGACTCCAATAAATGAGATGAAACAACAATGGTACGCACTATTGAGTGTAAGGCTGATGAGCTGTCCTGTTTTTCATAGTTTTAAAAAAATATCCAGGGTCTGTTCTGGGTCCTATAAGCCCAGTGAAGTTGACAAAAAAAAGCTAATTATAGTCTCCTTTCCCCACCTTTTCCGTCCCTCTCTTCCTATTTCTCCTGTCACCACTAAACTGTTCTCCTGCCGTAGAGCTTCCCAGGATGCCTAGGACTCTCCTTCAAGCTACTCCGGAGCCATGTGTGGGCCCCAGACCTCTCTCCTGACTTTGCACAACCAAAGCTAAATTGTTCCCATTTAAATCTCACTAACTCCTGTTAACCAGATACCACCTTAATATGAAAGCGTGTCTCTATCTCAGGAAGTTGAAGCATTGCTAGTGATTTCTGGCTATGAGGATCTTGCCCTTTCACCCCCAAAATCCTACTTGTGTGTTTGCTGACCCTACACACATGATACCTTGGAGGCCCCAGGGGAGACCCGGTGGAGACAATAGAAACCCGGCATAAAGAAATGAGTAAGAGCGACCATGTCATCAAGCGATTTCTACAGAAACCGATAACCAACGAAAAGAAGGAAGCAAACAAACTTGTGGTCATTTGGAGCCTAAAGACACATTTAATCACATTTCTTAATTTATTTAAGTTTGTAACTTTTTCTCCTCTACGGAAGAAATCTGCCTGATATATAACATAAGCCACTAAGATTGTGCTCCAGGCAGAACAGGGTTTGTGAGCCAATGCAGGCTGGTCTCAGGGAAACTAACACAATTATTGATTTCAGTCAGGCTTATTAGAAGCAGGGCTACATGCCCCTTCCTCTAACAGATTGTATTTGGACTTCATTATGAAATCTCATTACATTAAAAGGAAGCAGCAATGAGTTCTATAAATACAAAATTTCCAAAGATGGATTTGTGAAAATTAGTATATCTACAAAACCTGCTTTGGGTACCAATCTGTCAAGAAACAGAACAATTTTTTTTTACCTTCTCCCCCTATCTTTTTTCTCTTTGTTTTGGGGATATTCACCAAGTCTAGCCACATACAGAAAAGCTTCACTTGTTTTCCTGTTAGCAAACCCTGTGAAACATATTGCTTTACAATCCGGGTGAGGCATCGCATCCCATAATGACTACAGACAGCTTGATGGGATGAACATGGGGTTTCTCCCTTTCCATACAGCTCAGTGACACCGCCGACTCCGGAATCCCAAACTGAGAGCTATTGCAATGGAGTTAACTCTACAGGCAGGGAGTTCCGTGCAAGAAGGTGGAGAACCAGAAGAGGCTTGAAATCACCCCCCTTGCTACTTTGATGTGTGGCAGTACCGTCTGGATTAGGCAGCTTAAGTGAATTGATAAAATTGATGGAAATGAACTGATTAAGGAAATTACTTTTCCAAAACAAGCAGTTCACAATATGTACTTTCTCCTGGACGTGGACGCCGGTGCCCCACTTACTTAACATCAGCACGCACATGGCCTCGCACATCCCAGAAAAGTGATGAGAAGTATTTCATCAGGACACTGAGTACACACTCATCCAAAATTATAGCCAAAACCTCATTAGGAGACTATTGAACACCGCTTCAGTTGCAACTGAATGAGTACTTCTGGGATCCCAATTTGGATGTAGGAAATAGGCGTTGAAGGTACTTCCATTGAAGCACCATAGTGTTTCTTGTCTGCCTCTCTTTGTTTATTTTAAACACTCTCCAGCTGCCATCAAGTTGATGGTGACACAGTCCGGTGGAGGACTACTGAGACTGTAAATCTTTACGAAAGGAGACAGTTTTGAACCGCTCACCTTGTAGTTTAAAGTCCAACTTGACAGAGCCGCCAAGTCTCCTTATGTTCAACATAGTCATCCAATAAGAACTTCCTTCTGTTCCCGACTGTGGCATCCCCACCTTCATTGCCATTTGTCACCTCCATAGTTCTGGGCATTGGCAGTGACACGGGGAGAGCAAGTCTAAGCACCCATATGCTGAGTAGAAGATTGCAATGTAGTGAGAGTCACACAGAGAAGGTAGGAGACATATATATCTACCTCCTGGGGAAGGATAAAAGATGTAATGAGAGGCTGGTTTCTCTCATCTCCGGTGGCTTTCTTTTCCCTGGCCACCAGAGCATGGATTAGAGATGAGGTCACAAATTTACTTTTCTTCAAACCCTACACATCCATGCTGGGAAAACACAATTTCTTTACATTCCATAATTGATTTGAATTTTCTTTATGAGTCCCTTTTCTCCCAGATGCATAGAACTGCCAATTATCTAGATATCAGTTTTCACTCGTATAGAAAGACTCATTTCTAAGCTAATGCTGCCATGGGCAAATTGAAGATCCTGAGCCTTTCTACATGGGCACCAAGAAAAGCAATTAGAGGCCTGCCATGGCCTCAGGAGAGCTCTGAAAATGTGGGCAAAAGCCCAATGGCAAGGAGACACAACCTCAAACAAGGGAAGTTTGGAGTGGGCGGGACTCCATTTTCCCTATCTCTTTCCCTTGCTGGACAGCAGAAGGGTGACTCAGTCGAGCCTCAACTAGAGCTTCAGTCAACTCCCAGCTCTCCCAGGTGCTGAGAGGTCCCAATCTCTGGCTCCCAGTGGACTGGTGAGGAGATCCTTGACCCGTTACCTGCTGACAAAGCTGATTAATGCTTCTGTGGAGCTTCAGTGACACCCGCGCCCCTGCCAATGCATAGTCATCCTGCGCACTGAGAAGGATCCTAGTCTGTAGTCCAAAAATAAATAGGGTAGATCTTAACAGCAATTTACCCCTGGATATATCATCTGATCAGTCTGAAGGCAGCCTGAAGACTGAAACGCCCTTAATATACCACTTTCATCATTGCTGTTCAATATTGTCCTGAGAGATCAGATTTCTGGTCTGTCCAGATGCTGACTTCTCCCAGATAAAGGGAGGGAACGTGCTTCCTGGTCCTGGTGGTAAAGGTCTGGCTGGATTAGTTCAGCTGTACTCAGAGGCACTATGGTGAAAGAGAGGTAGCAAAAAACAAAGCTTGCCAAGTGCCCCCGCGTTGGGGTGAATTGACGAGTGTGGGTCTCTTGCTCATTGTTGGTGCCATATGACCACTAGAACTCTGAACTGAAGGCATCAGAGAGAGAGCAGGAGCACCAACACAACCTAAAGGCTGTGCCCACGTATGCTTGCTGGCAGAAACCAGTGCATGTAACACCATAGCCAAACTCAATGCCGTGGACTTGATGCCAACTCACAGTCACCTAATAGGACAGGGCAGAGCTTCCCTTGGGGCTTTCTGAGACCCCATAGAACCGAACATTCAAGGACATGGAGAAAGACAATAACTGGCACAGTTCTGATGTCCTAGTTTCAACAAAAAAACTCCGTGGCATGTAAATACAATTGGAAATGAGGGCCCCACTTAAGAGATCAAGATGAATGGGGAGAAATTGTACCTATGGAAGAATATTAAACGAAATCAGAGAATGAGAGGAAAATAGAATTAGGAATTAAGAAAAAGTAGAATTAAGAAAAAAGTTGCTGGAATAGCTTAGCAGGGTTAAATTGGCAAAAGAAACAATCACCTAATGATAAGGTAGTCAAATTTTGAATATAGATGCAATATCCTCAACAAAATACTATCAAACCAAATCCAACATCATATTAATAAAAATTATAAACATAGAGAGAAAGTCGACTAAATTTCAAGAACTTGGGTGAAGGGCAAGCAATATACAACTAAACAGAGGTGGGCCAAAACAATGGAGGCAGAAGATAACACTGGGAGGGGTGCAAGAGTTAAACGCCATGGAGGGAAATCTGCTTCTCTACACTGACCTGCAGTAATGGTGATTTAGGAGAATGTGAGTGTGCGGCTTGCTGTTTGCATAGCACAGCTGAGGTGGGTTTGGCTGTTGTTGGCTGCTGTCTACCCATGACCAGGTGGTACAGGAGTAGGTAGCAGCCCTTGCCCTACCTATCAGGTGGGGTTACAAGACATATTGTTGTGACTGGTGGTGTGCACATGCTTGTCTTCTGTTGGGTGGATGAGAAAAACAAAAACCAGAAAAAAAGTAAAAACAAACAACAGCTCCCCCCCAAAAAAGAAAAAGGTGACCAAAATGTAAGCAAGAGAAAAATAGAAAGATAAAAATGATTTTTTAACAAAAATTTTAAATGGATATGAACATAAAAAGGGAAGTAAAAGGAAAGAAAAATTCAATAAACAAAGGATGAGAAAAAAGAAAAAGAAAAATGAACATAAAAGAAAGAAGGAAGGGAGCAAAAGCAATAGAAGAGAAAGGATAAAAACAAAGGGAGATAAAGAAAAGAGAGGGTGGGGGGAACAAGACACAAATTGTTGTGAGGGCCAGAACCCCAAGGACCTCTTCCAGCCAAGGTCCTCTTAGGCCAAGGTCCTCTTCCAGCCAAGGTCCTCTTCCAGCCAAGGTTGAGGCAGCAAAGCTTGAGTTGGAATTTCTCGGTGGAGTTCCTCCTGGTCTAGATGCTATCTGGGATCAGGACACCTGATCTGGAAGTCATACTGTGCTGATGTCCGAGTGCTTGTTCCTGGAACGAACTCTTTGGTCCAGAGTCAGCTGAGGGCAAAGTGGATGGTTATAGAATGAGTCTGTTTCTGTCTAGGTGTGGCCAGGGACAAGGCATTAAGTGTTCTGCTGATCTGATGTGGGGAAGTTCACATGCCTTCATCCTCAGCTCCTGATCTACAAGATGAGGGGGAGTGTGGAATGGGGACCCAAAATCTCATCTGTAGGCAACTGGAGATCCCCTTTTAGAAGGGTCACAGAGATGAGTTGAGCCAGTCAGGGTGCAGTGGAGCAACAATGAAACACACAACTTCCTCTAGTTCTTAAATGCTTCTTCTCCATCCTCTCCACCACTGCAATGATCCCATTTCTACCTTACAAATCTGGCTAGACCAGAGGCTGTGCACGGGTACAGATAGGAACTGGAAACACAGGGAATCCAGGATGGATGATCTCTTCAGGACCGTGCTGAGAGTGGTGATACTGGGAGGTTGGAGGGAAGGTGGGGTAGAAAGGGGGAACAGATTACAGGGCTCTACATATAACCTCCTTCCTGGGGACAGACAACAGAAAAGTGGGTGAAGGGAGACATTGGACAGTGTAAGACACGAAAAAATAATAATAATTTATAAATTATCAAGGGTTCATGAGGGAGAGGGGAGCAGGGAGGGAGGGGGAAATGAGGAGCTGATACCAAGGGCTCAAGTAGAAAGAAAATGTTTTTGGAATGATGTTGGCAACAAATGTACAAATGTGCTTGACAAAATGGATGTATTTATGGATTGTAATAAGTTGTACGAGCCCCCCCAATAAAATTATTTTAAAAAAGAAATATACAAAAAACAAAAAGCAGCATTCTGACTGTATTTCTTCCAACACCGATTTGTTTGTTCTGGCAGTCCAGGGCACATTCTATATTCTCCACTAACATCATTCAAATGCATCAGTCTTCTCAGGTCTTCTTTATTCATTGGCTAGGTTTCACATTCATATTATGCAACCGAAAATACCATGAATTGGGTCAGTCACACTTCAGTCTTCAAGTGACATCTTTGGTTTTAATACTCTAAGGAGGGCTTGTGTAGCAGATTTTCCCAATGTAATGTACCCTCTAATTTCTTGACTGCATGTCCACAAGCATTATATATCTGATAAGAATTTAATATACTGAGTTTCTCTATAATTTTATTTTAAATCACTTCTCCCTCTTAAAATATGACTCCATGATGTATGTGTGTGGAAGGGTCGGGGGGGGTGTGGAAGGGTCAGGGGTGTGTGGAAGGGTCGGGGTGGGTGTGGAAGGGTAGAGGAAAGAGGTGTGGTGTGCATCTTTCGTGTCCATTTATCTCTGCTTCTTTTTCTGGCATTTCTTCATACCAGCAAAATTGGCTTTGCTTCCTCTTCTTCTCTGATTGGATTTCCCTTAGAGCTTACATTCATCTTATAGATGCCACTATCATAACTCATTCTCAGTGAGCACTGATGTCTAAAGAGAGAGACTAATTCACTAATAAAGTATTATAAAGGATTTCAAAAACATTGTACCCAGGGCCTACTGTTATTATGTTAGTTGGAATGAAGCTTGGCGAAAGTTAGTGTGGTCAGGTCATTGACTCAAGAGCCAAGATTTTTCCCCTAAATGGTTGAGGTAAGTCACTTCATATTTTCTAGGCCAGAGTTTCTTTATGTATAAAAGGCGTCCTTGTGCTTCTATGAAATGGGAAGGGAAGCATGCTTTCCTCTGTTACTAATGTCTTTTTGGATTGGATTTGACAGACGAGCCTGCTACAATCCTTCCTACTGGTTTACTCATCTCCATGTCCTAGGGTCTGCCGTTCAGTGGTGATAACTTCTGGGATGTGTTAAGAAGATAAACTTCTTTTGCAGATATTTGCCCAGTACAGTAAATCATTTGATTCTACAATCATGATAAATGAGAAAAGATTGAAATTGTCAAAGATTTAAACTTGCTAGGATCCATAATCAATGTTCATGGAAGCAGCAGCCGAGAGATCACTTGACACATTGCATTGGGTAAATCTGCTGCACAAGACCTCTTTAAAGTGTTGAAAAGCAAGGAGGTTGCTTTGAGGACTAAGGTATGCCTGACCCATGTAATTCAATTTCATATGAATGTGATAGTTGGACAATGAATAAGGAAGACTGAAGAAAATGTGATGCATTTGAACTATGGTGTTGGTAAAGAATATTGCAAGTACCATGGACTGTCAAAAGAACAAATATCTGTCTTGGAAGACGTACAGCCAGAATGCTCCTAGGTCAGCGATTCTCAACTGTGGGTTGCAACCCCTTTGGCGCTTGAATGACCCTTTCACAGGGGTCATCCAATTCATAACAGGAGCAAAATTACAGTTATGAAGTAGCAACGAAAATAATTTTATGGTTCGGGGTCACCACAACAGGAGGATTTGTATTAAAGGAATGCGGCATTAGGAAAGTTGAGAATCCCTGTCCTAGAGGCAAGGATGGTGAGACTTTATCTTTGGACCCTGTTATCAGGAGAGCCAGTCCCTGGAGAAGGACACCGTGCTTGGTAAAGTAGAGGGACAGTGAAGAAGAAGTCCCTCGATGAAGTCAACTGATCTAGTAGCTATAAAAATGGCCTCAAGCATAAGAATAATTACGAGGATGGCCCAGGACTGGGAAGTGTTGCACTCTGTCGTGCAGAGGGTTAATGTGAGTCAGTACAGACTCAATGGCATCTGACACCAACAATTTTCTCACTTAGATGGTGAGTTTTAATAGTGGTTAAGTGGTCTAATATTGTATAAAGTTATATTGTATATAAATGTATATTGTGGTGGTGGTGGTTAGGGCAACTCTCAATCTTTTTGGTTAGCAGCTGAGAGCGTAACGGTTGTGCCACCAGATCGCCTTAGGTTACAATACACAATTGGCTAATAAGCACATGGAAACAAAGATGCCCAGCAACAGTCCTCAGGGAAATTAAAATTACAACCAGAATCGGATCCATTCCACAGCAACTAGAGAGAATGCAGAGAATTTGGAACTGTGATCCACGCTATTAGGAATGAAAAAATGGCATAGCTGCTTTCAAGAACCGTCTAGCAGTTTATCAAATGATTCCACATAGAATTACTATAAGACTCAACAGTTATATTCTTACTTACACATTCAAGAGAAATGAAAACATATATCTGGACAAACACTTTGTACATGAGTGTTTGTAAGAACACAATTAAAATAGTGTAAAAACACAAATATTCATCAATAAACAAACACAGTAGAACAAACCAGAATAACCATACAATGGGGTATTATTCAGCCACAGAATATAATGAGGTACTAATATATGCTACAAAATTCATGAATGAATCTACAAGGTAATAATATATGCTACAAAATACCTAAGTGGGAAAGCCTTATAATAAGTGGGAATATCTGTAATGAAACACTACTTAGCATAGAATTGCATTCATATGAAAACCAAGTAGTGAAATGAAGAGACAGAAAGCTGGCTGGCTGAAGGATGAGTTGGCCTGTGATAGCTTTGTTGTTGTTTGGGACCCGCCAGGCTGTTCCAACTCCTCCTGCTGCATGCACACCACAACTCCTCCTGCTGTATGCACACCACAGCTCCTGCTGTGTGCACACCACAACTCCTCCTGCTGCATGCACACCACAACTCCTCCTGCTGTATGCACACCACAACTCCTCCTGCTGTATGCACACCACAACTCCTCCTGCTGTATGCACACCACAGCTCCTGCTGTGTGCACACCACAACTCCTCCTGCTGCATGCACACCACAGCTCCTCCTGCTGTATGCACACCACAACTCCTCCTGCTGTATGCACACCACAGCTCCTGCTGTGTGCACACCACAGCTCCTCCTGCTGCATGCACACCACAACTCCTCCTGCTGTATGCACACCACAGCTCCTCCTGCTGTATGCACACCACAACTCCTCCTGCTCTATGCACACCACAACTCCACTGCTGTATGCACACCACAACTCCTCCTGCTGTATGCACACCACAGCTCTACTGCTGCATGCATACCACAACTCCTCCTGCTGTATGCACACCACGCCACTGCTGTATGCACACCACAATTCCTGCTGTATGCACACCACAGTAGAGTATTGTCCCATCTGCCCAGCCTGCACCATCCTCCCAATTACTTTTGTGTGTGTTCATTGTTGCCCCACTATGTCAATTTCTCTTGTCAAAAACCTTCTTCCTTTTCACTGTCTGTCTATGTTAGTAAGCATGATGTCCTTCTCCAGGGTGGCTCTCTCCTGATGGCATGTCCAAAGGACTTGAGATGAAGTGTTTCCGTCCTTACTTCAAAGGATAATTCAGGCTGGACTTTCACGAAGACAAATCTGTTTATTATTTTAGTAGTCCATGGTATTTCCAATATTCTCCAGAATCTTAATTGAAAATGTACTAATTCTTCTTGGGACTTCCCTTTTCTATATTCAACTTTCATATGCATCTGAATCAATTGAATATTCCTTGGCATGGACTAGGATCATCTTAGTTCCCAAAGTAACCATCTTGGTTTTAGCCACTTTATAAAGGTCTTGCGCAGCAGATTTAGCCAATGCAGTATGTTGTTTGCTCTCTTGACTGCTGTCTCTATGCGAACTGGCTGTGGATTCAAGCACGACAAACTTCTTCACCGCTTCAAACTTGGCTCCATTTACCATGATTTGCCTATTTGTCCAGTTGTGAGGATTTTGGTTTTCTTTACATCGAGATGTAATCCATATTGAAGACTGCCATCCTTGAGCTTCATCAGCAAGTGCTTCAAGCCTTCTTCACTTTCAGCAAGCAAGGTCATGTCATCTGCATATCTCAGTCTGTTAGCAAGCCTTCCTGCAATCTTGATGGCAGGGTCTTCTTTATATAATCCAGCTTTTCTGGTGATTTGCTCAGCCAGCAGATTATATAAGTATGGTGAGAGGATACAACCCTGACACACACCTTTCTTGATTCTAATCGATGTTGTGTTCCTGTTTGTACAACCGCCTCTTGATCCAGGTGGAGGATACACATGAGCACGACTGAGTGATCTAGAATTACTATCCTTCTCATTACTGCTGTTGTTAGGTGTCATGGAGTTGGTTCCAACCCATAGAGACCCCCATGCACAATGGAAGGAAGCACTGCCTGGCCGTGAGCCATCCTCATAACTGTTCCTGCGCCTGAGCCCATGGTTGCAGCCACAACGTCCGTCCGTCTCCTTGAGGGCCTTCCTCTGGGTTGCTGCCCCCTTGCTTTATCAAACATGATCTCCTTCTTCGGGGACTGGTCTGTCCTAACAATATTTTCAAAGAATGTATCGCAAAATTCTTGCCACTAAAGAGCACTATGGTTCCTTTGTGAATACTTCTTCCAAAACAGATCAGCTTCTCCGTTAAGCAGTCCATGGGACTTTCATTATTGTTCTCCAGGACCACAATTAAGATGAGTAGATTCTTCTTCGGTTCTTCTTATTCAATGCCCAAGTTTCACATGCATATAAGGTCATGGAAAATACCATGGATTGGGTCAGGCACAACTTAGTTCTCAATGCACTAATGAGGCCTTGTGCAACAAGACCATTTTCAAGCATCATGTTTCCTCATTAAGGTGATTTAAAATATTCCATAATTGACAACATCAATGGCTGCACATACAAAAATATGCACTTGTTCACTTTAAAGGGTAGATTTTTTGGCATGTGAAATATATCACAAAAAGCCAAGAACAAAACTCACTGTCACGGAGCAGATTGCTACCATAGCGACCCTGTGGGGTCCTGAGACAGTCAGTCTTTATGGAAGTAAAAAGTCTCTTCTTTCTCCCTCAGAGGGATCAGTGGTTTGGAACCGTTGACTTGTCGTTACCACTGCAACTCCATGAGATCACTCAATCCCATTATGCTACCCGGGCTGCTTGCATCTCAATAGAGATGTTTACTAAAAAGCAGAAATATTTGCAATTATGGTTTTACAGTGACCTCAAATATAATGCTTTACTTTTCAAACGAGGTTATGGGACACACTGAATTTTAGCTTCAGTTCAAGCCGAAAAACAGGGTCTACATCTGACTCCATTTGAGCACGTATAATCTCGATTCTGAACGTGCCCATCCAGGGGCTGACAATTTCAGTATCCAGGGTCTGGTGACAGGCCATTGTCCTTCCAGGTGCTTTCTGAGTCTTTTGTCCTTTTGCGACTAAGAATGCAAATGTAAGGTGCAGAATTGTTTGCTGTTCTTCCTCCTTCAATGAAGTTTTAACTAAAAGGAACATTCTACAAGTTTGGAACATATGATAAAAGATAGGATATTGTTTTCATTTTAAAAAATCTTACAATTTGTAATTAGGCACAAAACATAAAGAGCGTTAGCATTTGTTTTGGTGTCTTAAGGCTGTCATAACAAAGTGCTACAAATGGGGTGGTGTAAAGAACAGATTTTTTTTAATCTAACAATTCTAGAGGATAGGAACCAAAATTAGGATGGGTTGGGCGGTTAACTGCAAGGCCAGCGTTCAAAAAAGGAGAAAGATGAGGCTGCAAACTGCCCTAAGGGGTCAGAGCCTCGGAAATCCACAGGGGCACTTCGACTCTGTCCTATGGAGTCGCTGTACGTCAGACTCGACCTGATAGCAGGGAGTTTGAGCAAGACCAGGCAGGAGCCCCTCTGGCACAGAAGCTTGCACCTTGGGCTGCTAACTGGAAGGTCAGTGGCTTGGACCCGCCAGCCACTGCAGGATGTAGATGAGGCTTTCTGCTCCTATAAAGATTTATAGTCCCAGAAACGGCCTAGCCTGTCCTTCGGGTCACCATGTGTTTGATAACCCTAAGGACAGGATATGCTCTCTGTCCACTTTATGGGAAATAGTTTCTTGTCACTTTCAGCTTCTGATAGTTATGTATATATATAAATATATACATATATGCATATATATACATATATATATTTGCCTTTCTTTGACTTGTTGATGAATCTCTGCATGGCTCTTTTGCACCTGTCTGTCTCTCTGTCTCTTGCCCTCTTTCATAAGGACACCGAAATTGGGTTAGGACTCACCTTTCACTAGTCTGGCCTCATCTGAGCTGACAACATCGCTAAAAGTCCTATTTGCAGTAAAGTTGCATCCATACCTGGGTTATTCTATTTGTCTAACGAGTGAACAGATTCTGCCTTTGGAATTGAGTGCGTCAAATTTTATTTGGAAATCATGTATCTTACTGCCCAGGGTGAGCAAAGCCAAGTCTACAATTGATGGTTTGGTAAAGGTTTGAAAACCAGTGCACAATGACTTCAACTTACCTTTGTCTGGGAGATATTCAAACCATGACAACGGCATCATAAAAGAAACCTTATTTATTGAATAATTGTCATGCTCTAGGTATTTTTATATAGGTCAGTCATCATCCTATTTAAAATCTGAGAGCACAAAAAAATCAGGAGCCTAAAATTCCAATGGTGTGGTGGGTTATACATTAGGCTGCTAGCCACAAGGTCCAACAAAAGTAACCAAACTCACTGCCACTGAATTGAAACCGACTCATAGCAACCCTATAGGACAGGGTAGGCTGCTCCTGTGAGTTTCAGACACTGTAACTGTCCAGTGGAGTAGACAACCTATCCTTTTTCCCGAGGAGCAGCTGGTAGTTTTGAACTTCAGATCTTGCAGATTACAGCCCAATGAGTAATCACTATGCCCCCAGGGCCCAGCACTACAAGGCCAGCAGTTAGAAACCAAGAGCAGCTCCTCCAGAGCAAGAAGAGGCTTTCTACAATTGGAAAGAGTTCTCCGTCTCAGAAGCTCACAGGGGCAATTTTAGTTAGCCCTACAAAGTCGTGATGGTTAGATTCAGGAGCCTGAATCTCTTAATTACTATGAAACTGTTTTCTGTCCAAAGAAAACTTAGCTACTAAGAAAGGTGACAAAATTATCTAAAGCAAAATTCATCTCTTGAAATAAATTCTTCCTCCTATTTCCTAAAACATTAATTCCATTGCCGCAAGTATTCAAAATCCAACATTTCTTACTCTCACGATGGCTGGAACCCAAAGGCCAGCTCTTTCCCCGTCCTGTCTTCTCCTCTTGCTTTCGCCCTAAACAAATTGCTAGCGGCTGAGTTGCCAACCGACTGCAGCTCCCCGTGCTTCTCACACATCTCCAGAAACGATGTCAGAGCGCTCAACTCATGTTCATAGTCTCCTTGGCTGATGAAATATTTAAGCCGTGCTGATAGCCTCAGATGGCATTTCGGATGCGGAATGCCCCACCCTGTTGTGACTTTTCCTAGAGAACAGTGGGCTGCAGTGCCCTGCATCCATTTCCCTCCCATATTTATGCTAAAAAAAAAGACACTTCCCTCTAATGGTGTTTTAATCAAAAGGCAGCTCGTCGCCAACATTCAACAACAACAACAACAACAACAACATCCGCATCCATTTCTAATAGGCTTGGCGGCCAAGGGCACAGATATTAGTAAGACCTTTGGGAGGAAGAATTTACAAAAAATGCACCATTCGTTGACTTTCAATTAAAATGAGAAGAGCAGCAGGTCAAGTGACAGGGAACCTGTTGGCATGCTGTCACCCCCACGGTGGCTGCGTGGAGGGTGAGAGATCCGCTTTGCAATCACAGGTGAGCAGGTCACTCTGAATGCGGTGCCTGCACCCCAGTTAATTGAGGAAGACATTTTCATTTTGACCCGATTCCACAGACAAACAACCCCAAACTCTTGTCAAAGAGCCGAGCCAACACAGGTGAGGTTAATAGGTGTGAGGGACTCGACTTTCCTTAATATTAATAGAAAATAATTTGAGCCGCAACACAATGCCCTTGCTCCTTCGTGTTGACGGCAAGAATCAGAACACTTCCCTTCAGCGCTGTTAATGGGGTCAGCGTCCGAGTGTGAGCCGGTTGCTATGCCGTCCGTCCCCCGGAATCCTAAACATCATCATCATTTGTTTCTAAACAGATCAAGAGCTATTTACCATCTCAGTGTTTGGTGCACAGCTGGGTGTCTGGCAAATGTCCAATATCCATTAACATTTAAAAATTAGTCCCATAATGCATCTTTTCTCGGGCTTGAGGAGTACACACAGTGACACATGTTGGGAACCAATTACACTTGCACTACCATTAGTCTGGATGCATTCAACTTCGCCGTAAATGCAGGCTAATTTAGTTTCCAGAATGGTGTGTCTAAATTCATACAACGACCTTAGAGAAAGCTGAGTGTCTAAAGATTTAAAGTGGAACAAACTGCTCAGCAAGAATATTACTTCTCATAAGGAAACACGGGAGCTTATTACATGACGATTCGCTGATTTTCTGCAAGCTGCTTACTCACTCCTCCTTTCCAGAACTCGCAGGCAGGGTGAGCTGGGAGGTCCAACAGACTGGCTGAGTTCAGAAACCATTTCTAGGCCCTGCTCTGCAGAGCTAGCTCACCTTGTATGCTGGCAACGAACTGAAAGTGTGTCTGTTCTTTCTCACTTCTGGGGCCCAGCTGCGCCACTTTATTCCATTTGTCTCAGGAAGGAGCAAATCTCTGCCTTTGGGACCGAGTGCTTCAAGTTTTATGGGAACTCATATCACCTTACTGCCCACGAAGAGCAAAGTAAACTCGGCAATTGACGGTTCGGTAGAAGTTTGAAAAGAGAGGTCCACAAATGACTTCTTTCTGGAAAGTCCTATTCTGCTTAGATATGTAGATTTAAAAACCACAGAATAATATACAAAGTACTCTCGGGTGTCAGGCTGGCCCGGGAGCTACTGGAAGGAACCCCACCCCACTCTCGCCAGGTGTCTGCACAGGTCTCCATAATCAAGATGAAGACTGATTGGCTTCTCCGGCTGATGATTCTGGGGCACCTACTGTCCCAAGCTTATCTTAGCTCGCTTAGTCTATGTCATGCTGTTTAATAAAGCCAAATTGCTCACATAAACAGAATACTGTGCCATGGGCTTTTAGGATTCAGAGGTGGTTTAAAAATATAATTTTTCACTAACATTCAACAGAACAATTTAGCAATAGCTTACAGAAAATTGCAGGAAAGCAGTAATTTTCCAAATGTGCACAAACTGATTCAGCAATTTACAAATTAGAGGCTTTGGGGGTGGTTAGGGATGTGCAGTGAGCTAGCAAAGGCGTCCTCTCCATGGGGAGAAGTCCCAAGCCTCAGGCCATGCTGGGAAACATGATTACGCTTTTCTTCAGCACCTTGAAATATTTCACAGCAAATTTCCCTTTGGAGGTTATAATTGTTTAGTTGAACATTGCATTGACTGAATTGATTTAAATTGGTGTTGATTCTGGGAACTGTCATGGCCTCTGCAAGTTAAAAGTTGTTTTTAATAAGCTAGAGGTTTGTATGAGGATCACTTTGGATGTGCTCTTATTTTGAGGAGACTACGAGTCCAGATATTTTAAAATATCACCGGGAACGCAATGGGCCTACTGGGGTTGTCAGTTTGTGCGCACATTACATTTTGAGTTTGGATACCAAGCTTTGGGGTGGGATAGGCAGTTCACAGTTTATAGGGTAGGCATAATAGATCAAAATAAGATAAAAGAAATCTAATAACTAGGGGGAAACACTCAACTATCATTTTACAAAGTGTCTCTGCTGTATTGTTCCAGGTCATTTTTAACATGTACACATTAATCCAAGGACTGTTGACTTATTGAACAGGGAGAGATCTGACATAGTAGTAAATATTCCATTTTGCCACTTGAAAGGTGGAGATTTTACTTTTAACAACCATTTGAATGTGTGTGTCCTGCTTAAAATAACCAGTTTCAAAATACACAGTAGAGAAAAGGGTGCATTTCTCTTTTGTGTAAAATGTATGTAGGGCTATGATCTCATCACACATACAAAAAAAAAAAGAAAAAATGATAACCTCTGTGGTTGGAATTGGGAACAAGAAATGTATTTCCTTCAATTTAATTATTTAGTTTCCTGCTAAGAAGTTGCTCTGCAGAGGTCAATTATCCTTCAGGGATATCCTGGAAGAAATGAACAATTAGCTTGATTTTCTGTTGAATTTGGAGCTGGAGACTCAGTATGTGATCTATTAAAAAAACGAGATAATTCCTCTTAAGCCATGTCCTAATCTACCTGGGAGTCTTACACGGCAGGTAAGAAATCAGCAAAGTAATCCAATCCACCACCATGGGGCCACGGCCGAGCATCTTCATACACAACAATCATAGCTTCAAAACATTAAAAGAAAAATCTCTTATGGTGAGCAGTGAAGGATGAGAGAATTTACTCCTCTAGTGAAATGCAGAACCTTATGAAAGGGAAATACCATTTGATTTTTTTAAAAACAAAATAGAATTGCTCAAATCTGATTAAAGGGAGCAGCGACAAACATTGTAATTTGGGGTAATCAGGAGAGTGTACAGTTTTATGGAGAGATGAAAGGCAAGCATAAGACTTTCATAAGCTTCAGACTATCCAGGAAGCAGACTATTACCTGGCTTTGCTCTAAAAAAAGCTTTCTTGGCCTCAAGAAACAGAATTTAAAGTGGGGACTAAATTGAGTTAAAAAGCATCCTGCATTGAGCTTCGCAGCAATAGCATTGAATTCGCCTACACAAAGAATCTTGGGGGGGGGGGAACCCTGACTCGCCCCCGCCCCCCAGCCCCCCTGGCTATGGAATGGTCTCTCTTTCTCTGAGTTATTTTAACATGGGAGTTGTAAATATAACATTCTTTTAAAAAATTTTGAAGTTGCTAGTTTCAACTGGCTCTATTTCCTTAGAAGTCAGGCTGTGCTGTAAGCTTAATAATATTGGGTGCCCCTTAAGATCTTTAAATCACCTTCATGTCACTGGTTTAGCATTTCCCCTGAGGATGCATTCATTTGCTCTGTCTCAGTCTAGGAGTCTGGCTTTAACTCTCTCTCTCTCTCTCTCTCTCTCTCTCTCTCTCTCTCTCTCTCTCTCTCTCTCTCTCTCTCTCTCACACACACACACACACACACACACACTTAAATACGTATAGGGCAAAAGCATTCAAAAGTATATTGTGGAATGGGAACTTGCTGGAGTTGTGTCATTTCAAATTCCATCCCATGCAAGTAGTTTTATAGCTAGTTTTTTCTTTCTGTCTTTCTTTGAACCAGAGGAAGAACGGTTTTTATCAGAAACCACTGCGTGGGTGGCAGAAGTCGCTGCATCGAGATAGAGAAGGGCTGTCTTGAATTGCTGCTACTTATGATACCAATGATAATTTGCAATAATCCATTAAAAAGAGTATCCTGAATTCATTTAACCATTTCCAATGAGATTTTGAACACGTTCCACACATTTTCATTTACCTGTGCAGCATGTTGGTGAGGCGAGGGGTAGATCTTATCGCTCGGCTACAGGTAAGCGATGGCTGTGATGGAGACCAGAACGGAGACTGTGTGGAGCGGCATCTGGTGACGGAAGATTAGAGCCTTTGTGTTGGGCTTCTCTGCAGTTATTATTTTGCATTTATTTTCTCTTCAACACTTCTCTGTGCTCAGTGTCTCACTGCTTCCAGGCTGGCCTGGAGGAGCCCAAGACTTGGAATCAATGTGAAAGACATGCTCTTTGAATTCAATCCTCCCATTTTAAACTCAGCTTCTGCTGGCAGCCTCCGCATGCCCCAGGGACCCCGAGGCGTCAGATGGCACCCGATCTGACCTTCAGTGATTTCATGAAGAAATGCTCCCTCAGCGTGGACCTAACCTCCCAAATCAAGCCCAAACCTAGCCGGCAACCTCATGCGTCCTCAAGAACTGGGCAGAGGGTATAGCCCAGCCTTCACGGTTGGACATAACTGGATGTAAGCCTTGATTCTGACACCGATCTGTTTTTAGACCTATATCCAGAAAACTATTAGAAGGACCATTATACCAAACGTAGGGCAATTTTATCAATGAGTCAAGCAGCAATCTCATCCTCACAAGCAACATGCCTTCCCTTCACTCTTAATGATTCATTGCCCTAAGTAGTTCTTTCAGGCTTCAGTTAATCTCTTATAAAGTCGAGATGCTAGTGGGAGTCGTCTCATGAGCCATTTATTTATTGGGAAGGGTGAGATGAGGTAAGGCATATAAACAAGGCTCCTATTAGTAACTATTGTCATCAACCCAAACCAAACCAGTTCCTGTTCTGTTCCGCACAGGTGTTCAGGCTGTGATCTTTCAGATGGGATCGCCAGCTCTTTCCCCATCACAGTTCCCATTGCTCATTTTCTCATTAACGAGTGACTGCCGAGTTGGATCCATGACTTCTTGACTATGGCTTTGTCGGACGATTTTTACACACATAAGCAGAAAATTAAAGACACTGACACAGTGAAAATACACATGGAATTATCTGACGTAACTATACTACGGTGGGCACATGAAGAGTAATGCCAAAATTCATTTATGGAAGTATCTCGAGGTGTATATGCATTACCCACACCTTTTGAGGCACCTCTTGAGGTTGGGGGGCAGTTCCCCAGGGACAGCCTGTCGTACCATCCAGGGTCAGACTCAACCTAAACCAAGCAATTTGCAGTTCAAGGATGCACATTAGCCTTGGGCTCAGCATTGTCTCGGATCTGATCTTTGCCAGGGTATGCTCTCTTGACAAATCCTGCCAATATAGCTGTTATATTGAAAATTTATCACAGAACTTGACATTAGAAAGTTCTGTTGGGCTACTGAGCTTGTAATGTGTTCTGCCCAATTGCCCTATAATGTATGGCTTGAATTAGATTAAGCTGACTGAGGAAGCCACGGACTAATCCCTCTTTTAGTGAGAAGTGAATTTTGCCATAAGAAGGTCTGGCACCTCATAAAACTCCCCGTGAAATCGCAAAATGCGATGGCAGCTTGCCAATTCATATCTGTATTTTACTACCACAATGGAAGTGCCTGAGAAAGCCAGCTCCCACTACCCATAGCAATCACCGAGTCATGGCAAGGCCTGCTTTCCAGATGAGGAACTCTGGACATTAACCAGCCACAGAGCTACTCAATGACCCAGCAGGGCAAAAGCCTTAGACACCTGACTCCTACTACCATGCCTTTTATATATCATAAAGTCAGCCCAATATGAAATAAATATCGGTGAACATGAATTTGATGACCATGTTTATAAATAACTAACAAATTTAGGCAATCCAATTACTTAAATAATTGATTCTTTAGTAGGCAAAAGAAAGATGTGATAGTGGTAGATATATTGCTGCTGTTAGGTGCCATTGAGTCATTTCCAACCCACAGTGACCCCGCACAACAGGAGGAGGCACGGCCTGGCCCCACACCGTCCTTGCACGCGATCCTGCGCTTGAGATCATTTTGGAAGCCCCTGTGTCCATCCATCTCGCTCAGGGCCATCCTCTCTTCTGTCGCCCCTCTACTTTACCAAGCACGATGCCCTACTTCAGGTTCCTCCTGAAAACATGTCAAATGTGCAGGAGACAAAGTCTTGCCATCCTTGCCTCAGAGAAGCCCACGGTCTGTACTTCTTCCCAGTCCCATTCGTTGTTCCTTTTGGCCACCATGGTACTTTCAAGATTCGTCACCAGCACCACAAGTCAAACGCATTAATTCTTCTTCAGGCTTTGTTCCTCAATGTCCAACTTTCAAATGCTTATGAGGCGTGTGAAAATACCATAGCTTGAGTATAGGATTGCTACTGGGATTGCCCTTAGTTCAGTCCAAATGGGCATGCTGATAGTTTTCATAATGCAGACCTAAACATGTGTTATGGGAACATTAACATCCCCATGGTCCAGGGTGACCCCTTTGTTGCCGTGCTGAGTAAATGGGAGGGTACTAAAAGGGTGTACTACTCATTCTGACTTTCTGAAAGGTCTGGTTTTCATTCCCCTGAATTGGTAGGTGGTCTAATTGTGTGGGAGAAAGATGTGACTTTATACGCCCATAAAGAGCTGAGTTATGATCTTGGAAACCCACAGAGGCAGTTCTACCCAGTCCCCTAGGATCATTATTAGCCCAAACCAGACTCAACTTGATGGCAGTCAGTTTGGGTTTTGGTTTTATCTATCTATCTGTCTATCTATCTATTTATTTATTTACTTATCCCCAACAACCACAAACTACACAGTCAAGTTTCCCACATTTGGGGAAATCGCAGGGGTCAGCACATCCGCTGTGCAACGGATGAGCCTCGCCCTGGGAAAACCACCTTCATGATCATGGTGTCTCCCCTGCCAGGTAAGTATTGGGTTTTGGTTTTATAATTGCAATGAGAAACATTAAACGAACGATGGTCTGCCAGAAGAAAGAACAAATTGGTGTGTAGATGTACAGCCCGCGTGCTCCTTAGAAGCAAGGATAGTGAGTCTCCGTCTTACATAATCTGTTCACGAGACGTGGAATCAGGAGGAATTGACAGCCTGCTGGTGAAGCAGGAGTGCACAAAATGACCTCAACCCGGGTGCAAAGGCAAGAATGACAGGAGGAGAGTGGCCCAGGACACGGCGGCGTTTCGCCTTGTCGTGGTGGGCAGGTGCTCTGTGCTTGGAACTGACTTGACCACCCCTCACCACCCCAATGGCAGCATAGTTTTGGCTAGTCAACTCTGTATTCTTCAGAAGGATGCTAGTTTGGGGAGCTCCACCATTCCCTCCTGCTTTTTCCTTTTCTAAAATGATCGATTTGCTTCATTCGTTTTTGTTTCAGTGGTGCATTTTCATTGAAAAAATGGGCCAAACTCCCAAGTTCAGAACGGAGTAGTTCAAAGGTCCTTCTCTGGGAATTAAGCAGGTATTTGAGTGGCGGTTAGAATGACAGGTGCAACCAGTGCAAGGTGATTTTAGTCTTAATTCCTGCCTTTTTATTTGCTTCTAGAATTATGCTCCCTCCCCCACCTTTTTCTTTTTGCCAGTGAAGAGTGAAGTTTCCTCTTAGAGTAAGTTTTTAAACTCCCAGATGTGCAAGTAGAATTTGGCTTCAATTTCGGATTTCAACCTAGACTTTCTTTTTTGTAGATGAGATTCCTTCTCATAGGCCTCGGAGAGTGAAAGCGTCTTTCAGAGATTAGACAGCTGTTCCCTGCGCATTTCCTGTCCCCAAAGGGCCCTGCAGAATCACCCTTCACTAACGCAGAGCCAGCATTGAGCCCTGTAACATCTACTTAGGCACTTTCAGCTACATAATACAGAGAAACCACACTTCTGGTTCCTAACTACTGGTGTAATCTAAAATTCCCTTTCATAAATGATGGCAGGATAACATTTGTGCCTAGACTGCGTGATCTCAAAATTCCACCTGCTCATTGGGGAATTCAGACCTTTCCTTGTTTGAGTCTTTATTTATGAAGGCTCACCTTGGGACACAGTCACTTAGGATTTAGTCTCTCAAGTTCTTTGCAGGTGCGTTTCCAGCCTTGGCAGTGTCTCTTGAGAAAGAAGATTCTGCTCTTGATAGAAGTTGTCTGTTGGTGGCCCCCATGCGTCTTTAGGGGGTTTGACTCAAAACAACCATGGCCATGAAGTTGGCTCTGGCTCATTGTGACTGTATAGGACAGAGTAGGACTGCCCCATGGTTCCAGAGACTACATCTCGTTAGGGGAACCTCATCTTTCTCCTTGGAAGTGGCTGGTTGTTTTGAACTGCTGAAACGATGGTTATCAGCCTAATTCATAGTCCCCTATGCAGCACAGGGCTTCTGAGAGGGAGCAGCCACTACTGGAAATTGGGAGACCCTGTAGAAGGCATAGGAAAGGTCTTACTCCCAGGTTTGTGGTCACCTTATAACATAAATTGGGTTCCAAATCTTTTCATCTGCGAATAAAATTCCCTGTGCCTCTGTCATAACATATTCAAGACTTGTGTCCATCAAAGTGGTAGGGAAGGGTGAACAGGAGTGTCCACTACTGTGTAAGGAGCCCAGCTACTTCTGGCCAACAGCCTGGATTGTGTTGGAAGCTGGGTGGTTGACAGCGGGTAGATCCTATTCTCCATTCTGGAGTCCCTAAATTAACTATGCTTTAGGCCAATCACCACAAGCTTATTCATTTGAAACCACCAGCCACTCTGCCGGAGAAAGATCAGGCTTTGGAGGCCTGTAAAGAGTTCGTCTTGGGTACCCACAGGGACAATTCTCCACTGCCCTATATAATTGCTGTGTGGCACAATCAACTTGATGGGAATGAGTTTGGCTTTGAGTTGGAATGTCTTTCTCAGTTGGCTATCCAGTGGAACAAATTTTGCTATTAAATGTTTTCAGCACTTTATTGAAGGGTTCAAATCAGTGGTCTTCAACCTGTGGGTCAGGAGCCCTTTGTGGGTTGAAGGACCCTTTCACAGGGGTTGCCCGATTCATAACAGTAGCAAAATTACAGTGATGAAGTAGCAATGAAAATAATTTTATAGTTGGGGGTCACCACAACATGAGGAAATGTATTAAAGATTCGTGGCATTAGCAAGGTTGAGAACCACTGGTCTAGATAATTATTCTCAAGACAACGTCAGGGATGAGGATGGAGAGTGTACAGACTTTCTGCATAGCACAAAGGAGCAAGGCCTCATTGTTTTGACCTTGAGAAATATTGCAAGTATTGGGGTCTCATACACTAATTCTCCCTCTTTTATCCTCCAGTTCCTTTAAAGTTATCTAGGTTCTCAACACGATTCTTAGCCCCTTGTTATGCCCACCAAGATTCCATACCCCAGCCAGAGGAGTTAAAAGAAAAAACAACCTGCTATACTTATTTGGTCAGGCAAAATTTCTAATGTGAGTCCAAAAGCATGCATCTGCTCTATAAATGACACTCTGTTTTATTCCATCGGCTTTTTTGCTGGCTCACCAGATGTCGTGTGACTTCAGAAACTGCTAGTCCTATTGTAAACATGCTGTCCGGTCCCATCTCTTACCAAAGTGCTTTCCTTAAGAAGGCACTGAACTCAGCAGAATGGGACCTTGGGATGGTGGTCCATCGGACTTTCAAGGACTGAATTTGCGAGTGGAACACTAGGCCTCTATTCCGAGGCTGGCTTAGTTTGGAAACCTGCGCACTATCACAGCAATATATAGACATGCTCGCATAGACAAGTGGAAGCTGTGCTTGAGAAGATTGATGATTCTTTCTGGGTCTCCTGCATTTAAAAAAAAAAGCCAAACAATAAACCTCACTGCCTTCAGTCAATGCCAACTCATAACAACACGGGAGCACAGGGCAAAATGTCCCCTGTGATCTGCCTAGACTGTAACTCTTCAAGGGAGTAGAAAGGCCCATGTTTCTCCCTCTGGGCAGCTGATGGTTTTGAACTGCTGGCATTTTGAATTGCAGCCCAACACATAACCATTATGCCACTGGGTCTCCTTTATGAAGGTGTGGTATATATATATAGTTGATTGTCAATTTGAGGATTAAGAGTGTAAGAGTGGAGTCTAGCTTGTCAATCAGATTATAGCCAATGAGGCCTCTGCGTGGGCGTGGTCTTCTCTTGAAAATTCTGGGAAATCCGGTACTTCCTCCTTAGAGGCAGGAGACACTTCTCTCTCTCTCTGCCATTCCCTGGGAAACATTCCAGAAGACAAGACACATGGAACTACCTGGTGCCCTAAGTTGGAGAAGCCACATGACCTAACCTGATGCAAGCAGATCTCTGAAGCCAGAGAAGCCATGTGGAGACCCCTGCCAGCACCGAGATGCTTACAACGCCACTGGATCCAAAGACTTTCTACCCACTGGCCTGTGACCAGCTTGCATTCGGCATCATTGCATGTGCTTTGTGAGTCTGAAGAGGACTTTTTAGATTGGTGTTGGACATAAGAGCTAATATCAGACTTAGGGACTTGGACTAGACTGGGTTTAGATGTTTTCTCAATGTTCAATTCCTCTTGTATATAAATCTCTTTCGTATATACATATGTGTATCCATGGATTTGTTTCTCTAGTCTACCCAGATTAACACAGAAGGGTAAAATTCAACCACGAGCCACCACAGCCCTCTTCTACTAGAAATAATTTGGATCTTATCTGTAAGGGGGACAGTTGTTCTCACTCTGCCTAGTGCGCATTTTACAGTTTCCTTACCTAATTGACAAGAATGGCACGGAATCTAAATCTCTGTTAATTCCAAAATTCCTACTTGATCAAAAAGAGTTGGGAGTGTAAGGATTTGGAAGGTGTGATAGGTAGGCTTATTGTGTCAACCCGGCCAAGAGGAGCATGCGGGATTAATCAGGTGGCAGTTTGAATGGAGCTCAAAGAGATAAATGGCTCTGCAGGGCCCACCCTTCTTTCTCTTGCTCTCTGGTCATCAGAGCAAGCTGGAGTGTGTGTGCTCCTGCTGTAGCTCGTTCTCTGCCTCACCCTGTGAGCTACACTACCTGTGGGCCAGACCAACTCATGGATCATGTCACTAGAGCTTGAGGTTCCTTTGAGCCCTGCTTTGCCACACTACAGCTGCTGCATACATCGCTTGAACTTGAGGCAGGTGGATCCTGTCACCTTGCATTCAATATCCCATCTGGGTCCGTTTTGCTAAGCTCCTGAGCTACTGACTATTGGTGACCCACCCTACTCCTTGCTGCCTGTGGCAGACTCTGCTTGCCTTGTGTCAGGGAGGACTCTGATGTCTGCTTTCTTGACCTTTGACTGGGCAGCCCTCATGAGTTGAAGGACTTCCAGTGTATTAACAGTTGCATGGAAGTGAGTTGAAAAGAAACCTCTGTACTGCTGTGTGGACTAATTAGCTGCTATATTCCTTTCCCTTGTATAAATCTATCTATCTATCTATCTATCTATCTATCTATCTATCTATCATCTATCTATCTAATTACATCTCTATCTTTATCCATTTAAAATCACACGTGCCCTGGTCTTGCTTCTCTACAGAACCCTGACTAACACAGGAGGACTTTTAGGTAAATTCCCATGCTGTACAAGTAGAGTCTGATGACTGAGGGGGAGCCATGTCTGGTGCATGCACACTAGGTTTTCACATTTGTTCTTAGTTTTTGTATTAGGTGGAACTCTCCCAGAAACAGTTTCTGAGACACGCAGTTAAGTCTGATTTGCTTATTTTAGGGTACGCCTAGTAGGGGAATGGGAAAACAGCACAAGGAAGGCAGCCAACCCCGTGTGGGGGAGTACTGGGACTTAGTGCCCACCCAGACCTCTGGGAGGCTGAGCAGGGTTGGGATATTCAGTAAACAAGATAAGCAAGGAATTAATTATACTTACTAACCTGTAATGAGCAGTTTCACATTTAAAAAAATTATTATTTTTTACCACATGTGCAAAGGCTTTGCTTCTGCAGGAAGAGACAAATGACACTATACTGTGTGGCTTAAAAAATGTGAAACTGTTCACTACAGATTGTGAAATAAGCACAGATGAGCCTGCTGCCTGGTTTATGGGTAATCTGCTAGTGACTACGAGGAGCTTCCCTTGTCCCATCCAAAGGGAGAGACGAGTGGCCCTTTAATAGTTATCTATTATTACTGAGTGCCACTCCAGAGGGAAGCAAGTTCCCTAGTATTCTTAGCAAAGACCTTGAATGGCATAAATGGTTAAATTCTTAACTGCTGACTAAAAGTTAGAAGCTTGAGCCCATTCAGAGGAGTTTTGGAAGAAAGACTTGCCATCTACTTTTGAACAACCTATTCAAAGCTAGAACAGAAGCAGAATTTAATATGTCGCCAGTCAGTGACCTGCAGTAGTAGGACTCTTCTGCTTCCTCCGTCAGAAATTGCCCTGCACACTTGCATTCTCATTCCACTAAGAATGGTCTAGTAGAGGCAGGAAAGTTGTCCAGGTGTCTTGAGTCATCTCTGCATGCTGGAAAGAAACACTAGTGTTGTAGTGGGACACATAATGAGTTGTGACACCAGTGCTTCTCGACCTTCTTAAAGCCGCAACTCCGTCATAGAGGTCCTCAAGTGGTGGCCACCCCCGAACCTTACATTATTTTCATTGCTGCTTCATCACTGTAATTTTGCTACTGTTATGAATCAGGCCACCCCGTGAAAGGGTCATTCGACCCCCAAAGGGGTGGCGACCCACAGGTTGGTAACCACTGTAACACAAGGTCAGCTATGCAAATTCACCAGCTGCTCCACGGGGGACAGATCAAACTATATGCTTATCTTTGGTTATAATCTTCATTGGTAAAGATTTGCAGTGTGGAAAATGATAAAGACCAGTTCTGTCCACTATGGCGTCACTAAGGGTCAGGATTGACTTGCTGGCAGTGGGTTTGGATTTCATAGCCAACCGTGTGTCTTTGCTTTGCTGGTCTCCAGGAAAGTGACGGTGGCATTGACTCTGACTCCAGGAGAACCCGTAGAACAGAGCAGAGCTGCCCCCAGGGTGTCTCAGTCTGTAATGTTTACAGAAGGAGCTGGCCACAGCTTTCTTCTGCAAAAGGGCTCTTAGGTTTAAATCAGGGACCTTTCAGCTAGCAAGCCAGTGTTTCAACTATTGTGCCGCTGGGGTTACTTGGTAAGCGACTAGCATCTGGTTAAGGACGATTATTTTTTAAAGGGAAGAATAAATAGAGAAATTTGGATTTGAACCAAGGACATTTGATTTCAGACCTTGCCCTCTTTTTATTTCGTTTGGTACAGCGTCGCTGAGCTAAGGAGGCCAGAAACAGTTGTTTCCTACTATGTGGGGGCAATGGAGTGGTTCTCTCAGCGAGAATGCCCAGCTCTGGCTGCTAAGGGCTTTAGTGTGCCTACGAGTTGGGTGTGCAAATTCGCCTGCCAACGTAGCCAGGATATAAAGACCCCACTCCATTAAGGGCCGTTCAAAATAACCAAAATGTCAACACTCTTGAAAACAGATCTATTAATAATTCAATGTTTGAGTAACAATACAAACATTTTTTCACGGTATATTAGAAAATTTGACAATGTTTGCCCATATTTGTGACTGTGGTTGCTTTATTTTTTCAGAAATAATATGATCGTTAAGCACTGACACATTCGGTTCTGCACTGAGTAGTCTGACTTGATGAGAAAATTCCTAAGCCAGTAGTTCTTTTTTAAATAAGTAAAATGTTTCTGTGAAATCTCTGCATTCATTCCAAGAGAATGTAAACTATATTTAGGATACAGTTAGTCATTGTTAAGTGCTTTTGTTTCTTCTAATTCCTTGATAATTGGTCATGGATGGTAATTTTCCATTCAGAACACTATTTTTCACTGGTTACAATGTAAAATACATTAAGTTTTTAGTGCATAAATCTGCACATGCCATACTGTACATTCAATAAATACTTGTTAGTTAACAAATGTCAATGCACATGTAAACTAACTGAGGAGATACTTGCTCTGTCAAAAAAGGACAACACAATCTTAGACTTAAGAAAAGCATTATTTATGGAGGTCTAGACAAAGACATGTACATGCAAACATATATATGAGGATGGGGAAATAGATCTAAGTGTCTACATTTATAGGTTTAATATTAAGGTGGCAGAAGGACCTTGGGCCTCTACTCAAGCACTCTCTCATTTATTAAATTGGTACTCTATGATGCTCACTCTCCCGACACAACTGCTGAAGCCAGAGTGGGTGAACAAGTAAATGTGGTGAAGAAAGCTGATGGTGCCCGGCTATCAAAAGAGATAGTGACTGGGGTCTTAAAGGCTTGAAGATAAACAAGCGGCCATCTAGCTCAGAAGCAACAAAGCCCACATGGAAGAACACACCAGCCTGTGTGAGCGAGTGATCCCAAAGGGATCAGTTATCAGGCATTAAAGAACAAAAAATCATCATATCATTGGCAGCACACCTCCATGATAGGATCGCTGAAGACAAATGGGTGCATAAGCAAATGTGGCGAAGAAAGCTGATGGTGCCCGGCTATCAAAAGAGATCGTGTCTGGGGTCTTAAAGGCTTGAAGATAAACAAGCGGCCATCTAGCTCAGAAGCCAAAAAGCCCACATGGAAGAAGCACACCAGCCAGTGTGATCACGAGGTGCCCAAGGGACCAGGTATAAGGCATCATGCAAAAAAAAAAAAAGAATATGTGTATATATATATATATATATATATATATATATATATATATATATATATACCATATTGAATGAAGGGGGAAGTGCAGAGTGGAGACCCAAGGCCCAAGTGTCGGCCAATGGAGATCCCCTCATAGAGGGGTTTAGGAGAGGAGATGGGTCAGTCAGTGTGCGAGGTAGTACCGATGAAGAGCACAGCTTTCCCCCAGATCCTGGATGCTTCCTCCCCCCAACTACCATGATCCGAATTCTACCTTGCAGGGCTGGATAGGGCAGAGGGTATATATGAGGGCTGGAGGCACAGGGAATCCAGGGTGGATGATACCTTCAGGACCAAGGGTGTGAGAGGCGATGCTGGGAGAGTGTAGGGTGAGTGGGTTGGAAAGGGGGAACTGATTACAGGAATCCACATGTGACCTCCTCCCTGGGAGAGGGACAGCAGAGAAAGGGGGGAAGGGAGACTCCGGATAGAGCAAGATATGACCAAATAACGATGTATAAATTACAAAGGGCACATGAGGGTGGGGGGAGCGGGGAGGGAGGGGAAAAAAAGAGGACCTGATGCAAAGGGCTTAAGTGGGGAGCAAATGCTTTGAGAATGATTGGGGCGGGAAATGTATGGATGTACTTTATACAATTGATGTATGTATATGTATGGATTGTGATAAGAGTTGTATGAGTCCCTAATAAAATGTAAAAAAGAAAAGGAAAAAAAAAGAAAAGAAAGAGATTAGGGCAAAGAATGTACAGATGTGCTTTATACAATTGATGTATGTATATATGTATGTATATATGGACTGTGATAAGAGTTGTATGAGCCCCTAATAAAACATTTTTAAAAAAAAGCCTTAATTCCAATCCTACTAAGTACCTGGCACTAAGTGAGTTATATATCCTTTCAGAAGGACAGGCTTCTGGCAAGAGGATGAACAAGGCAGAGATGTAAACAGAGCCTCTGTAAAGTGACAAAGAGACCAGAATAGGGATGGTAATCCTCTGACTCGAATGTCAAAGGAAAGGATAGAGAAGTGGGTTAAATACAAATTAGGGAAAGAAGCTGAATTGAAGTGACCAGAAGAGACAGATGGGTGAATTGGGAGCAGCCTGACGTGGCCGCCCTAGTTTTCCTTGTTGTGTCTTACCCGTTCTTTCTTTTCTTCTGTTGTATTTATTTTCTTTTCCTTTTTTAGTTATTAATGCCCCCATTGCTTTTGTTTACTTGCTTTTCCCTGTTTTTCTTCTGTTTTAATGTTTTTATTTTATTGTTTATCCCTCCAAATGGGAGGAGCAAACAATGGTGTCCGCATGGTCTCACCACACTGATACCTTTTGTCATCATGTCCACTTAGTGAAGACTGAGTACCTACTGACCTCATCTGTCTGCTCCTGCAACACCCGGTCATCCACGCACCAGCCAACCCGTCTTCAACCATGCTATCTGTCTGCTCCTGCAACACCCGGTCATCCACGCACCAGCCAACCCCATCCTCAACCATGCTATATAAACAGCATTCAGATCACTGTGCACACACTTACATTCCCTATAGCACCCACTAATAGACAGGTAAGTTCTTGATACACACCAGCATACAATGATATAAAAATGCTACGATACCACAATGTCTCAGCAACAGCTGACAGTGTCAGTTCACATGAAGAAAGAAGACACTGCGGATAAAACAAGTGAAGGACACAGAGCCAGAAGAGTTTCCTCAGGAAGGATACACACTAGAAATAACCGATAAAGAGTTCAAAAAAATGATGTGCAGACATTTTAAATGGTTTAAGAGAGAGATTGACACAAACAAGGAGAAGCCAGAAAAATTCAGGAAAAATGGTGCAAAACAAATGGGCAACATAAATTAAAAACTACACACAAAAAGAAAACAGAAATTCAGAAAACTAAGATGACAGAAATAGATAATACACTGCTAAGGCAAAGGAGAAGAATAGAAACAATAGAAGGCTGAATTAGCAAGCTTGAAGACAAATCTTCACGAATAATCTGCAAGAAATAATCTGAAAAAAGTAACAGAAAAATTCGAAGAAAACCTAAGAACAACGTGGGATCAAGAAAAATAACTTACAAGTAATTGGAATTCCAGAGCAGGAAAAGACACCCTTCTTCTCACCCCCTCCCCCAACCCCCCTCCCCAAAGCATAGGATTTAGTGTCTAAGTGCTGTTAAAAGAAAATTTCTCTAACATCAAGAAAAATGAGAAGATAATAATTCAAGAAGTCGAACAAACCCTAAACAGCATAAATCCTGAAAGAAAATCATCAAGACCTATCATATCAATTTCCAAAATTAAAAACAAGGAAAGAGTCTGAGAAGAGCTTAGGGGGTTGGGGGCGGGGGAGTTACTTACTAAGGAAAACCAATAGAACTCAGATCTGATTTCTCACCAGAAACTATGCAGCAAGAAGGCCATGGATGGCACATGTAACATTCTGAGAGAGAAAAAAAAAACCCAATGCTGAATCATTTACCCAGAAAATTTGTTTTTCAAATATCACAGTGAAATTAGGACATTTCCTAATTTCAGAAATTAAACAGAAATGAAGAGAACTTGTCAAACTCGAGCAATCTTACAATAAATACTAAAAGGATTTCTTTGGACATAGACCCAATGGCAGACAACAACATAAGATTAGCATATATGTCACTCCGTGGTCAACCAAGTGCATAGAAGTGTCCAAAATAAGACAACTTGAAAACAGGGTACTAGAAATAGGAGCTTGTAGTAATGACAAATAGGAAAAAAAAGATGAATAATGTAGTTACAGAACTTCAAAATAGAAGTCGAGTATATTTCAATAATTTGGGTCAGTAGAGAAGAGTATACAATAATAGGGAGGTTGGCCAAAAGCAAGGAAGGATAGTAGGGGAGTCAAAGGTACAAATGCTAAAGGCAGCGATGGATACTGTTGTGTGCCAAGCCATAGTGGTGCTCTCGGAGCAGACGCAGGGATAGACACAGGATTCATGTGCAGACTGGAAGTGTGAGTAGATAGTCACACATATATACGAATGTATATAGAAAATATTGATGTCAAATAAAACTCTAAATAACCAAACACCCTGTCATAGAGTCAGTGCTGACTCCTAGCAGCCCCCGGTGGGTTTTGGAGATGGTAACTGCAGTTACAGTGCAGTAACGGCACCACGAGGGCTCACCTCTATACATGAAACTTTACACACACACACACACACACACACACACACACAGACACACAGCCAGAGCATATTTGTACATGGATATCATACATGTGCACAACAGGATATTTACCTTTGCTACTATATACATGGATGTCAGAGCACATACAGTGGTCAAAGTTGTGAAAACTTACACTCAAACAGGCAACATGGGGGAGTGAATCATTGGGCGTACAGGTTCAGGACCATAGTCTCAGAGGACACTAAATCACAAGATCTATAGCCTCTGCATCCTTCTTTGGTGAGTAATGATTGCAGCACCCATCTAAAATGCAACTCTTGGATTCCCTCTGTGCCAAGCAAGGAGATTGACCATTTGGGATCAGGAGTACAACATTTACTCGGGGTCAATGTTCATAAGGGTTAGGAAGAAGGACTAGAGAGAGGAGACACAGGGAGGAGGTGGAATGGAAGCTTTTACATTGAGGAGATTGCAATGAATGAGATGAAACAGAATGTGTATGTGTATGTCTTGTGCAGTGGAAAACTGCTCTATACACTTTCGCCCAATTCACAAGAAATAATCAGAAAAGAGAAACAGTGGAAGTTTAGATATAGAATATATATAATATAATATTATAATATATATAGGATATATAGAACAGTGAAACTTTATATATATGTGTGTGTAACAAAACAAAATATATAGAGAACAGGGAAAGTTTATGTAAGTATATATAAACATATATATATAAACATATATATATATACATATATTAAAAGAACAAAACACTAAAGGGATCAATTAAAGGAAGCAGAGATGGGAGACGATAGGTGGCAAACCAAGTGAACATTTCCAAGAAACCAGGAAAAAACCTAAAAAGACAAGGAATTTCTTGCAGCATCATCAGAGAGAAAAAGTTTTCTACTAGAGAAGTGCTCTAAATTTTGACTTTTTAAACTGTGAGGGAATCAAATTTCTATTGGCTAACAGAAAAAACAAATAGTTGTTTTCCTTTCCACTGCCAGTGTCTAGAGAGATCACACTGTATTTTATACTATATGTCTCATATGGTTGATGAGGTAGAGTGGAGGGCAGCAACAGAAGAAGACACTTAACGAGGTGGACGGACACAGGGACTGCAACATCGGGTTCAAAGACAACAACTGTGAGGATGGAGAAGGATGGGTCACTATACATAGGGGTCCCGCAGAGTGGGAACCAATCTGACAGGACCCAACACTAACATGATTGGTGAAGCTTAAATAACTCAGAAGGGTTAGGTAATACATGAACGCACATAATTAATTCTATGGCATACTCCATCTATGGGGTTGGTATTGCTGCCTACATT
This sequence comes from Tenrec ecaudatus, assembly GCF_050624435.1. Classification (NCBI taxonomy): domain Eukaryota; kingdom Metazoa; phylum Chordata; class Mammalia; order Afrosoricida; family Tenrecidae; genus Tenrec; species Tenrec ecaudatus. The sequence goes on from NC_134530.1 coordinate 129,858,859, forward strand.
TTATTCAGGAGACAACTGGGTTTCTCTCCAACATGATTTTCCCAAGTTGCATAGAATTATACCTATGTAGTTAACATATTGAGGAAAATGCTGATATATGTATGTGACATCTAGATCACACGTTAGAGCTTTCAGTGTTGCGTAGAAGTAGCATTGTATAAAAGTCGCAAGTAGATTTCTGTGACCTCAGACAAGACTCTAAAAGCAAAGCCACAGTTTAGTCCCCTTTCACTCAGTGATACAACAGGGCAGAGACCTGCTCTGCAGAGTGTCCAATGCTGTCCCTCTCGATGGACGCTGAGTGCCACCTCTCTCCTGCAGAGCAGCTGCTGGCTTTGCAGTGGAGTGCTTTGACCACTGCACCTTCGGGGTAAAGTGACCTTACAATAGACCTTATCGAGAAGGAGACATGGAGTCTCTTTTTTATCAGTTAGATATTTATGATCGCCAGCAAACATTCATTGATTGGAAAAAGTGTATGGTCAGTTACAGGAGGAGCAGCAGCTTAGCAAGTAACTGCAAAGCAGGATATTCCTAACGGCTCCTCCGAAAGTATTTTCATTTATTTTTAAGGGCTTTATTAAGTATCCACTATCAAGGTCCAGGAAGGCTGTCTAAAGATTTGAGCAGTAACTGACATTGTTGTGCTTTCGCAGGAGTATCCATGATCTCATGGAGTGGTTGCCCATTCGATGAACTCCTTGCATGAATGGTGCTGACAAAGTCAGGATATTCTGTAAAGTTCATGGTTGGCACCTTCAGTGCCGCTGTAAGATGTGGAGGTAAATATTTTTCTTTGTGTGAACACATTTCTAAAATCACAAAGGAAAGCAGTGGGAATATATGATTTTGTGTACAAATATTTATTTTATGGACAGCTTTTCAGGAACACTTAGTGCATAAAGCCAAGTCGATCTATATATCGATTAGGCTGGCCGGTTTCCAGTGTAGGAGAACTTGATTCATCTCATGTAAATTCACCACCCTCTTACAGGCTTAGGATTTTCTCTGAAGCACTTCTCCCAAGACTACAAGGTTTTCGCCATCCGCTTGGACACGGGCAGAAAGAAAAAACAAGTATAAAATATCATTACGTGGCATAAAACATGTTTACTTTTGATAGTCTTTTATAGATAAACGTAAGAGGAATATTTTTCTTCCTTAGTATTCTTAATCTTTGCTTTAATTTTGACTTCCTTTGGGCACAGGAAAGAGGGGATGGGCTGCCAGGAGGTTGGGTTGTAGAGCTTGATAGCACCGAGTGGCCACAACCATTTCCTTGTCAACTGCATGGTCCAAAGGCAGGACCTGTGGCTCCGAATCCCAGGGTCCTCTCCTCAATAATGATTGGACCTGGACCTTTCATGTGGGGTGGTTGAGAAAATTAAAGAGGATTTATGCAATGCTATCAGAAAATGATAAGCAATTAATAAATAATAGCTCAGGTGTTGTTGTTAAGCATGGAGCTGCTAACAAGAAGAGCAGGAGGCCAAATCCATTCGTTGCTCTGTGTGAGAAAGATGAGGTGATTTGCGACTGGACAGCTTTCAAGATTCAGAAACCCCAGGGAGCCGCGGGCACCTGTTCTGTAGGGCTGCCGTAATTCAGAATTGACTCCGAGGCATTGGTTTAAAGAGTTTTTTTTCTGTGTAAAATGGGGCATCCTGTTTGGTGAAATCACTGATGTGTTCAATGGCCAATTGACAGGTTTGAAGTTCTAGTCCACAGAAATGCACGTTGGAAAGAATTCTGGCAATATAGTACCCCTCCCCACTCTCCCTGAAACCCCCCAAAATCAACCATTGAAAATTCTACTTTGCCACACTTCAGGTCACCACGAATTGAGAGTGATTCAATGTCAACCAGTTTTATTTTGAATTTCCACAAAGTTACCGTGGCTTCTGGGAAGGTAAACTATCTAGTCGTTGGCATAAAATATTAGTACTGGGCAAGGAGCAGAATCCTGCTTTTAGCTTTCTGACGAACTCACTTTATACTTGGCCTTAGTAACACATCTTCTCATTCATGCCATTTAGCTTTAACTTACATGAAAAATATGATGCTGGAATTTGGTGATAATAACAGAGCTTTCCAGTGCTTTCTGAGAGAAGTCAGCAGGTCATGCAGTCTTAAAGATCATTGTGATGATTTTGAATTTCACCACTTCAGAACTTTGAGAAGAGAAATAAAGTGACCTGAAGTAAGTTTGTAATTTAATGTTCTGGTTGCCATGTTCACAACCGCATGTAGAAGAAATAGACAGACTCCTTGAGTGAACATTGCAATAAGCCAGGTGGGAGTTGATGATGCATAGGGTCAGGATGTCAAAGAGAAAATTTTCAGACGTAATTATATTCTGGATACACACTCAAAACAGAGACAATAGCATGGCAGCTGCTGGAGTGAGTATGGGATGCTGGAGAACAGGAAAAGTCATATGTGACTTTTCCGGTGTTTTTCTTGGGGTGGGAGCTGAGCAGTGGGAAGGATAAAGGTGCCATTAACTGGACTGAGGAGAACACGCACACACATATTTGCTTGGCGTTATACACGGAATATTCCAGAAATCTTACCCATAAAGCAAATATTTGGGTTCTAGGTCATATATTCCCACTGCTTTAGAAATGTGTTTCAACAAACACAAAGGAAAATATTGACCCCAACATATTATCAAAACGACACTGGAGATGCCACACATACATTACTTTGCCGCCACCACTCATGCCAGATGCCCATCAAATGGACAATCTAGTCATGTGATGAGGGACACTCTTGCACAGAGACAGCATTTAAAGCTACAGACTAAAAGGGATCACTAAGAAAAGGTGGGATAGCGAGAAGACAGGACCACAGTCTGATCCCTGAGACAATTCACTACATTAATGATGTGTCCTAAAGGTTAAAGGGACGTCATTATACAAAAGGACAGTGGCTACATTGAATCCCTGTTATTTCTTGTAAGCACAAGCTCACCTTTACGTCTTGTTTTTGTCACAGTTCTGTGGAAAGAGAGGGGCAAGTAAATACCAAATAAAATTAGATCTCTTTGAATCACCCTGAACTTTCATGGACTTATATTCAGAATATAGATCAAGTAAATAAAAATATTGTTCAAAATTATAGCAACCTTTATTAGACAAAAGTATCAAAAATTCTATTTAAAATATCTTCCATTAAGATCTATATATTTCTGCAACTCATTTATGTGTGTGCCTATGTGAGCAATTTAACAGATATAAGTAGATTTTATAGCCTTTTCCTGAAGAAGAGTTTATACCACATCAAAAAGACAGTTTGGCATCTTCAAGGACTCAAATTATGCTTCTTTTAAATATTTTTTGACTTTTGGGAACAAAATGTAATCTGAAGGGGCCAGATCAGGGCTGTAGGCTTTCCAATAAAATTCACCCTTAATATGTTCACATTGACGCAAGAATGGCAACCACCACAGTGATATTCTCCAAAACATAATCTTTCAAACCCAAGAGTAGATCAGTTGGGTTAGAGCAGAGAGTATGGAGAAGAGTTGACTAAAAGATGCGTGCGTGAGTATTTGGGGGTAAAGGAACACCCCTATGCCTTGATTGTGTTGATGGTTCTATTACTATATATATTAGCTGGAATGCTCTAGAAAATCAAAACCAGTGATACACACACACACACACACACACACACCACACACCACACACACTTATGTGTACATACAAGCCCACACAGAGGTCTATATCAAGGAAATGGCTCATATGCTTTTAGAGGTGAGCCGCATTCCAAGTCCATGGGTGAGATGCCAATGCCAGGCTGGAGGTGGCAGGCATGATGGAACCCAAGATGTGCAGGTCAGAAGATATGCTTCTGACCACACAGGAGAATGACTGCAAGGTAAGTTGGCAGGCTGTTGATGAGGCCCAGGATCAGCCAGCAATACAGAAGACTTCTGGCTAATGTCCAAAGAACTGGAGGTCAAACGATGAGTCAACTGCAGGATCCAGACCCAGTAAAAATCAAGCAAACTTTTCCATAGCATCCACTTCTATTGAACACAGGCCACACCATTGAGGAGATATTATCACGACGTATTATGAGTTTTCTACTGTCAATCCTGGCCCAGCCAAGTTGACACAAACTTTAGCTATCACAGTTTGTGTGTGTATGTGTGTGTGTGTGTATTCAAGTCAACTCTATTTCATAGAAATCTCAGGTATAGCAGAAACTCTACAGTATAGGTTTTTCAATTGTTGATATATTTTTAAAAAGTAGATAATCAAGACCTTCTTCCAAAGCTCCTAAGGGTAGATTCAAACCTCCAGTCCTTCAGGCCACAATGTTGGTCAGTTACAGCCCCCAGGGTATACATGTGTCTATTTAAACCTAAATAATTTTACACCAAAAATGAATGAATTTTACTGTATAAGTGATACCTTAAAATAAAAAAAAGATACCTAAAATAAACCTTGAGATTTCAAAATCAATTGCCTTTCTTTATACTAAACAACGAAATATAACTAGAAAATGCAATTACAAAATAAGAGCAAATAAAAAGCGACAATAGTTTTTTTTAGCGCTGAATGGTTAGGTAAGTGAGTATCTTAAAAAGTCAAGAGGAAGTCAATTGCCATTTTGAAGTGTTTCCCAGGTCTGGTAAGGGGTAGCAGTGAGTTCCCTTTTATTTGCTGCATCCAGGAATGCTTTGAGCAAAGCCAGTGATCCACTTGCTACAGGTCCTTTACACAGCACATTAGCTCAGTGAGAGGTGACCCAGCCTAACGTACTCTGAAGTGTCAGCATCCAACAACCTGTTGTATTTTTAGATCTCAGACTCAGAGACACCATGTATGGACTTTTCACACTGGGTGAGGTTGACCTAAAACCACAGGCAGATTCTCTAGTGTAAAAGAATTTTAACTACATGTCAGCAATGATTAGTTACAAAGGGAAAAAAGAACTTGCCCCATTCGACACTAAATGACAGAACAATGTGGCAAAAGCTAAAAACAGAAAGGGGGAACATGTCCTTAAGACAAGAAGCTGATCCCCAGTAGAGCAGTGATAGGGACAAGCTCCCTGATTTTACATCTTTGATTCCCTGAATAATGAACTCATACCCCTACAAGATTGCTAGGTTGGTTTCATAGATTTTGACTTGGTGAACTTCAAAGGATATTCTCGAGATGGACTCAAAGAAGTTCATTATTTCCCTGTAAATCAGCACTAGCATGGACAGTATATTCTATAGCCTTTAAAAGATCGGATAACAGATTACTACACTGATCAGAGAGGTTGCTGATTTTGATGTTAGTTTTCTGTGAAATCTTAACCACCACAGCAATGCAATATCAATGCCGTGCTTGGGCTAAGTATGCAGGGACACTAGACAGGGCACCCGACACAAGGGCCGCCATTGGAGAGGGGTAAGGAAGGATTGAGTAGTAATAGTAATGATAAATGATCAAGAAGTGGATTCTGAATTCCAAATGTAAAGAACAAAGAGTGCTACCACAGAGAAATCACGTATTTTAGAGTCAGATCTTCCCTGAATTCCTGGTCCATTCTTTCATAACTATACGACTACAAGACACCGGACAACTCACATAACCTCTGGAAGACTGGTTTCTGTGGAAGTTCCATAATCTGGTGTCGATTTGAGAGGATTATGAGGGAAGGAGTGGAGGCTGACCCGTCAATCAAGATATAACCAATGAGGCCTCTGTATGGACCTGGATTTCTCCTGAGAATTCTAGGAACCCTGATTTTTCCTCCTTACAAGTGGGAGAGGCTCTCTGCTCACTCCCTGGGAGACATTTCCGCTGACAAGGCACGTGGAACTAGCTAGTGCCCTGAGCTGGAGAAGCCATATGGACCTACCCTGATGCAGCCAGAACCCTGAACCTGGAGAAACCACATGGAGACCCCTGCCAGTGCTGAGATGCTTACAGTGCCACAGGATCTACAAGATTTCCCACGCACTGGCCTGTGATCCTCCTGCATTCAACATCATTGCATGTATTTCGTGAGTCTGAAGAGGGCTTTACAGATTGGTATCGGACATATGGGCTAATATTGAACCTCTGGGCTTGGACTGAACTGGGTTGGGATGCTTTCTTAATATACTATTAGCCTTTATATAAAACTTTATCTTAAACATTTCTGAGTTTCTATGGATCTTTTTCTCTAGTCTACCCAGATTAACAGTTTCTTTATCTGTTAAAAAATGTAATTATGATTTCTACTGCTTAGTACCTGGCAGAGAAAGCACTAAATTAGTGTTAACCATGATTGTCAGCTGGGAGCTGTGGTGTTGCTTAGTGCTTACTCAATGGGCTGCCAACTGTACAGCCAGCAGGTCAAATCCATCAGCTGCTCTGTGCGAGGAAGTTGGGGTTTCTACTCCGTAAACTGTGATGGTGCCAAAGTTCACCGTGGGAGTCCTACCCTGTCCTAAAGGTTTACTGGCAGTCGACATCAACTGGATGGCAGTGAGTTTGGTGTTTTGTTCCTGTCAGAGGCTTCATTTTATGTGGATCCACAATTAAATGTCATGGAAGCAGTAGTCAAGAAATCAAACAATATGTCGCACTGGGAAAACCTACTGTAGAAGTCGCCGCGAAGTGTCAGAAAGTGAAAATGTCACTTTGAGGACTAAGGGAACCAACCACGGTATGCTCAATAGTCTCATTTGCATGTGAAATCTGGGCATCAATAAGCTGGGCATCAATAAATAAGGAAGATTAAAGAATAAGGAAGATTAAAGAATAAGGAGAATAATTGATTCCTTTGAGTTATGGTCTGGCAATGAATAGTGCATGTGCCCACGACTACTGGACGAATGCACATATCTGGACTGGAAGCAGTACAGGCAGCATGCTCTTTCCAAGTGAGCCGGTGACTTTTGCTCCTCTTTTTAGTTGGCTGCCACATGCATCCCCGGGTGGGTTGAATCTGACCCCTCCCGGAGTGCCGGGGCCTCGCTCTGAGAATTTGTGCATTTAGTGACTTTTGCCCTTTCATCCTTGGCTTTTAAGCTTACCTCAGTGGACTCATGGTGTACTTGTTCTTTTGTGCTTGGCTTACTTCGCCTGGCAAAATTTCCTCCAACATGGAAGAAGCACACTAGCGTGTGTGATCACGAGGTGTCAATGGAATCAGGTGTCAGGCGTCAGAAGACCCAAAACAAACAATCATATCAATGCAAATGTGGGGGGTCTGAGACGAGACCCATCGGTAGGCAATTGATCATCCTCTCACAGAAGGGTCACAAGGAAGGGACGAGTCAGTCAGGGCGCAGCACAGCACTCATGAAACAGTTTCATCTACTTCCTCTAGTTCTTTAATGCTTCCTCTCCCCCACTACCATGACCCCAGCTCTACCTTACACATCTGGCTAGACCCGAGCACGTACACTTGTACAGATAAGAGCTCTTGCCACACAGAATCCAGGACAGATAACCCCCTCAGGAACAGTAATGGGAGTAGTGATGCCAGAAGATGGGAGAAGATGGGGAGAGAAGAAGGAAAAAGGGGAAAACTATGGCAATGATTGATACATAATCCCCCCTGCCGTGAGGGGGATGAACAACAGAAATGTGGGTGTAGGGAGAGAGCAGATGGTGTAAGATATGAAAATAAAAGTAATTTATAAATTTCAAGGGGTCATGAGGGTGGTAGAGTGATGGAGGGAGGGGGAAAAAAGAGGAGCTGACACCAAGGGCTCATGTAGAAAGGAAATGTTTTGAAAATGATGATGGCAACATATGTGCAGATGTGCTCGACACAATGGGTGCATGCATTGTTTCAAGAGCGTTTAGAGCTCCCAATAAAAATGATTCATAAAAAAACAAAACGAAGTGAGGAGGGTGAGACGATTCCATGGACTTTGGAGCAGTCCCTGGAGAAGGACACCATGCTTCCTAAAAAGGAGAGTCACTAAAGAAGAAGACACTCAGTGACCCGAACTGAGACAGTGGTCGCCATGATGGCTCATGTAGAGCGGTCATGGCGTGGTAGCCACAGAAATAGGTACCGTCCCACTTAATTGTACATCACAGGGTCACTTTGAATCAGAACCAACTCAGTGGCAGCTAACATTGGTGGCAGTAGTGAAAGCAGCAGTAGCATTGAAAATAAGTAAATTTTTACATCAAGCGCATGCTCAGAGAGGAAGTCCTAAGTGGAGCTAGAAATCTGGGGGTTCCAATAGGACTTAAAATCATGGGTACAAGTGAAATCATGAAGGAGAGAATGTGGTAAATAAAAGAATAGGGCTGAGGATAGAGACCTCCAGCACTCCAACAGAGCAGAGCAAAGAGAGTGCCTAGATTGGGAGGTTTTCTCTTCATTCAATTCAGAGTTTCAAGCTATCGGTCTCTGCAAAGTCACCGCAAACATCACTATAACGGTCTGAGAGGCTTCCCCCTGGATCCTGACACGCATCTCCACTTACTCGCATTGCTGTCGTCATTAATGGAATGTGGAACCTTAGTTAAATAAACTTCTGTTGGCTTATGCAATCTCAGCCCAGGTCTCCATTGTCAAAGGAAAGGGTTGGAGCAATTATCTAGATAATTCAGGCAGAACCTACCAGGCCCCTGGGACCCCTTTCTCCTTCTGCTTCTGTTGCCGGAGTCACCAGGGAATCACCCCAGTCCTTTTTCCGTCTGTGTAGCTCTGGTCTTACTATGTCTTTAACCACTGGAACTTGTCACTGAAATAAATATATCATATTGGAAACAAATACGAGCGAGGAAAGGCACTCTCATTTCACATGTGGATGTATTTTATTTCCATATGGACTATGCTCTGCACCAGTGCAAAAGACCGAGCTGAGGTGCAAGGCATAAATGAAGGCCGACAGTCAGGAGCTGAGTCCGTGTCAGTTTGAAAGGAAATCAAGCTCACAAAAGGTGAAAGAGCTGGATTTTCTCGGCAAGGGCCTGCATTACCAGTTATTGTTATTTATGGCTCTTTGGGAAAGCGGCAAGAATACGAAAATAAAGGAGAACATTTTGACCCATGTCACAATACATCATATGAATTTATAGCCTCCTCATTAGAGATATTTTTCAAATCAAGAAACAGTACTTTATCCTTATAAAACAGGCTTTGAGGGGTATGAGCTGTTTTTGATGAAAGGACCTGGAAATGTTTACTTGTTTGATGCCCAGGTTGGGATAAATAAGAGCGGAGTAAATGAAAATATCCCCTGAGAAGAGCACCCTCCCCTTTGTGTCACTGAATATAAGGGCATGTAGCTTGTGGTTGTACCCAAATAAAGAGAAGCCACCAGCTCTAACTCAGCCTTGACTGTGCCTGTCACATCTTATCTTAATGAGGCCCAGATCCAGGACGGGGAGGAACAAAACGAGGCTGTGTGATAAGGTACACAGTGCAGTAATTGGATCAAGCTGAGGCTGCGGTGGTCCTTAACAGCAGCTGTGGGTACAAATGAAAGGACTGTCACTCGCAAATGATTTGCTATGTTTCAGTTTTCACTTTTGTGCATTGAGTGTGTGTGTGCATGTATGTGTGTGTCAGAAGGAGAGTCTAGAAGCCTAGATTTTCTGCTTCATCTTTTCCCTTCTAGAATATTGTCTTTATCCACACTTTGGCAAATTTAACAACATGGCAAATCTTGAGATCTCTGGGGTTCTTTATTTACAAGAATCTGAATTATACTTTTTCAGGTCCTGTCATGTGAATCTGCATCCTGTAATTTCCCTGTGTTGCTTGCATTGTGTTGTAATTTGAATTGCATTTTCTATGATTTACCGGTATCCCCAAGATATACTTGATCAATATTGACATTGTCAGCTATAACATGAACCCTGAACAATAAACAGCTCCTGTTACAATGAATAAACAAAAGCATTTCAACCCTGTTTGCCTCAGCTCTTCTATAGTTCCATGGATATAGCGTATGTTATTTATTGTTGTGAGAAGACGGTAAGACTTCATCTCATGTCCTCTGGACATGTTATTGGGATAGACCATGCCCTGGGAATGTCATGCTTGACCAAGTAAGCATTCAGAAACTGGAGGAATGATGTGTGATTCATTGGCACTATACTAAACCTTGGTTGAATCGCTCCTTCCTTACACCACTTCCTGGGGTGGTAACCCAATTATCTAAGGTGGGCTTTGGGCCTCCATTCCAACCCTCCTCTTTCCCATTGATATAGTTGTTTGTTTGGGTTTTTTAATATCTGTTGCCTGAGCCAGTCAACACCTCATGATCACACAGGCTGGTGTGCTTCTTTACAAATGAGGTTGCTGACAGTCATGCTGCTGGAAGAGCTGTTAGGTAGAGTGGGACTAGAAGGCAGTTCTCTCGACTCTAATGCTCTACTATGCTCAGCACACTCCTTTCATATTTATATATACAAGGTCCAATGTGCATTGCTGATTTTGCTTACTTTATAGTTTATTCTCATTCTGGTCTCCAGAAAAGGGAAAATGAGGGCTTGGCAGTGAATTTTCTTTCACAGTTTCCTATATCAGACTTAGTCATGCCTAGTGTAACTAACTATTCAAGCATGCTCATGAATTCACAGCATTTTAAAGCAAGTGCAAAACACATTATTTTATTTATTTCCTTCTTTTCCTCTTTCTTCTTCTTACTAAATTGTCTTCTCCATAACCCTGAAAATTATGAAAGAATTAAAGAAATCAAAGTCCATGAAGTCAACATATTTACTTATTAATGCGAAGGGGAGAATTTCCTGGTTTTAATGTAGTGAGGAGCGTTAGCAGGTTCCTAAAGGAGGTGGAGGAAGCATCCCGAGGAGACGATCAGGAATGGGGCTGTCTTCTGGGAGGAATTTTAGTGTATTTCTGCCTGGAATCATAGATTGACTGACTGATCTTTGAGTCCAAAACATTATTCACCTTGGTTTAGTGGTGTTATGAGGCTGCATTAACTGATGGCCCAATTAGCTTTCCAACAATAAAACTGCTTATTAAGTAAACTCAGCTATCTCTAAACAGACTTTAGTTGCAATGGACAGCGCAGAACTGAAGATATGTTATTTTGGTTCTTAGCGTAGCTTGATATTCTATCGCTACACTGTTTACTTAGAAAATCACTGTGAGCCACATGTGTTCTTCTAAATTTTCTAGAAGCCATATTTTCAAAAAGTAAAAATATACAAGTGAAATCCATTTTTTAATTTTGAAATGAATTTAGACATATAAAAACTGCAAAGATTACTAAGTGGGCACAGACTCCGGTTTGCAGGTCATCCAGTCTGTGGCAGGGTGACCAGGCAGCTTCGTAGGGAGCCTGACTGGTGTCAGTGAACCAAACACCATCCTCTCTGTGCATCTCTTAAAGGTCCCCGTGGCAGAGGGGTCCTCATGTCAACTAGGATCAGATTTCTGAGAGAGAGGAAGGAGAGGAGGACTCTTTAGTGACTGCCATACCAAGGTAGCATGACGTCCCCCAGGACTGGCAGACATTGCTACCTGAGTAGAGGAATACTGATGGGAAAGCCATGTCAGGGAGGGGGGAAAGGAGCAGGCACATATTGGAGAAGTCAAGTGCATGTCTATTGGCAGAAAAATGGGGAGAACCGACTTCCTAGTGGAGGGAAATGGCTAACAATACATTTACAGATGTAAATAACCCAGTTATCAGATGGAGAGTGCTGGAGAGAAAACTACAGGAGATTAAAATGATAAATCTGACTTGAATGGTTGAAATCTTGTCACTTGATCTCCTCTCTGATACACTTTGGGCTGGCTCTCCTTTTAATATTTTTTAAATAGTTTCTTTATTTTTTCAAATTGGGGTTTATCTCTGGTGTCTTTTGTCATTGTGCATAACCTTTGTGAATCTTCATTATGCATTTTTTTATGCTTTTCTGTATATGAAAGTCAAGATAATGAACCTATAGAGGCAACAACTAGAATAAAGGTTCCTGGGGTATAGTGGGGGAGAGGTAAGGGGAACTGATATAAAGGATTTCAAGAAAGAATAAAATGTTTTGAAACTGATTTTGGTAGCCATTGTACAATACTGCTTGATGCTATTGAACTATGGAATGGTATGTTGTCCAGATTAGATCCTAATAAAATGATTTGAAAAAAAGTTTGCAAAAATTGAGTAGATAATTCCAATTGGCCAGGAAAAAACAAACAAATAAACAAACTTCTCTGTGCTCTTGGGGCATCAGCAGTCTAGTCACAAGGCAGGGCAAATCCACAAGCCTAATGGGGGAGCTACTGTCTACCCTCAGTGGTCCTACGCGCAGTTGGGGAGGTCCTGCCTGTCCTTTGCATGGCCCAGGGGTCCCCTGCCTGTCCTGGGCCCTACAGGTGGCTGAGAGAACCCCTATCCCCACACCTGCCACAGTGCTGCATATGGCACAAGGCAGCTGTACCAGGGATCTCCAGCATGCAACACCGCTGCAGAACCGCTGCCTGGCAGATGATCAGGGCTCAGCTATCTCCTTGTCATCTGTTCTTGTCTTCTCTCTTTTTTCTCTCTCCCGTCTCTCTTTCCCACTGCAGTCAGTCTTAGTGGGCTCAGTTTTGTTTTCTGTTCCTCTTCTCTCCCTCTCTTTCCTTTCACATGCCACTGATGGCTTCTAGGCCACTACCCTCCACATAGGGCAACTCCACTCAAATGGGGGAACTCCAGCCTGCCCTCCATGGGAGTGCTGCACACCACAAAAGGCAGCCATGATAGTCCTCTCCAGAATTCCACGCTGATGAGGACAAGTTACTCTGGCCTCCACGGTGATCTTTTCGGCTAGGGCAATTTCACCCAGCACCACTGAGACCTTGCACCAAAAGGGCACACCCACCTACTACCTTGTGGGCAGGGTTTAAACCCCTCCAGCCCCATGATTAGGTGTTCAGTGATCAGCTATCTCTTTACTCTTCATTTTTTTCTTCTCTTTCCCACAAAAGTCCGTCTCAGTGGGAACACACTTGTGTTTTTTTCTTCTTTCTTTCTTCTCTATTACTTTTTTCTTTTTTTTCCCTCCTCTCCCTCTCTTTCCTTTCAATTGCCACCACTGGCTTCTAGCCCCCTACCCTCTGCCTAGGGCAACTCCACTGAGATAGTTAAAGTTTATTGTGCCAATCTGGCCAATAAACACAAGTGGGGTGGATTGGAGGGTGGAGGGAGGTCAGACCAGGGTGCAGCTGCCTTAGCCAGTTCCCTGATTCAGCTGGCAAGGCTCACTTCCTGCAAGACACCCCTGAGGAGAAGCCACATGGACCTACCCAAGTGCAGCCCTGGGTGCTGGAATAGCCATGTGGAAACCGCTGACAGCGCTGAGATGCTTACACATTCACTGATTCAGCTTTCCTTCTGCAGTCGGTATCATTGCGTGTGTTTTGTGAGATGGAGGAGGACTTTGTGGATTGGTGTTGGACTTGTTGACTAATGCTGTACTTGTGGGCTTGGGCAGCACTGGGTTGGGATGTCTTTTTGATGTGCGATTACCCTTTATATAACACTCTCTCTTATACATGAGTTTCTGTGGATTGGTTTCTCTAAAGTACCCAGACTGACACATCCACCCACCAAGTGAGAAGAGCTCCAGCCTGCCCCACGTGGCCGTGCTGCATAGAGCAAAGCATGGAGCTAAGCTATTTCTTTATCTATTTTTCTTCTTTCTTTCTTTTCTTCTTCTTTCGTTCTTTTGATTTTTCACTCTTCTTCTATCTCTTTGCTCTTTACTGCCACAGACTCAGCAAGATCAATTTTGCTTTATTGTTCGTTTTTGCTTTGTGTGTGTGTGTGTCTGTGTTTGTTTGTTTTTTATTTCTGCTCTTGCCTATGTTTTCTCCTTTCTCTCTTTTTCTTCTGTTTCCCCATCTTTCCTTTCACAAGCCACTACTGGCCTCCAGGTCACTCTCCTCCACCTAAGGCAATTCTGACTTCCCAGTTGGGGGAGCTCCTGTACTTCTTGGCTTTACACACAGCTGGGGAAATCATGCCTACTGTATACTCTCCCCAAATGGCTGGGGATCTCCCCTTCAAACAGCTGGGGGAACTTCCACATACACCCTAAAGCCCTACAAGTGACTGGGGGAAACTCCTGCCCGCCCTTTGTGGTACTGCGGGAACATTCGCCCAACCTCTATGGCAATCACTCCAACTAGGGAATCTGAATAAATTCAAGCACATAGAGATTATACATACTACTCTCTCAACCACTATGCCACGAGTCTGGAAACCAACTAAAATATGATGAAGCAAACAAGGGAAAACAATTGGAAGATGAATAATGCCCTATTGCAAAAGGAGTGGGTATTGGCCCAGATCATAGATGAAATCAGGAAGTTTCCAGAAATCAATGAGAATGAAACTGCATCATACCAGAACCTGTGGGACACAGCAAAGGTATTTATCAGAGGAAGTATGATAGCAATACATGCACACATGAAACAGGAAGAGAGACTTATGGCTGATATGCTGGCACACAATTTATACCAATTACAGCAGAGTCAACAGGACGATTCTACTAATAGCAAAATGAAAGAAATAATAAAAATCAGGACTGAGACATTAGAGATGGAAAACAAGAAAAATAGGGGAAAATATAATGCAGCTAAAAGTTGGTTCTTTGAAAGGATTAATAGAATTTTTAGACTGCTGGTAAACCTAACCAAAGAAAGGAAGGAACAAACGACAATTGCAAGGATGAGGGATGAAACAGGGGACATTACAACAGACCCTAATGAAATTAAAAGGATAATTACACAGTACTACGAAGGCCTGCACTCTAATGAATTCAACAATTTGGAAGACATGGACAAATACTTGGAAAAACAATCCCTCCCTAGACTATCCCAAATGGACATCAAGAATCTTAACAGACCCATCGCAATAGAAGAAATAGACAAGGTTATCAAGGGATTACCAACACAAAATTCCCTTAACCAGATGGCTTCACAGCAGAATTCTACCAAGCATTCAGGGAAGGACTGACACCAATCCTGCTCAAACTCTTCCAGAACATAGACAAAGATAGAAAACTCCCAAACTCTTTCTATGAAGCTACTAAACTCTGATACCAAAAGAGTGCAAGGATCCCACAAGAATCAAGTGCTACAGAAAAATTTCTCTAAAGAACATTGTTACAAAAATCCTTAACAAATACTGGCTAATAGAATACAAAAGCATATAAATCAAATAATTCCCCACGACAAAGTGGGGTTCACACTAAGGATGCAGGGAGGGTTCAACATGCGAAAAACCATTAGTATCATTCACCACACTGACATGAAAAATTATAGGCAACACATGATACTATCGACAGGTGTGGAAAAAGCATTTGACAGCATCCAACACTCATTCCTGTTTACAACACTCAAGAAGATCAGAATGAAAGAAAGTTCCTTAATATTATATAGGCTTTGTATGAAAAACCAACAGCCACTGTGGTAATCAATGGAGTAAAAAATGAAAACAATTCCACTGATAAAGGAACCAGACAAAGATGCCTAATCTTGTCCCCACTCTTATTTAACATCATACGGAATGTCCTACCTAGCAACATAAGACAAAGAAAAGGCATCAAAGTTATTCATTGGGGAAAGAAGAGGCAAAACTATCATTATCTGCAGGTGATATAGTTATATATTTTGAAAATCCCCAAAACTTCACAAGTGGAGTGTTGGAAGTGATAGAGGAATAGGGCAGAGTGGCAGGATACAAAATAAACATACAGAAGTCTATCAGACTGCTAGACATATCAGACAAGATCACAGGAGAGGTGATTATTAAGGTAATACAAGTACCAGGAAACCAATAGAGAGGTCTGTGGGGGCCAACCCCAATCCAAACTATTTGGACACCCCCCTCCCAACCTCCAAAAGAATGCACTTCAGAGGACAGCACTGAACCTTCAGCTTGGGGACAGGGGCACGTCTGATTAAAGCACACAGAAGAAACGAAGAGGGATGGAGAGGGAGAGGAACACATCCTGGTCCACCAATCCCAGAGGACGATATTCATGCTCAGAGCAGAGAATGCAGAGAGAGGACCATAGGGCCTGCCCCACCATGAGACATAATGTCCCTCACTGAACCATAGCACTATGGGGGACAACACTGGAGACACAGTGCGGATTTATGCCCAATCTGACCCCATTGCACTGAGGCGAAACACTAAGGGCATGCAAAAGAACAGCAAGGGGAGCAAAGTGATGAAATCCCCAGGGAATGCCAAAAATAAACTTTGAAGACAGAGGGTGGCACACCATCAGACTCAACTGGAAAACACTTGTAAAGGCCAAAATAACAGAACTTGAACTATTCATAGGCTTTTCCATTTTTGTCAGGGGCTTTCTTTTTGTTGTTGTTATTTTGTTTCTGGTTTATTTGTTATTGTTTTGTTAGTTTTGACTTCCTTTGTTGTTTTGTTTGGCTTTGTCTGGTTTTTGTGCTAATTAATGACACTGCATGTCTATCTAGAAAAGGTAGGCAAGATAAACAAATTGGAAATGAAAAGAATGGGACCAATGGTTCTGGGAAAATACGGAGGAGAGGTGGGAGAAAGGAAGGGGATAGTGGAACCAACCGAGGGAAAGGGGAACAACAAGTGAACTAATATCAATAGAGAGAAGGGTGTAGGATGCCTACTGGGGCTTAATCAAGGACTATGTAGCAGGGAGGAATTACTAAACCCTAATGAAGGCCAAACATGATGGTGGGACAAGGGGAAAGTAACAGAAACTAGAGGAAGAAAACCAGGAGGCAAAGGACATTTATAGAGGTCTAAATACAGGCATATACATAGGTAAATATATTTTATATAATGAGAGGGGACTAGGTCTATGTACTTATATCTATATGTTAAGAATTAAGGTAGCAAATGGGCATTGGGCCTCAAATCAAGTACCCAAGTACTCACCATAAGAACACTTTGTTCTAATAATTGGCATTCTGTGATGCTCACCTTCGCGACATGATCTCTGAAGAAAAAATAGGTACATAAGCAAATGTGGTGAAAAGAGTTGATGGTGACAGGCTATCCAAAGATATAGCATCTGTAGTCTTAAAGGATTGAAGATAAACAAGCAGCCATCTAGCTGAGAAGCAACAAAGCCCACATGGAAGAAGCACACCAGCATGTGTGATCATGAGATATTGATGGGAACAGGTATCAGGTATCAAAGACCAAGAACAAAATCATACCCAGTGTGAGTGGGGGTGGGTGGGTGTGTGGAGTGGAGACCCAAAGCCTATCTGTAAACAATTGGACATCCCCTCACGGAAGGGTCATAAGTAAGAGATGAGCCAGTCAGGGTGCAATACAGTATCAATGCAACACACAACTTTCCTCTAGTTCTTTAGTGCTTCCCGCCCCCCGCCCCCCAATCAGGACCTCAATTCTACCTTACAAATCTGATTAGACCAGAAGATGCACACTGCTACAGAAAAGAGCCTGCAACACAGGGAATCCAGGATGGATAAACCTCTCAGGACCACCAATTAGAATAAAGATGCCAGGAGGATTAGGGTAAGGTAGGGGAAAAAGGGGATACCAATCACAAGGATGAACATACAACCCCCTCCTAGAGGGATGAACAATGGTAAAGTGGGTGAAGGGTGACAGAGGACAATGTAAGATATGATAATAATAATCTATAACTTATCAAGGTTCAGGAGGGAGGCCTGGTTGGGGAGGGAGGGGGAAAATGAGGAGCTGATAGCAAGGGCTCAAGAAGAAAGGAAATGCTTTGAAAATGATGATGGCAGTATACATGCAAATGTGCTGGACACATTGGAGGAATGTATGGATTGTGATAAGAGATGTAAGAGCCCCCTTTAAAAGTATTTAGTAATAAAAAAATTGAGTAGAGCATTTTCATACATTTCATTTAGCTCCTCTTATAAACTTAATATTGAAAAACTATAGTAAATTTATCAAAGTTAAAAGTAACATTGGCACAGTGTTATGAATGAAATGAGAAACTTCTTTTGCTGTGGTGAAATTAATTGACCTAATATACTCAAAATATTATCATGTCAACCTCTTATTGATGTAAAACTTAGTCACAAGACGTTTCACATTCTTTGTGTCACACTAAGCATTGAAAATGTGGCACACCTTCGCACATTCCATATCTACCATTCATCTAAAGTCACACTAGTGGCAGCTATGGTGGCCAGTGCTGTTCTACTGCAACAACACAGAGAAGAGTGTCACCAGGACCTACTTTTGCTGTGTACACATGATATGAAAGGGGCTTGTGTCCACGAAGCACTGTCACGAGAGGCAGAGGTATCTGCGATTAAGAACACTGACTTAGATGCCGAGCAAGCTGGGGTTCTAACTCTGCAACTTATTATAAGTTCTGTCACTTTCACATGTAACTCCAACTTTATGGACCTCAATTTCTTCATCTGTAAAATGAATTACAAATGAAATGGCACCGATCAACTCGTGGGGTCATCAGATGGATCGAAAGAGGTAACGCATGCTAGGTGGAAGTGCAGTGGATTTGCCACAAGTGTTGGCTTTTGGTGGGCATCTGCATCCCACTGCCCAAAGATCAACGCTTAAGTGTATTTCCTTTACTGCTGAATGACAGCAAATGTTGAGTTAGTACTCTGCATACTATTTTTTAATGTTCAACAAATGTTATTTGTTATTTTAATGTTCAGCAAATGTTCAGCACTCTGCTGAACACCAAGGGTTTTAAATATGAATAAAACTCACACGGACATTCAAAGAAGCCGGCATTTTCCGTTTGCTTATGAGTTGTGTTTATTTAATATATATTTAATTGTACTGTTGTGTCCTTAAATGTTATGAAAACAGATTTAAAAAACTGAGTGCCACCGGCAACTCTGTCAGAGCAGAAGAAGTTTTTTCTTCTCCTGGAAGAGCTCTGTCTTAATGATTATATTCTACTGGATCCTGCAAAGACATTTTTGTTCAGATTTCTGAGCATAACAGATGTGTCCATTTTTTTTAATACTCCCACTTGTACAGAGACTCAGAAAAACACAGTAGTGATTATATCACATTCTTAGCTTCATGGTTTTTGAGAACCTGGTTCCTCCCATCCCCCTTACTTTTCCCCTTATTCCCTCTCCATCTTCCCTCCTACTTTATGTTCCTGTATTTCTCACATTTGTTTATATTAGGAGGTCAATCATCTTGACCAAGTTCTTTAATTTTTTAATGTATTGTATTCAATCTGAAGGCTGTAGGACAGTTTA
Organism: Tenrec ecaudatus; assembly: GCF_050624435.1. Lineage (NCBI taxonomy): Eukaryota > Metazoa > Chordata > Mammalia > Afrosoricida > Tenrecidae > Tenrec > Tenrec ecaudatus. The sequence goes on from NC_134530.1 coordinate 129,878,038, forward strand.
AAGTGAAAACCAGGAGCTTATCTGCTGTCTTTAAACAGATCTTCTATCCACAGTGCTGTGGTTTATGAGGCAGAGAGACCCACCTTTGAATTCTAACTCCTACGTTAACTAGGTAATGCCTTTGTGGGCAACTTAAACTCATAGTTCTCATTTTTAAAATGTTGTTGTTAGTTGCAATTGACTAGGTTCCAAAGCTATTTTGAGGATTTAGCAAGATCAAGTTTGTAAAGCTTATAACACTGTCTAAAGTTGGCAAACTTTGATCACAGAATAATTTTTCAATAAATGATAGTATAATGATCAGTCAAATCAACCCATTTGAGGCTGGGACAGATATAGCAATAATGCCAAAAGAAAGAGTCTTGAAGCATTTAAGGATCATCATCTGTATTTATAAAATTCAACTCACTGCCATTGAGTTGGCACCAGCTCATAGTGACCATAAAGGTCAAGGTAGAGGTGCCTCAGTGAGTTTACAAAGCTACAACTCTTTACGGGAGTAGAAAATGCCAACATTCTTCTGTGAAGCTCCTGGTGATTTTGAACTGCTGATAACTCGATTAGCAGACCAGTGTGTAAACAGGAGGTCACCAGGGCTTCTAGCTGTATTGACATGGTCATTTTGAAATTCACGCTTATATTTTAGCAAAAGATAAAGCTTCCCCCACGGCCCCCATCCCCCATTTCACCTCATTCTTTCATCTCCTATTTATCTTTTCAAGAACCAAGTCTTAGAGGATTTTAAATATGTTTGTTACTATTATATTTGTCTTTAATTAATGTTGATGGCTAACATGAATGCCTACCAACTAAAAGTTCAGAGCTTCAAGTTTTCCCAGAGGTGCCCCTCTGAAGAAAGACTTGGTCCTTTACTTCTGAGAAATATCCATTGAAAATCCTATGGAATTGAATGTTGTGGGCCAGACCAGGGACAAAGTTATAAAAACCTCTTAGACATAAACAGCCACCTTGGAGAAATGCATCACTGTGTCTAGGAGATCAGGACCATTGTCTCTGGGGAGACCAAAGCCAAATGACATAGCATAGTTCAATAAACCAATATTCTACATCCTAATTTGGTGTGAAGTAACTGGCACCTTAAAAGCTCATGAGCAGCTATCTGCAGGGTACTTACAGATGTCTCCCCAATCTACAGGAAAGAGGATAAATGAAAATCAAAAGTCACATGGAACTAAATGGTCCCATGGGCACATGCATCATGCAAACTTGTCTTTAAGACCTTGAGACCAGAAGAGCTAGATGGTGTCAGGCTACTTCTACCAACTACTTTGAAAAGGAAGGTTCTGGATAGAGAGGGAGAAGAATGAGCATCAAAACTCAAAGTCACAAAAAAGACCACTACTCAACCAGGGCTCCTGGAGTGGAGTGAAAGGAACAACTCTCCCCAGCCCCCACCACACACAGAATATCCACTGGCATTGGGTCAATTTCTACTAATAGTGACCCGTTGTTAGTGTTTTAGAGATGATAAGTTTTTATAGGAGCAGGTCACTTCAGAATTCTTCCACAGAATAGCAGGTAGGTTTGAGACTCTGACTTTGAGATCAGCCGTCCACCCTTACCCTTTCGGGCCAATGAGATTCTCCAGGGTTGAAAGAACTTGCAGGGGGGGAGGGGGGGGAGCCAGCATTTTGCTGAGATAGAATGAAGAGGATTTCCTGCCTCTCCATCGGAAGAAACATTACAGACATACAAATAAATTTGGAATTTGAGTCCATGAGTGCTCACAGTTTTGTGGGGGTATGAATAGTGGAGGCCAGAGGATGAAAGCCTAAAGAATTCCTAATTTTCTGGAAATAAGCCCAAGGAGATGTGATGCAAGGGGTGTACTCTAATGATAGGGTGCGTGTTGGTTCTGTGAATGGAATTCATAGATGGTGTCCAGCTTCCAACTAATGAGGGGAGCAAGATACGGGTGCCCACACGCCTCTCGTGGTCATGGAAGAGGAAGTGAGGACACCATGGTCAGGTCAGTGTCCCAAGGAGAGTCCTTTGGTAACTTCAGGTTTCAGTACGAGAGGCAGAGAAGGGAAGGCAGTCATCATCTTTGCCTCTGACTCAACACTAACAGAATCTACTTTCCTCCAACGCTTTCAACCATTTTACCTTCATAAATAACATCTTTGAGATATCCCGACTCTGTCTGTCTGTTAGGGTATTCGCTAGGTCAGTGCTGTATTATGAGGTGACATTTAAGGCTTGTACCTCACATTTCTCTCCTTCCATTTGTACTTTCGTAGTTGCCTTTGCTTTACACATCTGTCTTCACTAAGTGTGTTCAGGCACGACCGTGGAAGTGAATGCTCTGTTTCACGTCACTGGGCACAGTTGTCATCTTCCTAAGCAGCTGCATTTGAACCAATCCTCCCTGTGTCACTGGCGTCATGTAAAACTTCACAGGTGTCAACAGTTCCTTTGTCAAACTCCCTCGTTTCAAACACCTGATTCTGTGGAGCCTACCTTGTCCTTGGCATATATGCATTATACTTCCCTAAGAAGCCCAACCAAAGTCAAGGTGAAGAGTTAATAATGACAATGGTGGCAATGACAATACTCATGGTAATAGCAAAAGCAAACATTTGTTTCTACCATCCTTCTCTCTGTTTGTTTTGCTGGGGTAGTTTGCAAGATGCAGTATTTCCCATTGCAGCAGGCCCACCTTGCTGAGCAAGGTTAGAGCGTAGCTTCTAGCCCAAGAGAGACTAGGAAAGAAGGCCTGATGATTTCGTTCTGAAGAACAGCCAATGAAAACCCATGAATCACAGTAGAATAGTGTCTGATCTAAGGCTAGAGGATGAGCCCCCCTTGGTTGGAAGGTGCTGCATAATGACCCCAGCAATGGGTGCATTTTCATTTGGTTGTACATAAGGTTGCTCCGAGTCAGAGCCAATTCAAGGTCAACTAACCACAGCATTACACATCTGAGGTACTGGGTCACCGTTTTCATTGCTTTACATGAACTTTAGCTCAGACACTTGTGACGTAGGACATGGGAGGCCAGGCAGTAAACTGAATAAAGCCCAGGCTCTGAAGTCGTATTTTCGCAGGAGCACAAAATACTTTGTAATCAGCGTCCCCCACTGTCTTAAGTTCTTTCTCTAAAAGAACTACGACAGCGAGGATGACAAGGTTACCTACCTCGTAGGGCTGCTTCAGGGACTAAATTAGATCAAACAAATAACGAAACTAGAATTGTACCTGCATTTCCTGGAAAATCATGAATACTGGCTCGTAAGTTTTATATTTATTCTCCTGTCAAAAACAATGAAAGCGACCCAAATAGAAATGCTCTTAAACTGTCCACTGACAGACAGCATGCCTGGCCTCAAACTCAGGTGTACTTAAAGCTATCTTATCAGCAGGTGGCTCAGAAGTCCGATTAGCTCCATAAAATATCCTAAGGTTTGGATATAACTCATGGGTGTTTTCTTTCTGATATGAGACAATGATAACGCGCATGTGCTGTAGCACATGGATACACGTGAAGTCCACCTGAAAGGAAGACCACGACATCCCGTTTCCTTGCCTTGCACTTGCGCTCCTTCAGGCGGCCCTGATCCACAAAAAATAAACTAAAACTACACATCTCAAAACCTTCTGTCTTGTGCGAAAGTCGCCTCATCCTGACTACATCAGTTCCCGGGTCACAGAGGTTTCACTTTCTGTGCGAAGTCTTTATATGCAGCGCGGGCACTTGGTCACCTTTAAGACTCTCCTCAATATTCTCCCGGCTTGTGTACGGCGTGGCTACCAGTATCTCGGAATACCTTCGCCGACTGGGTAGACATGAAAGTGCCTGACAGCCAGTGTTGTAACTCAGTGCATTTCCCCTCCCTCTGTTCTTCTTCGCTCTCATGTTGGCAAGCACCCACGTGGGTTTCCCTGGTCCTCAGTGCAGCCCACAGATATGCCGCTGGCTTCATGCCAGTGTCAGGAGGAGGCGGGGGGCTGGGAGCTTCCTCAGAACAAACCCTTGACAACGGCAAGCGTTGTCTCCGAATGGGAAGTGAGATGTTTCCTTTTTGTCCCATTCCTTTGGCTTGTCTTCCCATTGGGGACTGGGATTCCGAATGGGTTAACTAATTATATCACAGTAACTGCAAGTCCTAACAACGCCGCATCTCTCTCAGCTGTGCCCCGAACGCGTGGAGTTTGGATGAGGCTCTCAACAACCGCATGCGGCATCCCTGGCAAGTCTGGTGTGCCACCTTGTAGTTCTACCCTGGCTTTTAAAAATAGGAAAAATTTTTTCTCCAAACCTGTCCAAAATACAACCATCAGAAAGAAACATGGTGCAAACACAAAATCTGCCTCCTTCCTAGACTTGGGGACTGTAATAAGCTGTATCTTAAATTTGTAGAAAGGCTAATCATCCTGCTTGAGGCTGAGTGGCCACCAAGCCCAACATTTGAAAAACAAATGTCTTTCGTCAAATCTAACAACAATTTCCCAGGTAACAGCACTGGCTCTGAGGAATAGTCTTTCGTTTACAGTCTGGTCTTGTGTACACTGGGTTGCTGATTAGAGCAATAAATGAGGGAAGCTTCAGGAGCTCACAGCATTGACCTTACTGTATAACAACCACATTACCTTTTACTCAACAGGAATAATGCTTTAAAAATGGATCCTCACTGGCTTTAGGACCTACTTTGGCCTCCAAAATCTCCCAAACGCAATCTAACGGATTTTGGTTGTCGGCATTATGTACATAATGATACTGCACGGTGAGGCTCCAACTCGGGTGTGATATGTGCACAGCACTGTAATAAGTCGATATGGTACAGTGCTTTATATGAGTCTGCCAAGAATGAAATCAGTCCACTGACTGAAGGTTTCTTCCGAGGATGACAGAGCTGGTAGTCCCGGTCTTGTCACTAAAGAAGTCTTTGGTTGATGTTAGGTGTTGGTTTAATTCAGAATACGGTGCTTACTCGTGGACAGGAAGATTTCCAACGAAGGCTCCCAAGGGTTACAGGTTGGATCCCAAGTGGCTCCGGATTGGGGCACCAAATAGAAGAAAGAGGTTGGTTGACACCTTGCTTCTACCCCTGGACCTTAGGTTTGGTTGCATCTATAAATGCTGATGGGCAAGGCAGTCCAATAATTATGCACAGTGCAGTTGTGGTTTGAAATATTTAAGTACCTCTTTTCCTTATGGTTATATTATGTCTTTCTTTGTCAGTGGATAGTATGTCTTTCTCTGTTAGTAGGACAAGTCAGTTAGGATTTATTGAGTCCTCACAATCTATAGGCAGGAGAAAGAGTGGGTTTCTGCTCCAGCGCACAGTTGGAGCCTCAGAAACCCACAAGGGGGTGCTGTGAGTCAGCAACGCCTCCATGGCAGTGAAAGTGTGTATGTTCAAGTGCATTATCTTTGCTGTGTTATCTAATCAACACAGAAATGCTTACAACAACCTAGTGCTGTTTCCTCCATGTTCAGGTGAGTTCAGCATCGTTTTCACTCAATTTTTCAGATTTCACTAAAGCTTCAGTAATTGCCCCAACATTCCAGGTACAGAGGAAAGGGATCCAGGCATCCAGGCCCTCTGATTCCAGAAATAGTGCTTTTCACCACGGAGTTTCTTAGACCCTTAAAGGCAGCTTAAAAACAATTTTTTTGATAAGACAAGGAATAAGGAAATTATCCAATGTAGATCAAACAAAGAAATGTAAGGAATCTCTGGATCATGATGCATAAGTTTCCTGAATTGATAATAGCCTTTAGGATTTGTTAATACTAACTCTGTGTACTTACACAATTTATCCCCTTCCAAAGGTTGATTCTGAATGTAAAACAAGTATTGAGCACACACGAAGAAGCTCCAAACTGCAAGCGGAGGCATGCACATAAAGAGCTCATCACATGACAGTGGTGGTATAGTGCAGACTTTTCACAGAATTGGTACCATCCACAGTTTGAAGCAGAAAACACAGGTGACACACATGACTGGGTGTCCAGCTATTAAGGGAAGGATTGGTAAGTTGGAACACCCTTAGGAGTGCCTCAGCAGCCAGGCCTGACTGTCTCCTTCTGGAAGGTCCCAGCTCTGCTCTGCACACATGGGCGCCCCAGTTGTCGGAATTAACTCAACGGGCACCACTGACAATGGCAGTGTGAGCCTTCCTGGAGCTGGCAGAGGGCTCTGGTGCAAAGGAAGGCGATGAGCAAGTAGTTACAGCATTTGGTGATGCACCTACAGGGACTGCTGTGTCCTCCTGTCAGAGAGAATTTGGGAAGGACTCGTCCACAAATGGGACTTTGCTCTGGGCATTTCTGGGGTTTACTTCGAGCAGAAGGTTTTGGTTTACCTCTATTAGGTCTGGCCCTGCCTTAGAATGAGAGGGAAAAAAGCCATGGGTCGATTTTGAGTTCTGAGCCATTAGAGGTGTATGAGGTGGTCTTGAGAGTCTGGGCTCCCGGAAGGGCCTAATGGAATGAGGACCTACTAAAACTCCACCCTTGGAAACCTGTGGGCCAACCTTACCTTTGCTCTGTGGTTCATTTGTTTTCATCCATTCCGTATCATTCTGTACTACACAATCCATTTTGAGCCAGACTTAGTTCAACAGTCGTTACTTCTTGGCCTGAACCAAAGAGTGAGGCTTTGGAAATCCATTCTATGGCTCCTGCTTATTCCTCTTTTTTATCACGCAAAAATCATTAGCACCCAGTGTGCATGGTTTTGTTGACTCTCCGGCTTGCTCTGCCACACCCACACCTGGAATCCTAGGATAAGTCTTCCGATGAGAAGGTGTGCAAGCAAAGGCTCCACCTATTAGAATAGTTTGATAACGAATGGTCTCACTGTTAATTTGATTTTCTGCTGTGGAGGGTTAGGAGGAGAATTGCAGCTGAAATGCATTCCTACCAATCTGCAAATGTTGGTACACATTATCCATCATTGTTATGCTATTATGCTATTAACATAAATTATCACATGGAAGTATTTTAACACTGTTAACTGAGACAGGTATATCTTATTCCTGATGATAGCTACCTATACAGGAAAGAGGTCGGGCTAACTGTTGTGTGAACTATTGATGGACAGTAGTGATTTTGCCATGTTAGCATTGAAAAATTGCTCTGTTCCTAGTATTGTTATTACGTTTTCTGTCATACATACATGCATTTAAAACTGTCATATTGAAATGAGGAACAGATTTTACCCCAAGAACACACTTTTAGAGCTAACTCCCAGAGTCACTAGTTTGCTTTACATTAATTTAAGATGAATTGTAATGTGTTGTTTCGTATTTTTTTCAGCTTCATACCTAGTTATAGGACATTTTCTTTTAAAAAATGAGGAAGACACTAATTTATTAGTAGTAAATTATTAGTGAATTCTTACATTAACTAGCCACTCATTTGTGTATGAACAATCTGCCCTCATATTCTTAAGCAAATTCAGACCAAAAAAGTAAGCTTGTGTTTCAATAGTCAAGTTCTCACTTTGGCCAGAGATCTGGTTAGGCAGGGCAGGTTCTGAGCTCTAAGGCTGTGATATTGTGCAAAAATACTGGATTTTCTTTTTTCCCTGTGGAATCCATCAGACTACTTACTGTATGTAGCCTCTGGGATATAACTAATGAAAGGAAAAGTGGGATCGATGATATGAGGGGAGATAGAACGAGATGAGGAACGCTGGATTTCTCAGACTTAGCTTTGAAAATCTTAATGCTTGAAGCCTCTCAGCCCGACGTTAGATTGTCAGTAGATGTGACAATGAAGGGCTGGACCAGTGTCATGCTTGGAAATGTTATATGAAATCTTGCTACTACCAGATGTCAGGGGCAAATGTCAAATGACAAATGCGCCCTTAACAGAATAATGTGCTATCATTTCATCTCATCCCAAAGGGTTCCCTCAATCCCAAATCTGTTGAGCCTGTGATAATCATATGTTACAAGTACTTAATAGATGAACAGGGCATAGGACATATGACAGTCTATAGCTGTGAAATGGGAAGCCTCACTGCTCAGGTCAGAAAAGGAGTTGCCTATAAACACTGTAACAGTCCCTTGTTATTCTCCAAATTAAAAAGATCATATGCTGAGTTAAGACATAGTAGAGCTGTTTCTTACTGATGAGTTCAATATGACCATCATGGATGAAAAAAAATGCATATTATACAGGGCTGATTAAGGTCTCCCCAGAATTCATATCTTTCCAGAATCTCAGAATATGACTTTATTTGTAAATAGGACCTTCAGAGATGTGATTAATTAAGAAGTGGTCAAGCTGTGTTAGGGTATAATCCCATGGTTTGTGCCCTTATTATAAAACAGAGACAGGTAGCAAGAAAGTCATAGGACAATGAGCTAGCGGTTGAAGTTAGGCTACTTCAAAACAGGGTTCACGGAAGTGTGTTGGTGACCACAAGAAGTTAGGAGAGAGGCATGGAACAGATTCTCCTTCTGATGCTCAAGAATTATCCACCCCCTGTACCATTTTGATTTCAGACTTCTGGTTCCAGGGTGGTGAGAGAATAGATTTCTGTTGATTTAAGTCATCAAAGTTCTGGTTTGTTACAGATGTCCTATAAAACTATAACATATACAACTGAGGTTTCATATATATAAATTGCTTATCATTAAGCAAATCAACTGATAATGATTTTGTTCCATTTTTGTTTTGGCACCAGATGGACATGCAACATTTTTCTTTTGAACCTTGCCACCTGGAGGTAAGCAGACTTCACAGTGGAGTAAGTGTTTAAACTGAAGTGCACCAGCAGGGAAACCCAAGTGAGCTGCAAATTTGGGAGTCCTCATGGCACCCTCGTTTTCAAACTCAAAACCCAAACAAAACAAAATCCCAAAACAAACTCACTGCCATCGAATTGATTCTGACTCATAGCAACACTTTAGGACAGAGTAGAAATTCTCTTTGGGGTTTCAGAGGTGGTAATTCTTTATGGAAGCAATGAGACTAATCTTTTATCCAAGGTCCATGAGTAGCCCACTGTATCACAGGGCTCCTTTACTTCCAGCCAACTAGCTGCAAATGTGGCTTTTCTCTAGCCTTTGAGGATACCCAATAAAACTTAGTAGTTCCCAGCACCACTTATCTCTAACTTATTGGTTCCTGTTACGCCATTCAGTTTTATAATGTGGTATAAAATCTCCCAAACCTTCCAGAAACCCCTGTATTTACTATTTCAAATTTATTGCAGCAAAAAAGAATGCAAATGAGCAGCTATATAGGGCAAGATCCAGGAGGGATTCTGTGGTAGTTACATATTCTGGTGTCAACTTGAGACTGTTAAGAGTAAAGGGGTAGAATTTAGCCTGTGAATCAGGTTACAGCTTGATGACCTCACGTGGAGGTGCTATGGAAATAAATAGCTCACTGGAGGCCAGACACATACCCTCTCTGTTTCATCTTCCTGCTGACATGACACATGGAGCTATGCTGATGGAGCTATAGCCCTGGAGCTAGAGGAGCCACATGGAAACCCACGCCAGAGTTCAGATCTTCCACCGCTGCTACTGGATCCATAAGACTTTCCACCCAGTGGCCTGTGACCTTCCTGCATTTGGCATCATTGCATGTGTTGCATGAGTCTTAAGAGGAATCTATAGACTGGTATCACACATATGGGCTAACATCGACTTATGGACTTGAACTGGAATGGGTTGGCATATCTTCTTAATATACAATTATTCTTTGATATAAAGTTCTTTCTTATACACATATGAGTCTCTTGGGATGTGTTTCTCTAATCTACCTGGACTAACACAGATTATAATGCAGAATTTTCAGGTCTCAATAGAGACACATCATTTTCTCATAATCTCAAAGTCTTTTATCAAACAGAAAGTCCTTGGAGGTTCTGGCCTTTGTTGGTACTTCAGTATGATTGACATCAATGACTGAATTATATCCACTACCCCTCAGATTAACTGATATTTCACCAATAGTTGGACCTCTGGGCTCAACCTCAGTTGAGTTTCATTTCATCATAATAAACCTGTAAGTGCGGTCGGGAGGTCTCATCAGAGGTACTTCAGTTACTGAGGAATTTCCAAGGTTTTTAAAATTATGTCTTAGGAATGAATGACAAAGACCAAATTCTTTGAACTAAAGGTAATTTTAAACTCCATAGCTTGGTGAAAGATGAAAATATAGGACAATCATGGCCATAGTGTGTAACCAAATTGTAACTCGAATCAAGTGAACTTTCCTTCCTTAGAAAAGAGGATGTGTATCTTTTCAGTATTTGATGCTAGCTCTTGACCTACAACTTTATGTAGTCAGGCTCTTATCGGTCCCAGTGGTAGCCACTTAATTAGATTTCCAGCAGTTTTACGTGCATCAGACCCCAACTCAATGGTAGTTAGCAACAATTGAAAGCAATAGCATTAGGGTGATGCAAGATGCTTCCACACCAGGGCTGGGCAACGAGAGTCAGTGCTTAGGAAAGTGTCCGTCAGCTTGTCATACCAGGGTGGCTTGAGTGTCACTGTGAGGCTGGCAGGTAGGTCAGCAGTATCTCAAATATCAGCAGGGTCACTCAAAGTGAATCGGTTTTAGAAGAGTTTCCAGACTAAGGACAAATTATGAAAAAGGAATGAATTGTTAACTTTGAAGAAATTAGACACTGAAGACTTTATGGACAGCATTAAATATTGTCATCTACTAAAAGCCTAATGAATCGAAGCAGAATATTATCAGATATAGTGTCAGAAGATGAGCCCTTCGGGTTGGAAAACACTCAAATGAAGACTATGAAGAGATGCCTTTACAAAGTAGATTCCACCACAATGACATGCATAGAGTAAGGTCTTTGGTGAAGCCATTAGCTAATGGGGCACCTCTCAACATGAGAAAAAAGAGCTGCAAATAGCAATCACCAATCAGAATGTTCAATGTATGAAATATGAATCCAGAAAAGGTGGAAGTATTTAAACATGAAATGGAACCTTAAGTATTAATGAGCTGACATTGACAGGTATTGGCCATTTTGAATCAGAAAAATAATATGGTTTACTCACCATATATAGGATTGATCATTCAAGAGGAATGTGGTTGTATTCATCATCAAAAAGAACATTTCAGTATCTATTTTGATGTACAATATTGTGATATAATTATTATTTCATAATATTATTTCCATATTTATACAAGGAAATTCAATCATTACTATTATTATTCAGATGTATGCATCCAGCAAGAAAACTAGTGTTGCAGATTGAAGAGCTTTACCAACATCTTCAATCCGAAATCGATTAAAGATGCATTGATAATTATGGCCAATTAGAATGCAAAGATTGGAAATAAAGAGGAAGGAAGAGTAGTTGGAAAGCATGATCTTGTTGATAGAAGCAAAGCTAGAGATCACATGAAAGAATTTTGTAAGATCAATGATTTCTTCATTGAAAAATATCTTTTTTTCCCACAAAGCATATGGCAACTATCCACGTGGATTTCAAGTGGAATACACAGAAATCAAATTAACAATATTTGCAGGAAGAAATTATGTAGAAGCTCAATGTCAGGAACTAAAACTAGGCCCAATGCTGATTGTGGAATGCACCATCAATTGCTTGTATATAAATTCAGGTTAAAGCTGAAAAAATTAAACTAGTCCATGAGAGCCCGAAATAAGATGTCAAGAATAGACCACTGAACTTTGATAACATTTCAAGGACAGATTTGATGTGTGGCACATTAATGACAGAAGATCTAACGAACTTTGGAATGACATCAAGAACATTATATATAAAGACACCAAAAGGTCATTAAAAAGACAGGATGGAAGGAAAAAATCAAGGTGTGTGTCACAAAAGACTCTGAAATTTTCTTTTAATCATAGAGTAGCTAAGGCAGATGGAAGAAAGGAAGAAGTCAAAATGCTGAACAGGAAATTTCAAAGGGCAGTTCAGGAAAACAAGGTAAGCTATTGTAATGAAATGTGCAAAGACTTAGAAGTATAAAATCAAAAGGGGAGAACACACTCAGCATATGTGAAACTGAAAAAACTCAAGCAAAAAATATCAAGTCTTGATTCCTACTCTTGGAAGCTTCTATAGGCACTATACTGAATGATGCAGGACGCAAAGAAAAGATGGAAAGAATACATTGAGTCATTTTACGAAAAATAACTAGTCAACCTTCAACCATCTGGAGGTAATACATAAGCAAGATTCAATGGTAGTAAAGGAATGAGTTCAAGCTGCACTGAAAGCATTAGCTAAAAGCAAGGCTCCAGAAATCAATGGAATACCAAATGAAATGTTTAAACAAGTTGATGAACACTGGGAGTACTTACTAGTCTAGGCTAGGAAATTGGGAAGATAGCCCTTGGCCAATTGTATGAAAGAGGTACCCATTACAAAGACAGATGGCCCAACAGAATGTTCATATTATAGAACAATGTCATTGATATCATATGCAAGTAAAATTTTGCTGAAGATCATCCCACAACAATTGCGGCAGTACATTGACAGGGAGCTGCCAGAGATTCAGGCTGCATTGAGGAAAAAAAATGTGTAAGCAGGGATAGCATTGATGATATCAATTGGATGTTGGCTCAAAGCAGAGAATATCAGAAATATACTTATTTTTAATGTTTTTATTAAATCACTTTATTGAGAACTACAGTTCTTATCACAATCCATATACACATCCATTGTGTCAAGCACATTTGTACATATGTTGTGGCTATCATTATGCTAAATGAAGTAAGCCAAACACAAAAGGACAAGTACAATATGAATCCACTGAGGTAAGCTTAAAAATGCAAAGGGGGCATAGGGGAAAAGCTATTGCATCCATAAATTCCTGGGGTGAGGTCCAGGTAGTATATCATGAGCCAGACCCAATCCAGGGATGCATATGGCAGCCAACTAAAAAGGAGGGAAAAGAAAGAGAAAGAAAGAGAGAGAGAGAGAGAGAGAGAGAGAGAGAGAGAGAGAGAGAGGAAGGAAGGAAGGAAGGAAGGAAGGAAGGAAGGAAGGAAGGAAGGAAGGAAGGAAGAAAGGATGGAAGGAAGGAAGAACGAACTAAAGAAAGAAAGACAGACAGACACAGGGAGTGGCAGAACAGGACACTAACCACCCCAGGGGAGGGTACAGTTTATATCTCCACAGGAGAGGGAGAGCAGGACCAGGCTTCAACCTGGTGCACCAAGACGTCAATACAACATAGTGGCATGAAGTAGGGAAACAACAGAGAGTTCTGTGGGGCTGACTCCAATCCCAACTACATAACTACATGGGCATCCCTCTCCTCCGCGCGCCCCCCCCCCCACCACCCGCCCGCACGTGCCAGATCCACTTCAGAAGATAGCATTGAAGCTACAGCTTTTGGAGAGGGGCACATCTGGTCAGAACACACAGGAGCAAATTAAGAGGGAAGGAGAGAAAGTGGAACACATACTGGCCAATATTCCTGCACAGAAAGATATTTACTTGTATTTTATTGACTATGCCAAGACATTTGATTGTATGGATCATAACAAACTATGGGTAACCTTGAGAAAAATGGAAAACTTAGACACTTTATTGTGCTTATGAGGAACTTGTACATAGATGAAGAGGCAGTTTTATGAACAGAACAAGGGAAGACTTGATTTCTAATCAGCAGTGGTGTGTGTCAGGGTCGTATCCTCTCACCATATTCATTCAATCTGCATGCAGCACAAATCTTCACAGAAGCTAGATTAGAGGAAGACATATGCAGCATCAGGATTGGAGGAAGGTTTATTATGAATTTTAATATGCAGACGTGGCAGCTTTATAATCTCCGTTGATCAGATCAGAGCCAATGAGGCCTCTGTGTGGGCATGGCCTTCTTCTGAGGATTCTGAGAACACCTGTCTTCCTTCCTGGAGGTGGGACACACACTCTCTCTGTTTTGTCTTCTTGCTGACAAGTCACATGGAGCTATCCTGATAGAACCCAGAGTCCTGGAGCTGGAGGAGCCACCTGGAGACCCACGCCAGTGCTCAGATCTTCCACCATGACTGGATCCATAAGACTTCCCACCCACTGGCCCATGACCTTTCTGCACTTGGCATCATTGCATGTGTTGCATGAGTCTGTAGAATAATTTATAGAATGGTATTTGACATATGGACTAACATTGAACTTATGGACTTGAATTGGACTGAGCCGGGTTTTTTTTCTTAATACACAATTACTCTTTGATATAAATATATACGAGTGTCTATGGATTTGTTTCTCTGCTCACCCCAGACTAACACAGCAGATCACACAAACTTCCTTGTTGAAAGTGAGGAGGCACTTGGTGATGAAGATTAAACATTTCAGCGGAAAATATGGATTACAAATATGGATTACAATATGACAGATCACAATACTTATAGTGATAGGTGCGATAAATGGAGAAAAGATTGAAGTTGCCAAGGATTTTGTCTTGTTTGGATCCACACTCAATGCTCATGGAAGCAGCAGTCAAGAGATCAAAAGACACATCTTGTTAGGTAAGTGTGTTACATAATACCTCTCTGAGAGCGGGGGAAAAACGAGGATGGTAGTTGGAGGACTCAGCGGTGCCTGACCCAAGCGGGTTATTTTTTTATTTCCTCATATGTGTGTGAAAGTTGGACAGTGAATGAGGAAGATTTAAGAAGAATCAATGCATTTGAACGGTGCTGATGAGGAGTATTGAGAGCACCAAAGGGACTGCTGACGAATAAGCAAGCCTGTTCTGGAAGAAATTCAGGCACTTAGAGGCAAAGTCAGAAAGACTTTGTTTTACACACTTTGGGCATGTCGTAAGGCTAGAGCAGTCCCTGGAGAAGGACGTCATGTGTGGTAATGTGCAGGTGGCATCAACAAAAGTGAGCCCTCAAAGAAATGGATCGATAACAGCGACTTTAAAAATTGGCTCAAGTGAGTTACAATTGTGAGGATGGTGCAGGGCTGGGTCCTGCTTCATTCGGTTGGCATAGGATCACTGTAGGTTGGAACCCTTGATGGCACCTAACAACACCAACAAAATGCCCCAGAGGATGGTTAATCGTATTCTCTATCATAAAATGGATGATGTCTCTAAGTGAACCAGAAATCGATATGAACCATAGATATGTCAATGGATTTGGGGCTTGCATTTACTTCTAGCCCCAATCTAAGACCAATCGGCTCTTATGACATGACCCTATTTGATACCCTCCTTCACGAAGAGATCACTGAAGATACGGGGACAATAACAAAGTGTGGAGAAGAAAGGAGATGATAAGAATGAAACATATAACTTTCCTCTAGTTCTTAAATACTTCCTCCCCTGCACTATCATGATCCCAATACTACCTTGTAAATCTGGCTAGACCAGAGGATGTACATTGGTACAGATAGCAACTGGAAAAACAGAGAATCCAGGACAGATGGCTTCTCCAGAACCAGTGATGAGAGCGGCAATGCCTGGAGGATGGAGAGAATGTGGGGTAGAAAGGGGGAATTGATTACAGGAATCTACACATAGCCTCCTCCCTGATGGAGGGACAGCAGAGAAGAGGGCAGGGGGAGATGTCAGACAGTGTGATATATGACAAAATAATAATAATATATGAATGATGAAGGGTTCACGAGGTGGGGGGGAAGAGAGAGGGGGAAAATGAGCAGCAGATATTAAGGGCTCAAGTAGAAGGAAAATGTTTTGAAAATGATGATGACAACAAATGTACATATATTTTTGACACAATGGATGTATGTATGGATTGTGATAAGAATTGTATGAGCCCCCAATAAAATGATTTAAAAAAAAGAATAACACATGGCTTGTCTTAAAACAAACACTCATCTAAATGAGGTTTCAACCAAGTCCACATGGAAGAAGCACACCAGCCTGGGTGGTCCGAGGATTGGAAACAACAAAATCCAAATCTGAAAGGGGTTAAATTGTGAACAGCAGGCTTGCAGAGGATGAGGAGAGTCAGTGGAACCCCCAAATCCATTTGGGAATCCCCTGTGACCATAGCTGAGGGAGGTGAGTAGTCTTGCTATCAAATAGAGAGCATTGTAAAATTGATTATGGCAGGTGTAGTTAAGTTAAAATGTAATGCCTTATCATTTGATTTCACTTTTGGCCCATTTAAAAGTTGTTTCTGTTTTTTATATTTTATGCTTTCTTTTGGAATGAGGTTTTTTGATGTTTTGTCTAGTCATTGTTTGCCTGTTTGTTCTATTGATTTGTTTTTTACTTCCTGTTTATATTATGAGTTATTTTCTGTGTGTAGCCCAAGATAAGTAGATCTATATAGGGCATATCTGTATTGATAATTGCCGAGGGGCATGGAAGGGGTGAGTTTCAGGCATACGGGGAGCTAAGGATAATGGGTACAAAAAATATACTAAAATTGATCATGGTGATGATTGAACACATCTTCTTCATACAATTACACTATTAAATTGTGTGATATGTGAAATATATCCCAATAAAATATAATAATACTTCTTGGTATACATTTCCCTCTTATACACTAAAAAGTAAAATGGGTTTAAAAGTGAAGCTGTCACTCTGAAGGCTAAGGTGTGCCCAACTCAATTGCCTCATATGCATGTTATGATTGCACATTGAATAGAGAATATCAAAGAAGAATCAATGAATTATTTAAAATATGGTGCTGGTAAATAATACTGAAAGTACCATAGACTGTCAAAAGAACAAACAAATCTGTTTTGGAAAATGGATGACCACATGGTCCTTAGAAGCAAGGATGGTGAGACTTTGTCTTGAGTACTTTGGACATGTTGTCAGTGGAGACCAGTCCCTGGAAAAGGACCTTGTGCTTGGTAAGTTAGTATGGCAGCGAAAAGAGGAGGACCCTCGACAAGATGGTTTGCAGAGGGGGTGCAACAATAGGCTCAAACAGAACAATTGGGAGAATGGCACTGGACGGGAAGTGTTTCTTTCTTTCATGCGCAGGCCAGGTAGTAATGAATCGGCACCAACAAGACCTCACCTAGCAACAACAGGAAGGTGTAAGGGCGATAGTAACTCGACTGAAACATTGACCAAGGTATGTCACTGCTGCCGCCTCAGTTTTCTCTGCAGGAGATTCATTTTCTTGAGGGGGAAAATATTTTCTGTACCCCTGAGAATGGATGGCCCATAAGGTGTCCAATTCTACTCTGAAGGCTTTGCTACTGTCTTGCTCTCACCACCGTATTGTATTTACTCACCAGGGTGGAGCCGTTCCAAAGCCTGTCAGCTTGGCTTTGAGTTCACATTTTTATAGTAGCTTTCTAGCCAAATATCAGCGCTACTCACTGCCTTTTAGATGTTCAAAATCAGAAGTTGCACAGTGGTTATTTTTTATTTCACTTAAAGATTATTTCTATTTTTGGAAATCTTTGACAGCCTCTCAGCACCGGAGCTACAATAAATCTGTAGAAATTCTGACTTTTATGGAGAGGAAAACAAACCAGATAATTATGCCACCCACCTAAACTGGGAGCTACTTTCTAGCTCCTTTCACCCTCCAGAAAGCCTGTTTATCTCCATTATGGGTTTACCTTAAGAAGGGCATTCTGTGTCTTGCTTGCATTTTAACCATTTTGCGTGGAGCGTTTCTCATAAAACCAAGAAGAACTTGTTATGTGTTGTGTTAAAAGCTGAGGCATCTTTGAGGGCAAAGAGGTGAGTTTCAGAAAGGAAACCAGGACAAGATAGTCGGCCCCAAATGAGAGACGAATCTAAAGTATGCTGAGCCAAGAAGCTAGACAGCCATCAAAAACCTTTCATGACATTTATTTTTATACATATTCTGCATCTTCTGTCTATTCCCATTTCGTCTGCCATCAACTACCCAATGGTGATGAAAACATCTACTTTTTCTACAAAGAAGAGACACAATCCCAATAACTGAGGCAGGCACAGCTACACGTAGGATCCTCCGACTCCCTGCCCCTGCATGCTCTTGAGACTTGCTGTAAGGGCTGCACTTCTGGTGAGTCTCTCTTTTTGTGTTCTTCCTTTCCATGACTTTCTTTAATGTCCTCTTCCCTTTCTCACTTCCTTTTGCATTATTTCTTCCTTTCCTTTATTTCTCTTCCTTTTCTTCTTCTGCCCCTGTTTCTCTTCTTTTTCATCTTTTAAAGCTCTTTCTCATCTACTTCATTGTGGCAAGTATAGTGTTGAATTTCAAAGCATTCTGAATATACTGGAATTAGGTATACTAAAAATTAAGATATCTGGAATTAGGTAAACTAAAAATTAAGGTTCTTCCTGTATATTTACCACATGTGTGCTCTTGGGCATTTTATTTTCACCTTCTTGTGTTTTAATTTCTTGATCTCTAAATTGGTACTAGGAACCCTGGTGGTACAGTGGGTTAAGTGTTGGGCTGATAACCACAAGGTCAACAGTTCAAAACCACTGCCTGCTGGAGAAAGATGAGGCTCTCTACTCCTGTAAAGGGTTACAGTCTTGGAAACCCACAGAGGCAGCAGTTGTGTTCTGTCCTAACATGGTTACTATCAGTAAGGAATGACTCCACGGGAAAGCGTGTGTGAGTTGTTTTGTTTCGGAAATTGGTGCTAATAAGAGGTTAAAAGTAAGATTACATTTATAAAATATAATATTATATGTGTATTTATATTTTATGTAGATCGCTGAAGACAAAATGGGCACTTAAGTTAATGTGGTGAGGCAAACTGATGGTGCCCAGTCATTACATCTGGTGTCTTAAAAGCTTAACAAGGTTAAAAGATTAAACAAGAAACCATCTAGCAGAGAGGCAACAAAGTCCACATGGAAGAAGCACACCAACCCTTGTGATCACAAGGTGTCAAAGGGATCAGGCATCTGGAGACCCAAAACAACCAACCATTTCAATGCAAACTAGTGGGGGGGGGGGAGGGTTGAGTGAGGGGAGCAGTGTGGAGACCCAAAACCCATCTTTAGACAATTTGATATCTCCTCAACTCTTCTGTCCAGTGATTCCAATTCATGTTTCCTTACTTCTTCTCATTGCCTCTGGCATTCAACTTATCTTCCTTGCTTTAACATTGTCAGAGCTTCAAAAAAAGTGTGAAAAAAATTTTTTTTGTCTTTTGGTTCCATTTTATCCATGAATTGTTGAGGCCCTCTCACATGTCTCCCCTTTGCCGCGACTTTCAAGCAAAGCACTGTCCTGGGGATTTGCAAAGATTTTTAACTCCTACAAAAGCCCGAGGGAAGCCCTGACTTGATCTGTAATCGCACGGCCTTGTTTGTGTTCTTTTGCCTCCAAATAGTCAATTCAGGACAGAGAAATGATGAGCTCATAGTATTAAAAAATTTTGATGAGGAGCTATGAATGTCTTGGATAGGGGTGTGTGTGTGTGTGTGTGTGTGTGTGTGTGTGTGTGTGTGTGTGTGTGTGTGTGTGTGTGTGTTTGGGGGTGGCAGAAAGGAGGGCTGGAGAATGTGGGGAAAATGACCGATTTTTACATATCCCTTTACTGTGGGAAAGTATCGCCTTTCAACATGTGCAGTGCTCGGGGATAAGGGCAACTCTGCATTTCAAGTTTTTGGATACCAGCGATGAGGACAATGTGAGAGCATGTCTTTAATTGAAAGACAGTGCTTCAGCCTGTCAGGACTTCATCCCTTCCACTCATGGATGCTGTGAAACACAAGACAGGAACCTTCCTGTTGCGCTGTTGTTTCGAGCATCGTTGAGAACACTGTCCGCTACATTACGGAGTTTAGTTCTTGGGTGAAACGCTTTTCCCTACTTTACAATGACTTCTTGGAAGTTCAGAGTCAAATTCAAACCTCCATTATCGTCCTTGAAAGGGGCTTTTATGGTCCAGGTGTTTAAAAACCAATTTCTTTAGATGGTTCTCTTTTACATATGTACTGTTTACCCTCTGGAGAAGCCCTCGGCATGTACACTAATACATAACTGCCACTCTTCCCCAAAGGGCAGCTCTCTCTTTCCGCTAACTTCTTCGTACTCACAGACGGCATTTTCTCAGAGTTGTGGTAGTTTTTTCCTTCTAAAATGACTAAAATAAGTGACTAAAGACTTGTGCACATATATGAAAAAGGAGATATTTGTGCTTCATTTTTCTATCATAGTTTCAAAATTTGGCATATAATATTTGGCTTGCAGGTATTATTTGTGAAGAATATTGTGATAACTATTACATGTCATAATTGACTTTTCTTCATGGCATTAACTTTGCTCTTTTTATTTTACTTGAGAATGTATTTTAACTTATGGAAATGTGTGCTAGACAAACTTATTGGATTTATTTTTTTCATGTGTCTTATCTAAAACCAATAATTGCAATCCAAATCCCTCACAGACTATAGCTGGTTCATCTAATTCTTGATTTAATAATTTACTAAGTTATTAAGTAGTTCTAATTTTCCAAATTCCTCCAGAAGGATTTGGGTCATTTACAACAAAACTTTATTTAAGATACACCTGTGATGATTATTTCAGAATGAAAAAGATCTAAGACATTGAGAACTAAGCTGGCATGTGGTTGAACATGGGGACGAACGCTGTATCTTTCTTCATTTAATCATCAAGTGAACTTGAATGAATAACATAGCCTTTTTGAGCTTCAAGGTCTGTTTGTTGAATGGTTGGTTGTCTGTAAAATAGGCCTGATTGTAGTATTTTGGGCTTAGCTAAGAGTCTGGTGCACAATATTATGAGAATTATTATTTTGGTAGTCTTTAATTATTGGAATGATAGAGTCAAAACTGACTTGCTATGGACCCTGCCATACCAATAGTCCTTCCATCTCTATGTGTCATAGACATTTGTTGTTGGACTTCCAATAGCCAGAGATAGCTAGTTTCTGCTCAATTTCTATACTTGGACTTTGGGGAAACAAAAAGAAGCTAGCATGTGTAAAGTGAAGCTGAACAAGAAGTTGATGATTTAAGTAAATGAGCATTGTTTCTATAAAACCCAGGAAGGATAAAGAGCCCCACTCAGTTCATTAACCAGTTACTAAATGGTGTTTGTGTTATCCCCATGAATACTAAATGAATTCATTATGATCTGTGCTATTACAGTGAATAGCAAATGAATTCATAATGATGGGCTCCATAAAAAATATTCCTAATGGAAAAGTTAATGCATTGTCAAGCTGGCTTCTAGAGTAACCGGGGCTTGCATTGAAATTGGGAGATAAATAATATGAGGCACAACATTATTTAGTTGGAGTGGTTTGGGTAGGTCCTACAGAAGTGAAAATTACTTTGATATCTTGGTAATATGTCAGTCGTCTTAGATGGCTCTCCATTGTTTAGGTTTTTGTCCTTTATAACTAATGACTGATGTCTATGTTGTCTTTAATCCAAGGAGATAATTATGCAGTTGATCAATAGCAAACCTTTGATTTGTGATTAGATAGATTGGGTGAGAAAGTCCTGAGGAGTTTAAGTTTTATGGTTCAGAGTTCGCTGAAGAAATGGTTCTCACAGAACCAATCCTTAGGTCAGCTGTACAAATCCAGTGAATTCCCTCACCCACGCCCTTTTGCTTAGCACAGAAATAAAGTGAATTTTAGAATTAGTAGCATGAATGGCACACCCTTGAAGTCATACTTGGATTTTTTGACCATCGTAAATAGATTATGAAATCATGGCAACAATACTAGCACAGATGGGGTCTTGTTCTAAACCTGCATACTACAAGCGATGAGTTTGAAGGCTACAAACTCACAGGGCACTTGTGAGCCATCAGTGGTCTGAAACCACATGATAATAACCTCTCATCTAAAATCAGAATTAATTTCTAAGAAGCAAAGCCACAGATTTTTAGTTTCATAATAAAATTAAAATACTTCCAGGGTTTCAGTTTCCAAACCCACCAATTTTATATGTAACACAAATTTGTGAATTATGATGAGAATAAAATTTAGGATGAAATATAAAAGTAGACAAAATGGAAAACTAAGAATTACTAATACAAGGAATTTAATTAACTTAATTTAATTGTGGGACAACAGTGGAGAGGCCATTGTGTGGGACATATAAATAAATACCATGCATGTCCATAGATATATAACTATGATGTCAGTTAGTGTGGTATGAAATTTAGAAGTCATTCATATGCATTGTGGGATAATGGCAAAATACTATCACTCTTTTATATTGCATTTTCTACCTTGCTGGGATTGCCTCATTTAATCTTATGACCAGCCTACGGTGTAGGCATCATAGTTATCTACAATTTACATGTGAGGAAACTGAAGCGCAGATAGCTCAGTAACTCAGAGAGGGCTAGCTGACCTGTGTCATTTATGCTTTCGTTCCAGATTCACTGTCAACGAGTAGATTCTGATCCATGGTGGAAGACTGTTTCTGAGCAGCGGTTGCTAACTGCGGTGAAGTGTGAGGCTGTATCAAGGTGTGGAGTTATAGGACAGTAGAGATGGATGCCTGAAGAGCAGAAGGGAAGATATTTGCAGGTCAATAGCAGCTCCATTGGGCATTGCACGGATTAAACTTTTATGGTGTTAAGCCACTGAGTTCTCTGAGATATTTTTTAAGGTTCTAATGTTCTTTCCTTAAATAATACATATAATTTAAACATAGCAAACCTGAGGTTGTGAACTCAGTCTATTTCTATAGTATGTATTTTGAAGTACTGTATTTTACTGCTACTAACAATGGAAAGGAAGAAACTTACGAGTGTTTTATGGATATGGTTTATACAAACAATGACTAATTTGAGATAATCCTTAAAGAATAGATGGGGGGGTTGTAAGTATAAATTGGCAGGTAGGGTGGGCATGAAAATCTCTTTATTCTTGGCTTATTGAAGATTTTATTGAGGACTCACTTAGGAAATCAGGATTATACATGTGACCTCAATATTTTAATCAAGCTGGATTAAAGATTTTAAGGTGGCCTCATAATTAAACAGGTATTCGAGTGAGCTATTCTTTTGGAAGATGTGTTCTTGTTGTCAGGTGCCACTGAGTCAACTTTGACTCCTTGTGACTTTGCATGAAAGGAGACAACACTGCCCCGTCCTGAGCCACCATCGCAATCTCTGAGTCCATTGCTAAAGGCACTGTCTTTTTTTTTTTTTTAACTCTACCAACTATGATGTCCTTTGCCAGAGACTTGAACCTCCTAAGCCATGTGCAAAGTAAGTGAGATGAAGTCTCTCCATCCCAGATTCTTAGAATTCCTGCAGAATTTCTTCCAAAGAGATTTGTTGGCTCTTCTTGTCGTCCATTTCGCTTTCTATACTCTTTGCCCACATCACAATTCAAATGCAACAGTTCTTTGGTCTTCCTTCTTCATTGTCTAGCTTTCACATTCATGTGAGGTGGTGAAAACACCGTGGCTCAGGGCAGGTGCACCTTCTTCCACAAAGTGATATCTTTGCTAACATTTTAAAGAGGTCCTTGGGGCAGATTTGCTCAATGAAATATGTCATTTGATATCTTGATGACTGCTCCCATGAGTGCTGACTATGGATCAGTATCTTCTTTGTCATGATGTTATTTATTGGTCCTCTTTGAGGGGATAGTTAGTAACACATTTTCAAAAAAAATTTAGGTTTCTTTGTTCTTTTGACAATATTTAGCCCAGTTGATTCCCTAAATTTTGAAATACTCACTACCCTTGGAATATATGGTACCTAGCTCTTTTGGATTTTCCCTGCCTCATCTTATTGTCATTTCTATAGTTTTCTCCTTATTCCTGCAATATGGCTGCTTTGGGGGCTTCTGATTATATTGTCTTTGTATTATTCCAGACATCTCCCTGAAAGGTTTCGGAGAAATCTTACAAAATTTATGCACAAAGCCTTCTGATAAGGTCCCTCTAATTCACTGTTGAAGACTTATCTATTTTGTTGACCCCCCCCAAAAGAAGCAATCAAACAAAAACCTCATTGCCATCAAGTCAAATCTGACTCATAGCAACCCTACAGGACATGACAGAGCTGCCCATGTGAGTTTCCAAGGCAGCAACTCTTTATGGGAGTAGAAAGTTCTGTCTTTCTCCTGAGGAGCAGCTGATGGTTTTGAACTGCTGACCTAGCAGTTAGCAGTCTGACAAATAATCACTATGCTCCTCTTATTGGTCTTCAGCTGCCTTAAATTCAACATGCAACAATTAAAATGATTATTTCCTCCAACAACTTTTCTTTTTTTCTGTGTTAACTTTTTTTTTTAATTCTGTCTTCCAAAACATTGCAACCACGACACAAAGACGAATGGATTGCTTTCTGGAGTAAGGGATGGAACCACTTTAATAGAGCTGTGGCCATGTCAGTAGGTAAACAAGCAATGCTGAGTCTTTAAAGAATTAAAATTGTTGTGGATGAGATGTCTTAATATGGATGGCTCTTTAGCTTTGTTTCTGTAATTCCCACCAAAAGATTGGTGGTACTATGCAAAGAGGCATGTATAATCAAAAGAGGGGATTGATCAGTTTACGTTGCCATCTTCCTAGCCATAAAGAGAGCTTCCTTTGAAGCAGGAATAAAGAGAGAAATCCCAAGACCATCATAAGTGGAACACGTTGGAGATCTCGGTCTGAAAGGGTGGCGGCCAAGGCCAGAGGTGCCAGAGGCAGTGGCATTGACCCCGGGGAAGCAGTGTGGCAGAGGAGCGTGGCAGAAACAATTGGACTGAGGCACGGTGGCAGGCTGGCTTCCTAGCCCTTGGATGATTTTGGTCCCTTTACTTTGAGTTGTAATCCATATTGAAGGCTGCCATCCTTGATCCTCATCAGCAAGGGCTTCAAGTCCTCCTCTCTTTCAGCAAGCAAGGTTGTGCCATCTGCATATCTCAAGTTGTGAAGAGGCTTTCCTCCAATCCTGTCGCCACATTCTTCATGTAGTCTGGCTTCTCTGATGACTTGGTCAGCATACTAATTAAATAAGTATGGTGAGAGAATACAACCCTGCCATACACCTTTCCTGATTTTAAATCATGCCGTGTGCTCTTGTTCTGTTCTCATACTGACTCTAGATCCAGGTACACGTTTCTTGAGAGCACAGTGAAGTGCGCTGGATAGCCCATTCTCTCCAATTTGTTATGGGCCACAGAGACAAATGCCTTAGCACAGCCAATAAAACACAAGTACACCTTTCCCTGATAGTCTCCGCTTTAGGCCAACATCCATCTGACATCAGCAATGATTTCCCTGCTTCCATGTTTTCTTTTGACCCTGGCCTGAACATCAGGCAGCTCCCCATCAACGTACTGCTGGCAATAGTTGTTGGGTGATCTGCAAACTTTTACTTGCATGGATATTGATTATATTGTTTTATAGCTCGAGCATTTTGTTGGGTCGCCTTTCTTTGGAATGGGTGCAAATATGGGTCGCTGTCAGTCATTTGGCCAAGTAGCTGTCTTCCAGATTTCCTGATATAGATGAGTCAGTGCTCCCAGTGCTTCATCAGCTGGTTGGAACCTTTTAATTGTTAGTCCATCAATTCCTGTTGCCTTCTTTGTGGCTAGTCCTTTCAGCGATGCTTGGGCAGCATCATTGGTTCTTGCACATGCGTCACATCCTGAAACAGTGGGGCGTCAAGTAGTCCTTTTTGGTCCAGTGACTGTGTTCTTTTCATCTCCTCCTCTCCTCTCTGACAACACGTCTTCCCCTCACTAACGGATTCCTTTGCTTCCATTTCCACTGCCACTTCTTTGGCTTGGACTGCCATTATATTTTACATAAACCTGCAATCCCGTTTTAGCTACAGTCCAGCCCTTGGTTTCGTCTTCAAGTTATTCTGAAAATCGAAACATTCCATTTTCTACTTAAAGCACATCAATGAAGACAAAATGCTCATTCTGCATTAAATTCTCCATACGACTTACTTGTTGCTTCAAGATCTGATGCGCAATTAACTACTCTAGACCACCTCTACCGATTCCTCCTCTAGAACCTACTCAGTTCTTGTAACAGAGTTCTCACCTTGCGACCTTCACACATGCTGCTTCTTTTGCCCGGAGCGCATTCTAGCATCTGCTTCCGTTTAGCTGTGTGTCTGCCCTTGCACATCGGTGTGTCTGACCCCTGACAACCATGGCCACCTGGAAACATAAGACATAGTAAAACAGGACTCCAACACGAAGGTGGTCATTTTCACACTGTGAATGGAAGAAGGACTGATTATCCCAATCCAGAAAGTCTTAGAGGATTCAGTTTCCCCTCCCATATGCTTCCGTAACATTTTGTACTGCCGCCAGTACCTCTTTCTATTGTGTTATAATTAACTCTCTTTTATATGTAATACCCTTTCTCTGTTTCCCAGATTAGGAACTCTGAGGGTATACTATCTGGTTCATATCTCTAGCCCTCCAGTTCACGCAAACATAGTAAACAAATAAATACTTTCAATAAATTTGCTCAGATTTTGGACTCTGGTTGATACCAGGTTGAACTTTGTCTGAGCCCTACGTTCCCAGAAAAGGGTGATAGCTGGAAACTTCCCCATCATTTTGTATCCAGAGAAATAGTGAGAGGCTAACAGCAAAGGACCATTTTGCTGTTACATATTGTAAGATAAGACACATTTCCTCTGTCTTTCCTCAGTGACTGTCCTTCCTTCCTTGTGACTATCATCCACCTCTCAGACTACTCCCACCTTAACGGGCTCTTTAAAACCTTCCTTTTCCTGGGTTCTGTGTGTCCTGAGCTCTCCTCTCTCATCTGTACCTGTGCTCCAGTCTAGCACACAGTGAAAGGCAGGACTGGGGTCATGATAGTGGGGGTGGGGGGTGGTAAGGAAGCCTCAGGAACCAGGGGAATATTGTGTGTTTCATTGGAATGGGGGTTAGCAATACCAGAAGGGAAAGGGAGAGGTGGGAAGATGAGGGAAGGAAGTGGGAGCCAATCACCATGGTGGACACATAACCACACCCACACCCCCTCCCTCCAGGGGGACAAACAACAAAGACACAAAACAAACAACTATTTCGATGCAAATGAGGAGGGGCATAGTGGAGACCCAAAGTCAGTCTGTAGACAGTTAGATATCCCCTCACAGCAAGGTCAAAAGTAAGAGATGAGCCAGCCTGGGTACAGTATAGCGCTGATGAAACACACAACATTCCTCTAGTTCTTTAATATTTACCCACCCACTAAGGAAGGGAGACAGTGGTAGGTGTAAGATATGAAAATAATAATAATTTATAATTATCAAGGGGTCAGAAAAAGGAGCTGAAAAATAAAAGAGGAGCTGATACCAAGGACTCAATAGAAAGTAAATGTCAAGAAAATGATAACAACATATGTACAAATATGCTTGATATACTTGATGTGTGGATTGTTATAAGAGCTTGTGAGAGCCCCCAATAAAATGATTGTTTAATAATAAAAAAAGGGTTGCAAAAGATTCCTTCCTTTTCTCTGAAAGATTTTGGACCCTGGATGCTTCCCACTTTAATGAAATTGAGTTTTATCTGAGTCCTGCATTTCCAGACAAATTTTCCTCATCAATGAACTTTCTTCCTATTGCAGTAGCTTCAGTAAAATCATTACCTTTGTGTAAGAGTCACTTGTCTAGCGATGCTTTGAAAGACATCCTGGGTGAGCAGTTATGTGCATGCGTGACATCCCTGTGAGTGGGAACTGGCTCAATGGCCACCACCACCAGTAACAACAGTTGAGTGCCTTTGTCTTTGCCGCTTGGGTACCGTGATGACAATTCCATCTGAGGGTCAGATCTCCCTTCACTTGGCCCAAGTAATAAATGGGGAAAAAACAAAAACATAAACCTCACTGCCATTGACTCAATGCTGACTCATAGTGACCCCCTGTGGGTTTCTGAGACTGGAACTTTATGGAAGTAGCAAACCCAGCCTTTCACCAGAGTCCTGGTGATTTTGAACTGCTGACTATGCAAATTGCAGCCTAACCATGACACAACCAGAGCTTCATGGAACCTCTTACAGTCTTTCGTTTTCCCTTCCTGAACTGTGATTCAGAGACTCCAGAGGGAGCTTAAATCATGATGCTGTGTGCTGGACCCTTGATGGAAGGGTTTTATATAGATTCTATTGGGCACTCACTTGATTTCTGGGGCCAATTCCTTTGGGTATCACGGTTGGACCACTTTCTCATCTCTCTAAACAGATTGATGACTTACAGAAATGGTTCCTCTTTTGAATGAAAAACAATTAACAATCCCCATTTCTTCCCCTCCTTCCCGGGCCAGCCCTTCCTCACAAGCCCTTGATAAGTTATAAATTATTATTGCTCTTCGATATTGCTGGTGTGTTTTATTATTCTGTGTTTATTTTTGGCAAATGGCTGAAATTTTACCATTTAAAATATAAGTAGTCTGTATATATCTCTATTCTGATTGGCTTAGAGATAAGTAAGCACTTACATAAAGTTGAGTATTTCTGAAACTTCCAGAAATATGAAAATGAAATCTCTAATACTTCCATTGAGAAATAGTTTTGCCATAGAAAGTAACAAAACAACTGTGAGAGGGCCTACTGAATGGTGGCCCAGGGATATCCTACATTTACTACACGGCTTATTCACAAGGATATACAGGAACTAGAAATCACTTAGAAGCTCATTCTCAAAAGAATCAAGTAAAGATATTCATCAAGTATGGAGTAGATATGAACATCCGAATATTAATGAAACCTCATGGGCAAGAAATATTGGGGCCATAGTTGATAGAAGTTCTTGTAGAAGATGCTGGACTCAAATTTTAACATGATACTCTCGTAGTACAGTATCACACAAAGCTGAGAAGTCACAACGTATTACGGAGAATTAGGGCTTTGATGAATCTCTAGGACCATCCTATGTAGCACATAGTTTAAAACGTATTTATAGTAATAACATTTTGCCCACACAAAAGCAAACAACAAACTGTTTGCTTAGCAAACCTTCCACTGTGATCCACTCCAAGCATAACTCTGAGTGGTTTACAGGGTGCCTCACTCTCTAATACTACGCCTGAACTTTTACGGTGCTCATAGACCGATAATTTTCATGCCTGCTTTCCTTGATTGATTGAACGATGTTTGCATGGTAGGTTCAGACCCCTATTTAACATTACCATGTAAAACACAAAAACCACTGCCATCGAGCAGATCCTGACTCCTAGCCCTTTTAGGCAGCATTTCTTAGGTTGCCAGGGCTCCCGCAGGAAGCTGAGCCAGGAGATATGCTTCCCTTAAAATTATAGCTCAAAAAAAAAAAAAAACCCCAAAAGGAATCCCTCTGAGGATTTCGACTTGGTAACACCTGGGGTCACCTGCCTGCGGGGCACCTGCCACTTATTTCATTCACATGAATGGATTCAGGGGTTCGAAAGCCAGAAACATCTTATGCTATTTTGAAATTACAATCTGGGTAATTGCCTAAGTTGTCTGTATTGTTAACAATTTTAGATCAGGGTTTCAAATACATTTTAAATGGTTCAGCCATAGCAGACAAATCCAGGGCCAGTGGGTGGGTTACAAAACTCCAAGCTTGCTGCCATCACATTGTTTCTGACTCACAGAGACACTGTGGTACAACTGTCCCCGTGGGCTTCTGAGACTGTAGCTCTTATGGGAGTAGAAACCCTTATCTAACAACGGCATTTCTTGAGTGGACCTGGGTGGCCCATGGCGAGCATCACAAATTCAAAGCATTGCGGTCAGCTGCCACCCTCGGGTGGGGCACCAATGCCTATTTCTGACTCTGGTCAAAATCTCCAGGGCATTTGCTGCTCTTGTTTGTGTCAGCCATGACTGGACCATTTCAAACCAGCTTGAAGCTTTGAGAACATCATGCCTTGAAGGCCAATTGTAATACATGGTGAGCAACAGGTTTCCAAGCGGAAAGATTTTGATTTCTCAAGATCTAGACGATTTTGAGAAAGCATTTCAGTTTTCTAGGCCTCCATTTTCCCTCTATAATATGAGAAGATAGCTATACTTATAGTTTCCAAGTGTGAATTAGGATGCAAAAAATGTGCTTGACATCAGTAGGGGACCCCAAATTCCTCCTTCAAGCCAGGTTATAATTACAGTGACTGTTCCTAGCTGATTTTAGTTTGTCTGATTGTCCTTATGCTGGTCATCAAATGTGCACTCAATGTGGGGAAAACTGGGTCACCATATTGGGTCACCGCACTGATCCCTGTTGATTCTCATTAACCGTCATGCTGTTTCTGAGGACCCGGGCTTATTATGTTATTTGGTGTTTGTATTTAGAGAATTATTTGCTCGCTCCTCATGCAGTGCTTGGCCACTGCTGATTTCTTTCTTTGTCAGTCTTGCTGCATTCCCTTCCATGCACAATATGCTTTCATGCAAGAAGCCAGCTCGCCACAGGGAGGAGGTTGGCTTCCTTCTGCCATCAGCACCAGATCGGAGGTGAGAAGGCTTGGGAGGTGCAAACTGTCCTGAGTTATGGATGTTCATAGAAGGATGCCTTCATTGTAATACTTTTCTTTTGGCTCTGATTATCTCATACCAGATTTCTAATTTTCTTAACATTTAAGATTGCCAAATCAGGCCATCTGTAAACATGTAAAGTTGTAAAACTAGGGTCTATCACCAAAGTGATAATTTTAATATTCTGAACGGAAGAGCAACTAATTTTCCCCATCCAGAAAACATAGGCAATCCGCTCTGGATTGGGCACACCCTCTCCTTCCACCTTCTGCACTTTGTAGGGCACTGTGAATGTAGGTGATGCTCGATAATTTTATCTTTCTATCTATATATAGATATAGATATTTCTTCACTTCAAGAGTCTGCCGTGGCAACTGTTATGGAAAAGCCCACCACAGTCTTGCATGAGCCAGAAAGGTTAAAACTGAGCTGACAGGACAGCCCCAGCTCTCTGCTGTTGGTGAGTTATTTTGTTTATTCTACATATGTTTCCATTTAATTAAAATGTCATTTTTAATTAAAAATGAAATGTCAAAAAGGGAAAAAAATTGGCAAGGCCTGGACAATTTCAGTGAAGGCAAGCTGAAAAAGTCAGTAGAGAGAAATATCTTAGAGAGTACAGTATCATATCCACTGTTTGGGTTTAAAAAAAATCAAGAAGGGTTTTAAATGTCCTTTGTTGTTCATGGGATACATGTACACTTGCTTTATTTCATGCTCCCATTATATATATGTGCTCACATGCTTTAAGTTAATGAGTGATTCTGATGAGTACCACATTTTTCACGAGTGACAAGCCACTAATGAGATGTAGCATTGACTACATTGGGCACCAGTAAATTGTGTAAAACACCCTTGTTGGCCACTTATTTAATTTATTTCATAGAAATATAATGGCTTATAAGTTAATACAGGGCCTTTATTTTGTTCTAAAGACCCAAGCCTGCAATAAGCTTTCCCAGAAGTATACATCGTGTGTTGCTCTTATTGTGGTGTTGTTCTGGTAGAGAATTTTCACATTATGAATCAGTCCTCCAAAGGAGACTTCCACTTACGGGTGAGTCCATCGAGACACCTGTAAGAGGGTGGACATCACTTTCAGAAAGAGTGGGACCTGTGGGAAGAGTGCCGGCTGCACAGAGGCCAACTTTGGGCTTCCTTCCACTAGATCAGCAATTCGGACCCACCAGCTGCTCCGTGGAAGAAAACAATCGCCATCCAATCCTGTAAGGGCATCCCATGTGAGGAACCCTGGGAAGTAGTTCTGCTCTGTCCTGTAGGGTCACTGTAACCAAAGTCAGCTTGATGACAATTGTTTGGTTTGGTTTAGAATCTCTGGGGTAGTGCAAACAATATCCCCAACTGCTGGTCGCAATGTTAGTCCATGCAGTGGATCCCCAAAAAGGAAGCTCTGGGGATCTACTTCAGGAAAATAAACAGCACCTAAAAGCTTATTGCGAACCCTGACACACATGGGGTCACCCACTGTGAGCCAGAATCGACTCAACTGCACCTGGTTGCTTACTAGTGAGTAAAGGTTGGAATGAGGTTAGGAAACTGGAAGGTATTATAGAAACTTGCACAAAATTACAAAAAATATTTTGGGATTGAGTAGGGAAAAAACCGGAAATTAAGTTAATCCCCTGCAAGTGCCGTTAGTACCCTACTGTGTGCTCCCATCTCTCTCTTCAGCTCTTTAGATCGGGTTTAGGGCTTCCCTGCACTCTGAGTTCAGTCAGGTACAGCCACAATGACTTAATTTTTTCTCTACTACAGATGCCACGTTTTCTTTTGACTTGGGTCTCTGTGTTTATGCTTTTGTTTGCTTGAAATGCAATTTTATTCCCACGGCCTTTCTAACTCTTCACCTAGATACCCCTATTATCCTTTGGATGTCAGTTGGTAAAAATCAATTCTCAACATCCATCAAACCTCTTCTACACCACCTTTCTCTCACCATCAGTAGGTCTAATGTCTTCCTTGTTTTTGTTTTATATTCTTTTATTCTCCTGCCATTGAGGTGATTCTGACTTATAATGACCCTATAGGACAGAGTATCATTGCCCCCTTTCAGTTTCCAAGACTTAAAATATTTACAGGAGCAGACAGCCGCACCTTCCCCCCTTGGAGTGGTCGGTGGTTTCAAAGCACTGACCTTGAGGACAGTAACTCAACACATGATCCACAGTGCCACCAGATCTCCTCATAGACTCTTCATCAGTCACTCACTGTCATACATGGATTCTGACTTGTCAGTGACTCAGTGACCCTACAGAACAGAGTAGAACTGATAACAGTTGTCATGAAATGGCAGTGCCAACTTGATTTTAAAAAATATTTTCTAGAATATGTTTCTGGGTGGCAAGAACTATGCTTACCTAGTTTATGGTCATGGCTTTAGTAACTAGCACAATGTGTTTCTTATAGTAAATGCTAGCTATGTATTTGTTTAAAAACCAATTTTTGATTTCTATAAATTGAGACTCTGTAAAGCATTTGGTTATTGTGGTTAGCTGTGGTAGTTATGTAATGTGTTGTCAATTTGAGACTTAAGAGTGAAAGGGTGGGTTTAGCCTGTCAGTCAGGTCAAAGTTTGATGACCTCATATGGAGGCCCTAAGGAGATAAATAGCTCACTGAAGGTGAGTCACTCGCTCACTTCCTGTGAGGCATGCTTGCTGACAAGACACATGGAGCTATGCTAGAGCTCTGGAGCTGGAAGAGCCATGTGGACACCCTGCTAGTGTTGAGATGCCTCTACCACCACTGGATCCACAAGACTTTCCACCACTGGCCTGTGATCCTACTGCATTCAACATCATTGCATGTGTTTCATGAGTCTGTAGATGAATTTATAGATTGGTATTAGACATATGGCTAATATAGGAATTATAGACTTGATCTGGAATGTTTTCTCAATCTTCAATTTCTCTTGTATATAAAGCTCTTTCTTATACACATGTAAGTGTCCATAAATTTGTTTCTGTAATCTACCCAGACTAACACATTAGCTAAAAAGCAAGTTAAGCATAGTATAGGTCATTTAGATTACAAAAGGGCTCTCTCTATATTGAAGGATGATATACATAGAGTTTAGCTTTAGCTCTTCTTTAGTCTGACTATGATCTATGAAAATATAATAGGACTTATAGATTGATCATCAGAATGATACCAAAAACCATGCAGCCTATGAGAAGGCAATTCAATAAATCTCTGCTGAGATTTTACCATGTGTCAGGCAGTAGGCTTGGCACCTGCTATCTCTGTCATTTCGGGGCTCTCCCTTTAAGTAAGGTTGTTAAGTAGATGGGAATAGAAGGACATTGTAAAATCTATGCCGGCTTTCTTTTATATTTTCTCCAGTAAATGCTGTGTAATAGGAAATTCAAGTCAGGTAGCTGCCCAATTTCTAATAGTATACACAAGGAACTATACTGTATCTATTTTCAAAACAACCCCCCACCCCAAGTCCTGAATGTGCTTGAAAAGCTGATGCTTACTTACTTTATTAGCTAATTAGTTAGTCTAACATGACTACTTTTGTTGTTACATAAGTAACAAGAGTAAAAAGATATTACACCTATATTCATTTTGCTGTCTAGGGTTCAATATTGTAAATAAAAGTAATAAAAGTAAAGACATCGCCTATCCATTTCAGTGGATATTTTATTTGACAGTTATCTCTGAGAAATTATTGAAAAGGTTCCTCCATTTTTCTTTATCACCATGAGAGTCAAGAAGTTGTGCCTTGTGTCCAATTGAAATCTCTCCTGCTTTATTAAACCAATTTTTGCTTGTTTGGTTCTCTGTTTCCAGGGAGAACAACTGATCAGCATCCTTCATATAAAACTCTTTATATTCTAGGAGACAGTAATTTCCTGTGAAAGATTTCATTGGAGGTTCATAAACTTTCAGAGGAAAAAAGCGCTGTATACTTCACTAACATGTACTCCAAAACTTTAAACACAAAGAGAGTGTTACACTTGCCCTTCAGTGTACAAATCAACTTCAACTCTACCTTTTAATAAAAACTTGTGTTTCTGCGTTTGCCGCATAGTTCCTATCAAGCATGGTTAATTATTTTGCAAGTGTGTGCATAGAGCAACTCTTAAGCTTTTTAATTTCTTGATAAACTTTTTCCAGTATATTTTGTCACTCAA
Organism: Tenrec ecaudatus; assembly: GCF_050624435.1. NCBI lineage: Eukaryota > Metazoa > Chordata > Mammalia > Afrosoricida > Tenrecidae > Tenrec > Tenrec ecaudatus. Next base: position 129,912,512 of record NC_134530.1, read on the forward strand.
ATATATAATTATTCCAATATTGATTATTATGAATTTTGCATTGATTTTGGCAACCTGATTGTAAAACCTTGGCATCTGATCATGGATGACCAATGGGAAAATATTCATGTGAGATATAGAAAGGAATGATTTAGGATTGAAGGGTTTGATTGCACTGAGAATTGTTTCTTGATTTTTCTGTTTCTTAACCATACAATTGATTTCAGAAATTCAACCTTGTCCATAGCAGCTTAAGAAATCCTAACATTTATGTAAATTAGAAATAAGATAGCACAGTACTTCAGATATTTATATGACGATGTACATAGGAGGACATATTCTGGAACTAGCAGCCCCTGGTGTTAACTACTTCAGAATTTCATCTTTCTTTGGGTCAAGGAAGCTTTTCACCATGGAATTCGATTATTGAAGAAGCCTCAAAACAAATAAATCAAAAGTTCTGCCCAAGTGTCTCTTTGGTTTTGGGGAAAGGCTGCCCTCTTGTGCAGAGATGAGAACCAACTCTTAAAAACCCAATTTACCTTATTAGTTAATGCAATTTCTATTGGTTTTTGAAATGGAAATTGACACTGTCCTTGGAATTCACAAGTCATTATTTCCAAATATATAGACTTCATTATTCTCTTTTCACTTCTGACTATTTGTATCTTAGCAAAGAATTATGATCTTCATGGTTCCCTTTTACAACTCACACCAAATATAGATTCTGTCCTTTGATAGAACACAAAGTCCCTGGACTTCTCTTTCAGCAAACAAATCATGCACTCATTTATAATGGCAAAGTTTTCTAATCTACTGATGAACAATCATATACCTAAATAGGAAACAAATCAGAATAGTTCGACTAGGTTTACTAACCAAGTCTTATTTTTCTCTGAGGTTGAGTAAAGCCTCAACTACGGGGACCTCCTATACTACATCAAGAGGAGTATGGTAATTCTCCTGAAAGCTGGTCAGCGCTATTGCAACACACAAGCCTCCACTGACTGACAGCTGCTAGCTGTGAGTGAGATGCACAGGCTGGACATGCAACTTGGATCTCCACGCTAGAAGGTGGGCATTCTACCAGTGACCCACCGCTATTGTTCATTCTGGTGTTTACTTAACACTTAAAACCCGAGCCTTGGCTTTCTCCCTAGTGAGAGAGAAAGAGCTGGCCTAATCCTTCCCATGATCAGCAATAAGAAATGAAAAACAGTATGTCTCGCTTTTGTGTGTGTGTGGTGTGTCTTCTCTTTCCAAGTATTTTATTCCACTGAAGGAACACCAGTACCAAATGTCTGCTTGATAAGCAGAGAAAATCAATAAATTGCATTCTGAGATCTTGTTTCAATTTGTGCAAAGTCTTCCCAGACTTGCTTGCCATTTAAAAAATATTAGTTGACTATCTGTGAAATTTATGAGTGGATAAAAATCTTGAATAGGTTATCTGAATTAATTACTCTGTCTCTAATCTACAACTCATAGAATTCAGAAATAAAGTTTTAATATATGTTAATAGTTTATCATTTCGTGAATTCTTTTGTCACCAGGATGCTTAATGCCCCATTTTTTGGAAGATAAATGGTTTAACATAATCGGAACCCAGAAAGAAATGTTATATATGCCCACACAAACATGTGTACATAAATGCTCATAGCTGGGGTTTCCATAATAGCCGAAAAGTGAAAATAGCCCAAATGTCTATTGACTGGCAGATGTCCTTATGGTATATCCATAGATGCTCAACATGAATGAACCTTGAAAACATAAACTAAGTGAAAGAGGAGCAGCATAAAGTAGAACATACAGCATCATTTTCATTTGATGAAGTGCTCAGTAGAGATAACTCTTCAAAAAGGAGAGTAAGTGTGCAGTTCCCTGGAATGAGGGCATGACGATGGGTGAGAAAGGAAAGTGACTGCTAATGGATAACGATGGGGCTCGGGCTGCTTTTAAAAAATTCTAATACTGATCGTGGTGAAAGTTGCACAACTTGGTGACCATACCGAATTAATGATATACTTCAATTTGGTGAGTTTTGTGGTATATGAATGATGTGCTGTCATATGACGGGCTCTCTCAAAAGCAACAAAATCAGTGACGTACACACACCCGCACATTCAGGCTTATCTCAAGGAAAAGGCTCACACAGTTGTAGTGACTGGCAAGTTTCGAGTCTGTGTGTCTGATATCAGACTTGAATTTTCTCCTGATGTATGTATCCGAAGGGGATAATGGGTCAAATGGCAAGTTTTTGACTTCGGAGGTGAAGGAATCCCAGATTGATGAATAAAATGGTGCACTGCTGATGACTCCCAGGACAAGCAGGAATTATGGTAAGCTACTGGCTCAAGTCCAAAGAACCAGAAGTCAGATGTTGAGTCAGATGCAGGCCCAGGCTCAGTAAAAAGCAAGTAAACTTTTTTCACAGGGTCCACTTAGATTGGAAGCAGGCAACACTCCTGAAAAAATTTCCTTTCAGTTCATTGGCTACTCATAGCAGATCTTATCATGGAGGTAATTATGCTATTTTAGATCTCATTATGGGGAGGACCACACCTTAACTGCCAAGTCACTGGGGACACTGGCCCAGCCAAGTTGACACATAATCTTAACCATCACATATGTCAAATTCATTATCAATAGTAAAAAATAAATAAAAACAGAAGCAGCATACTATGTTCCATAGTAGTTCATTTCTTTATTTCAGTGGCTGATAAAGCACCTTCATTTACATTCAAAACTCTCCATAAATGTGCAGTGAACCCCATAGAACCTATCTTGGTTTTGTAGATTTTATATCTGTGAGTGGAATTTGTTATCTTGTTTTATGGGTTTAATTATTATGACTAATATTTCATCAGATTTTTTCTCCCAAGACAAGATGCCCTAAAGAGAATGTAAATATTTTAAGTGTTGTTACAATATTCTCATGAGCAGAAGCAAACAGCCAAGGGTGACATTCTTCTGTAATGCATGCTAGCATAAGCTTTGCAGTCAGACAGATTAAGATTTAAATCTTATTTATTAGTTATGGAATCTTGCAATGAGATTCTGCTTGAATCCCCATTTCCCGAACAGTAAGTTGAAGAAAACGGTGCCTCCTTCACACAGTTGTTGTTCTATGTGTCAACTTCGATACTGTATCTAAAACAGTTTGCAAAGTCTCTCACCACATACTGTACCCAAAATGGACAGAATTTTTTACTAATAATAATTCTGAAGGAAAAACATCTTATTTATTTGAAATCATCTTTATTTTACTAATGTACTTGAGTGGAAAACTGAGGTACCAGGTTCTTCGAGTCATTTTAATGGTAATTAAAATGAATATTTATAGAATTCCGTATTAATATTCAGTCTTTCCCCCCCCCCTTTAGCCAAAGAAAAAACTACAACTCTGAAAGAAACCATGAGATTGAGGAGGAAATAGGCAAAATTACTCTCATGAGGTATTATTGTCAAAATAATAGATTTTACTTATCTTTGGATATTTTCCCCCTGCCTTTCCTCACAACTGCAATCAGCACACTGCCTGCTTTCTGCAGCAACAGAAACAGCTGGATCACCAGTTTGGATGAGGGATAACGCTTCCCTATGTATAGTAAGACCCTTTTCACCGAGGGGAGCCCACAAGGAGGAAAACACAAACAAGGGACTGTTCTTAAAGCAGCTAACTGCTTTCCTTTGTGTTCCATTTCCTCTCCCAGCGCTTTCACCAGCATCGGGGTCTGAAGCCTGTTTCTCCACTCAGGAGACACTTGAAAGCAGCCAAACCAATGCAGCCAATAGAAATTTAATTTTTAAAAAATATAAAGCTTTTGCTTTGAAAATCCTGTGGAAACATTAAGCAAAATACTGAGGGATTAAAACAAGCACATAAACATGCCAAAGACCTTGGCATCTGAACGGGGACAGTGCTGGAAGCCAGGCATGTATAAGTAAATGTCTTTTTTTCTCAGTGATATTAATGAAATGGTTAATTCTGTTGTCATGGCAACAAAGAACAGCTGTGATAAAAAAGCTAAAGGTCTATACATAATGCCCAATACAAGGTCTCTAATTCTAAAGCTGATTTTCTTAGCTACAATAGAAGTGATGTGTTTTCAATATCATCTTAAGCTTTCACATCAAATCCTTCTAGTTAATCCAATAAATAGACTAGTAGCATAAAAAGGAATATATGCTTGCACATTATAAACCTTATGAAAGAAGTTTACCTATGTCCAATCTTAAGAAGGGATCTGGGAAGCAAACATAGGCTCCAGCAAAATAAATAAACCTATTCTGAGTGAAATCAGGGAGAAAAAACATGCTCAGATGGAATATCAGAATAATTATCAAACATGTTATTATCTAGCCAGTCAGTGAAAATGTATTATATTTGAGATAACAGCATCACCACCACCATCATCATCAATAACAAGAATACATCAGCAAAATAATCCAATTTGAAAAAACTCATTGGAACGTAATAGTACCAGCAGTGTGGAGGGTGCTTTCCAGGCCTGGCATGCTGTCTGGGGTGTGCAAGCATTAGAATTTGCTGACTATATCACACCAGCAAATCTAGCCTAGGTTGTAGAGGAATTTAAGCCTCTGTTGAAGACGCCTATAATGTTTCATCTTGATAAACCTTTTTTCTAAACCTTTCTTGTGGGAGGTATGCTAAAGAGTTTTGATTTCCTCATTTATACCCTGCTTAGATATCTCCAAGTTTTCAGAGCTATTTTGCACAGTCGATTTCATGTCCGATAGGTTCAGATTTGAAAAAGCAACTTTGATGAAGTGTAATTTATATAATTAAATGTATGCATTTTAGATTGTGCAGTTGGGTTAGTTTTCTCTCTCAGTGGTGACTCAGCAGTACAATTCTCATCTACTAGGTGGGAGGTCTGTCTGGGGCCTGTTTCCGGTCAAGGCACCTCAAGCCACTAATTCTAGTCATGCCTGACCTTTCTCTAATCAGGACAACGAGACCTTGTGATAGGAAGTCTGAAGAACGTATCAACAATGTTCCTTGGGCAGATGATAAATTCTAGTTCCTTAGTCATTCCTGTGTAATAGAACAAAGATCAGGAGTGAGTGTCTCTTTGCTTTTTTGGGGATAAATTGAACATTAACTACTTAGTAGTGAACTGTATATGTTATGTTTAAAAACTAATGTCTGAAGGGTAGGTTTCATAGTGGCCAAGCATTAATGCCTAAACAGTAAAGCTCTTTAGGTTTCTACTTTGGCATTACGTTGCAAGAATTTTTGCAAGCGTTAGTTTCAGTTTGCTTTTTGCTTTTGTCTGTTATTTTGAGGGTTACATCACTACATGTGGGTAGAGACAAACCCTTTGTGAGTACAATTAGAGAAAAGTTACCGTGAAAATATTATATTTAGCTTCTTCAGATAAGAACAAACTTCTGGGAAGCACACATCAATTATTAAGCCATTATTAAGTTTTGAGTGTTTTGCTAACCAACCAGTTACCATAGAGTAGAATCAGAATCACTGTGACCTCGTGGGTTACAGTTATACTGTGATCCACAGGATTTTCAATGGCTGACTTTTTGGAAGCAGATGGCCAACCCATTCTTCTGACCTTACATATGAGCAATGGATGGTCTGTCTGCTCCATCGTCGGCCCCTGGCTTCGTTGTAACTGATGATAATGAACTTCTCCATCTTCTTTCCCCACAGATATAGTATCAAAATCATTTCTGTATATTCAATCTGGACAAGTCCGCTTTTTTTGGTTAAAAAAAGAGAGAATTGTTTATTGCTATTAAATGGTAATGAAAATTTCAACATAATTTTGTATTTAAACAGGATACTTTTTCTTCTCACTTCTTTTAGCATTATCTCAACCTGGCTAAATTATTAAAACCTATAAAATACAGGGTACATCCAGGAGTTTTTGAAAAAATTCTATTATCTTTTAAATCAGTCTTTTCACGAACTGTTTGAAGCTCTTTTATATGGAGTGAAATAACTCTGAAAGGCTTGTAACCAGACACAGTGTTTATCCTGTGCCCTGTAGTTTCCCAGAAGCAACCCCCCATAGCCTGTTCTGTTTTCTATTCACATTGACATATATATTGCTAAATAATATACTTATATTTCTGTTACTAAATTAATTACCTTTTAAAATCCACAAACGGACCCTTCCTGAAGCCAATTCCACCTCACAGTGATCCTTTATATGATTCCCAAACTGTAAATCTTTCTGGGAGTGGTCAGCCTCATCTTTCATTACCTTAAACATGCTTAATTAGCTTAGAGGCCATAAAGGAGATTTTGTCAATTTTCCCCATTCCATCTCTGTCTCTTACAATTCTCTTATACCCTCTTCCATCTTCCCAATATGGTCATGTTAATATTTTTGGTTAAATCCATACTTTTTCTGTTATAACCATGCAAACACTGCTCAGTCCTGATCAAGGAATGTATTGTGATTGTATGTTTTCTCCTAGAGTAGCATTTGCCTTATTTTCTCACGTTTATTAAATTATTTTATACTATCTCATTGAAACCTTGTGCAGAATATAAGACCGTGGAGTCTTTAATTCTCTACATTGAATCTACTTCTATAATGTTTAGAATTATTCTTAGAAAGAACACCCATTTGTTACTTTTTATATACTAGAAGCGATAAAAATTACCCATATGGAAAACTACAGAACAAAAGGCATTTGCAACAAAGAAGTTGTTCCTCTTGCAAAGTTCTATCATGTGATTTCTAGCTTTGTTTCTAGCCCACATTTCCAACGATTATTCCTTCCTCTTTGTTTCTAATGTTTGCATTCCAAATCCCCATAATGACCAACATATCTGGATTGCATATTTGATCAATTTCAGTGTGAAGACATTGGTGAAATTCTTTAAATTCTTCATCACTTACTTTAGCTGCATTGACTTCTTCTCCTATCAAGACAGCAATGAACTTGAAGATAGATCTTGAAATGTCCCTTTTGAAGATGAACTTGATGGAATTCCTCTCTAATTTGTCAGTCCTGGCACAGTAAACCGTATGATTGCCAGATTCAAAGTGACCAATTCCAGTCCATTTCAGCTCACTAACATCAATGATATTGATCTTCAGGCATTTCATTTCATCTTTGTTGAGTGCTATGGACTGAATTTCTTAGATTCACACTTTGTACATCCCAAGTTGTAATTTTTAGTAAATTTATTCCAGCTGTTTATTTCATCATCGTTTGAGTAGTATGCCATTAGCAAATACAGGCACTGAAGACTTTACTCCAGAAGGCTTTATGTCATGGTTGACACTACTTTGAGAAGGCAGTTTTTCTTCAGTCATATTTTGTGTAACTTTTTACCTGATGGGCTCACCTCCTGGCAGTATCTGGGACAGTGCGCTGCTTATGTTCATGCAGTTTTCAATATCTGAGAGTGTTTCAGTTGACAGCTTGTTCCTTCTGAGTCTGGAAGCTCTGGTGAAAGCTGTTCACTTTCAGTGATGCCGCTGATATTTGAAATGCCAGTGACATCGCTTCCAGCATCACAGCAACATATAAGCACCGCAGATAAGATGCTGGACTATCTTAAGAAGACATGTCATAGAGATTGTAGAAGGCTCATTAACAATTTCCAATATGGAGATGACGTATCTTGCTTGTTGAAAGCAAGAAGACTTGAAGCTCGTACTGACGCTCAAATACTATAGTTATTCTTGAACAGATAACAAAAGTCCACACAATTGGACCAAAAAACCATCAAGTTAAGTGAGAATATATTGAAGTTCTTAAAGATTTCATTTTACTTGGAAACACAATATAGACTCAGGGAAGCAGAAACCACAAAATTAAATGACGTATTGGGAAATTTTGTTCCAAAAGACTTTTTTGAAGTGTTAACAGGCAAAGATGTCACTTTGTGGATGAAGACATAACTGATTTAAATAAGCTGCGGTATTTCAATTTCCTCGTATGCATGCAATAGCATGAATAGGACAGTAACTAAGGAAGACAGAAGAATAGATACATCTCAATTATAATGCTGGTGAAGAGTATTGAGTAGAAAATGGACTGCCAGCAAAATACACACATTTGTCTTTGAAGAAGAGTTAGAATGCTCCTTAAAAGGAAAAAATGTTTGGTTTTCCATACTTTGGGCATGTTATCAGCAGGCCCCAGTTCCTGGAGAAGGACATCCTGCTTGGCAGAAGGTCAAAATAAAACTTGAGGAACTGCAAAGAGGTGGGTTAATACAGTGTTTCCAATAATGGACTCATGAATAGCAATGGATTCGAGAAGGGTGCAGGCCCAAGCAGTGTTCTGTTCTGTGGTACATAGGGTCCCTATGAGTCGGAACCAGCTTTATGGTACTTAATTAAACGAAATACTGGGATTTTCTGTCTACCTGTCTTCGGTGGAACTACTTAGGAAGGCTCTTCTATGCCTATTCTGTAACTTCCATCAAATGAGTAGGGTGGGACTATGCAAATAAGGTGGAGAGGACTCTAAAGAGGGGATTGGCTAGTTTCATCATGCCTTTGGATGTAAATGAGTTATCTCAGAAGCAAGAAGAGCGAGAATCCCACATCCAGCAGAAAGGAGCCATGCTTGTCTGGGACATCTGCATGGATAAGTGGCCGCAGGAGAGAATATGAAGACGGGGTTATGGCAGTCACAAAGACTATGAGACGGAGTGGCCGGCTCCCAGTACCACAGAAAGAGTGGAACTTAGTGCTTTTGGACAAAGTCGGCCTTGCTCTTTAGGCATTTACCAGTGCTAAGGGGCTTTGAAACGCTTGCCTGTTTAGAGCAGAAGTCACGAAACTCATCTTGACATTGGATCGCTTGATTGCTGCGTGAAGTAGCGTTGCGTCGTACCAAAGGATTGCATCCTTAATGTTTTCTGATCTTGACTGATCGTACAACCCTATACGACAGAGTGCACCTGTCCCGTGGGTTTATGGGACTACACATCTTTGTAGGAGCAGAAAACCTCCTCTTTCCTCCACAGTGGCTAGTGGGTTACACTTGTGACCCAGAAGCTAGCCGTCCAATGAGTCATCCACTACGGCTTCTGGGCTCTTTAACTTCCTTAGAAAATTCTCCTAGCTGGAAATGTTGCCTGTGAATTCTGCTCGGCCATCGCAATGGATTATGGGACCTAGCCGAGGGGAGCGTGCGCGGGATGGGTGCAGGAAGAGCAGCATAAAGAAGGATGGGGCTTGGAGGGCCGTGTGACCCTGGCGCCATAGGAATTCCTCTTGGCCGGATGTGAGCTTGAACCCGCCCTCTCCTGTGTGCAGTCAGAAGAAGGCAGGCTTGGTCCCCGCGCCATTTCCGCACAATCTTCCACTTCTCGTTTATTGCTTAGTGTCTGCAAGTTTTACAAGCTTTACAACGCCCTCGCCGATTCCTCCTTCCGTGACGTAGCTGTACGTGGGACAATTCTGAGGTGAGTCTTTCACTCCTCTTTCCCTTCCGCATTTTGGAAAAAAGATGGATGTCCTCTGAGATTTAAATCATAATGTATATATAAGATCATGTTAAACAGATAAAAGCAAATCCTAATATATATATATATATATATATATATAATTTTATTGGGGGCTTGTACAACTCATCACAATCCATCCATCCATTGTGTCACGCACATTTGTACATTTGTTGCCATCATCATTCTCAAAACCTTTGCTTTCTGCTTGAGCCCTTGTCATCAGCTCCTCATTTTTCCCCTCCCTTGCCATTCCCCCCTCCTTCATGAACCCTTGATAATTTATAAATTATTATTATTTTGTCATATCTTACTGATATATTTGAATGAATGAATATGTAAATTGCAATAGTGTCTGTTTAGCAATGCAAACCTAGAAATGGTACCAGAGGCAGCAATTCTGAAAGCATAAGCCGGCTCTCTGACTCAGGAGAGCAGGCACTGGCAAATGGAAAGTGAATAGTGGTGGCTATGTCTCATCAAAATGCTATTTCTCATGGTCTGGTGAGAGGACGCACCAACCAGATGCTCTGGACTCTGACCAATGGGTGCTCGTGGACACTGCAACCATCTTCCACCTCTCCTTGCATCATTTCTGGGTTTCCAGGCCTCAACTGAAGCAGTGAAGAGATTACGTTGTGAGCCAATTCGGAATCCTGACAAGCTCATACTTGCACAGTGGAATGTCCCATAGGCTTTAGGGCCTGTCACCTTTCAGAAGCAGATCAAGCCTCCATTCTGAGACACTTACTGGAAGGGGTGAATGGTCGGTATTTGGGCTGGGACTGTTAAAGGTACTGAGGAGTACAGCCTTCACTTTGGATTACACCTTAATGTAAAGAAAATCAAAGTCCTTACCGCTGGACCAATAGGGAACATAATACATGGAAAAAAGATTGAAGTTGTCAAGGATTTTTGTCTTGCTTGGGTCCACAATCAATGCTCATGGAAACAGCAATCAAGAGATCAGCACAAACACTGTATGGGATAAATCGCTGCACGAGACTACTCTAAAGTGTTGAAAAACAAGGATGTTACTTTGAGGACTGCACATGCCTGGCGCATGACACTTTCAATTGATTCATATGCAGGTGATAATTGGACACTGAATAAGGAGGAATCTAAGAAAAAATTGGTTCATTTGTGCTGTGGTGGTGGTGAATATTGAAGTACCATGGACTGCCAAAAGAACAGACAGATTTGTCTTGGAAGGAGTACAGCCAGAATGCTTCTTAGGGCTAAGGATGGTGAGACTTTGTCCCATATAAATTAAAAAAAAAAACTGTCAAGAAAGATCATTCCGTAGACTAGGACGTCATCCTTGGTAAAGTAGAGGCCAGTGGAAAAGGGAAAGGCCCTCAACAAAATGGATCAACAGGGCTGGAACCCTGGGATAGAAGAGAAGAATCATTGTGAGCATGGCTCAGGACTGGGCTGTGTTTTATTCTGTCGTTTATAGAGTCACGATGAGTCATAAGCAACTTGACAGCACCTGACAATAGTGCTTTCATAAATCATACTAAACCAGTATTAGAAATTTATTGGTTTATTTAATATACTTTCTACAAATTGAGGTGATCTTCTGAGTGGGGCATACAAAATGCTTCATAATGTAAAAAAAATCTCCAAAGAATGCTACATGTCATCTCATGGACATTGCCAAAAGAACTGATAAAGGACCAGTTAGTGGTCAGGAAGGGTTTCATACAACATTATCCTGTATAACAATTGCAATCATTAAAGACTCGGCTTACAGCATAGCTCTAGTCTGACCTTTGACATCTCTGTTTCTTAAAACAGATAATATTTCATTCCGACTTATAGTGAACAAGGAGCCCTCGTGGTATAGTGGGTATACATTGGGTTGCTATTTGACATGTTTGCAATTTGAAATCACCAATCAGTCTGTGGGAGAAAGATGAGGCTTTCTACTCCTGTAAAGTGTTACAGGTTTGGAAATCCACAGCGGCAGTTTTACTCTGGGTCTTAAAAGTTTGTGGTAGCCATTTAAGAGGGCGAGGTGGTGTCTCCCTTCTAGAACCAAAGAGAAAGAAGAAAACCAAAGTTTTGAAGAAGAAACCAGTCCACACAGACTACAACCTCTTCCGGCCTGAGATCAAAAGAACTATTGGGCACTGAGCCACTGCTCCAGACTATTCTGAACAGAGAAAGAAGGCCTTGGACAGAATGGTCACAAATGTAGAACAAGCCTCAAATTTCTAAAAAAGATCAGTAGGGAGGAAACCTTAGGACTATTGCCCAAGGACACCATATTGACTTGGAATTCAAGCCATTCCTAGTGGACACATTTCAGAAAAATAATAGATTGACTTACAAAATACACAACACCACTCATAAGGAATGTGCCACCTTAAACATTCAGGAAGGCCACTTAAAAAATTAGATCAGATTGTCACTTCTTATGAAAGAACAAAGATAGAAAGGAAAAGAGGAGTAGGGGAGTTAGCTAAATAGAAACAGAACAGACAGAATGGAAACAAAGAGAATGCTAACACATTGTGAAAAGTGTATAAAACTTGTTTAAGGGGACCCGAACTTGATTTGTTAGCTTTTACTTAAAACACAATTTTACATATATATAAACTACATGACTGTGTTGTGGATGTACCACTTCACCTCCATGGAATCCAGACATCTGGATTCTAGAGCTAAAACTCTGCTTCTCAATAGTCAAGAACTTAATACTCATACTTGTCATCCATAGACTATCTCATTAGCCACATTTCACAATGAGGATAATAGTAGAAAATCTAGTCTTTGACTATTTTAAGGAGGCCAAAGGGACCCCTTTGTTTGCCTAGGGGGAAAACTGTTGGCCAGACATCCCTTAGGTGATCTAGTTCCTGCTTCTGTTCTGTTTTGTATAACTGTCTTTGTGAATTAAGGTAACAGGAATTTGCCTTAAGACATGGTACTAGTGGTTGGCTGTGGGCTAACAAGTTTTCAAGGCTAAGTGCCTGTGACATGCCACTCTGGGAGGGCTTTCAGAAAACAGGAAGCCCCCTCTGCTGAGATGCCTACGAAGACTAGTTAGGTGATAGGGAATCCTGACTATAAGTAACTTCTCTTGTTTAACAACAGTGGGGACTGTTGTTAAGCATCTTCTCAGAGCTTATCTACCTAAAGAAAAGCCTCTATTTTTGTATTATTTTCTAAGGTTATGGTATATGAGGTGGAAAACCATTAATCAAATAAAAACATTTATCAAGTGTCCTCAGCTTCATCAGTGAAGTTCCAGACTTCCGGGACATGGAAAAGAAGTGATGTTTCTGTCATAGAGAGTCAAAGCAAACATATTCTAAATTGGAATAAACATTTCTGCAGCTAAACCAGGGCAAATAAATGTGCCTGATTTTAGCAATAAGGGGAGGAAGTGGGAGAACTTAGAAGTGACTTGGAGAAAGGAGAGAGAGAGAGAAGTAAGAGTTGATTTTTGGGAAGGCTCTAAAAGCTTAAAAACTGGAATGACAGGTCTGGGTGACAGGGGTCAATTTGCCAGTGGGGGTACTGACTTGACCTGCAGGATGGGTGGTGACTGCCTATGGACCTAGACAGGGGACAATTGCTTTTGATTTTAGTTCAGAGGCCAGCAAACTTTCTGTGTGAAATGCGGGAGACTAATTATTTTAGGCCTTGAGAATTAAACTGTCTCTGTCACAGCTTACCTATGCAAATCAGTTGCTACCATGAATAGCCAGGTACAAAGAGAAAGTTAAGGGGTATAACTGTGCTCCCAAAAAAGTGTGTGAAAGTTATTTACAAAACTGGGGCCTGCATTTACACTCTTTCTCTAGAGCTGATGTTTCTTGGATTCTAAAAACTGCCAATGAGTTTGGAATCAGGTTGCGATGTGAAATATCTTGATTTTAAAATGTTGACTCCATACTTTTTTTTAACACTGATCCAAGCAAACTTGTTTCTATGACCCCTTGACAGTCACTTCTAGTGAGGTCTGATATGCATTTTAAAGGTATGTAGCATGTAATAATTGTAGGGGCAAAAGGTGGGCATGAGGCTTAAGAGGAAGAAGCCATCACAGTTGTGTGGTTCAGGATATGGACCCGTCCTAGGATGCTTGGGTTCACATCCCAGCTCTGTCACCTATTTTGTTGTCATGGGCCATGGAGTTGACTTTCAGCTCAGTGCGACCCTCTGTGACCAAGTTAAACTGCCCCGTAGGGTTTCCTGGATTGTCATGTTTATGGAAGCAGACAGATCTTTGTCCCAGAAAGCCATAGGGGAGTTGGAACCTCCAACTTTTTAGCCAGCAGGTAAGCGCTAAATTTGCACAATCACTATTCTTTATAAACAGGAGGCTGTATACTAGCCCTGAGGTTGGGGGCAACTTACTTCCTCTTTTGGGTTTGGGTTTCCCCATTTCTGGAGTAGAAAAATTAAATAAATGATTATTTGTAAAAGTAGAGGAACAATCCCTGACACATAACAAGCGCCACTTAGATACCGGGTTAACATGTTAGACTGGGTTGTCTAGAGAAACAAAATCAGTGGCATTCATGCATGTCTAAGAAAGAGCTTTATGTCAAGAAATAATTTTATATCAAGAAGGCATCCCAGCCAGGCCAACTTAAATGTGGCCAACATTTGACCTGTCTTCAGACTCAAGTAGCTACAGGCCAATGTCATAGCAAGATCACAGGCCAGTGGGGGTAGAGTCTTGTGGCTCTAAGGTCAGTGATGCCTATAGCACCCAGGGTCACCTGGAGCCACATGGAGCCAGGTCTAGAGGGAGTGCAGCATCCCAGCAAGCAGGAAGGTATAGGGGCAGAGAGAGAAGCTCCCAGTTTCTATCTTATAAAAATGCCGGACCCCTAAGGAGATATCACCAGCCCACGTCTTATTGACAATAGATTGTAATCACCCCTAGCGCCCCAAGTTGACAAAATATCTCACAGCCTCAGTAAATAATGATAAAAGAGGAAAATAATAATAATAAAAATAATAAAAGCAGAAACAGGAAAACAGCAAGCTACATGTTCTGGAAACAGTACCATTGATGTCCCTCGTGGTGCATTGCATTTCCCCCACGATACATGTGTTCTCTAATTAGTAGTATAGGGAATGGTTTCCACACAGATGGCTGGTTTGTTCTGGAGTTACTCGGAACTCTGGTCAATTCTCCTACAAATGTTCTTCTTACTCTCGGTGAGGGCAAAGAAGAAAGCCATTTACAGAAAGCCTCACCTGTTGTCACAATTCTTCGAACAATCTTGTGAAGCAACCTTGCAGACCCCGTGAATGCTCTGACCTTGCAAGGCAAACCAGACCGAAGGCTCCGTGGTCTCTCCCCCACACGCGTCTCAGCGTGCGGCACCGCGGGTTTTCTCAAACGGCCAGCGGTTGGAAACCACCAGTGGGGCCCTGGCCCAGGATAACGCGTTCTGCTCCTACCAGGAATTTCAAGCTTGGAAACCCGCAGGCGCAGTTTCTATGGGCTTGCTGTAGGTTGGAGTCACCTTGATGAGAGTGAGATTTTGGCGTTTGTCTCTGGAAAACTAGGATTTAGGAAAATCATTCTAAAGCCACTCCAATGTGAGATTTTGTCTCATTAGGTCGAAAGGATCACGAGGCGTTCACTAGATGTCTTTCTGTTCAGTGCTTGGCCATGTGAATAAAAGAAATAAAGAGCATAGGACTTTCATTATTGGTCCATTTTAACCGGGGGATTTCCACGCTCAACTACTTGATTCTCTTCGGTTCTAGAAAAGAATCCCATGAAACAATGAGTTGTGCTGCTGAAGCTATTGGGAAGCCATGGTAGCGCATGGCCCTCCCAAGAAAAACACTCAGACGGCAGCTGCCATTTTCGATATGGTGTTTGCCGCAGCATTCAACAGGGGAGTTGCATTGCTATGTCACTGCAGAGACGTTCTGATACATCTAGCAAGTGAGACCCTCAGAACGATCCTTAACGAACCAGCAGTTCCCAGGAGCCTGCTCTCCCTTGGAAGGCTTGAACCAAACGATATCATGAGCACACCCCTACACCAACGGGACAAGTTCTTTGGGGATGATAATGGGTAATCCGACCTTTTTGGGTTTTTTAACCTGCTTGATCCTTTGGATTAAGATGCCCACAAGCATGTGTCAGAGGCCACATCTTACTTTCCGTGGATGCTTTTAAACAGCCGAAGTTAGCCCTGGTGGTGTTGCACAGGGGCTGCGATTCGAGTGGTCGGCAGTTTGAAAACACCAGCGGCTCCTCAGGAGAAAGGCTGGGCTTTTACTCCCATAAACAGTTACTGACTCCGGAACCAATAGGGGTCTCTGTGAATCAGCCTTGGCTTGATGGCATTGAGACAGATCTTCAGGTGGAGAGTTCGAACAAGGGCCGTGCAAACTGCTTGCATATTGGGAGCTCGGAGCATACTCTCATTCCTGGGGATCCCAACGTGGCGTGTGTCTTCTCCAATATATGTCTTCTCTGTGTCTAATCTGCTCTTTTGGTAACTCAGAAGTCACTACACTCGTGACACCTTTTTAAACCCTCCCCAAATCTTGTTTCTAGACAACAGTGCATCGCAAGTATAGGAGTTAATATTCCAACACACAATTTTGGGACACACAATTAAATCCATAATAGGCTATTTGCAAATGAGAGAAAGCCAAGGGTGGGGATTTTCCTGGCCAAGACAGCTGCTTGGCCAACTGACTGGAAGACATTCATATTTGAACCGATTCCAAAGAAAGATGACCTAGTAGAATACTCAAACTATAGAACCAAATCAGTGATACCACATGCCAGTGAAAGCTTGCTGATCATCCAGCAAGAGAAGCAGCAGTACATTGACAGGGAGCTGCCAGAGATTCGGGACAGATTCAGAGGTGGACAAGGAACAAGGGACATCATTGCTGATATCAGCTGGATCTTGGCTCAAAGCAGAGAAGACCAGAAAAATGTTTAATTGGTTTTATTGACTATGCCAATATATGCAGCTATGTGTACCATAACCAACTTTGGATAACCTTGAGAAAAATGGGAGTTCCAGAATGCTTCCTTGTGCCCTTATGGAATTTGTACATGGATCAAGAGGCAGGTGTGTGAACACAAGGGCACTCTGCGTGTTTTAAAATGAGGAAAGCTATGTGTCAGGGTTGTATCTTCTCACCATACTTACTCAAACTGTTTGCTGAGAAAAATCACCAGAGATGCTGGCAGTTATGAAAAGAATGTGGCATCAGAATAGGAGGAAGGCTTATTAACAACCTGAAATATGCAGATGACAGACCCTGGCTTGCTGAAAGTGAGGAGGTCTTGAAGCACTTGCTGATGAGGATTATGATCGCAGCCTTCAGTGTGGATCACAGCGCAGTGTAAAGAAGACCCAAATCCTCACAACTGGACATACTAGTAACATCACGATAAATGGAGGAAAATTGAAGTTGTTCAAAATTTTGTGTTGCTGGGATCCACAATCAATGCTCAAGGAAGCAATAATCAAGAGATCAAAGGACATGTTACATTGGATACATCTGCCGCCCAAGACCTCTTTAGAGTACTGAAAAGCAAGGATTTTCTTAGTTTCTTTGAGGACTAAGATATGCCTGTTTCAAGCCATGATATTTTCCGTTGTCTGTGTGCTTGTGAAAGTTGGACATGAAATAAGGAGGACCAAGTTGCTGCATATGAATTGTGATGCTGGGGAAGAATATTGAAAGCATTGGGCTGTAACCAGGACAAACCTGTCTGTCTGGGAAGAGGTGTGGCCAGAGTGCTCCTAGAGACACGGATGACGCGATTTCATTTCATATGATTTGGACATGTTGTCAGGAAAGGGAAGTGATATTCGGTACGGTGAGAGGAGCAGTGAGGAAGGCTGAAGGCCCTCAGGGAGATGGATTGAGCCTGTAGCTGCAACTATGGTCTCAAGCACAGGAACAATTGTGAGGAGGGTGCAGGACCTGGCAGTGTGTCCCTCTCATCTCCATAAAGTCACTATGGGTTGGAACCAGCTAAAGACCCTAACAACAAGAGCAGCACGTATAGGGAGAGAAAGTTTTTGAGCTGGGAGACATGCATTGATACTCTTGACCCAGAGCCCGTGAGTATGAGGGTTGTTTCTCGGGACCTCTTAATAGATGATAATACAAGGCACGGGGAACTTTTCCTTTTTCTAACAGCACAGCAGCATAATACCAAAGGGATTCAGTGTTTCCATGGTTATGAGGACTGTCAGGAAGTGGACAAGAGGAGACTAAGGACAATGGGAGGGCTACTGCTATCTTCGGATGCTCGGGTTTAAAGGGATGAAGTACTGGTGTGCACAGGACACCAGGGAAAAGAGTATAGGAGCCTATAGAGACATGTGGCAATCTTCTCTTGTTCTTAGAAATTGTGAGAGGGACATGTACTGAGAAAATGTGCTGACACGGGTAGATTTACAGGTGAGGGTTACTTAATCAGGAAAAACATTATTCATATTAATGTGAGCTCATTTGTCCCGCCAGACTCGTGAGGCTTGAGGCCACTGCAATTAAGTCAAGGTTCATACTGAACACATGAGCACAGCACTGCTAGGTTCGTGTCTTCTCATCAAAGCGCACTACTAAAACTCTGTCTTTCTGCAAGAGTTATTTTTAAGTACCTTGGGAATTATTTGGATGAGGTTTTCTAAGAATCTATTCCACTGGACGCACTGCCATCAAATGAATGCTGACTCAGTGCCCTGTGGTTTCTGAGGCTGTAACTGGTTAGGGGAGTAGAAAGCCCAGTCTCTCACCTGTGGAGCTATGGGTGGTTTCCAACTGCCAACCATGCAGATCACAGCCCATCCAGTAAGCACTACACCACCAGAGCTCCTAGAGACCCCCAATCTGCAGTTTTCTTCTAAGGTGGCTTATTTATTCACTGGCAGCCTTATCAAATGTAGACACCTACCGTCTTTGGTCTGTAGGGCTCTTCAAAATCAGCTGGATCCCGGATGGCAGAGAATCTTAAAACAATGTTAGTGTCTCCAACTACAGAGTGACTTACTAATGACCTTTGTCCCAAAGAAAAAATCACACAGGAATGCTTCAGTGATGAAATGAAAGCAATCCAGATGGCCTACCCACAGGCTATTATCTGCACGAGCCAGAGTAACTGAAAAGTTTCTTCCTCAGCTACCTACGTCATCTGCCAGCTAGCCAAAGGTGCCGGGAAAGCATGTCTTGCCCATGTCATCTGCACACTAAAGCAAAGGATAGCCCCTTATGACGTTTCCTTATGTAACAGCAAGATCTTTCAGATCTTCTGAAAATTCTAAAGGATTTACAAACTTCCAAATTATTCAAAAAACAAGAATTGTTTTGCTGATGGCTTTTTTGTGTTGTTTCTAGAAAGACATAATTATAAGACATGGCATATATGCATTTGTGCACATCCATAAACATATTCTCAGGTTAAGGAAAAGATGTAATTCTAGTTCTTTGCTGATTTATTATAATTTAGAGGTAAATGACAAGATTTTGATGAGTAATGTCATTTCAAGTCAAAGTATTCTTTCTGTTTAGGAACATCAAGCTTAGCGTTCAGCTCAGCCTTTGTTTGAAATAAGAGGCTGTGAGGGAAACGCTTTGCTCATCCACAGGCCATCGAGAGTCAACAGAGCCTTTTGACACCCCGTCAGGCATCCCAGGGCAGGAAGCATAGCCCCTGCTTGCTAATTGAGTTTGGTGATTTCTGTAATCTTTGAAAGCGGAGCTAGGCACCCAGATTCAAAATAGAGAACATGACAGAGAGTGTAACAAGAAATTATGTCTGCTTTCTAGTTAAAACATGGTTCAGTTGAACCGTGATGACACAGAAAACAATAAAGGTGAACTTCAAGAAATGTCTGCTGCCATTTCTTATCTAAATTTCATCATCCTTAAGATTAAAAAAATTGTATTCTAAGGAAACACATTGTCTTCCACTGTATCTTTATTCTTGGTGATTATTAATGGAAGGAAATTGCTTTTAAGGGGAAAAGCAACTAGCTTCTAGAAATTCAATTATCAGAAGAGTGTTACCTTTAAATTATATTTCTAAGAAAGAGAGAACCATTGTTGATCACAGTACTATGCTCAAAGTTCAGTTGTTGATGATTTGACTCAACTCATGGTGACTTCCAGTGTGTCAGGGTAGAACTGTGTTCCATGAGGTTTTCAATCGCTGATTTTGTCAAAGTTCATTACCAAGCTTTCCTTCCAAGGCTCTTCTGAGTGGACTGAGCCCTGTTACCTTTAAGTTGGAAGCCAATCATGTTAGCTTTTTTGTACCCAGGGATCGTTTTCAAGTTTTAAAAAAGCACCCACTCGGTGGATTCATCTGACCCACGCCATGGTCTTTTGAATAACCTATATACATCTGAAAATTGTACATGTCTTGTACAAAGGAAGAGAGAGGCAACTTCATGTGTACAGATAGTCAAAGTGACTACATGGATATTGACTATATTAATCGGTCTTAGAAGAAATTCAACAAGGACGTTCCTTAGAAGGAAGAATGTTGAAACTCTGGCTCACTTTGGATGTGCCATCCGGGACAACCAATCACTAGACGAGGACATCATGCACGGTAAAGTAGAGGATCAAGGAAATAGGGGAGCCCCTCAAAGATATGAATTGAAACAATAGCCCAGCAATGCACTCAGACCTCCCTATGTTTATATTTTTTGTAGTAAGATATGTCAACTAGACAGTCCTGGCTAGGGGCAAAGTTCAACTTGTTAAGTCAGTGGTAGCGTGATGATACCTCCTTGGAAGGTGTGATCTTTTGTTTGAGGAGAGACACTGGGAACTTCCTCTTTGCTCCCTTGCCTTCTTCCTCTTTGAGACTTCTTTGGGACTCTGTCTATCTCCAAGAGCAACGCCATGGGGCCCACCAGACCCTGAGACTGTTGGTGTCCAGTCATGCTCCCACCAACTTTGGATCTGTCTGGCTCTGCACTCGCCGGCCTGCGCTTCCCACTTCTCCTGTGAGTGGCATCACCGTCAACTACATGAGTCTGTAGATGGCTCCAGCTATCATTGGATCTTCAGACTCGAGTTGAAGTGGGCTGTGGTGACTTCTTAATGTAAAGTCGCCTGTGGATGTCTTTTACATAGATGAGTGTCACAGGCTTCCTTCTCTGGACAACTGAGCCTAACACAGTGCTGCTGCTGCTGCTGCTGCTGATTGGTCAAGTGGCAAGGATGTTTGTTTTCTGTATATTGAGGTGTAATCCACACTGTAGACTTTGCTATTATCAGTAAGTGCTTCAAGTCCTTTTGACTTTTAACCAGTAAGGTCGTGTTACCTGCATATTGCAGACTGTAAGTGAGATTGGCTCCAATTTTGATGCTGTGTTTTCCTTCATGCAGTCCAGCTGCTTGGACTATTGGTTCAGCACCCACGTTGCATAAGTATGGTGCACAGAAACTACCCTAACACATGCCTTGCGTGATTTTAAACCATGCAATATCCCCTTTTCTAGCCAAATGGCTACCTTTTGGTCCATGTACACTTTCTGTCTAAACACAATTAAGTGTTCTAGAGTTCCCCAATTTTCACAATGTTATCTATATATTTTTTAATGAGCCACACCATCAAAGGCCTTTGAGTAATCAATAAAACGCTGGTAAACATCTATCTGATGTTGTCCGCTCTCAATGAAGATCTATCTAACGTACTGAATAATGTGCATTAATAGATGTCCTCCATGACTCCCAGTCTGAACTGCACACTATCTACACAAATAAACACAAAATGGATCCAAGGTCTAAATTTAAGGGCAAAATTATAAGCATCTTACAATAAACAATAGGCAAAGGTCTTTGTGAGCTTGAATCAGGCAATCGTTTCGTAGGCATTACATCAAAAACACAAATTACAATATTAAAAAAAACAGAGACTAATCCACTCATCTATCCTGAAAAGCACAGAAGATCACATGAAACACGTCGTTGTGTGGGAAGAGTTGGAAGGAATCATGTTAAGCGAAGTAATCCAAACACAAAAGGACAGGTATGACATGAGTCCCCTGATGTAAGTACACTCAGCACGCCAGGAATAGAAGAATAAACAACTATTTCACAATAAACGGATGGAAGCATAGATAGTTGGAGGGAGGGTAGGCTACACCTAGGAAGGTACAGGATTGTCCAACATAAGGGGAAGGGGGCAGGTGGAGGGAGAAGCAGGGCAGGGAGAAACTGAGTTGATGGCACGGGGGGAACAGGGCACTAACCCACCCAGGGGAGAGTATTGGTTGTGTCTCCACAGAACTGGAACGTGCATACAGACCCCACCATGACATTCCAGACCAGGAGGACAATGTAATGTGCGGAGGAATCCACAAAGAGACTGGACCATATGCAGGCCCTAACCAGAATTAGCCTGACCCCCACCATGGAAGGTAGTACCACAGAAAATAAAAATAGATCATCTGGTATGGGAAAGGAACTGACCTACCACCCCTACACCACACCCAGAAGGAAGCTGAAGCAAAGGAAGGAGGAAGAATGGAGCAGAGCACACCTGGGCCCACACCTGGGCTCAGAGGACAATAGCTCGGTTTGGAGGGACCAATGTACAGAGAGGACCATATAGCCAGGCCCACTGCGAGATGCGACATCCTGCACTGACCCATGGCCCTGCACAGGACAGCATCTGAGACACAGCGCGGGATGTGCAACTGAGCTGACCCCCCACACTGAGGGAAAACACTGGGGCTTGCAATGGAGCAGCAGGGGGAAGCAGAGCAAGAAGTTCCCAAGGGAATATAAAGGATAGACTTTGGGGCCAGGACGTGGCACCCCATCAGTCTCATCCGGAAAACACTCCTAATGGTCGACAAACATACCTTGAACTACTAACAGGCTTTTCCCACCTTTTTTCTGTCTTTTGTTTTTTTTCTCTTCTTTTAAATTTTGTATGTCAGTGGCCTTTTTTGTTTGTGAACTTGTTGGTGTTGCTGCCATCGTCACCATATTCTCATGTGCCACTTTGGTGCTGTCAAAGCCATCCCCAATTTTAGGCACATATTAATATGTCTTCAGGTCCACCTATCTAAGATAGGCTGGAAAAACAATGAGAGAAGAAAACAACGGGACCAACGGTCCTGGAGGGACATGAGAGTGTGGGAGGTAGGGGAAGGGAGGAGGTCTTGGCCAACCCAGGGACAAGGGAACAATGTGTGGTTTAAAACCAGTGGCAGGGAGGGAATGGGAGGACTGGTAGAGAGTGATCAAGGCCAAGGTAACTGAGAGGAATTACTGAAACCAGAATGAAGGCTGAACATGGTAGTGGGACAGGAGGAAAGCGTAAGGAAATAGAGGAAAGGAGTAGGAGGCAAAGGGCAGACATAGAAGCCTAAATACAAACATGCACATATGTAAATATATTTATGATTATGGGGAAATAGACCTATGTGTGTATATTTATAGGTTTAGCAGTAGGGTAACAGATGGACATTGGGCCTCCTCACACACATTCCCTTATCTTGCTCAGCTAAACGGTCATTTCATGATACCCACCTTCCCGACATGATCGCTGAAGACAGATGTGTGCATAAGCACACATGGTGAAGAGAGCTGATGGTGCCCAGGCTATCCAAAGATATAGTGTCTGGGGTCTTAAAGGCTTGAAGGTAAACAAGCGACCATATAGCTTAGAAGCAACAAAGCCCACAGAGAAGAAGCACATAAGTATGTGTGAACATGAGGTGTTGAAGGATCAGGTAGCAGACACCAAAGGACAAAAACCATCATTGTGTCATCACCTTCCCCACATAAATGCTGAAGAGGAATGTGTACATAAGTAAGTGTGGTGAAGAAGGCTGATGGTGCCCAGCTATCGAGAGATAGAGCGTCTGGGGACTTAAAGGCTTGAAAGTAAACAAGCAGCCATCAAGTCCAGAAGCAACAAAGCCCACATGGAAGCAGCACACCAACATGTGTGATCATTTAGGCCTCATTTTCATGATACAGCATTCATGCATCCAATTCCTGGTTAAACTGCATACTAAAAAGAGCTGTGTATACATCATCACAATCAGTTCTAATTCTCTCAAAGGTATGTCACTTTTTATGCAGAGCTGGCCCGTAGTTTTAAACTGCTGACCTCATGGTTAGCAGCCCAACCCACTGGAGCTGGCTAATGGTTTTGAACTGTTGACCTTGTATTTAGCAGCCCAGTTTGCAACCACTATGCATCCAGAGCTACATATATACAATGTACATGTATACAATGAACTATCATATATCTATAAAAGTGAAGGTAGTACTAATATATGTTGCAACATGAATGAACCTTGAAAACATTATATTGAGTGAAAGAATGATATTATAAAGTTCCATATATATGAAACGTCCACAGAAAACCAATCCACAGAGAGAGGAAGTAGATTAGTGTTTACCTTGGTCTAGGGCAGAGATCTATGGGCTGTGAACCTAATGGGTACAGTATTTTTCCTTTTTGAGTAAGAAAATTGAATTTTGCGATGTTTCATAACTGTGAATATTAAAAACCATGTGATTATATATATTAAATTATTGAACTGTATGGTATTTGAGCTATAATTTAATTAAGCTGTTATAAAAGATGTACACTTGGTCTGTTTTATACCAGACCTTGAACTTGGCCTTGAGGATGCAAAGATAAATATGACCACATTTGCAGGCAGAGTCATAAGGATAAGAAATATTACCAAGAAGGAATGATTAAATGTCAATTCAGGTTTGGAGATGCCCTTAATAGTAATCCTCAACTACTCAAGGTAGATTTTTGAAATAAGAAAATGAATTTACTTGGTGTGTGAGAAGAACAATAGTGGAGATGGTGGAAATACTACCTGCTAAGGCTTGGAGGTATTTATATAGTGGATGTTGGTGTAAGTTTTTTTTTTAAGGTCTATGCTACTAAAGGGAATATATATATATTAAAAGGCAAAATAGTTTTCAAAGCATTTTGTTGGGTAATTACTCTAGTGCTGATGAGAGGTGCCAAGGATTTAAGTTCAAGCCAGAAGTGTGGGTGGGAGTGGAGAGTGAGTAGTAATCACAGGCACATTTATAGAGCTTTTAATCCACAGCACATTATTCCAAATGCTTGGTGTATATTAAATTTTCTCATCTGCACACAACAGAATAAAATCCACTTATTTTTAAAGACACAAGGAAGGTGAGGCACAAGGAGATTAAGTGACTGGCCGAAACTGAAAGCCTCCAAGTGGCAACCCAGGGCTTCCGCCTCTAAAGTCTGAGTGCTCAAACACTATTCACTTAGGTAGACATGACACCAATTACATGTCCCTCATGAAACCTTGTACAAGGCTTGGTCCTTGTACATCATTGGTTCTTGGAAATTGATGATTGACTGAATCCACATCCTCCCATATAAGTCTGGCCCAAGAAGCCACGCTATGAAGACTTGCACTTTGGGCAATGCCTCCACCTTCAACAGGGAAGTAGAGAAGTCTCATCAGCCTTGCCTCTGAAGAACACTCAGGCCTTTCTTCTTCTAATCCAGATAGGTTTGTCCTTTTTAGAAGTCCACTCTCGATAGTCTTCTCCAGCACCACAATTCAAATGCATTGCTTCTTCTACGGTCTTCCTTATTCAATGTCCACCTTTCATGTGCATTTGATGCAATGGAGCATACCGTGGCTTGTGTCAGGCACAGCTTAGTCCTCAAAGTAGCATCCTTGCTCTTCAATCCTCTAAAGAGGTCTTGTGAAGCAGATTTATCTAATGCAACACGTCTTTCGATTTCTTGACTGCCGCTTCCATGATCACTGATTGTGGATCCCAGCAAGACAAAGTCCTTGACAACTGGAAACTTTTTTCCATTTACCAAGAAGTTATCTATTTGTCCAGTTGTGAGGATTTGGTTCCTACATTAAGTTGTAATCCATGCTGAAGACTAAAATCCTTTATCTTCATCAGCAAGGGCTGCAATTAAATAATAGTAAACAACAGCTAAGGAGCAATAGTATCATGCTTGGTTATTAACAGTAAGGTTGAAAATTTGAACGTATGAAGTAGGTCCTTGAAAGAAAAACCAAGTGGGTTCATACTTTTGCTGTGCTTTCTGTAGTCAGCTGCCTTCAAGTCAGCGCTGTTTCCTAAGGACCCTATGTACATTAGAACAAAGCACCTCCCGATCCTGCACAACGATACAACCGTGCCTGTGCTTCAGCCTCGGACACCCTATGTTGCAAACCTATCCTGCCACCTAAGGTTCATATGAGTTGAAAGTTGGCTCGATGACACCTAGCAGCAACACTATTTAGTAGCCTTTTCTCCATGTGTAGGCATCGTGTTAAGCACATGACACAGATCTACTCATTTGGAACTCACGATGATGTCCAGTAAAAGATCCTGGAGAGAATGGTGCACTCGTTACCAGTCTGGATTCAGGACATAGGCAGCATGGGCTCACGTGTTAGCTTTGCCATTTACCAGGTGTCTGGCCTGGCCAATTCCGTAGATATCTCAGAATCTCAATTTGCTTAACCTCAAACTGGTGATAATAATAGTACTTACCACATAGAATTGTTATAATGACTAAAAAGTTGATAGACATGCTGTGTTTGGAACAATGTCTGGTATGGACTGTTGGTTATTAAGAACAATCTCCTTTTGACACCGGCTTGCAATTGAGAATACTGAGATTTGTAGTGTGAGTGCCTTTTACAAGAAGGCTATGTTACAAAAATCCAGGTTTCAATCTCAGCTTTGATTACAGAATCGTTGTTCTGAATGATTATGCTATATAACTTTCCATAAGATTCAATTCTTTTGATTATACATTCTCTCTGTAGCATTCTTGGTCTTTTCAGAGGGATTTGAAGGTGAATATATCTGTATTTGTGTCATAGCATATTCAATATTTTATCAGAATTGTAGAACATTGTCTAATGACAGAACTTTTCCCCATTAATTTATACACAGGCAGGTACCTACAAGGAACATATGAATATATATTGTTGTTTTAAATTTCTAAGCATTTCTTCAATCAGTTATCTCCTTCATAGTCTCACTTGGAGAGTTTTTTCGGTGAGATGCTGTTGGATCCATCCTGGCTCATAGCAACCCCATGTACAACAAAGCAAAGCACAGTCTGGTCTGGCTCACGCCTCACAATTGTTTGTGTGTTCTGTTTCATGCCCTCACTGCAGCCCCAGTGTCAATTGATCTCATTGAGGGCCGCCTTCTTTTTCGCTGCCCCTCTACTGTACCAAGCATGATGCCTTTTCCTAGGGACCAGTCTCTCCTGATAACATGTACAAAGTACTTAAGAGGAAGTCTCACCATATTGCTTCTAAGGATTCTTCTGGCTGTCCTTACAAGAAATAGTTGTTTGCTCGTTTGTCAGTACATAGTATTTCAATGTTCTTCACAAGAAACATTACTCAAATGCATCGATTCCTCTTTGATCTTCCATATTCGTTGTCCATCTTTCACGTGTTAATGCTTTGAGGGCAGCTGGGACTTCTTCACTGTAATTGGTTCTTAATCATTGCCAGTTCTTGAAATGATTGAATGTTGACCATTTCTTTTGGTAAAATTACTCTGTGTATTCTTTTTAAAATTTAATAGATTCCTTAGTATAAAACGCACATATCATGCAATTTAATCCTTCAAATACTTTGTAAAATATTGTCCAATGCTCACCATAATCAATTTTAGAAATTTTTCTACTTTTCCTAATTTTTGTTAGGTCCTTAATTCCCCAAATCACCGCTTAGGTGATGATTAATCTGGTTATTGTTCATATAGATTTACCTATCCTTTTTTTATGAACAGAAGATCATACAAAACAAATTCTGCTCTCAAGTCCTGTAATCTTCTAACCTGGTCTCCCCAGGGATGAGGTAATGAGCCTTCCTGGTGCTAATGACCCATATACCACTCCCCCTTTAATTTATTCATCTTAAAACCTCTTCAATAGGGAGGTCTCACTTCAGCTGGGATCAGTTTCTCAAGAATGGAACTGGAGGGGAAAGATCAATCAGTTGCTGTTATTCAACATTGTTCTAACGTCACCCTAAGTTAACACACACACCTATAACAGTGATTAGTGAACTTTATGTTTGATATTATATTCTTTACCGAAAACTTTTGACCTAGTTTCTATCCCACCCCTTGTGCTATAGGCCACTAGAAGTGTAGACTCTGTCCTTCCAAAGTGTAGAATATCCTTCATATGCCTCACCAGGAGGGCTTGAAGTGGAAACCCCATTCAGTGACCTGTGCTTTACCCCAAACTCACCTGGAGCAGATTTAAGGAACTGACATATTTACTTGGACTTAAGATGGAAGCTTTCTAGTGTAAAAAGGAGATGACTGTTATCCCAAGGGTTGTAATTGGTGGCCAATGAAGTTTGGTTTGAATATCTTGCTCTGGGGATGCCCAATTAATGGATGGACTACCATATATTTACTATTTCAATGCTCTTTTCTTTTTTATGACATGTATTCTTCTGGCAGGTATGGCTCCTCCTTTGTGAATGAATGCTATTAAGTTTTACCCTATCCCTAACCCTCATCGTTTATATAGTGTCAAGTTACTTAAGACTTTAATCTGTACAATTCAATGATTTATGTATTGTTAGAGAAGAGCCAGAATGTAAATGTAGCATTTCTTTTCTTCAACAGTGTTTTACATTTTATACCATTGACTAAGTTAATGACACTAGAAATGGAATTACCTGTGCCCTATGGGGATGATTTATAATGTTCCCTATTATAAAATGATAATGATGTTTCCAAAGTGAACCAGCAACATACAAACCAGAGATATATGAATGGATTTGGGGCTTGCACTTCATCCTAGCTAGCCATAATCTAAGAATTGTTCATTCTTATGAATACATGCTTAATAATATTAATATAGAAACTAAGGAGAGAAGATATATATATACACACACACAAACAAACACAATGTTGGTGGCTTAAAGCCATAGAAACTTATTTTCTTACCATTTGAAAGGTTGGAAGTCCCACAGGGTCTCCCTGGGCTAAAATCAGTATCAATTGTACTGTATGACTGTGTTGGACAGAGTTCTCTAGAGAGACAAAACCAGATTGCTAGTAATTATATATAAATATATTTATAAAAATAGATATATAATACAATAAATGAACCATTAAATTATATACAGATAGATAATACAAGAAATTAACAGTTAAATTATAAAGCAGTGAGACACTAGCAGTCCTTTAAGGCTTGAGAGCCGCCAGTTGCCAGTCCCTTTCTGTAGAGAGAGCTGGGCTATATATACCCAGGCAGCAAACACCAAGGCAGGTCACCAACTGTCACTAACTGTCGGTCCCCAGCTCCAGAGATGAACATTTTAATTGTGTGGGCTTAAAGGGACCTCAACTTACAGCGACACAGTCCACAGGCTAGGCATCCCACAGGGAGTGTACCCCTTTAAATTGAGGCACAGAACAAGCAAGGCGAGGCTCACCGAACCATTTATCCCTCCACCCTTCAATTAATCCTATTTGTGCTTATCAGCCAGGCTGGCACAATAAACTATCTCAATCCACCCCTTGCAAACCTGGCACCTGTACACAATTCTTTACCCATACATACTTATATAATTTCCAGATATTAATGAAATCACACTTATACTTATCATCAATCATCTATCATACATATAAATGAAAACACACTGAGTCAAACTATATCTGATATATCATACTTGAACAAAGGAAATATATGCAATATTCACATACAAAGAAAATACATTGACAATTACAAGCCTCACTTTTGCAATTGATCACATGGTCGTAATTGAAAGGTAGAACTACCTTCTACTGCTACCCATTCTGTATTACTTTTGCCCTCAGCAAGTACCTCAACTGGCTGTGGTTTTTGGCCTGGCGGGGTGTCCCAGACCTACATTCCTGAGGGGTCTGGGTCATTAAAATTCCTGTCAGGATTGGGTTGCTATAACTTACCATTTACTTTAATCACAGGGCATGGTAACACTAAGAGTCGGCCTATGGGATCTCCTGGATTTCAGACATATTCTTTTTAACCTTCATTATGTAGTACCAGTCCAATTTCTCCTTGGTAATCAGGATCAATCACACCACTTAGTAGGGTGACACTCTTCCTGACCTGTTGATCCAAAGGCATGAAAAATCCAAAGTGCCCAAGGGGCATTCTCAGCTGCCAGTTCAGTGGAATCCGTGCTGTGTTTCCAGGTGGGAGAGTTCCTTTCTTCGAGACCAGGACCTCCAGGCCTGAGGAACACAGGGTTGCTGGGACAGGAAGCAAAAATGCTGCAAGGGGATCATTAGGAGTAATAGTGAGTGGTGCCACTCCAGCTTCCACCCCTTGGTTCCTGGACCCATGAATTCTGGCTATTGGAGACACAGCACCATATATTGGCCGCTGGTTTAGAGCGTATACAGCTTCCTGGAGAACATTAACTCAGCCTCGCAAGTTGTTGCCACCTAGTTGACACCATAATTGTGTCCTAAGGAGCCCATTCCATCGTTCTATCAAGCTGGCAGTTTCAGGATGATGAGGAACATGATATGACCAGTGGATTCCATGGGAATGGGCCCATTGCCGCACAGTATTTGCTGTAAAGTGAGTTCCTTGATCTGAAGCAATGCTATGTGAGATGCCATGCCGGTGGATGAGGAATTCTCTAAGTCCACGAATAGTTGTTTTGGCAGAAGCATCACGTGCAGGGAAGGCAAATCCATAGCCAGAGTAGGTGTCTATTCCAGTAAGAACAAAACGCTGTCCCCTCCATGATGGAAGTGGTCCTATGTAATCAACCTGTCACCAAGTTGCTGGTTGATGTCCCCGAGGAATGTTTCCATATCTTGGACTTAATGTTGGTTTCTGTTGCTGGCAAATGGGACACTCAGCAGTGGCAGTGGCCAAGTCAGCCTTGGTGAGTGGAAGTCCATGTTGCTGTGCCCATGCATAACCTCCATCCCTGCCACCATGTCCACTTTGTTCATGTGCCCATTGGGCGATAACAGGAGTGGCAGAGGAAAGATGAGGACCAGTTTCCACAGTGCGTGTCATCTTATCCACTTGATTATTAAAGCTCTCCTCTTCAGAGGTAATCCTTTGGTTAGCGTTCATGTGAGATACAATTAACTGTACTTTCTTGGCCCGTTCAGAGAGGTCTATCCACATACCTCTTCCCCACACCTCCTTGTCACCAATTTTCCGATCATGTTCCTTCTAATTCCCTGACCATCCAGCCAAGCCATTAGCCACAACCCATGAATCAATATGTAGTCTTACATCTGGCCATTTTTCCTTATATGCAAACTGAACAACCAGGTGCATTGCTTGAAATTCTGCCCATTGGGAAGATTTCCCTTCACCACTGTCCTTTAGGGAGATCACAGAAAGGGGCTGTAGTGCTGCTGCTGTCCACTTACGAGTGGCACCTGCATATCGTGCAGAGCCATCTGTAAACCAAGCATGACTTTTTTGGTCTTCAGTTAGAGTATGGTAAGGAACTCCCCAGGAGGCCATAGGTGCAGACTGAAATGAGGCAATGTGACAGGAGTAGAGACTGTGGGCATTTGGGCCACTTCTTCATGCAGCTTACTTGTTCTTTCAGGTCCTGCTTTGGCCCGATCTTGTATATACCACTTCCATTTAACAATGGAATGTTGCTGCCTACGTCCAACTTTATGATTACGTGGGTCAGACAATACCCAGTTCATGATAGGTAATTCAGGCCTCATGGTGACTTGGTGGCCCATGGTGAGGCGTTCAGTCTCCACCAAGGCCCAGTAACAGGCCAACAGCTGTTTTTCAAAGGGGGAGTAGCTGTTTGCAGAGGATGGCAAGACTTTACTCCAAAATCCCAATGGTCTACGCTGTGATTCACCAATAGGGGTCTGCCAAAGACTCCACACTGCATCTTTATCTACAACTGACACTTCTAGCACCATTGGGTCAGCGGAATCATATGGTTCCAGTGGCAACGCAGCTTGCATGGCAGACTGAACTTGTTGAAGAGCCTTTTCTTGTTCTGGGCCCCACTCAAAAATGGAGGTTTTTCGTGTCACTTGATAAATAGGTTGAAGTAGAACACCCAAGTGAGAAATATGTTGCCTCCAAAATCTGAAGAGGCCCACTAGGCGTTGTGCCTCTTTTTCAGTCATTGGGGGCATTAAATGTAATAGCTTATCCTTCACTTTAGTAGGAATATCTCAACATGCCCCACACCACTGGGCCCCTAGAAATTTTACTGATGTGGAGGGTACCTGAATCTCTGTTGGGTTAATTTCCCAAACCCTTGTACGCAGATATTGTACCAATGAATCTAGAGTCTTTGATACATCCTCCTTAGTGGGTCTAATCAGCATAATATCATTAATATAATGGACCAGTGTGACATTTTGTGGAATAGACAGGTGGTCTAGGTCCCTTCAGACTAAATTATGGCACAGGGCAGAAGAGTTGATGTACCCCTGGGGGAGAGTTGT
Organism: Tenrec ecaudatus; assembly: GCF_050624435.1. Lineage (NCBI taxonomy): Eukaryota > Metazoa > Chordata > Mammalia > Afrosoricida > Tenrecidae > Tenrec > Tenrec ecaudatus. The sequence goes on from NC_134530.1 coordinate 129,944,415, forward strand.
GAAAGTATATTGTTGCCCCTGCCAGGCGAAGGCAAACTGCTTCTGGTGGTCCTTTGAGACTGGTATGGAGAAGAAGGCATTAACCAGATCAATAGCTGCATACCATGTACCAGGAGAAGTATTAATTTTCTCAAGCAATGTAATCACATCTGGGACAGCAGCTGCAACTGAAGTCACCACCTGGTTAAGTTACGATAATCTACTGTCATTCTCCAGGATCCATCTGTCTTCTTTACTGGCCAAATTGGTGAATTAATGGGGATGTAGTAGGAAACACCACCCCTGCATCTTTCAAGTCTTTGATGGTGGCACTGATCTCTGCAATCCCTCCAGGAATGCGGTACTGCTTTTTTTGGTTTACTATTTTCCTAAGTAATGGCAATTCTAATGGTGTCCACTTGGCCTTTCCTACCATGATAGCCCTTATTCCATATTTTAGGGATCCGATATGGGGGTTCTGCCAGTTACTAAGTATGTCTATTCCAATGATGCATTCTGGAACTGGGGAAATAACCATAGGATGGGTCTGGGGGCCTACTGGACCCACAGTGAGGCGTACTTCAGCTAAAACTCCATTGATAACTTGACCTCCATAAGCCCCCACTCTGACTGGTGGGTCTTCGAAACATTTTGGGTCTCCTGGAATTAGTGTCAGTTCTGAGCTAGTGTCTAGTAATCCCTGAAAAGTTTGATTACTTCCTTTACCCCAATGAACAGTCACTCTTGTGAAATGCTGCAGGTCCCTTTGGGGAAAGCTAGAAGAAAGACTAACAGTATAAACCTTCAGTGATGTAGCAGGGTCCTCCTTACAAGGGACCCGGCCTCCCCTTCCTTCAAGGGGTTGTAGGTCTGTAAACTTGCTCAGGTCTGGGAATTGATTGAGTGATCGTGACTGTCAATTCTGCTGTTCACCTGATCTATCATTCTTTCGCCTGTACAGATCACGTAAATATTTAGTAGGCTTCCCATCTATTTCATTCCTAGGGACACCGTGGCTAAGTAGCCAATGCCATAATTCCACACGAGACAGGTTGCTTTGATTATTATTGAAAACTTGTTGTCTATTATAACCACGCTCACTCTGTCTCTGATGATTCAGTGCTGACACCTGCCCTACCATCACGGGGACCAATCAGCCCCATTGTGGGCAAATGTTGGAGTTTGCTTAGGGCAGTACCCACTGTTAATCCTGGTGCACATAAAATAGCAATTACAGGAGTCTTAAGAGATGCTGGGGCCCACTTCATAAACTTGTTCCTTATGGTTGTGGTAAAGGGTATGTCCTCAGGACACCCCCTTTTTGGGTCTATGGGAATATCTTGATAGATCCATTCTAACATACCAATTTCTCTAAGATTTTGGATGCCTTCCTCTACAGTGTACCACGGTAGGTCAGGTACTCCAAGTTGGTCTAATCTAGGCCATCTGGCAGTCCATGCTTCATTGAACCAACCAAATAAAGAATTAGATCCTTTTTTAGCCTGTCTCGCAGAGACGTTGACAGAAGAGTCTATGCTTAGGGGTCCCATATCCAGAAACTCAGACCGGTCTAATATTACATTTCGTGCACCAGTATCCCACACCCTTAGTTACCATTCCCAGGGGTATTCCCCAGGCTTCTGCTTGTACGTATTTGAAAACTCGAGCAGGTCTTTATGTGTGTAGCGCACTTCTTGGATAAACATCTCAACCTCACCTTTAGGAGGTTTCTGAGACTTAATTTTAGCGACAGGTCTAGCGGACATAATGGGTGGTGAGGATGTTTCCTGGGTGCTCTCAGCAATATCTAGTGAGGCATCTTCCTCAGGTAATGCTACTGATGCAGCCCCACCTGGCATATCAACTTGAATAGTTTGGCTAATCTGCTCAGGTGTTTCTAAGGGCTCAATATCCTCTTCTTCTGGATCATCAGCCCATATGTTCACATCCCATGTTTCAGGGTCCCAACTTTTCCCAATTAATGCCCTTACTTTGGTTTCAGACACTGCTCTAGATCTGAAATTTAGCTGTCGTTGTAATTCAGCCATTCATATAATGAGCCTCTGGACCTGGTTCTCAGCAATGTCAGCTCTTTTACTAGAGGAGAGAAGGCTCTCCTTTTTAGCACAGATGGACGTTTTCAAATCTGTTAGTCTGCACCTGAGGCGTGCTTTTGAGGCTCTGAGATCATTCCTCTCCTTAATCACACTTTCCATTGTACAAAGGACCAGCCAACCAGCTTCCCTATACTTTTCATCATCACAAAACTCCTGGAAAATATCAAACATACAATCACCTAGAGCATCTCCTTTATCCAGCACCTCATCTATCGGTGGTGCTACTTTAGGTATTATCTTTGCTACTTCACACCATGGATTAGTAAGGGTAGCAGACGTATCCACGTCAAGACTCATCAGGTTGGGAAGCCAATTTAAGAAATCCCTACTTATGGTTTATTTCTCTAGAAGCACTCCTAGTACCAAAATGTGTTGGAAAGGGTTCTCTAGAGAGAGAAAACCAGATTGCTAGTGATTATATATAAATATATTCATAAAGATAGATATAATACAATAAATGAACCATTAAATTATATACAGATAGATAATACAAGAAATTAACAGTTAAATTATAAAGCAGTGAGACACTAGCAGTCCTTAAAGGCTTGAGAGTTGCCAGTTGCCAGTCCCCTTCTGTAGAGAGAGCTGGGCTATATCTACCCAGGCAGCAAACAGCAAGGCAGGTCACCAACTGTCACCAACTGTCGGTCCCCAGCTCCAGAGATGAACATTCCAATCGTGTGGAATTAAAGGGACCTCAACTTACAGCGACACAGTCCACAGGCTAGGCATCCCACAGGTAGTGTACCCCTTTAAATTGAGGCACAGAACAAGCAAGGCAAGGCTCACCGAGCCATTTATCCCTCCGCCCTTCAATTAATCCTACTTGTGCTTATCGACCAGGCTGGCACAATAAACTATCGTAATTACTCTCTGGAGGCTTTAGCAGAGAACCCCTTTTCTGTCTTATTTTCCTGTCCACTCCCAACCCCTGCCCCAGATTCTGGATACTAACCCCCATTCTGTCTTCACAGTCAGCAATGGATAATTGAGCGTCTCTTGGTAATACCCCTTTGACAATCTCTCTCTTCTGACTCCCACTTCTATATATAAGGACCGCTGTGATTGCATTTGACCCACCTGGATAATCCAACATAATGTCTTCACTTTAAACTCAGATGAATAGCAAATTCCCTTTTATCATGTGTGTTAGAGTGGGTGGTCTAGAGGGTGGGGGAGGTGACACATATATGTATATATGAATGTGCTTTATATCCAAAAGTAATCTTGTCTCAACAAGGCATCCCAGCCCAGTACAATTCCAGTGCATTAGTCCTTTGCAAGGCCAACCCCTTCTTGAGACTCATTAGCTGCAAGCTGAGGGCCCATTAAAGTTGACACATGAAGCAGGACGATCACAAGCTGGCGAGTGCAGAGTCAAGCTGATCCCAGGTCAGCGGAAGTGCGCCAGGGCACCAATAGCACTTAGGGGTGGCATTGTACTTGGAGCCTCCCCTGGGGCAGGCATAGAGTCCCAGCAAGCAGGAAGGCCAAGGGACAGGGAGAGGGCAGGGATTTCTCAGGCCACCATCTGATTGACATATTGTATGGGAATTCAATTGACATAAAAGCTAACTACCATACATTGTAACATAGGAGCCCAGTGGTTAAAGCACTTGACTGCTGATGGGAAAGTCCATGATTTGAGCCACCTGCTGTCCTAGGAGAGAGATGAGGCAATCTGCTTCCGTAGAGGTTTACAGCCTTGAAACTCTGTAGAGCAGTTGTCCCCTCTCCTATGAGGTAACAGAGTTGAAATGTACTGAACAGCATTGCATTTCTGTGTGATGTGACATGCCATGTGCGCAGGTTCCAATGATTAGAACAAAGATATCATCACAAGAACACTAGAGACGGTATCCTCCAGTGTTCACTTGTACAATCTGAAAATGAAGCTTCAGAAGTCAGTAGAGCAGCTGTTCTCAACCTGTGGGTCATGACCCCTTTGGGGGTGTCAAATGACCCTTTCACAGGGGTCACCCTATTCATAACAGTGGCAGAATTACAGTTATGAAGTAGCAACAAAATAAATTTTATGGTTGGGGGGTCACCACACATGAGGAACCCTATTAAATGGTCATGACATTAGGAAGACTGAGAACCGCTGTAGTAGAGGAACGGTAATTCTGATAATACTAGGTTTGATATTCTGGATTCAGGACAGCCTGCAATCAACTCTACCCCTGGTCCTTTTAGTTATGGGAGTCAATATATTTTATCCTCTCCTCAAGTGAGTCAGGATCGACTTTTCTGTCATTGAATGTAAAGAGTCTGACTTCTATGGGGCAGGAAAGAAAAGGAAAAGTTAATTGTCATTCTAATTACTAATCATGGGTGATTGGAAAAAGATCAAAGCTATTATGTTGGAGGGAGAGACACTTGACCTAGGAGATGAATAAAAATTGGTTTTAGGCATGGGGAGTTTCAGGATTTATATTTAAATATTTCATTGGTCAGTGGTCATTTTTATATATAAATTTGGAATTCAGAAAAGTTAAGATGACAGAAATCAATTTTGGAATATCTAAGTGTTTTGTTGTATATTTAATGTAGATAAATTGCCTATGGTGTTCTTGAGTGGTTTTTGTCTTGGTCTTTTACGTAACTAACAGCGGATAAGAATTTAACATAAAAGATTCTTGTTATTAGGAAAGTTTAAGTGGTTTCAATGTCAGAGTCAGCTCAGCGCAACATTGCAGTAGGAAGCATTGCCTTTGGTCATAAGACTTTGGAGTGTCATACAGTGTTCATGCTCAAAATCTCAAAATAAAATGAGCTATCATTAGTTGTTGTTGTTTTCTAGTCATGGTTACATATGTTGGCTAAAGCTCATGAAAACATCATGGTCTATAAAAAAACAAACAAAAGGAATCAGATGTGCTAACCTACATTGTGTAAAAGAGAAAAAAAAGTGTGTTTGTGTGTGTATGTGTCTTAAAAGTCACATTTCACTTCCTACATTCGATTCTAAATCCTCAAATTCAGCTTCCACCTTTTGAGGTGACAAAACTGCTCTTCTAAGACAGGAAATAAACATCTTTTTAAAATTTATGTCTTGCCTAAAGATATAAATTGAATTTGAAGATTTTTATTTTCCATGTATAACTCCAAAAACAGCAGACAGGTTGAACCTTACAGTCATCTTAAATCTTAACATATTTGTAGATTTATTCATAATTTTATGTGTATGCACATGTGTACATATATATTTGTTATTTTATCTTTGACGAAATAGATAGCTTCCCTGGAGACTCATACCAAAGAAGGTTAGGAAATTCGAAGAACTCAAGACCTTTAATAAGCAAGTAGATCTCAATTTCAATGTGAGAACATAAAAGAAAATTACTGATAAGAGAGGAAATCTTGACCTATATGTTGATTAATGCAACTTTTTGGAAGCTTCCAGCAGTCTACAGACTTGAATTCATCGATACACACTGTCATGGAGTCAATGCTGACTCACAGCGACCCCTTGGGGGTTTAGGAGACAGTAGTGGTGATGGGAGTAGAAAGCCAGGTCTTTCTCCTGAGGAGCTGCTGGTGGTTTCAAACTGCTGACCGTGCAGGTCCCGGTCCAACTACAACCATCAGGGCTCCTGATAGGAGTGGAAGAAAGAAGGCAGGGCCCTATATAATGCTTATAAAAGCATTATATAAATTCTGTAAATAGATAACTGCATGGTTACATATATTAATATGGATCACTCTTAAAAACTTATTGCGCAATAATTAAAATAGCATACCATTAAATAGTTCAATCATACCAAGAATGGTTGTGCAATCATCGTCACCATCAACTTTGGAATCTTTTCTTCATTCTTCTATCATTGATGCTGACTTCCCATTTCTCCTACTCTCCCATTCTGTGACCCCAGGTAATCATCAATCCAGCTACTGTCTCCATAATTCCTTCCACCTTGGTTACTATACAGATAAACATACAAAACAAGGGCAAATGACAGTGACACAGAAACAATGACCAGATAAAGCAGGTACTGCTCTCAGTCTAAGAGAAAGCAGGAATAGTAAAAATTTGGAGTAAGTTCACCTAGGGTCTAGAGAGAGATCAAATGATCAATACGGCTCACTAGTGTTACCATGTACCAGTACCAAAATGTCTTTATTTCTTTTATGGCACATCAGTGTATAGTGCATGTTAGAAGAATAGTAAATATGACTATAAGAAAGACATTATCAGACAACACCTATAAATGCTTGTGTTAATGAATAGCTAACACACTCAAAGGGACATTCAGCTGTGCATATTCCAATCCAGATGTCATCTGTAATTTTAAAATTAATTTAAGCAGTGAATCCATACGAATTAATAAAAAAGTACCTTACTAATTAATGGTGCCATATTAATAAAAAGAGATATCTGCAGTCTAGAGGAACCTCCTACAATCATTAAGAGCCTTTCCTAAATTTTCACTCGGCAGGCATTTTGCTAAATCGTGTGCATCTGTGAGCAGGAAGACAGCTCCAGGTACATAATAATGTGATTTGTGGCTGTTAATTGGAATAATGCCATATGACAGAAGTGGACAAGATCCTGTCAGATAATAAAACTGTTATTGAAGATGGTATCTTAACTCTTTCAGGCAATAGTTATTACATGATTTCTTCAGGCCTCTTACTAGTGACTTAAGGTCATAAAGAAGTGAATAACACGTCTCCCAATCTACACAGTATGGTAAATATACTTAGCAAAAAGATCTGGTGGGGAAGACATTGCCGGAAAGTCAAGTGGACCTAGCTCCACTTCCAAATGTGGTACTAAGTAAGCAAGTAAGTCACTTATCTCTTTGTCTTTTAATGCCCATAAAACAACGGAAACAACATCATCTCTATTCAATTTATAACGTTGAAGGATAAAGTGAGATTGCATATGTCAAAGAGTTAAGAAATAACTGAAGGCGTCATTTGTATAAAATGGGAAATATAAATCATAAAATGATGGTTCTGCTTTATGGCTGGAATCTTTTATGTTTTGTCACAATTGGTTATTCTATCTCCTTAGCCTCCTTTTTTTTCTTGTTTAAATCTTGATCTTCCAACTGCATGAAATATCTTTTGTGAGCTTGCTACAGGTGATAACTATTAACTTAGGAAATCATACCACCAGTGATTACTACGGCATTCTGATTCTGAGCCTTACAAATGTTGGTTTTACTAGTAGTGCTTGATTCCTTTAATCTGCACCTGAGATTTCTGTGTAGATGAACAGTAGCAACAGCAACTGTAATGTGGGTCACTGCGAGCCGGAGTCGACGGAATAGCAGTGAGTGTGAGTAGGAGCAACGTATTGAGGAGGGGGGCTATTATTAGCTCCACTTTCAGATTATGGAATTACAGGCCTAGTTAACTTACCCAAGTGAAAGCACTTAGCAAGTTGAAGATTCAGATTCTAATATCCTGTGTGTCAGATGAAGAGCTATTTCCATACTGTAGGAAGTCTTGAAGTACTCAAGTGGTAATTGGGACCATGCTTTGACGCTCCTGTAGTTGTAGTGTGCAGATTAGGTTTAAGTAATGACTTCTCCCTCTGTAATGCTTGGTCCTGAAAATATCATGTAAACTTATTAAGCTTCAGTTTTGTTTTGTATGAAATGGAGCTAATAACCTTTACTTGACCGCTGACTCTTCTGTTTAGTGTGATTGCGTATACTGAGTGCCTTGATCAGTAAGCGTTCATTTTCTTCTCCTTGTCAGGGACAGCCCACAGTGCTCATCAAAGTTGTCCTTACATTTCAAAATATTTGTAGTAGATTTTAAAAATAGTACTAGAATAATTTATTCTGCATTAAAACTGGGTGAATTTTATAAATATTTTTAGTCCACAAGTAATTTTTTCAACAAATCAAGTCAGTATGATATTTCAATTAATTTTGTTTTAACAAGCTTCTCACATGAACATTCAATACAAGATAAATTTTTGGCTTATTATGAAAATCTACCATACCCTCCTATCTGCAAAAAGAGGAAAACAGTTAACCCCCTGAGGAGGTGGGCCGAAGACCTGAACAGAAGTTTCACTAGGAGGAGACTGAAATGGCTAATAAGCATGAGAAAAGGCCATCAGAGAAATGTGAATTTAAAAAACCATGAGATACCACCTAACACCCCTGAGGATAGAAAATCAGAGAATAGCAAAAGTTGGAGGGACTGTGGTGAGATAGGAACTCTCTGTCACTGCTGGTGGTCATGTAGCTTTGTACAGCCACTGGAAAGCAATGTGGCAATATTTAAAGCAAATGGAAAGTGAGTCATCTTACAACTTAACTTAGCAATCCCTCTACGGAGTGCATATCCAGAGGAAGTAAGAAATAGACCATGACCAGTCATCTACACGTCAATCTTTTTTGTGGCACAATTGCAATACTTTGGAAACAACCTACATTTCCATCAATAGATGAATGGATTAGAAAACTCTGGCACATGTGCAGTACACACCCCTAAAAAGCACTGATGATCGCATGAAGCACATCATCTCTTGGGAAGAGTTGGAGAACATTATGCTAAGCAAAGTTATCCAAATACAGCATCAGTCCACTGAGGTAAATATAATCAGCACAGTAGGTATAGAGTGAAAAACAGTTATCTCACACTTTGCAGGCTGAGATACAGGCAATTGGGCGGGCAGTGGGGGCAAACCAAAACCAAGGATGTCTATGTCATCCCAACATAAAGAAGAGGAAAGGGGGGAGGAAAGAGAAAAGAAGTGGGGGTGGACAAAAGAGGAAGATGATGATATTGGAGAAGCAGGTCACTAATCCAATGGGGGGTGGGGGGAGAACATTGATTTTTTTTTCTGCACAGAAATGGTAGAGTGAGTGTAGACTTCACCATGGCGTGCCAAACCTTGAGGGCAATGTAACCACATGGAGCAACTTTTGAACAGAGAAGTCTACAGGACCAGCCCCAATCAAAGCCAAACTGACTCCTCCCTGAAACTATGTGCTCCAGAGGACAACGCTAAACCTACAGATTGGGGTGAGGGGCTGGCCTGCCATGCCCCATGGAAGCAACCAAGAAGGAAAAAGAGAGAGTGAGTGACTAGACCCCATACCAGCACACCAACCCCTGAGGACGATGTCCGTGCCTGGAGCTGCTAAGGCACAGACGGGAGTGTAGGACCCACAACAGCTCAAGACATGATGTTCCCTTGCTGAAGCATACTGTGACAGAGGACAATACTGGGGACACATGGTGGGGACTGAATCCGGTCAGACTACCCACACAGTGGGGCAAACCAAGAAGGGAACATAACAGGTCAGCAAGGGGAGCAAAGCCACAAAACATCTGGGAGCCCCCCCCCCCCAAATAGACTGTAGGCTAGGAAGGGCAATTCCTGGAATCCCCCAGGACGGGAGGGGGGATAGTCATAAAGGTCAGCAGATAGACTTGGAATTATGTATGCTTTTTCATTTTTTTGCTTGTTTTGTTTTTGTGTTGGTCTGGGTAGACTGTAGAAGCAATCCATGGACATACATATGTACATAAGAAAGATTTATATACAAGAGTAACTGAACATTGAGAAATATCCCAGCCCATTCCAGACCAAGTCCATAAGTCTGATATTAGCACATATTTCCGATATCAATCTTCAGACTCATGAAACACATGCAATGATGCTGACTGCAGAAGATCACAGGCCAGTGGGTAGAAAGTCTTTGGATCCAGTGTCATTGGAAACATCTCAGCACTGGCAGAGGTCTCTCTGTGACTTCTCTGACTTCTGAGGTCTGCTTGAGTCCATGTGGCTTGCCTTCTGCAATGTCTCCCAGAGAGTAGCAGAGAGAGAGAGAGAGAGAGAGAGAGAGAGAGAGAGAGAGAGAGAGAGAGAGAGAGAGAGAGAGAGAGAGGAGTTCTTCCACCTCTAAGGAGGAAGTACCAGATTTCACAGAATTCTCAGGAGAAGGCCACGCCCACACAGAAGTCTCATTGGCTATCTCCAGATTGACAGCCTGGACTGCCCCCTACACTCTTAATCCTTAAATTGACACCAGATTAGGTGACTACCACAGCTTTTTTTTCTCTTTTTATTCAATCTTTTCTTTTTGTTGTCTCAGTTATTGCTGTTTTGCCTACCTCTTTAAGATAGGCATGAGAGCAAGCCCAAGGAGAGAGCAACTGGGCCGATGGTTTTTGAGTGACTTAGGGGTGAAGAGGAGGCAGAGGAAGGGAGAGGTGAGCAAACAATGCCATAGTTGGAGAATAACTAGAGCATTAAAATAAAAAATGAAGTGGAAATAGAAATCCTGGTGGTGTTTGAGCATCAGAAATCTAGCTTAGGGGAATTACTAAGAGGCAGAAGAAGGGTGAGCATGATGGGGGGACAGGAGGAAGATAAAAGGAAATGGAGGAAAGATCTAGGAAGCAAAGCTATGGATAGATATAAATATAAATATAGGTATATTTAAATATAAGTATAAATATAGGTGTGTACATATGTTAATATAACAATTTATAAAAATAGAGATATTGGCCTAAGTACATATAGTTATATGGCAATACATTGAGGAAATGGACAGATATTGGGCCTATATTCAAGCCCTCCCTCAACACAAGAACACTTTGTTCTAACAACCTGGCATTCTGTGGTGCTCAACCTCCAACGATTGCTGAACACAAAATAGGTGCATAAGCAAATGTGGTGAAGAAAGCTAATGGTGCCCAACCATCAAAAGATATGACATTTGGGGTCTTAAAGGCTGGAAGTTAAATAATCAGCTGTCTACCAGAGAAGCAACAAGCCCACATGGAAGAAACAGATCAGCCTGTGTGATTTTGAGGTGTGGGTGGGATCAAGTAATAGGCATCTGAAAACTGAAAACAAAAAAGCGTATTGTTGAGAATGAAGAGGATCAGAGCAGAGACCAAGAATCCAGCGGTAGAAGATAGGACGTCCACTCCCAGAAGGGCCATGTGTTATGGGTTCCAATAAATGACAGCCACTGGAATGTCTTGACATTTAGAAGATTAGCTGAGATACTGGGAAACTAAAGACATTTCCCCTCACAGCAACCCTGAGTGGACGCCTCAGTCCATCTTTAAGGCCCCAAACTCATTTATCACTTGCCTAGGGTTCAAGCAACTGTGAACAGAAGGAGAAAGCAAAATTAATGGATTAATTGTAACTTCAAGAAGAGGAAGCATGCATTACAAGGTACATTCCTCCTCATCAAAGAAACTATGATAACATTAATTGTCACATCCTAGTGATCATGACAAGATTAACTACATCATCCAGATTCCAACATCAAAGGACATAATATTGAATAATAATCAAAACAAACGATATATTGAAGAGCAGTCTAAACAAATTGTAATGTCCTGAACCTGGGAACATGGAAGTAAATTTTAAAATTAACCACCAACAAAGACTTTGCCACAAGGGGAGGGAGAATGGGCAGGTCAAAGAGCAGTCAGAAACTGTAAATCTTTACGGAAGCACATAGTTTCATATTTCTTCTAAGGAATGATGGGTGGGAATGAACCACTGACTTTGTTGTGAGCCAGTCAGTGTGAAACCCATTACGCCACCAGTATTTAAAAGACACTAGTAAACGACATCTTAGTTACTGAGTACACATGTTTCTATTATTAAAATTATCTATTTATTATAGAGTATAACCTGAATAGTAGGACTCTGTTATAAACATTAAAAATGCATACTTAAATTTTTTTCATATAACTGTGTTAATGAGGTAAAATCTTATAAGCAGTTCAGGTATGAACATTTTGATTTTAAAATTCATGTAAGAGGAAAAAGGATTTCTAATCAAAACATTTTTTTGTTTTCTAAAGTGTTTGACTAGATTTTTTTAACAAAAGAAAATAAAACCATTGAATACTTGTTCAATAAGAGTATGTTCGATGGACCAACACTAAGGAACCCTTCGTGACCATGTGCCATTCAACAGTTTTTGAATGATCTTCAGCAAAATTTAGCTTGCGTGTGTAAGTAATGATATTGTTCAGTGGTTTCCACATTCTGTTGAGTGACCTTTAATTTGGAAAGGGCACAAATATGGATCTCTTCCATTCGGTTGACTGCCGGACTCGATGGAAAAGAAGGCATGGAAAGAGGGTTGTCATTGGTGACATCAGATGACTCGGGTGAAAGCAGAGAAAACCAGGAGAAACAACGTTTAGTTGCGTTTTATTGACTATGCAAAGACGTTCTTCTTTGGATAATGAAAAACTGTGGATAAAATTGAGAAGAATAGGCAATTCAGAACACTTTATTGAATTCATGAGGAAACTGTACGTTGACCAAGAAGCAATTGTTTAAACAGAGCAAGGTAACACTGCATAATTTAAAGTCCAGAAAGATGCGTGTCAAAGTTGGATTTATTTTCTCTATATTTATTTATTCAATCTGTATTTTGAACAAACAATCAAAGGAGCTGTGCCATAGGAAGAAGAAAGCAGCATCAGGATTGGTAATAAATAACCTGTGATATGCGCACAACATAACATTGTTGCTGAAAATGGGGAGGACTTGACGTACTTGATGATGATTAAGGACTACGGCCTTCACTGTGGATTGCAATCAAAGAATAGAAACAAAAATTTTCACAACTGAACCAAAAGACAATATCATGATAAATGCTGAAAACATTGCATGTGTCAAGGATTTCATATGTCTTAGATTCATAATCAAGGCTCATGAAAGGAGCAATCAAGACATCATATGGCGTGTTGCATTTGGCAAATCTCAGCAAAAGAACTCTTCAGAGTGGTGAAGAGCAACGCTGTCACTTTGAGTACTAAAGTGTGCCTGATCTTAGCCGTGGCATTTACAGTCACCTCATATGCATGTCAGTGTTGCACAGTGAATAAGGAAAACCAAAGAAGAATGGATGCATTTGAATAATGGAGTTGGAGAAGAATATTGGAAGTACTATGGAGTGCCAAAAAATAAAAACAATTTTGTATTGGAATAGGTACAGTCAGAATATTCCTTAGCAGTGAGGATGGAGAGATTTCCTCTCGCACATCTTGAGCATTTTATCAGGCAAGACTTTGGACATTTTATCAGGCAAGAGCAGTCCTTTGGAGAGGACATCATGCTTGGGGAAGTACAGGGGCAGCAAAGCAGAGGAAGATGCTTGATGAGATGGTTTGACCAAGGGCTCTCATCATAGCAATTGTGAAAAGAGCAACAGTCTAGACAGTGATTTTTTTTCTCTCTTGTTCACAGGGTGACTACTAGCCATAACTCTGGGGTAACTTGTTCTTACACTAGGGCATTTAACAATGACAACAGGAAGCACTGGTGGCACTGTCTAATGAGCCTTGGGCTGGTAATGGAAATATCAGTGGTTCAAGCCCACCAGTATCTCTGAGGCTGTCTGCTCCCATGAAGATTTTCATCCTGAGAAACCCTATGCAATGGATCTGAATTTAATTGATGGCAGTGACTTAAAAAAAAATCTTCTTTTAACCTCACAATAACCTTAATGCTGGCCATTCTCATACTGCCCATTGTGCCTCACAATTCAGCTATTCACACCTTTTGTTCACTCCTCGGGATAAGGATGAGTCTGTTTCCTTCATAAAGATGTTTAGCTCTGGCATCTCTAGAAAATGCATCCACTATGTCCAATGGGGTTGCTATGGATCATAATTTACTGGATGGCAGTTAGTAGAGGGAGGATGCAGAAAGAATCCACGGGCAGAGGTCTCCATGGGAAAGGACTTAGACTAAACCTGGTCCATCAAATCTATCTCAGCTCCTGTGTGTCAGGATAACTGTGCTCCACGGGCTGTCAGTGCCGGATTTTTCGAGGTAGCCCCCTTGACCTTTCTTCGGAAGTTTCTTTGAGTGGACAAAATCCTTCAGTCCTTTGCATAGCAGTTAAGGCCATTTGTTCCACCCACACAGAGATTCTGTACGTGGACTCCCATCCATTGTCATCCTATTTATTCTAATATTGATGCTCGATAGCAGTGGTTCCCAAACTTCCTAATGCCGCGACCCTTTCATACAGTTCATGTTGTGGTGACGCCCAAACATGAAATCATTTTCGTTGCTACTTCATTGCTGTCATTTTGCTACTGTTATGAATTGGGCGACCCTATGAAAGGGTCGTTCAACCACGAAGGGGTCGCGACCCACAGGTTGAGAACACTGCTCTATCGGGTTTCTGTGGCTTTAATCTTAAGGGGAAAAAAGCCTCATCTTTCTCCCATGGAACAGGTGGTGGTTTTGAACTGTGACCTTGTGATTACCAACCTAGCTCTTATCTGGCAGCCTGTTTCTGGAAAGCAGTATGTACTTTATAAGTGTTTGGATTATAATTGCTGCTATTATTATTATGCATGCAGATGTAAGAAACAAAAAGAGCACAGGGCATTAGTGAAAAGAAATGGAGCATATTTGGGTAATAGAGAGCAGACCCCACAGGTAGGTAAAAGATATATTGTTAGAATTCTAATGGAAAAATCATAAAAATCTTAGAAGAAAAACCAGAATTTAATTCTAAGAAGACTGAGGTATTTAATAGCCTATTGAACTAAAGAGTCTTAATGTATGACTTCATAATGGTGGAGAAATATGAGTGGGCTCCAAAAAATTCCATTATCTTTTCATTCAGTTTTTCCACAAAGTTTTTGCCACCGCCTTTCCCATTGGCCTGCCAACCAGAAGGTCAACAGTTCAAAACCACCAGTGGTTTTGCGGGAGTGAAACAGGCTTTCCACTCCCTTAAAGAGTTACAGCCTCAGACGCTCACAGGGGCAGTTCCCCACTGTCTTGTGGGGAACTGCGTAGACTTGATGGCGGGGTTTGTTGGTTTTGTTTTCTTTCTTTTAATATGATGGGACATTTATATTTGCTTGTAATCTAGAATAGTATTGAAGTAGTAGGGATTAGTAGAGCCTGAATGTTTAGTTTAGTTAGGAAATTACTTTTTTCCAAAAGTTGTATTGGCATGTAATTCACACATTATAAAAGTCCGTAGTTCAACCACAATAAGAAGAGCTCACAACCACCGCCACAATCCGTATTCTTCATCCTGGTGCTCATGGTTACTAGCTCTCCACTTCCCTCGAGCCTTCTCTGTCATCGCCCTCAGGAACCCTTAACCCAGTTACTGTCTCTGCAGACTTATCTGTCCTGGAAGGCAGGTGGTGGAGTGGGTAGGCATTGGCCTGTGATTTGCAGTGGTGGCAGTTTGAAACCATTAGCCGCTCCTTGGGAGAAAGACTGGCCTTTGTACTCCCATAAACAGCTACAGTTTTGGAAACCCACAGGGGGTCACTATGAGCCAGCATTGACTCAATGGCTGTGAGTTTGGTAGTTTTTGGAATTCATAAATAGGGAAACATTAAAAGAAACAAACAAAATTAAAACCAAAAATAATAACAAAGTAACAATGATCAAAACCTCAATGGACAGAAAGCAGAAGCTTTCAGAAACGAGAGGAAGTTTAAGGGAACCACAGGGAGATCAGATGATAGGGTGCTGAATTTAACCCAAGCGCCTCTGCAACCATGTGTTCTGCCATGATAGCCAAGCTATTCCTGTCCCCGACCAGGGTCACTCCAGATTCACCCGGGACTTGATCCACAGGTATTTCCTCTTCTTCTTTTTAACTGAAAGAGCTTTGAAATGGGTCAAGAGACAGATCCCATGATAAGATGTGCATTTTGACCTAATTATGCCTGTCATAATTGACTTCGCAATTCTGTCTGTCTGATAACAGGGCTGTTCACATCCCTCAACTATGATGGAGGGTATTCGCAGGAGGCCGAAAGAATCTGGGGCTTGACTGTGTGGCAGTTACATCAGTTTGGGACTTGAGAGGATTAAGAGTGAAGAGGTGGAGTCTAGTCGGTCAATCAGGTCATAGCCATTTAGGCCTCTATGTTGGCATGGGCTTCTCCTGAGCATTCTGGGAAATCTGTTATTTCCTCCTAGAAGGCAGGAGACAATTCTCTCTCTTTGCTCACTCCCTGGGAGTCATTGCAGCTGGCAAGACACATGGAACTACACCGGTGCCCTGAGCTGGAGAAGCCACATGGACCTGCCCTGATACACTCAGACCTCTGAAGCAGAGAAGCCATATAGAAACCCCTGCCAGCGATGAGATGCTTACACCGCCACTGGATCCAAAGGCTTTCTACCCACTGGACTGTGATTGTCCTGCATTTGGCATCATTGGATGTGTTTTGTGAGTCTGAAGAGGACTTCATAGATCAGTATTGGACATATGGGCTAATGTTGGATTTATGGGCTTGAACTGGACTGGGCTGGAATTCTTTCTTTTCTTTCTTTTTCTTTTAAATCATTTTATTGGGGGCTCGTACAACTCTTATCACAATCCATACATAACATCTGTCGTGTGGAGCACATTTGTAAGTTTGTTGCCATCATCATTCTCAAAACATTTTCTTTCTACTTGAGCCCTCTGTACCAGCTCATTTTTCCCCTCCCGCCCCCAGTCTCCCTCCCTCTCAAACCCTTGATAATTTAGAAATTATTATTATTATTATGTCATGTCTTATACTGCCCAATGTCTCCCTTCACCCACTGTTCTGTTTTCCGTCTCTCAGGGAAGGGTAACTTTATATGTAGATCATTGTGATCAGTTGCCCCTTTCTCCCCCACCTTCCCCTCATCCTCCTGGAATTGCTACTCTCCTTATTGGTCCTGAGGGGTTTATCTGTCCTGGATTCCCTGTGTTTACAGCTCTTATATGTACCAGTGTACATGCTGTGATCTAGTCAGATTTGTAAGGTAGAATTGGAATCATGATAGTGGGGGGGGGCAAGCATTAGGAACTAGAGAAAAGTTGTATGTTTCATCATTGCTACACTGCACCCTGACTGACTCATCTCCTCCCCTTGACCCTTCTATAAGGGGTTGTCTAAGTGCTTACAGATGAGGCTTAAATATCTACTCCACACTCTCCCTGGTTCACAATGATATGATTTTTTGTTCTGGGTCTTTGATGCCTGACACCTGATCCCATTGACACCTCTTGATCACACAGGTTTGTGTGCTTCTTCCATAGTGGGCTTTGTTGCTTCTCAGCTAGATCGCCACTTTTTTATTTGGAAACCTTTAAGACCCCATACACTATCTTGTTTGATAGCTGGCCACCATCAGCTTTCTTCACCACATTTGCTTATGCACCCGTTTGTCTTCAGCGATTGTGTCAGGAGGGTGAGCATCATGGAATGCCAAATAATAGAACAAAGTGTTCTTGCATTGAGGGAGTACTTGAGTAGAGGCCCAAAGTTCATCTGCTACCTTAATACATTCTTAATGTACAATTACCCATTATATAAAACTCTCTCTCTTATTCACATATGAGTTTCTATGGATTTGTTTCTCTAGTCTACCCGACTAATACACACAGTTATCCATAGCTTTATACAAAGCAGGTGTTCACAATTTAAGCTCTGCTGCCATTCCCCACTTTATATTTGGATTTATAGGATCTGAATAACACACCGTGGAGAAATAAGCCATGATGACTAGTACGGTGGAACATTGGAGAAAGAGTTGTGAAATATTTATGGGCACAATCATTAGGAAATGATTGGATGGTGTAACTGCATGGAGGTGAGCAGGGACAATAAACTCAAAATCAAGCATACCGCTATTGAGTCTATTCTGGCGTATATAGTGTTGAAAACGCACAAGGGCCATTCTACTCTGTCCTATAGGATTGGTAGGAGGCAAGATAAAAGTATGGAAAGAAACTATTTTGGTTTTGAGATATTCAAATACAACCATGGTCAGGTACTAGAATAAATGTCCACATTGAACGTACAGAATGCTGGTTTTATCCAGATAAAAAGGGCGAATGAAACCACCAGAGTAGTGGGGTGGGGTCTTGAAACTTCTTCTAGCCCCTGGTTTCTGTGGATTTGGGGGATTTCTGTCTGTACTCCTGCTCAGCCTATCTATCTGGTCACTTGCATAAGTCATGCTCTTTTCAATTTCAGTGACTTTATACTTGCTGTTCTTCCTTCTGGACCACATTGTCACTTATTCACATTGTGTATCATTCTCTTCCATTGGGGCTTATCTGGTCACTCTATGAAGAATAAGTTCTTCCTAGTTTTTACCTCACACTCTTGTTTCTGCCATAGCATTTACCATAATTTGTAGATTACTTCTTGGTCCTTTTATCCACCACTGTGATATAGATGTGGTAAAGTAGAAATCATGTCTGTCCTTTTCATTGTCATATCACCAGCAAGAAGGTAGTGTTTAGGGCATAGGTCAGGTTTTTACTAGCTATTTCTGAAATAGTGAATGAATAAAACAATGATTCTGAGTGCCTGAGAGATCATAATCTGATCCAACACAGTTTCACTCTCTGTGCCTTAGTTCATTCTAAACATTCCAGAATTTTACAACATTTTCCCATGTCTCTTGTTTTCACTGCTTGAGATGCCCTTATCTGGTTACCCACGTAGGGAATTATTTTGAGCACAAAAGCGAGCTCAATTGGCATCTTATCACAGAAGTTTAGATGTTTCTTTCCTGAAGATGGTTTCCCTGCACTCACCACATGTACTGTAATAGCTTACCCATTTGATTGTGCTGTAGTTGGGAAGATCCTCAGATTGAGGGAACATGTATCATTGGAGTTCATTTCCTTATTCCTTCACCCAGTGCTTCATACATGCCATTTCTTTGATAAATATTTGTTGAATTATAACTAAAAGGGTGTATTATAAGCAAGAGGACCTATAAACATACCAAGCATTAGGTGACCTTGAATAGGTCACTTTCCCTACTTCTAGTCATGACAACATTCAAATGAGATGTATGCAAAGCATTTCCTAGATATTCCTAGACATGAGAAACATTTTCTCAGTGTTAGATTCTGCCCATGCCTGGTCTGGTCCTTTGTCCCCGATGTCTACAGGTGAAGAACCATGGAAATGATGTTATGTGGTCCTATGCTGGAACGGTTAACATGATTTCGATGCTTCCTAATTCCAACTCTCTCTACAAAGCATACATGAAAAACTAAGTTATGCTCCTCTCATAGCATAGATAAGAAAAGCTTCTTAATGCAAAACAAATTTCTGTGAGATGATGGATAGCCATGGCCTAATTCAAAGGTCTGGCCATTCATAGGTTCTCCAAAATAGTTAAGAAAAGAGCTTTTCTTAACATCGAGTACTTTCTTTTTCATACCTATTCACTGTGACTGAAGCAGGCTGCAAAAGTCATATTTTTTTCCTTTTAATTTCTAGTGAGGGAATTTTTGCCTGGTGGCAGTGTCTTGAGTAAGATTTAGACATAGGTATCAGATGTCTGTTCATAATAGCTCCCAAAAGCTGAAGAACTGCCTCAGATCATTATAATAAAATCTTTCATCAGATTGAGGTAGGGGTAATACATTACTACTGTATCCCTACTGCCCTAGCAAATTTCTTTTTCGGGAGGGTGCAGAGAGGAGGATAACTTTGCTAAGTAGTTACTAATTCCAAAGTTAAAATATTTTCCTTTCCCCCTCACCTAGAGGGAAGAATGACTTAGTTTAATCAGTATCACTATCATACAACTTTCTAAGGAGCATAGTCTCTGGGTAGTACAAAGGTTTGCATGCTTGGCTGCTGACTGAAAGATTGGCACTTCAAGACTATGTAGAATGATATTGGAACAAAAGGTCTGGCAATAGATTTACTTCTGAAAAAGTAAATTGAAAATGCTTAGAGAATCCAGTTCTCTCTAAGATACATGGGTTCACCACGAACCAGAATCAAGTCAATTACAAATAGTATGGCTTGCTATTTCAGGAGCCATGTCGACCTATTCTAGTGTTAAAATATTCCCTGCTTTCTTTTCAGTGTGGGTATTCTCTGTTTGATTTGGTCAGTGTCACTGGGTCCTATTTTTGTTCTTGGTCTTTGTTTTACATGTTTTTTTCTGCAAGGTATTCAGAATGGGTGAATCTATGGATAGTAACTGCATTAATAACTACCTGGGAGTGTGGAAAATGAGGGTGGTGGGAAATGGGAAGTCAACAGGAAGGAGTAAAAAAGGGAAGAAAATATTCTAATGTTGATAGTGGTGATGATTGCAAAATTCTTATTAAAATTCTTGAGCTTTTGAATAGCATGCAATGTTAATTGTATCTCAATAAAACTCTTAAAGAAAGGAAACACGGGTGTTTCCTAGTGAAGATATGAAGGCAGACCGACTGCTAGCTCCCATTTGTCTTGCTGTGTCCATAGCCAATGCCAAAACCCTTGGTCTATGCCTAGTAAAGGAGGCATTTGAGTAAGATAGAATAAAATTTGGGGAAGCTTTTTATGAGGAACAAGAAGTGAAAATTTTGAATAATTACAATTTTACTATCCTTGTTGGACATGAAATATATGTATATACATGAATAGAATTTACTGTAGAACTAATCAAAATTATTCTACCTCAAAATTCAAATGGTGTGCATGTGTAGGAGATTTCTTGGACTGCGATAGCAAGTTACCCAAAACTGGATGGCTGAACAAACAGTGGATTCACACACACTCTTGGAGGTCAAAGGTCAATACATGTGCTGGCCGATGGGAAAGTTGAGGAGGAGACTGTTCGCTTAGCTCCAGCAGAGTGGCAGGAATCCATAGAGTCCCCGGGCTTGCGTACTTGTAGCCCCAATCTGTGCCTCTGTTATCAAAATGAATTCGCCTTGTGTTTATCTCTGTGTCCAGATTTTCTTCTTATGAGAACACCAGTCATTGAATTAGTGTGTAGCCTAATTCAGTGTAACCCCATTTTAGCATGATTACATCTGTAAAACCCTCTTTTTAAAAAAGGTTGCATCCATGGATCCCAAATAGACATGAATTTTGGGGAAACTCCCAAACCTAGTACAACATGAAAATGTGTTTTCAAAGAGACAACAAAAGACCGTGTACTTTGAAATGATTTATAACATTTTATTTTATATTATCCAGCCAGCCGGATTTTATGAAAATGTGCATTTCTAAAAGTACATCATCAAATATTTGTTCTAGATTTTAAGCATAGAAATAATCCATAGCATTTTACTTACAGATTTATTATTAGACTCATATAAATTTAGATTCATATAAAAGTATTTCCAATAGAAAAGAGAAATGAACTTACATGATGCTATTTACTGATTATGAGAATTAGAGAAATACAAAATTATCATTAGGCAATTTAAAAAATATCTGTATATATATTCTTTATTTCATTAGGTTCAAATGAAACATAAACAGAAAAATAAAGAATAGCCAAATTGGTTTGTGCATTTAAGATTTATTACCAATACTATATTTTCCATCTTGAATAATTGAGCACATGACCTACTGTATAATTTGGGCTTTGTTCAAACATAAACTGCTGCAATCATGAAGGTACTATTAAAAGCACACACAGCAGATCTGTGCGCAGCAGAGCAGTGGCTTTCCCCAAGGCTCCATAGTAACATCTTGTTTGGTTAGGGACATAGTTTACATATTTAAAGAAGAATGTCATGTTGATTCATTGGTGGGAGTTTGGACACCTAGCTGAGGCATTCATGGTGAACAGTGCAGAACGATATGAATGGTTAGGAACTACTTTTGTTTTGAGTATGTAGCACATATAAAAAGCTCTTTCAACAAAGGAGCCTAATAAAGTTTTACAAACGTTTTTGTTTGTTAGTTAGTTAGTTTGTTTGTTTGCTTAGGCCTCAGTAAGTAACTTTTCTGCCTTAGTAAATAACTATTTGTTTTTTTCTGCCCTAATAAATAACTATTTGGTTTTCCTCATGTGTGTTTTATGGAGCTTTCTCCATTCGTGCTTCATGTCTGCTTCTTAGAAACGGTGTGAAAACCAAATGTAATTCTTAATTATAAAGTGCTTCCGGGGAAACATATTCTTGCGTGTTAAAGTGTACTTTGCTCTGAAATACTTAATTTCCCTTTCAATTAAAAATCAAAACCCGAGCACAGCATAGAGCAATTTGGAAATTGTCGCATTAATTACCACAAAAAATTTGATCTATTTCATAATGGACAACTGACCGCGAACATCCAATTAACAGCTACACAATTATTTAAAACCATCCTCAGAAAAGAAACAAAGAAATATTATATTTCATGATCATTAATTGAGTGATCGCCAGCATAATACATTAGGGTTTTTTAAATTTAGAATTGATATATTTTAACTTAGAATTACTTTAGAAATCACATATTATTTAATTTAGAAAGAGCTGAATGTAATGATCGCAATTAACAAAGACCAGCGTATGTAGGCGGCATCAAAGTTCACAGCGACTGTTTGACAAATCACCTTAACGCCCTGGATTCACAGTTAAGGGTAAACCTCTCTTTGGCTCATAAGGTGTTGTCCTGGAAACCATTCGGATGCAGTCGATGATAGGGCAGACGCTGAGACAGAGGGTACAGCCTGTGCACGTGTCTGTGACACTGGGCAGGTGGGTTTGTGGATCAAACTGGATAGCCTGCAAACAGAATTAAAGAGCATTGATGGCACTTCCCTCCAAGGTCAAGATGTTCAACGTTTTCTCTACTACAGTAGAGCAGCACTGCCAGACAAACACCCTCTCCCCTCACCCCCCACCCCGCCCCCGCCCCCGCCCCATGGTGCAGCTAGAGCAACAGTTGAGATGCAGGAGTGGAAGGAAGGAGGGAGAAAAGGAAAGAGAGAGACAGAAAGAGAGACCTTTTCAATTAGAAATACAAAGTTTAAAACCCCTTAAAGGTGTTTTTTCTTTGTTGTGTGCAGAAAAGACTTCATAACATAGGAATTCCCTAGTTCTCTCTGTTCCGGTAGCGCTCGGGTCTTCCCCATTATTTCTCCCCTAGGAAGACGATGACGGAGGAGCTTGCTTGCATCAGCCCTCCTTTTCCTGTCACACTCCTCAGTCTCAGAAGTGAAGTCAAACAGAGCAAGGGATGCATTGGTTTGGATTTCCAGAAAAGCATGTAGGTTTTAGAGGAAACGCTGGAAAAAACATTAGTGTAAGTTAAAGAGTGAGCTTTGACTTGGCAGTTTTTCCACGTCCATTTCAGCCATTGTCCCATCATGCTGCGGGAGAAACACAGAAGGGAGGAGCAAGACACTGAGTTCTGGCTCGGCCCAGATGTCCTCAGCTGTGAGAGCCAGGGCTCGTGCCCAGTGCTAGAGCTGTCCACCATTTTGTTATGAAAACAAAAAATGACAATTCTTGATCATTTCTTTTTCTTTCTCTCTCTGTTTTTTAAACACGAAGCAAATTACACTAAGTACAAAAAATACCTAGTGTGAAATCCAATAGTAAGATTTTTCTCAAGAAAAGATGTACAGTTCAAAAGTGGAAATAATCCCTGTACTCTAAGGAAGTGATCATTCTAATAGAGTAAATTCTACAGCTATTACACAATGCACTATGAACAGACCCAGCCGCCAGCCTGAGAAAAACAGGGCTCAGCTTGTAGGTTGGACAATGGTTTCATCTTGCATGCTGTGTCTAAACTTGAAGCAAGAGTTCTGCTTAGAAACCTTATACTTTGAAAAGCTGCAAAGCAACTTTGCATTTACTTCAAGATGTTCAATCCTTTGCTTTTAGTTAGAAGATTCAAGAAGACTGTTGTAATCTTTTAATGAATAACTAAGATTTTTCCCTCATTTTTAAATCACATCTACTAACGTTACAGAAAGAAGAAGAATTCGAGGGTGGGAGTCAATTTCTAAGATTCAAACTATTAGAACCCTGCTGATACTAAGGTTTTAGTTACAGGATGTCTTGACTTGTCTTTGATGACTTTCTTAGAGGAAAGATGAGAATAAGGTGTAAGATGATCATTTTCATGGTAACTTAAGAGTTATTTTACACATAGAAACACATTTGATGAATTAGGTGAAAATTGATTTTAAATTAATCAAGTAAAGATTATGAAAAATTACAATATTTTTAATGCTTGGGAGCCTTGGTGGTGTGGTAGGTGACATGCTGGGTGGCTAATCACAAGATTACAAGTTCAAAACCACTAAAGATGGACAGTTTTTGAAACCCACGATGGCAGCTGTGCCTAATTCAATGGGGCTGCAGTAAGCTGGACTCTGTGGTGGCGGCGAGAATTAACAGGTGCAAACTGAATGCACAGAATCTCACCATAATCAACATGGGACCTTCCTGGAGTTGCCTAAAACTAATAAATTCAATTTTCAGATGGGAAATTTCATTTAGTGTTTAGAATACGCCATCGGCCATTTTATAAATGAATGTTTTGCCTTTCCTATACCTTGTTATAATATGATCAGTCTAATTAATAAAAACAATACTTTTCCCATAGTTTGGGGCAATTTTAATGGGAAATTCTCTTTTGCTTTCTTCAGTTCTATATCAGGGAAAAACAAACAAACAAAACAACTCTTAACTTTCCCAATAAACTATGTATTTGAGGCAAATCTATGCTTAAAGATATCACTGATGAGGCTCATATGATGATGTTTATTTTTTAAATTATATATTTAGAAAGTCACTTAGTTCTGAAATTCAACCATTTCAAGGACATAGTCATGTCAAATAATAAAAACAGCCTGTTATAAATATAGAGGATATAACTGAGGAAGCAAATTAAAAATCCATCTCACATTTTCCGAGGGAGAAATGCATAGAATGTGCTTTCAAGGGGAGAACCTACCCTTGTTCAGCACAGATTCTCATCAGCCAAGGAGTGAAGGAGCTGTAAGTCAAGGGTCCATGTCACAGCAATACACCCCATTGGATTTTCCAGCTACCACGGAGCCTATGTGCAAAACTGGTGGGGAGAACGTGCGGCTTTTACCTATTTCTTTTCTCTGCAGAAGAACCCCAACAAATATTCGAGGAAAGAGATTCTCCTTCGACAGAAGGAGTCAAGTTCTTTTACAATAATGACAACACACTGCAGTTCTTTTTCTTTCCCTCTTTATACAGCCTAATGCTCTCCTGATGCCCACAAGCACTCAGCGTCTGCTAGTCAAAAGGTTAGGGTTTCAGACTAACCCAGTTGCTCTGCAGGAGGATGATCGATGACCAGCTTTGGTGAAGTTCACGGTGAAGAGAATCCCATGAGACAGTGCTAAACTTTCTCAAGGGGTTGCTAAGAGAAGATCATTGACTCCATGGCATATCGAAACGGTTATGATGGCATTTGTTTTCTTTGAATTTTTGGATATCATTATGTGGGTGGTAATGACATTAAACTAATACTGCACAGAGCGGCATAGATAAGATTTTCCTCAGAAGAACAAAAAAGGAGAAAGAAAGAAGAGAAGAACCATCCTATGGCATGAAGGTGAGAGGACAGAAGGATATGCTACAGCTGAAGAGAAGTTCTTAATCACATCTGTCTGAAACCACGAACAAAGCAACGGAAGACATCTTCTGTCACAAAAGGAAGAAACATGCACCATGCAGTCACCGTGATGAGCAAGCAGGGTTCCTACCTGGTAGCCAGAGTCATTGCAGGTCATGTAGCATTTACCGCAGTTGATACACATTTCTTCGTCGATCATGGCCACAACTTGCTCTATGTTGCTAAGCTCGCCATACGCCCCAATATATTTCAGGGCTTTTCCAATTACATCCTAAAAGAGAGACACTGAATTACCAATACATTTCCCTATCACAATGCCTGCCATTCTCGGTCCCACTGTCTCCGTTTTCACATGAGGCTGCCGTGCTAACAGGAGGCTTTGACTATTGTAGTTTTCATAGACATGATTTTCATGACAATCAGGACTACGTCTTTCTCTCTTCTTAGCTTAGAAATACAAAACTTAACTAATGTCAGTCAATAGATATTCTACTGGATAATGTAAACACTGTGTTTCTGTGGATCCAGAGGAAGAAGTACCACCCTTTTCAGTTGTGCCTTGCTCTCAATACCACACCTTGAAAGCTTCTAAAGTAATGAAGTGACAAAGGTTAATACACCTAGTTTGGGCAACTTTATATTTCTCGGAATGAATGAGGAAATTGAATGCTATGTACATATGTATGAACTTGTCTTTGGATTTTTTATTTCACGCAGAAATGTGTTCTGATAGCACACACACCTGCCATGTCTTGAAGAGTGTATTTCATTATGAAAGTATTCTAATTTATGTTAATTAATTAGGTTGATCTAAGAGTTAAATTATATGCTCTTTTTCTTTTTAAGAAGTAGGATCTTGTTCATTCACCACTGAAAATTTTTCATAAAGTTTACACATCGTTTTGTTCTTCATATTAATTGAAAATATGTGAAGCACAGATGATGTTTCATCAACAATATGAAACACTTTGTTTCATAAAACAAAACAGAAGAATGTAACAATGTTTGTCAAATTAGTATGCTGTCAAGATGTTCTGCTTTTGTTTTTTAACTTTTATGAAGAAAATCTTTTGTTTGAATTCAAGGTCCATGTTCAAGGAGTCTGACTCCCACCTAGTTCCATTTTTCCATATTGTCTTTGGTATTTTATTGTCTGCTCTTCATTTTATGACCTTGACTATCCTTCCTTACTATGCTTTTTCCCCTATTTGATCCTTAAATAACAATGCACTTACCTCCACAAGTTCTCAAACTGAAAAGACATTTGCATTATTGTATACAAGGCATTTGTGCATTTTTTTCAGTGGGTGATATGATAGAAAAATTTGTATTGTCCACAGAATTTTATTTTTAATGTACTAAAGGTGAAGGTATAATTTCAACTGTATTTCAGTCTGTCTGAGTCAGGGAGTTGATGACCAAATTGGCAATTCCTCCTGAAATTCCCTCACAGACTCAAAGTCTACAGTTATCAGAAGCATAATGGGCAATAATCACAACATACTGACACCTCAGATTCACCACAGACTGAATTTATCACAATTTCCTGAGGTCCTTAGTTTTGTGAACAGTATTAGAATTTTCCAGTCGGTGAGACTTGAAATTCCAATCATGTTTCATCCAACTTTTCTCTGTTCCAATACTTCTTTGGGGCCAAGCCATATTTTCTTCCTGGTCTATCCTATTTTAAAAAACAATTATCCATGCATATCCCATTATTTTGTCTGTACTTTCTTTCTTTAAAAAATCATTTTATTGGGGGCTTATACAACTCTCATCACAGTCCATATATACATACATCATGTCCAGCACACTTGTACATTTGTTGTCATTATCATTCTCAAAACATTTGCTCTCCACTTAAGCCCCAGGCATCAGCTTCTCATTTTTCCCCACTCTCCCTGTTCCTAGCTCCCTCATGAACCATTGATAATTTATAAATTGTTATTTTGTCATATCTTCCACTGTCCAACATCTCCCTCCACCCACTTGTCTGTTGTCCATCCCCCAGGGAGGGGCTTATATGTAATCCATGTAATCAGTTTCCCCTTTCCACCCCACCCTCCTTCCACCCTCCTGGTATCGCCACTCTCACCACTGCTCCTGAAGGGATCATCTGTCCTGGGTTCCCTGTGTTACCAGTTCCTATCTGTACCAGTGTACATCCTCTGGTCTAGCCAGATTTAGAAAGTATAATTGGGATCCTGATAGTAGGGGTTGGGGGGGGAAAGCATTTAGGAACTAGAGGAAAGTTGTATGTTTCATTGTTGCTACACTGCATCCTGACTGGCTTCTCCTCCCCGCGACCCTACTGTAAGGGGCTGTCCAGTTGCCTACAAATGGGCTTTGGGTTCCCAGTCTGCATTCCCCCTCATTCACAATAATATGATTTTTTTTTGTTCTGATGATGCCTGATCCCTTCAACACCTTGTGATCACGCAGGCTGGTGTGCTTCTTCCATGTGGACTTTTTGCTTCTGAGCTAGATGGCTGCTTGTTCACCTAAGCCTTTAAGACCCAAGATGCTATATCTTTTGATAACTTGGTACCATCAGCTTTCTTCACCACATTTGCTTATGCACACATTCGTCTTCAATGATCTTATCAGGCAGGTGAGCACACAATTATATGACTTTTTGTTCTTTGATGCCTGATAACTGATCCTTTCGGCACCTAGTGATCACATAGGCAGGTGTGCTTCTTCCATGTGGACTTTGTTGCTTCTGAGCTAGATGGCCGCTTGTTTACCTGCAAGCCTTTAAGCCCCTAGATGCTATATCTTTTGATAGCTGGCCACCATCAGCTTTCTTCACCATATTTATTTATTCACCTGCTTTGTCTTCAGCAATTGTGTCAGGAAGGTGAGCATCATGGAATGCCAGTTTAATAGAACAAAGTCTTCTTGCATTGAGGGAGTACTTGAATGGAGGCCCAATGTCCAGCTGCTACCTTAATACTAAACCTATAAATTTATGCACATAGATCTATTTCCACATCCTCATATATAAATATATTTACATATGTACATGCCTGTATTTAGATCTCTATAAATGCCCTTTGCCTCCTAGTTCTTTCCTCTATTTCCTTTTACTTACCTCTTGTCCCATTATCATGTTCAGCCTTCATTATTGTCTGTACTTTCAAGGGACTACTTAATGCTCTCATATTTATATCATTTTTCTTTTGCCAATATATCCTATAAAATTCAGATGGGATCATTTTAACCTAGGCACAAAGACACAGGCTAAATTTCCTTTCAACCTGGCTCAAAACTCTATTGAATGAAAACATAATCTCATTTATAGATTTCCAACTGGGCTGGTATTTGAAGTTTCCAATAATTAAGTTTTTCATACATTTTACTGCTCCCCTCCAATCACATTTTGATTCTGCTCTACTGGACACAGGTTCCACACTAAACACACATTTTCAGGGAAATAATTCTATGTTGTACCCTCTGGAATGCCCACATTTCTGTATTCATTAAACTCTCTATATTTTCAAAGACATTGCAAATGTTCCTCCTTCTTGAAGAATTCCTCAATCTTTCTGATTCTAATTAATGTGAAGAGATGAACATCCTTCTTTGTCTCTCCTCTCTCTTTCTCATTTCCTCTCCTTCCCCTTTCTTCTCAAACTCTCTATATCCCCTACTTGTACCTTGCTCCCCTCACCCCAATGGCCTATAGCATTTTCTTTGTATTTTGTGAAAAGAATGACAGTAGATAACTCTTGCGTTATCAGGCCACTCTTATTATTTTTAAACCCTATGTCGTTTAAACAATATCTGATTTAAAACAATGGTATAAATAAGACCCAAGGAATGAAATAAACAAATGATAAGGCAGGATTTCAGACCAATGCAGCCTGACCTCAAATACCATGATCAAAATTCTACTGTGCTCATTTTCCACTGTTATTTAGTGAATTCATTACATCGATATAGTCTATGTTTTCTTTCTATATTGCAGTCTCTTAATAATTTTTATTTCTCCTTAGGTATTGTAGGGGTGTGCTTTGCTCTTATAGATAAGTGAAATATCACAGATGTCCAAATATTTGTCAAAATAAATGTATCTTTTAACAGAGCTACCTACTGTACATATAACATTAGATGTCTAATTGAATAGGGCAATCACTACCCGGGAAGCATTAGTATCTTCATAATATGAGATCCAGGGATGGATTTGACACATTGTTTCAATTGTAAGATAGTGATGATCAGAATATCTGAAAGTGTTTTGTTTTCTAAAAATATTTTAACACTTTAAACAAATTAGATTGCTATCTGTCTATAAAAGCATATTTACATGTTATGGAAATAGATTTATTTTCTTCTTACAATAAAAAATTACTCAAAAACAGTTGGTGTACTGAATCAAATCATGGAACAACTGAAACCATCGGTTAATATTAAAAAATACATTAAACAGGAGCCCCTCTGTAAACATCAAGCTTATAAAACTCATTTTAAAGAAGAAATGTGGTCAAGGTCACCCTCCACCTTGAGAAGTTGTTCCTTTTGATTGCAGCCCTGTGTCACTCCACAATCCCTCCAACCCCCTTGTCACCCAACTCCACCTCCTACTGAGAATGGGGATCCAAAGAAAAAGAGAACTTTGGGAAGGGGGTTCCAATGCAGAATCACCCCCTGGAGTTCCCATTGTGTGAAGAGCTGGGCTATGGGTGAGGGGGCTAATTTGGGGGATTTGTGAAGTACCCCAGGGTTCTTTTGTCAGTTTTCTCAGAGACCCAGCTGTGCTTGCTGCTTGCACTTGTTCCGTTTTCAAAGTGCCTGCCTGCATTTTACCTCCCTTTTCAGTGAGCCAGTGCCTGCCAGCCTCTTTCCCCTCCCTCCTGGGTTTGCAACCTCACCAGCATGGAGAAGTAGTCCAAGACTGTCTGCTCCTCAAGGACATCCCATGGATGTCCCTGCGGACTTCTGGAGGCCCTCACACTGGAGCCCAAGGTGGCCTGCAGAATACAATCCAATGTGGCTAATAATCCATTACCAGGTCCTACTCACTCCCCTAATAGCAAGGGCATGACTAGGCTCTCCAACTAGATAGGCTCTCCAGCTCTCCAGCGAGGTATCTGGCCACAGTGAGAAAGAAACTTAGCTGAAACCGACAATACAGTAGTCTCCAAAAAAATGTTATATTTTTATATTCTTTTGTGAAAGGATACACAATACTCCTTTCCCCACCAGAAGAAGTGGCACACTACATTTCAAGATTTCTCAG
The DNA here is from genome assembly GCF_050624435.1 of Tenrec ecaudatus. Classification (NCBI taxonomy): domain Eukaryota; kingdom Metazoa; phylum Chordata; class Mammalia; order Afrosoricida; family Tenrecidae; genus Tenrec; species Tenrec ecaudatus. The sequence goes on from NC_134530.1 coordinate 129,975,051, forward strand.
TGGCTTTTCCCGCTTCTGGCTAGGTAGCCTATGGATACGGGGACCCACCGTCGTTAGCCAGATCACCCTCTGATCAGAAGTCCACTCCTTCGTGGGGCATCCATTACAATCACCTATTTCCCACCTGGACCACAGGTAAGGAGTGGATAGTTCTCAGTTGTATAGAATTCCACTGTAAATGGGCTTTTCTGTTATAAACACAATAATGGAAGAACTGCATTCTCCCTACATAAAATGCAGGGTTGATAAGTGATTACCCCTCACCTACCCCAGTCACCATAACTTCTAGAACCTGTTACCTCCACCTGAGTAACCCACTCTCCTATAACTTATCCAGTTAAATTGCATCTTCTAAAATCCTCTTCTACAACTCATTCAAAATTACAATGCTAGCAGGAGCCTTCCTGTGATTAATACCACCACTTGAAACCTACTCCTGAGCCACCTTATCCTATTTTTCCTACTCACCCAACTAACATTCCCTCCTCATGTGGACACAATACATTTTACAGACCTATCAGACCCTCCCATAACCACAAAAACCAGCCCCTCCCACCGCACACACCCCAGAAGCCTACACAGCTCTTCACCTCAACCACAATGCAGCAAAAACAAAAGGCAAAACCAACAGCTACCAAAATCAATAAAGAGAAACAAAGATCAATTACAGGAGACTACCTGAACACAGTGGATTACACTGAAGAAGTGCTTGAATTGCCAGATAGAGAATTCAAGAGAATGATGCTATGGGCCTTACAAGAAATTAGGGGATCACTCCTGAAAATATGAAAAAATAGAGATCATAAAATCCTCACACCCAAGTGAAATCCAGGAGTTAAGGAATGACATAGCACAAATAAATAATAAGGTATATGATCTGACCAATAAAAGGGAAGAAATGGAAAGTTGAATCAGCCAACTCAAAGATAACTAAGCAGAATTCAGCAAATGAGGAAAATCAACCGAACAAAAAAGCAAAAGAATCTTAAGAATGTCTGGAGGTTTTATGGAATATCATGAGGTGAAACAATGTTCAAAATATTAATTTGAATGAAACAAATAAATCTTCAGTTACAATAGTAGTGGAATTATTGGAAGAAAATGTCCCCAGTATTACAAAGGAGGAGACAATAAACATTCAGCAAATCGGGAGAATGCCAATTAGATTAAACCCCCTCAAAAATACATTAAAACATAAAGCATTCAAATTATCTAACTTCAAGGAGATAATTATGAGAGCAGTTAGAGAGAAAAAAAAGAAGTCACACATAAAGGAAAACCGAAAAGAGTAAGCTCAGATTTATCCACAGAGACTATGGAAGAAAGAAATGGGAACAATGTATTCTGAAAATTGAAAGACAACACTGCAATCCAAGGATCCTTTATCAAGCAAAGCTCTCCATCAAATTTGAAGGAAAAATAAAAGTTTTCTCAAATAAGAAAACACTTAGACTATTTGTAAAAACAAAATCAGCATTACAAAAATACTTCCCAGTTTGAACCACAACACACAATATGAGACCACCACAGGGTGTAACACCACCCAGAAACTAACACACTGAAAACAGTATCCAAAACATTACGGATCTAGTGGGCAAATGAAGACAATAATAAACTACACACACACACACACCACCCTATAAAAGGGGAAGAAAGGAAAATATCAAGCACAAATAGTATGAGATAACAGTGACTAATCTATATTTAGATTTAATTACACTGAATGTTAATGGAATAAACACACCAATTAAAAGACTAAGAGGAGCAGACTGAATTTATACAAGAAAATCCATCAATTTGCTGCCTTTAAGAAACACAACTCAAACTTAATAAAAAAATAGGCCACAAGTCAAAAGCTGGCAAAAAATTTAACTAGCTAATGGCAGTTTTAAAAAGGGTGGCAATATTAATCTCTGACAACACAAAACTCAAGGTAAATGATATAATGAGAGATAAGAGTGGACATTACACAATGCTCAATGAAGCAACAGATCAAGAATCCATTAACATAATACACCCACTGAAAGACCCTCAAAATTCATTAACCAAATCCTCAGGGAGATGAAAAGAGAAATCACCAGATCAGCAGCTATAGCAGATGATTTCAATTCACTGCTCTCAAAGAAAGAGAGGTCAACAGGTAAAAACTCAACAAAGAAGAGGAAGAGCTGAACAACACAATGAAACAGCTCAACCTTCCAGATATTTTCAGAGCTCTTCAAACTACAGCAAAAAATACACATTCTTCTTTAATACAAAAGGTTCATATTCTAAAACAGAACACAAGCTGGGATTTAACAAGCTTGAGAAAATTCACATATACAGATCATTCAAACCAACTTCTCAGGCCACAGCACTATAAAGCTGGAAATCAGCAACAGAAAAAACAACAACAAGAAGAAAAAAAGACAAGCACTGGGAGTTTCAACAATATACTTCTCAAAAAAGAATGGGTAATAGCCCAAAGTAGCGAAGAAATTAAGAAGTTCCTATAAACCAAGGAGAATTATAACACAACATACCAAAACCTATGGGAAAGAACAAGATCAGTTATCAGAGATCACTTTATTGCAATAAATGGATACGTGAATAAAGAGTATAGAATCATGGTCAGCACCTGAACACGGCACCTCCAGCCATAGCAAAAGAAGAGCTGTCATAAAAATTAGAGCAGAAATAAATGAACTCAAAAATAGAAAAACAATGGAAAAAATAAGAAATCAAAAAGTGTTTCTTTGACACAAAAAACGCTCGCATCTTTAACAACGGAAACGAAGGAGCACCTGTCAATATCTAGAATAGGGATAAACAGGAGAAGTAACAATAGACCCTAACAAAATAAGATTGCATAATAATACAATACTACAAAACACTGTATTCCAACAAATTCAATAATTTGGAGATAGACAAATACCTAGAAAATTATTCTCTCCCCAAATTAACACATATAGACATTGGGAACATGAACAGACCCATAGATAAGGCCATCAACTAACTCTCAGCTAAAAGGAAGCTCTGGTCCAGATGGTTTCACAGGAGCATTCTACCAAGTATTCAGAGAAAAGCTGACCAATCATAAACAATCTTATGTTCCAGAACATAGAAAGGTGCAACATACTCTCAAACTCATTCTATGAAGCCAGCATCACCCTAATACTTTGATTATATGGGACAAACACCCCCAAAAGTTATAAGAATTACAGACTGATACCACTCATGAACATAGATGCAAAACTCCTCGACAAAATCTTGGCCAATCTATCCAGTAATGTAATACAGCATGACCGGGTGGGATTCATACCAGTCATTTATAAAGGTCTACATAAAGGCATGTACATATGCAAATATATTTATATATGAGGATGGAGAAATAGATCTGCGTGCATATATTTATAGGTTTAGTATTAAGGTAGCAGAAGGACACTGGGCCTCCACTCAAGTACTCCCTCAATGCAAGAAAACTTTCTTCTATTAAATTGGCATTCTGTGATGCTCACCTTCCTGACACAATTGCTGAAGACAAAGCAGATGCATAAGCAAATGTGGTGAAGAAAGCTGATGGTGCCTGGCTATCAAAAGTATAGCATCTGGGGTCTTAATGGCTTGAAGATAAGAAAATGGCCATCTAGCTCAAAAGCAACAAAGCCCAGATAGAAGAAGCACATCAGCCTGTGCGATCATGAGGCGTCGAAGGGATCAGGCAACATCAGAACAAAAAATCTTATCATAGTGAATGGGTGGTGGGGGAGTGCAGAGTGGAGACCCAAAGCCCATTTGTAGGCCACTGGACATCCCCGTACAGGAGGGTCTCGGGGAAGTGACGAGCCAATCAGGGTGGGATGTACGATGAAGCAACGATGAAATATACAACTCTCCTCTAGTTCCTAAATGATTCCTCCCCCTCCCACACCCCACTATCGTGATCCAAATTCTACTTTGCAAGTCTGGCTAGACCAGAGGCTGTACACTGGTACAGATATGAACTAGTAACGCAGGGAATCCAGGGTGGATGATCCCTTCAGGACCAGTGGTGTGAGTGGCAATACTGGGAGGACAGAAGGAGGGTGGGGTGGAAAGGGGGAACTGATTACAGGATTTACATGTGACCTCCTCCCTGGGGGATGGACAACAGAAAAGTGGGTGAAGGGAGACGTCGGACAGGGCAATATATCACAAAATAATAATTATAAATTATCAAGGGTTCATGAGGAAGGGGGGAACGGGTAGGGAGGGGAAAATGAGCTGATGTCAGGGGCTTAGGTGGAGAGCAAATGTTTTGAGAATGATGAGGGCAATGAATGTACAAATGTGCTTTACACAATTGATGTATGTATGGATTGTGATAAGAGTTGTATGAGTCCCTAATAAAATGATTTTAAAAATCAAAATATATTTACATAAATGTAAGAATATTCCATGTCTGTGTATTGGATAACTCAATATTATGAAAATATCTATGCTACCTGAACAATCTACAATTCCAATGCAACCCAATCCAAATTTCAGCATAGTTTTTCAAAGAAAAGGAAAATCTGATTACCAATTTCATATGGAGAGGGAAAAAGTCCAGGTTGGGCAAAGAACTCATCAAAAAGGACAAAGTAGGTGGACAACCTGACCTCAAAACCTACTACACAGCCATAGTTGTCAAAACAGCCTGGTGCTGGTATGATGAAAGATACATAGACCAATAGATCAGAACAAAAAAAAAAACAGAAATAAAATAATTTGCCTACAGACAATTGATTTTTGACAAAGACCTCAAAAGCCATGAAATGAGAAGCAATTACCTTCTTCCATAAACGGTGTTGGAAAATCTGGATATTCACCTGCAGACGAATGAAACAAGACCCATATCTCACCCCATGCACAAAAACAAACTCAAGGTGGATCAAAGACCTAAATGTAAAACCCCAAGCTATCAGGAACATCAATGTGAAAATTGGGGCCAACCTAGGAGCCCTATTGCAGGTAATATATGGGCTATCAGAAATAACAAAGCAAACACACTCTGTGGAAGATAAAATAGATGAGGGGGATCTGTGAAAGATGAAACGCTGTGGACATCATTGGACTTCATTAAAAGGATAAAAAGAGAGCCCACAAACTGGGAAAGATATTTAGTAACGACCTCACAGGACTAATTACTAAAATCTATTTACAAGCCTACAAGAAAAAAACTAATATTCTTCTGAGAAGGTGGGCAATGAACCTGAACCGGATTCACAAAGCATGACATTACATAGCTAATAAACACATGAGGACATGCTCCCAGTCACTAGTCATCTGGGAAACGCAAGACAAAATGACCACGAAATACCACTAAAGGCCCGTAAGTTTAGCCCAATTAAAAAAATCAAACAAACTGAGAACAACAAAGGTAGGAGAGGGTGTGGGGAGATGGGAACTCTTATCCACTGCTGGTGGACTTGTAAATACATACAGCCACTGTGGAAGACCAAATGGCGATACCTAAAACAAATGGCAATTGAAATACCATGTGACCCAGCAATACCAGCACTGGACATACTCCCAAAAGATATAAGAAAGAGATCACGACCAAATGTTTGCTCCCCCGTGCCCATCGCAGCACAATTCATAACAGCAAAAAGCTGGAAAAAGCCTAAATTCCCATCAGTGGAAGCCTGGATTAATAATAATAATTAATAATAATAATAAACACTGGTGTAAACACATCATGGAAAATTATGCATCCCTAAAAAGGGTGATGAAACCATGAAACACCTCAACTCGTGGAGGAATCTAGAAGATATTATGCAGAGTGAAGTTAGTTAAGCACAAAAGGACGAACACTGCGCGAGTCCACTGCGGCAGGAACAAGCAGCAGACTGGAAGCACGCTCAGGCTTTGTAGCGTAGCCAGTCTCTCAGCTGGGGGAGGCCAGGCAGCCTGGGAGAGAGTCTGACCGGTGCCAATGAGCCATAAACATTTGCTCCAGGTAAGTATAGTGTTGGCCAACTTGGCTGGAGGGTGCCCCACATCAGTTGGGATCAAATGGTGGGGGTAGGGGTGGTCTCTGTTGTCTGCTGAGTGGGTGCCAGGTGGACCTGCGGTGAAGGTTCCCTGGACAGGGAGGAGGCCCTGTTAGAGGGATGAGGCTTACTGCTGGGAGGGGCAGTGCATGGGAGGGGAGAGGGAACGGACACTAGGTGGGGCGTGTGCAGCGAGTGGGCAATATGGAATTGTGGCATCTCGGGGAATCCCGGGAACCCAGACCAGGTGCTGTGGAACTCTGGGACACTGAATTCTGGATCTCCATGGGGTATGGCATGCTCCGGTGGCTGCATCGATGGCATTCCTTGCGGGAACTCCACTAGGTGAACAGGACTCTACCTCAGACACACTTGTAACCTGAGGACTTACGTCTGAAAACACATGGGGTCTGACGAAGCAGAAGACAGCTGTACCAAGAGAGGTGTGCAGTTGGCTGGCAGACACACTTGATCTTGCTACATCGGTGCCAGTAGGCTGTATTAAGATACATATTATTCTGGCAATACTGTGACGAACATTCTGTTTCGTTTTGTTTATACTCATTCATATTAGGGTGTATCTCAGAGGTGCTATGCCATTGGGGCCACCCTCTTGAAGTCATGTTGTTTGCTGTTTTTCAGTAAATAAAACCCAGGATTGATGAGCCTATAAGGAGAGCAACTAGAACAGGAGTGGGGGCGGTAAAGAGGGCATGGTGTCAGGAAGTCCAGAGAGGGAAAGTAATTTTGGAGACTGATTATGTTTGATGTGATTGAACTATGAAATGATATAACATATGTATTAACTCCCAAGTAATAACAAATTAAACACACACGCACACACACAACCAGATTCAGAAATGGGTTTTGCTCTCACTAAATCCTAACACCAATGTAAGAACAATTCGTTATTACATCAATGTAAGAACAATTCGTTATTACATCATGACTCTGCTCGGCTACTCGCCCACAGGAAGGGAATACAGAAGATAGGGATGCTGTAACAAAATGTGGTGAAGAATTTAGATGGTGTCAGCTATCAGATAAAGTAGCATCTGGGGTCTTAAAGGCTTGTTTCCAAACAAGCAGCCATCTAACTGAGATGTCAACTAAGTCCACATGGAAGAAGCACAGCATCACCAGTCACCAAAGGATTATAATCCATATAATCCGAAATCAAATGAGGGGCTAATATCAGAGCCTAAATTGTGAGAATTCGTTGTGCAGAAGGTGATGGATGACAGGTGGAGCCTAAATTTATTTTGTAAAACTACATAGGAAATAAGCCTGCTGAGAATTCCCACTCTCTAAAATTGACAGATGGAGGAAAGTGGTCATTAAACAAAGAGCTTGGGAGAGATGAGTAGGTCAATGGCATAAATCTGACTTGACCAGTTAAAACGTTGTCAGTTGACCCCCGCCCCTCTGATGCATGCTGGATATAATCTGGTTTTCAACATTTCTCTTGTTCATTCATATTTTTGTTCATTCATATTAGGGTGTATCTCAGAAGTGTTATGCCATCAGAGCTCACCCTTTATGTGTTTTTCCATTTTTCGGTCTATGAAACCCAGGATTGATGAACCTATAGGGACAGCAAGTAGACTAAGGGCTTCGTGGGGGAGGTGGGTACACAGAGGATGGTGGGCTAAAAGAGAGCCGGTGTCAAGGAGTCCAGGAAGAAAAAGAATGTTTTGAAACTGATTGTAGTAACAATTGTATAATTCTACTTGCCGTGATTGAACTATGGAATGGTATATGTATTAAATCACAATTAATAGTAAATTAAAATAATAAAGAAGAAATGCTTATATCAGGAATTTTCTTGTGTAAGCAATTCCACATTCCAGCTAAGTGCATTAAACGTCTTTTACTCTAGGCTGCAGATTGGCTATGTCTTTTATGTGAGCATCGTAATTGGAGAGAAGCTACATAAAACAAGGAGTGTAGCACTCTTAGAAGCACATGGCATCAAATAGCCTTTCCTTGTTCATCAGTTCTTTAAACGAACTTTTAAAAATCTTTACAAAGATTAAAAATGGCAATTCTTTTAAATTATTTTGAGAATAACTAGAATAAAAATAATTCTCATTCTCAGTGACTGAAAATGTAAGAATTTGGGGAAAACTTGATGCCTCTAAGTCAGAGGTTCTCAACCTGTTGGTCGCGACCCCTTTTGGGGTCAAACGACCCTTTCACAGGGTTGCCCAATTCATAACAGTAGCAAAATTACAGTCATGAAGTAGCAATGAAGATAATTTTATGGTTGGGGGGTCACCACAACATAAGGAACTGTATGAAAGGGTCGTGGCATTAAGAAGGTTGAGAATCACTGATGTAAGTAGTACTGAAAGCTTTCAAGTCCTCTTGAAAATGCATTCTAGTACTTCCAGTTAGCAGAAAGATGCTTATAACCAGTAAAGCACATTTGGCTAGTCCGGTGCCTCCTGGACAACACATATGTGGAAAGTAAGGGAAGCTACATCTATATTTAAGCAGGGTGTCAATAAACAGAGGTCAAAATATCTGCTCGAGCCATCCTGGGAATGTTTAATGTGTGAATGGGTGTGGGGAGAAAGCTATGCTAAACTCCTTAAATTATAGATGATATATCTGACTTATGTACAAGTTTTCATTGTTTTACATGTTTGGAATCATCAAAATATTTAAAAATAGAAATCTATCAATATTTCTGAGTGATATTAAATCATAGGGACAAAGAATGTAGAAATAGAGGAAACAAATCTCATTCTGAATGGATCATTCTCAATTTATCCTATGAATTAGGGTTTGTTAAGTTTGGTCTATTTTTTAGGAGGCCTGGTGGCTTTGGGGTGAGCTTACTGGTATGCAGTTTGAAACCACCAACTGCCCCCCAGCAGAGAGATGGGCTTTCTCCTCCAGGACACAGTCACAGCCTCAGAATCCACAGGGCCAGTTCTGCCCTGTCCTATCGGGCCCTTCCAGTGGGCATCAGCACGGTGGTTGTGAGTTTGCTTTGCTTTGGGTCCATGTTTAATAGTTAATTGATGTATTTTAAAGTTGGAATTGTTATCTGGCATGTGTTAGCTTCTACTTTTCAGCTTCAAGTCTTCACCACATTACACTAATACACTTTGGAGAGTTCCTTTAAGTATTCCTGCTCAATAATGTCCAAATCCAAGGGCAATGGCTCCGTAAGTTACTTGAGTGTAGCTATTCAGTCTTCTTATATGAGCAATTATCTATATTACATGTCCTTATCTTATTGCATCATATTCACTACTTGCCTTAAAAATACTATCAAAATAGAAAATGAGGTGAATTTGGTTTGTTTTCATTGAATTTATGTTGAAACTTTCTTTATTCGCGGCTACCAGTCAACAGTTTAATGATCATAGTAGAACTTCAAGGACTTGCTGATGTTTCTGTCTCTCTTCTTCCTTCAATGAAACCACCTTATCCTTCTCTAATGAACCAGGGGAAACTGTTACCTTTTCAGTATTGTGGAAACCAAGCTTACATAAAAATACATTCAAAATAGCATGCGATTCTACCAAATGTTCTCTGAGCAAGGCATCAGGAGGAGAACTATATGGTCAGAATTCAGTAGAACTAATAGCAAGACACCGCTTGTGCATGCAGAGATGAGAGGACAGTGATAAACCAGGAAACAAATAGCAGATTAGGAGGAGGGAGTTCGAGTCTCGAGTAAATTGACAGACAGGATAGAAGCAAATGAGAATGGAATTGATGTGACTTAGGGAGAGTGGAGTGGGAGGGGAAGGGAAAGGAAGGAAAGAGAGAAGAGCGTATTAGTAAGAGAGAAAGACAAATGGATGAGGTTTAAATGCGACCCAAGGTAGTTTAGCACAGCTCTGTGGTCTACGTGATTGTATTCTTTTTATGTGGGACAGGCTCAGTGGCAAATGTTTGCCACAAACTTTGAATTTAAATTCATTTAAAGATGCCAAGTACCTCTTTAACCATATCACTATCTATCTGAGGCATCAACTCTCAGATATGTTTTTCCTACCTTTTTCAGCTTCAACAGCATTCTCTATGTAAATGATAGAATTAAAAGCAAAATGAAATCACTCTTGCACATCGTAATTTAACAGTATATTATCTGTTGTAAATTGTTGTTGTTATGTGTCATCGAGTTGGGACTGAACCATAGTGGCAGTGTGTGCAGCAAAACAAAGTACTGCCCTGGCTGTGCCATCCACACGAGTGTTCTTAATGTTTGAACGCACCCCTGCAGCTGCGGTGCCAACCCTCTCCTGAAGTGTCTTCCTCTTTCTCACTGCCTCTCCACTTGACCCAGCAAAATATCCTTTGCCAGGGACTAGTGTCTCCCGAAAACATGTCCAAAGAGTATGGGATGGAGTCTTGCCATCCTTTTATCAGAGTATTCTGGCTGTACTTCTTCCAAGATAGATTTGTTTGCCCTTTTGGTAGTCTATGGTGCTTCCCATATTCTTTGCAGTAGCATAATTCAAATGCATGGAGTCCTATTTGTCTTCTTTTTGCAATGTCCAACTTTCAAATGCAAATGAGGTGATTGGAAACACTATGGCATCGGTCAGGTCAAAGTAACGCCCTTGTTTTTCAATTTTCAACACTTCAAAGTGGTTTGTGCAGCAGGAGACCTGGCAGTTTAGTGGTTATAAATTGGGCTACTCATCCCAAGGTCAGTAGTTCAAAACCACCAGCCAATCCACAGAAGAAATACCAGGCTTTGTACTTGAGTAAAGAGTTACAGTCTCAGAAACCTACTCGAGTCATTGTACCATGTCTTCTATGGTAACTGCATTGGAATTGACTACATGGCCTTGAGTTTGGTTTTTTGGTTTAGTGCAGCAGATTTACCCAATGCAATTAGCCCTTTGATCTCTTGACTGCTGCTTTCATGAGCACTGATTGTGGATACAAGCAAGATTAAATCCTTAACAAGTTCAATTGTTTCCCCATTTACTGTGATGTTACCTTTTCAGCTAGTTGCCAGGATTTTTTGTTTTCTTTACATTACTTTGTAATCTATACTGAAGGCTGCAATCCCTCATCGTTATCAGCAAGTGCTTCAAGTCCTCCACACTTTCAGCAAGCAAGGGTGTATCCTGTTCCTTCCTCCAGTCCTGATCCTGTATTCTTCATATAGCACAGCATCTTGGATTATTTGCTCAGCATACAGATTCAATAAGTATGGTGAGAGGATACAACCTTGACACACACCTTTCCAAATTTTAAGCCACGCAGTGTTCCCCTATTCTGTTTGCATAACTGCTTCTTGATCCCCGTTCAAGTTCTGCATGAGCACAATGAAATGTTTCGGAAATCTCATTCTTCCCAAGGCTATCTATGGTCTGTGGAATACCTTTGCATAGTCAATCAAACACAAGTAGACATATTTCTGGAATCTTCTGCTTCAGCCTAGATCCATCTGAAATCAGTAAAGACATCGCTTGTACCATGTCCTTTTATGAATCTGGCCTAAATATCTTGAAACTGCTCGTGAATGTACTGCTGCCAACGTTGTTAAATGATTTTCAGCAGAACTGTACTTGTATGCGATGTCGATGATCTTGTTCTGTAATTTGGGCATTCCAATTGGGTCGCCCTTCTTTGAAGGGGCACAAGCAACGGGTCATGTCCAGTGTGCTGGCCGGCTTGCAAATGCCTTGACACAGATGTGTGAGTGCTCCCAGTGCTTGCTGTCCTCGCTGAAACATTTCAACGAATCTCTCAATTCCTGGGTTCTTGTTTTGGGCCGGTGGCTTCAGTGAAACTTGAGCCTCTTCCTTCAGTAGCATGGTTCCTGATCATATGCTAGCCTTTTGAAATGGCAGAACGTGGGCTCGTTCTTTCGGTCACAGTGATGCTGAATATGCCCATCTTCTTTTGATGCTTTCATCGTTAATTATTTTGTCCATTGACTCTTTAAAGGTTACAACTTGAGGCTTGGCGTTTTTCTTTGGTTCTTTCAGTTTAGGGCATGCGAGCATTTGGTTTTCTAAGCCCAGGTCTGCACATTTCGGTGTGAAACTTTACTTTGGCTTCTAGGGCTGCCCTTTGAAATGTTCTGTTCAGCTCTTTGAGGTCATCCTACCTTCCATTTGCCTTAGCTACTCCACAGCTAATAGAAGCTCCTCTTAGTTTTCTTTTCTGACACCCACTTTTGCCCTTTCCTTTTATTTTAAATGACTTTTTGGTTTCTTTATGTATAATGTTGTTGATGTCACTCACAATTCATCAAGGTCTTCTGTTATTAATGTTAAATGTGTCATATCTGTTCTTCAGATGTTCCCAAATTCAGGTGGGATTTAAATGCTGAATCAGTTTGGGAAAAGAAATGAAAGAGAAACTGTTTGTGAATCCTCTCCAAATATAAACCAGGGACGTGCTTTGGAAAGTAGATTATGCCGATGGAGCCAGGCTGAAATTTAACACTGTATTGCTTGCTCTCTCTTTGGACACGCTCTCTCTCTCTCTCTCTCTCTCTCTCTCTCTCTCTCTCTCTCTCTCTGCAAGGGAAAGCGCAAACGCTGTGCCTCGCTGTCATGTATTGTGCAGTTGAGTTCATCTGGGGAAATCGCAGGGATCCCCACATCCAGAGTGCAACAGATGAGCCTCATCCTGGGAAAACCACCTTCGTGATCTCTCCTGCCAGGTAAGTTTTGGACACATTTTAAAATTGTTTTAGTTCATGATATTCATTGCTTTTTGATGGAGGTTTCCTCTGTTTTATTTTGTTATTGTTGCTAGCTTCCTTTGCTTCTTTGGTTTTTGTACTTGTATGTTTTTAGGTATATGAAATCCAGGATGACTAAATCTATAGAGACAGTAACTGGATTAATAGTTTCCTGGGGGAATAGAAGGGGAGGTTGGGGTGGGGGTAGTGTGGACCTAATAACAAAGAGTACAAGAAAGAAGAAAATGTGCTGAAATTGATTATGGTAATGATTGTACAACTCTTCTAGAAGTGATTGAATCATTTAATTGTATGATATATGGATTATATCCCAATAAAACTTTAAAAAATATTCTAAGGGGAATTTTAGCTTTATTGGAATTGTGTGCTAGACCGGGTTGATTAGAGAAACAAATTCATTGACACTAATATATGTGTAAGAGAGAACTTTATATCAAAAAGTAATTATGCATCAATAAAATAATATAGCCCAGTCTAGATCAAGTCCATAAGGTCAATATTAGACCATAAGTCTAATATTAGCCATGAATTTCTCTTCAGTCTCCCACAGCACATTCAATGGTGCTGGGTGCAGGAAGATCACAGGACGGTAGGTTGGAAAGTCCTGTGGATCCAAAGACAGTGGGAGGCATCTCCAGGGCTTGCTGCCATCATTGTGGCCCCATGTGACTTCCCAACAGGAATGTGAAGCAGAGAGAGAAAGTGCCCCACCCCCTTTCTGATGGCAGAACAGAGAGAGAGAGAGAGAGAGAGAGAGAGAGAGAGAGAGAGAGAGAGAGAGAGAGAGAGAGATAAAACCTAGAGTACTCATGAGAAGGCCAAACCCACAAGGAGGGATCATCAAACTGTGACCAGATTGACAGGCTAGACTCCTTCCCTTCATTCTTTCATCCAGTTGACATGAAATTGTATAACCACCACAACTTGTTTTCATTTATTGTGTCTTTGAGCTGAACTTACAAATGAGTGATTACAATGGGCCCCTGGCCTAATTTTAGCTGCTATATCAAGCTTCTCCATCATCTATTCCCACAAAACAATAACAACAACAAACACATACAAACTTAAGGCCTTTGAGTTGATTCCAGCTCACAGTAACCCTATAGGCCTGGGTAGAATGCCCCTATGGGTTTCGGAGGCTGTGACTCTTTACAGGGAAAGATAGGAAAAGGCCACCATCATTCTCCCCTGGAATAGCTACTGTTTTAGAACAGTGCTTCTTAATCTGTGGGTCATGACCCGTTAGGGGGTCAAACGACCCTTTCACAGGGGTCGTCAGATTCATAACAGCAGCAAAATTACAGTAATGAAGTAGAAAACAAAATAATTTTATGGTTGGGGGGTCACCACAACATGAGGAACTGTATTAAAGGGTAATGACATTAGGAAGGTTGAGAACCACCATTTTAGAATGACTGAACTTTGTGGGAGCAAGTCAGTATCCCACCAGAGCTCTTCCCAGGGATACAGTCAGTTTGATTTCTGTGTATTCCATCTGAAGACATACGTGCGAATAGTGGACTTTTGTGTTGTTGAAAGAGTACTTGCAATGAATAATTTCGTGATCTCGCAAAATTCTACCATGTCACCTCCGCTTTCACTTTTATGACACACGCAATATTTTCCAGTTTCTGTTTCTTCCTCTTTGTTTCCAATTTTTGTATTCCAATAACCAGTAATTATTAATGTATCTGGATAGCATGTTTGATCCATTTTAGATTGGAAACAATGATAAAATTCTTCAAAAACTGCATGATTAACTTCACTGGCCCACACATAAATCTTAATACTTTTTATATTGGTTGAATTTCTTTGTATTGATCTTCATTATCTTATCAAAAAAAGAATTATCGTCTAGATAGATTTACAAAGATCCCTTTTGAAACTGAATGCAATGCCAATTCCCATCTTAGTAAACCCCATGATTCGCTCATTCAAAATGGCCAACACCAGTCCACTTCAGCTCACTATTGCCTAGGATATCAATCTTTATGCGTTCCATTTCATTTTTATGATTCCCAATTTTCCTACATTCCTACTTTGTACATTCCAAGTCCAGATTTTAATTGACGTTTTCAGTGATTTCTTTTCATTTTGAGTCATGTCCCATCAGCAAACGAAGGCCCCAAAGGCATTGCTTCATCCACATTTTTAAATTTTATTAAAGATGACTGTCGTTTGAGAAGGCAGATTTTCCTCAGTGTTGTTTTGAGTGCCTTCTACCCTGAGAGGTTCATCCTCTGGTGCTGTGATCTCAGTCTGGAAGCTCTGCTGAATCCTGTTCACTTGGGGTCAGCTTGTTGGCATTTGAAATATCAGTGACATAGTGAGGAATATCATAGTAACACATAAACCACTCCTGTATGGCAAACTGACAGACAAGTGGTGGATCAGTTATAACTAATGAGTCTATCTATTTTCCCTTTAACAGACAAAACTATATTTCTGTTTTTTCCCTTAGTGTTATTTCCAAATTCAGCTCACTTGAAACTTTGACATTCTAGACTCATTTTTAATTCGTGATGTTACCTATCATGCCACCTACAGCTTCGCTTATATAGTGAAGGCTATGGTTTGTGTTCATTTTTTATGTTCATCTTCAGTAATGTAATCTATCCTTCTTATATGATAGCTAAACACCGAATTCTCTAAAGTTTTAGTACCTTGCTTTTCCCTCCAGATTTTATTCCTGACCAGAAGAGAGCAATGGAAAGGTATAGTTAGTAATTTCATCATCAGGTTTCTATGTGATCGCTTATCAAACTTATTGATTCGTGTAGATGTTAGTGTCTTTAACTCAAAGTTGTATCTACTGTTTCTCTGATCTTCCTGGAGTTGGATTTACCAAAGATGGGCTAGAAACCCGGTGGGTGAGTGGGCTACATCTTGGGGCTGCTCCGCAAAGCCAGCAGGTCAAAACCACCAGCCGTTCTGTGGGGAAAAGGTTAGACTACTCCCTTAAAGATTTTCAGTCTTGGAAATCCACAAGATGCTGCTTTACCCTGTCCTGTGGGTTCCTGGTGGGTTGAAATCGACTCAATGGCGGTGAGAGAGAAAGTTGCGGTCCTTGTACATCTAAGCTCAGGCTTCCTTTCTTCGACTTAATGACCTCTAAATTTTAAGATTGATTCTTTCCATCAAGATTTCTTTTAGTTGCCTCTTTCCCCAAACAGATTTTTAGAAGGAGCCAGAAATCAGAAAAGTGCAGAAAGTCCCCTCATTGCTTCTCTCTTCTTTGTGAAATTAAATTTCCACAAGGCAATTCAATAATTTTTCAGATGTGTTGCTTTTAGTGAGTGGGATTTTCATCTCGAGTCTGTAAAGGTTTATGTTGCTCCTCTATCTTGCCCGTCCATATGAACCATCTGGATACGAGAGGTCTCTAATGGAGTCCCACGCTGACGTTTTTGGTTTTCTTTCACTCCACTCTCACGCAGCTGCTTCCTCCACGCAACATGCTCAGGCTTGTGCATTTCCACTCATGTGTTAGATTTGTGACACGCACTGCTCCTTCCCAACCTTCTGTTTACATCTATTTATTCCAGACAAAACATACCTTTCCATTGCCCTATTTTAGTCAGGAATCACATCTCGGCAAATCCCCATCAGATACAAAAGATCATATGAGCCAGATTATGCACATTAAAAATAA